>NC_085138.1:205189142-205872612 GCF_035046485.1 Aedes albopictus
TTCTCTCACTTGTATCTCACTTTTAGGGGGATTGATCCGAAAACTCTAACTGTCAAAAGATGGCACTGGTCATTCCCGTCAACTTAAGACACTGTATGCTAAAGACGCGAAATCTGATGATTGTTGCTGTTGATGATGATTGTCGCATCATGACGATGATGCTGTCGAGCAATGCTTTTAAAGCGCGTTTGACAGGTCTCCTGTTCGATTGGAATGACATTGACAGCAAATTTGGAATTCCAATCGGAACATTTCGTGTCTTTGCATATAGTGTCTTTACCGTCAACTTTGCCGAAGACTCCATTGCTCTATTTCCTCAATCGTACGAGCCATTAATTAAGAGCGTGAAAATGGGAAAATAAACCATTGTGGGCTGTGATGGTATCCCACGAGAATTCTATCTTCGCATGTTCGACGTTATCTATCGAAGCAATCGCCGGCTATCTTCCCCCAGCATTTGTGGAGAGGATTATCGTACTGGTGAGGAAGAAAGGTGGTGATAACACCGCACGATCGTATCGACCCATTTCGCTGCTCAACGGCGACTACAAACTGCTCTCGCACATTCTGTGTGATGAGAGTGAAAAGCGGCGCAAGGAAGAACACGAGCGAACACGACCGAAGTGGAAAAATACTCGCGGGGGCTTTCACAAGAGCGAACAAGAAAAACAACTTTCTCTGTTAGGAGTTCAACTGGTAATGAATTGTATTTGTCAGAAAGAGCAGTTACAGAGTTGCCAGATGGGCTGATTCATCAAGGTTTATATAAAAGGGGAATCGGTTGGTTACTACACTGTTAATACCCCCCTTCAAGCCGATAACCCTATTAGGCTTCGTAGCTTCTCATATTGTGGTCTCGGTAGTCCTTTAGTCATTATGTCGGCTATCTGGTCTTCCGAAGCCACGTACTCCAACTGGATGGTTCTTCTCTGGATTTCTTCGCGTACGAAATGAAATCGCACGTCTACATGCTTCAGCCGCTTAGTAGGCTTATCCTCTTCAGCAATACTGATGCATGCTTGATTGTCTTCTCGAATTATGACAGGTTCGGACACATCGATGTTGAAGTCTTGTAACAGCATCCGCAGCCACAGCGCCTCCTTAACAGCTACACTCAGTGAGGCGTACTCCGCCTCGGCAGATGACAACGCGACTGTTTTCTGCTTCTGCGTTAACCAGGATACGTTTGCTTGGTAAACCCGAAATACGAATCCCGATGTTGATTTCCGATCGCAAACATCGCTTGCCCAATCGGAGTCAGCAAATCCTTCGATAGTTGCACACGTCTCGTCCCTCCTGTATACCAGTTTCAAGTCCAATGTACCCTTAATGTACCGCAGGATACGTTTGGCGTGATTCCAGTGATCGTCAGTCGCACAGGTTTGGAAAGCACTGAAATAGTTGACAGCAGCGCACAAATCAGGTCTGGACGTGACGGTAACGTAGGTCAGGCAACCAATCAACTCTCGATATGGATGAGTAGTGTACTTGGAAGGGTCGTTACACTTCTCAAGCTTGAGGCCTGTTACCAACGGTGTTTGTTTCGGCTTGCAGTCTGCCATGCCGAAGCGAGCTAGGAGATTTTCGAGGTAACTCCGCTGGCTAATTTACAAAATGCCTTCATCCTTACGCCTCTCCACGGTCAGTCCCAGGAACGTGCTAATCTCGTTCATGTCGCTCATTTCGAACTCGTCCTTCAGTTTGGCTTTCAGATCTCGAATCGTTTCCAACGATCGGCTGGCGATTAAAATGTCGTCTACATAGATGATCATATACACCTCCTCTCCATCAACGATCGAGATATACAGACAGTTATCCACCTTGCTGCGCTTGAACCCAAGACTCGTGACGAAATCGTGAAATCTTGAATTCCAGGCACGGGATGCTTGTTTTAGGCCGTAAATGGACTTCTGCAGCTTGGCAACCAGGTTTCCTGCACCGAATTCTTCCGGTAGACGCATGTATATCTCTTGTTCTAGCAATCCGTTAAGAAACGCAGTTTTCACGTCAAGCTGGTGAAGATGCATCCCTTTTTGATTGGCAATGGCCAGTAAAACACGCAGCGTCGCGTGTTTGGCCACCGGCGCGTAGGTACTCTCGTAATCAAAACCTTTGCGTTGAGAGAAACCTCTGGCTACGAGCCGTGCCTTGAAGCGGTCGATTCCGCTAGCATCGTGCCGCTTTATCTTAAATATCCATTTACTGTCAATGATATTCTTACCTGGAGGTGGTGATGCCAGGGTCCAAGTCTTGTTTTTGATGAGAGAGTCCATTTCGTCGGTAATGGCTGCTTGCCACTGCGGCCAATCCGGCCGCTGCCTGAGGCCGGCCACTGTAGCCGGCAGATCCTCGACGAAGCTTTCAGCACACATGGCAGTTTCGCACAACTCGTAACAATCATGCCATACTGGTCTCCGCTTCTCACGGCCACTACGACGCACTGGAAGTTGCTCCTGCTGCCCAGACTGTTCCGGTTCTGATTCTTCTTCGTATTCACTGATCACATCGTCTTCGAGCTCATCAGGAGCTACACTACTTTGGTCAACCGTCTCTTCAAGCACCACTTCCCTCTTCTGAACACTCGGTTCCACTTCAAGTTTGCCACCGAACATGGTGGATTCATCGAACACCACATCCCTACCGATCACTATCTTCTGCCGCGTTTCGTCCCATAGTCGATACCCATTGACGGTATACCCGACGTGATACAACTTCTTGCACTTAGAGTCCAACTTCGACCTGAGTTCTTTCGGAACATGCAGGTACGCGGCACTTCCAAAGACCTTCAGCTTCGATACATCCGGTTTTCGACCAGTCCAAAGTTCGTACGGCGTTTTCTTCTCTGCCACCGCCGACGTTGGGCACCGGTTGGTCAGGTATGTAGCGGTATACACAGCTTCACCCCACATCTTCTTACCAAATCCGCTTTCGGCCAACAATGCCCTGGCCCGCTCCATCAGCGTACGGTTCATCCGTTCGGAGACACCGTTTTGCTCCGGTGTGTACGGAACCGTTAACTCCATAGAAATTCCCTTTTCCCGACAGAACGAACGCATTTCTTCACCGATGTACTCACCGCCGTTATCTGTACGCAGACGTGCTATTCTGGTACCAAAATGGGCCGTGACGAGAGCTTCGTACTCGCGGAAGCAAGTAATCACCTCATCCTTCGTGGACATCAAATAGATAATCGCGAAATACGAAAAATCATCAATAAAAGATACGAAAAAACGCTTACCGTTCCAGGTGCGGGGTGTCATCGGTCCACATACGTCACTATGTATTAGTTCTAGCGGCCGCCGTGAACGCCGCTCCTCCCCGGAAGCAAACGGCAACTTTGCTATTTTCCCGGACAGACACGGTTCACATACAACAGTTTCTGCATCGAAATCCGTCAGCTTCAGTCCGTCAACCATCTTACACTTCACCAGTTCACGCAAACTGTCACAGCCCACATGACCGAACCTCTGGTGCCATAGTACCGCATTACGCGACACTTTACCCGAGAGCATGGCTGACCCCAGTTCGCTGCGCTTACAGAAAATGTCCAGTTCGTAAAGTTTGCCTTTCAATCGACCAACGGCCAGCACGTCACCATTCTTCTTCACTTCTGCTTTTTCTTCTTCGAAACACACTTGGAGACCCGCCTTTGCAATTCGCTTTACCGAAAAAAGATTGCAACTTAACCCCGGCAGGTAGAGCACGTCCTTCGCTTCACACTTCTTCACTGTACCGTCGACGACCGTATACATAATCACATCGCCACAATACTCAGCCAACAGTTTCTGTCCGTTTGCCACAACGATCTCGACCGGGCGTTCCAACCGCCGCATCACTGAAAAATACCGCGAGTCGCACAGCATGTGATCGGTGGCCCCCGAATCTAAAAACCAACCGACACGCACTAGATCGCCATGCTGCAACAAAAGCTATTTCCGGACGATCTTCTTCCGCACCTACGTGCGCCTTCTGCCGCCGTGCATCGCTTCTCGGTTTCGGCGTTTTGTTTTCGCTATTCACTTTTTGTTTCTCACTATCACCACGATCGGATTCTCGGCAGTGTGCCTTTTTATGCCCATACTTCCCACACTGAAAGCACTGCAACTTCTTCTTCTTCAGCCTGCTAGCCATCGCCACACCATCACCAATACCACCACTTGCTTCTTCGCCTGCTTCTGTGTTACGCCGTTTCAGCTCAACGTCCAACAGCCGCTTCTTAACGAAGTCCATCGTGACGCCGTCGGGTAGCGTTTCAATCGCCGTCACGACCGAATCGAACGATGGGGGTAGTGTCAAAAGCAAATGACACACAGCGTCGGATTCCTCGACGGTCGCTCCGCTTCCCTTCAATTCACGTATCAACTTGTCGAACCGCAAGAGATGCTCCGACATCCGGCAGGCCCCCTCCACGTACCGCAACGTGAGGAGCTTCTTCCGGAGGTACAACTGACCAGCCACACCGCGACGTTCGAAAACGTTTTGCAGTGTGCTCCAAATCTGCTTTGGTGTTCCGCAATCCTTAACTAGCTCCAACTGGTTATCGTCGATCGCTTGGACGATGAACGATTTGCACTTCTTCTCACTAGCTTTTCTTTCCGCGAACTTTTTCTCCTTCTCACTCTTCACAACAGCCGAATCCGCTTGCTGCACTTCCAACTCCGGGACCTCTTCCGCGTCGCGCACTAGACAGTCAAGGAGATCGTGCATATCGAGCACCGTCTCCATACGAAATTTCCAGTTATGGAAATTATTCCCATCGAACGCGATTACTTTCGATTTTTCTTCCATGCTGGAGCCCACAACCTGAAAAGCGGCGCAAGGAAGAACACGAGCGAACACGACCGAAGTGGAAAAATACTCGCGGGGGCTTTCACAAGAGCGAACAAGAAAAACAACTTTCTCTGTTAGGAGTTCAACTGGTAATGAATTGTATTTGTCAGAAAGAGCAGTTACAGAGTTGCCAGATGGGCTGATTCATCAAGGTTTATATAAAAGGGGAATCGGTTGGTTACTACACTGTTAATAGAGAGCCCACGGCGTTTTGAGCGAAGGACAGAAAATCGGTACAGCCTCCGGTGCAAAATTGAATTTGCAGAAAACGGTTGCGATCAATGTGGGTTTTTGCGAAGGCAATGCAATCACCGCCCCGTGGCTGCAGACTGCCGATACAGTCCAAATTTTGGGCGTCGTCTTCGCAAAATCGATACGGCTCATGGAATGCGGGTGAGAAAGTTTGCCCAACTGTGGTACCTTTCGTCGGTGATACCACCCCTGGGTATACACACGGCAAAAATCACAGCGACGATGGGCAAATTTTTCTGGAGAGGAATAGCTGCTCGCGTTCCGATGATGCAGCAGGCGCGCAATAGGGAACACGGAGGTTTAAACCTGCACCTGCCTGCGTTGAAATGCCCATCCCTGGCGATCAAGAGGCACATTCGTGAGATCGATTCCCTTCCTTTTTATAGATCCTTTCTTTTCCACGCAAATCCCCGTCCAGCAACTCCAATAGATCATCCTCCTATTGAACTAACCCTTTCTAAATTATCCCACATTCCCCTCCAAATCCAAGAAAACCCCTCCGCCGATCGAATTCTTCTGTCATTTGGCATGGCTGAACATAGAGGTAATCACGTTCAAATGTATGCGTGCCTTTTTAGTAGATGTAGTTGTGAAACTGCGAGGAAAATATTTGCACTCTTGCCCCGGACGTTAGTTTTATCATTATTTACCCGTTTTACCCAATTCGATTGGGTAATATTTGCATATGCAATCTGAATAGCCTTTCAATCGGCGTGCACTTTTGTGTGAGGAAAAATTTGCGCTGGTGTTCGTGTGTTGAAATGTCACTTATCTCTATTCACAACAGACAGCTTTCCTCGGTGGAACGAACACAACTTTATCTGCTCATCAATGAGAAGGTCGAGCACCGAAAATTGCTCTTCGTAATGCAGCGAGTGGCAGACGAAAATAATACTGCGGAACCCACATCGAAACACTCCAGCACAAGTTTTGCGAATGCGCTCGTGTAGGCCCGGCGTGGACGGTCCTGCAGCGAAGACTGATTGGCACAACGAATGGATGGAGTCGGCTGACCATCATTGGGAGGAATACTCAAAATAAACCGAGTGAAGATTTTGAAGTTGTTGGTGAAATATATCTGCCATGATGATGAAAATAACGACAGGATTGATATTAACGCCTTGAGCTTTCAATTAGATCTGGATTTTTGAAATTGTAAATAGCTGTAGAACAAATTGACAAATACACATAAACTCCCGAATAAAAATTTACATTAGCCTGACGCTATATTTCGATGTATACATCAACATCAAGGTATCGTACTGCTGTTCTTATCTCGTCAAAAAAAGTACGGAAAGGTAATTCAGAAACAAGTGTGTATGGGACAAGTAGAGAGAATCGAATAGTTAATAATACCTAACGTCTTTTCAATACACTTGTTGTTGTCTACACCTCTAACTACATAGCACAGTACCTTACTTCCGGCATGATAAATTGGAGTTATATTCTTAAATACTCGTTTTTCTCCTGATAGCCCGTCTAGAATATCTCTTTGTAACGCGTACATTTTGATCATAGCCATAGCTCCCGTGCCCCATCAGTCAGCTAACTGATCTCAGCTTACCGAACATCATATGTGGCAACTCTTTAAGCGGCATATTGGAACCAGTGCCTAGCCCGCGATGAGTCGTTTTGACTGCGTGGCAGAGATTATCAAAGCACGCCCGCTTACGAGCCTTAATGTAGCTATTCAATTCCGGTTTAGCCGCCAAGTATGCCTCATTCCGCTACATTCAATCCTTATCGGTGCGACTTCTTTGGTAAATAACCCCTTAAAGGAATCCTCTTATACCTACTTGAAGATCTTAGCCTAAATATAATAATTTCCACTGCCACAATTTTATCTTGGATTGGCTCAACATAGTCATTCTTCGATACTGATATATTTTTTTTATATTTATATATATTATTTAAGGTACGTCGGCGGTCAGCTCAATGCTTGTTACAATGCTTTGGATCGACATGTACAGAATAACAAGGGAAATAAGGTGGCGCTTATTCACGATAGCCCCATGACAAATACCATCCGTCGAGTAACCTATAACGAGCTTTATGAAAAGGTTTGTTACCTGAACACTGATAGTAAAAAAACAAATAAAATAAAATGTAACTAATTTTGAAAATATCAAGGTCTCTCGGCTAGCCGGTGGATTAAAGAAATTGGGCGTCAAAAAAGGAGATAGGGTCGTCATTTACATGCCTTTGATTCCAGAAGCAATTATGGCAATGCTAGCTACAGTTAGACTTGGTGCTATACATTCGGTGGTATTTGGAGGTTTGTATTATTTGCTATATTACCGTTGCCCATATAATAGGTTTTCTAATCTTTGTAAGGTTTTGCCGCTAGTGAGCTATGCACCCGTATTGAACATGCTGAACCAAAGGTTATTATTGCGGCAAATTGTGGAATAGAGCCCAACAAAATAATACACTACCTGGATATTCTCCATGAAGCCGTTGAAATGTCAAAGTGGAAACCTCGCACCAACGTAATATTCCAACGTATCAATATTCTGATTTCCGATTTGGACAAACGAATGGACGTGTCGTGGGAATCTACACTAGATGAGCCAACGGGATGTGTACCTGTGGAAGCCAATGATCCCCTTTATATTTTGTACACTTCCGGAACAACTGGTATGAATTGATTTGTTGCAATGCGAGATAAAATAAGATTGTAAATACGTTTTTTTGCAGACAAACCAAAAGGAATTACTCGTCCAACGGGAGGCCATCTGGTAACGTTGATGTATACTATGGATACAATATATGGAGTACAACCAGACGATGTTTGGTGGAATGCATCGGATCTGGGATGGGTAGTTGGTCACTCATACATATGCTATGGGCCATTGCTCTACGGTGCTACTAGTGTAATGTATGAAGGCAAACCAGATCGAACACCGGATCCTGGGCAGTATTTCCGGTTGATCGATCAACATAAAGTAACGGCCCTTTTCTCGGTGCCAACGTCGTTTCGAGTATTGCGACGTACTGATCCTGACGTCAAGTATGGCAAGAAATATAGCATGAAATCCCTACGCACAATTTTCATTGCTGGAGAGCATTGTGATTCCGAAACAAAGGTTGAAATCAAAGGTACGAATAATTGTTCGATAATCTCAATTGTGATTTTATTTTCAGATGTGGATAGAGAAGACCTTTAAAGTGCCTGTTCTGAACAATTGGTGGCAAACTGAAACAGGATCAGCCATGACCGCCACATGTGTTGGTCTTGCTCAAAATCTAAATCCTCCAAATTTCACAACTGGTCTACCATTCTGTGGATACGACAGTAAGTATCATCGATAAATAATAATATTATATAACTACAGATAACTACTTCTAGCTAAGTATGACTTTATGTTAAACATAATCACCGGTCGTGAGGTGCATTTAATTATTGACGAATTTATTCGATATTGCTATATCTTCTGCAGCTCATAGAAGACACGATATTGTGGATTTACCGGCTACTTGTATTCTACCGGTTACTTGAGTAGCCGTTACAAAGTAGCCGTTTTCATATAAAAATCAACTTGATTGTCAAAAACTGAATGTCGCTGAATAGCTAGTGGCAACGAGGAATAGCGCATACAATAGAAATGTTTTAAAACATTTTTAAGTTACTCTTTTTATAAAACGGCTACTTTGGAGGCCATACTGAAGCGACCGGTAGAATACAAGTAGCCGGTAAATCCACAATACATTCAATGTATGTACGCTTTCCATAGGCATATCTATTTCGATAACTGTATTCCAGCGTCAAGGGCAAAGTAGAGCTCCATATCTTCTATCTAATAGAAAGCTTTTACTGAAAAAATATTTGGAAGCTTAATAGTAGTCACCATTGTGCACAACCACTACCAAATATTTTTTCGAATAATGTATTCCACTTCGATGAATTTGCCTTAAGATGCTATTTGCCATACATTATTTTTGCGATTTACTTTAAGCGATTTTTCGCGCATAGAAGCTAGCGCCACATTGGTCGATGCGGAGAGTAGGAAAACAGCCGATGTAGTTAATTCATTGAGCCGGCGCCGAAGGATTCAAGATGGATTTCGCGTTTGGGAATCAGGCCGAAGGCTGGTGATCCAATGGAAGTACGGCTGTGCGTAGACATGTGGGACGCCAACTGGGCGATCATTCCGCAGCATTACCCTTTGCCAACGTTCGACAGTATTGTGTCCCATTTGCACAACTGTAAGTAGTTTTAGAAAATCGACCTCAATAAAGCTGTCCATCAGGTCGTTTTGTCTGAGGCTTCACGGGAAATTACAACTTTTGCAACACCATGTGGCTTCTTCCGGTATAAAAGATTAATGTTCGGACTCAACTGCGCTTCTGAAATTTTCCAGAGCATTATGGAGCGCATATTGACAGGTATAGCGGGGGTGAAGTCATTCATAGACGACGTTGTGGTTTTCGCGGAAACAAAGCAAAAGCACGACAAGATCCTCAAAGCGGTTCTAGAACGTTTGGCATCACACAGCGTTACAATCAATACCAGGAAGTGCGAATTTGGAAAAAAGGAGGTCGTTTGGATTGGTCATCGGCTGTCAGGAGATGGAATCAGTCCGACCAAGGACAAGGTGGAGGCAGTAAAATCTTTTCGAGATTCTTGTTCCGTTGAGGAGCTTCGTAGCTTTCTGGGGCTTGTCAACTATTTAGGAAAGTTCATTCCGGACCTGGCAACATTGACAACGCCACTGCGTGAACTCCTATGCAAGAATTCGCGATTTCGTTGGGAACGTGAACAACAGGAAGCTTTCCGCAAGATCAAGGACATCTTGGGGAATCAATCGAATCTGAGCTACTATTCACCGATGGATAAGATGATCCTTATCGCTGACGCAAGCCCCACCTGGCTCGGTGCGGTGCTTATACAAGAGAAGGATGACAAGAAGCGAGTGATTTGCTATATCAGCAAAGGGTTATCCGAAATGGAAATGGCTTACGCTCAGAATGAGAAGGAAGCTTTAGCGCTCGTGTGGGCCACTGAACGACTAGAGATGTATCTGCGTGGCCTGGAATTCTTGTTGCTAACCGATAACCAACCTTTGAAAATATTTTTTGGCAACAAACTCAAATCACAGACAAACAGACGTCTCACTCTACTCATTTCCCATCGTTTCACTTTTTAACGGATTATTCAAATATTCCGTAGTTCGTAAATCGCTCGCTCATGGCGCTCGCATCGTTTTTGCTCCTGTTTGACGTTTGCTCACTACCGCCATCTACTCAGTAGATTTGCGTACCACAGCATAATTAGCATTGGGCGATTATGTTTGCGTGACGATGATTTTTATCGCATTTTCTTCCAAGTGACACGTCTGTTTGTCTGTGCTCAAATCATGCCCGAGGATTGAACGATGGGCCTTTCGTCTTCAATCTTTTTGCTTCAAGATTGTCCATATTCCAGGTAAACTAAACATTGCCGACCCATTGTCACGCCTTTCGCAATTCCAGCATTGCAAAACATATGACCAGAAAGGAGAATCCATGCTGATGGCAATCGTGGAATCAAAGAAGCCGGATGCGGTTTCGTTGGAAGAAATTTCTACCAAAAGCTAGACTTTACATATACTGGCGTGAGTGAGAGATGGACAAATTGAGGTGAAATTTGCGAAAAAGTTACTCGTCCTCTCGGTGAGACTCGAACTCACGACTCCTACTCACTAGACAGGCGCGTTGCCGCTACGCCACGAGAAGACTCGAAGACGTAGCTGCTAACCTGAATTCAAGTTCAACACAAAATTCCGAGGTTATCTTTTCCACAGATTGCACCCCTTTCGGATGGAATGAGATGTACATCCACACTACGCATATATTGTATATGTAAAGCCTAGGCGAGAGCGCATTGTTTTTGTGTGTTGGAAGTCCACACACCTCTCATCGACGACTGTGTCGAAGAGATCGCGCGGTGAGCGGAAAGCTTCCAATGGGTCGCGACGTTCTCAAACGACCGGTTACGGAACATGAGTCCGTTGCTCGATGACATAATTAAATTAATTAATTATCGATTTTTGCGGCTTAACCAGCCGAATGGAAGTTTTACTTTATTCCAAAAGCTAGACTTTACATATACTGGCGTGAGTGAGAGATGGACAAATTGAGGTGAAATTTGCGAAAAAGTTACTCGTCCTCTCGGTGAGACTCGAACTCACGACTCCTACTCACTAGACAGGCGCGTTGCCGCTACGCCACGAGAAGACTCGAAGACGTAGCTGCTAACCTGAATTCAAGTTCAACACAAAATTCCGAGGTTATCTTTTCCACAGATTGCACCCCTTTCGGATGGAATGAGATGTACATCCACACTACGCATATATTGTATATGTAAAGCCTAGGCGAGAGCGCATTGTTTTTGTGTGTTGGAAGTCCACACACCTCTCATCGACGACTGTGTTGAACTTGAATTCAGGTTAGCAGCTACGTCTTCGAGTCTTCTCGTGGCGTAGCGGCAACGCGCCTGTCTAGTGAGTAGGAGTCGTGAGTTCGAGTCTCACCGAGAGGACGAGTAACTTTTTCGCAAATTTCACCTCAATTTGTCCATCTCTCACTCACGCCAGTATATGTAAAGTCTAGCTTTTGGAATAAAGTAAAACTTCCATTCGGCTGGTTAAGCCGCAAAAATCGATAATTAATTAATTTAATTAAGAAATTTCTAGCCAAACGCAACGTGACAACGAGCTGCTCGCGTTAAAGGAGGCGCTGCTGCATGGTGCCTGGAGCAAACTACTGAAGCGATACTTTTCGTTCAAGGACGAGCTGTTGCAGTGTTGGGAATACTCACTAGTGAAAAGTTATACTCACTCGCTTCTATCTCAGTCCAGAAGCATGCTATCGAAAAATTATGTTTGAAGGGCTTTTAGATTGTAGTTTAATCTAAAAGTTTGCCAAATAAAGTAAAGGTCGCAGACGCATACCAAAACCGTGAGAGAGCTGTTTTACACGAATTTTACTCACCTCGTACTCACAGCTCTCTCACAACTTTGGTATGCGTCTGGGACCTTTACTTCATTCGGCAAACTTTTAGATTAAACTACAATTTAAAAGACATTCAAACATCATTTTTTGATAACATGCTTCTGGACTGAGATAGAAGCAAGTGAGTATCATTCTTGCAAGTGAGTATTCGCAACACTGGCTGTTGGTAGTATATGGTGTAGTATTGAGGGGTGACAGGATCGTAATCTCAACAAATTTGCGAAAACGTGTCTTGGCTCTGTCACGCATTGCCCATCCTGGAATTGAGAAGACAAAACAACGCCTACGTTCCAAAGTTTGGTGGCCGAAGATTGATAAGGAAGCAGAACATACAGTAATATCATGCATAGACTGCCAAATTGTTGGTCAGCCAAGCCGTCCGGAATCAATGGCTATACGGGAACTTCCCAGTCACCGTGGAGTCAGATCAACATGGACATGCTAGGGCCGCTTCCATCGGGTGATTCGCTTCTCGTTATTATCGATTCGTATAGCCGTGGAAGTACTTCGCCGCACTACAACAGCCGACATTTTGGAGAAAATTCGACCGATTTTTATGAGAATGGGTTTTCCAGACACAATTACCACGGATAACGGTAGTTATTTCTCGAGCAGAGAAATGGTTGATTTTTGTAAATACTACGGGCCGTAGTCTACGGCATCCAGCTGAAGCATACCACGCCGTATTGGCCTCAAGCCAACGGGGAGGTGGAGAGGCAGAAAAGGAGCATTTTGAAAATTTTGAGAATCGCTGGTATCAACAAATCAAACTGGAAAAAGGATCTGGATTACGTGTACTCGCTGACGCCTCACCCAGCTACTGGACGGATACCCGCATAACTGGCATTCGGAAGAGAATTTTGGGATTGGATTCCTTACTTCCACAAACCATACCGAGATGATGATGGTGAGATTCGTGATAGAGATTCGGCGTACAAATTCTCGGCAAAACATCGATACGATCAAACCAAGAATGCACAGGAGTCAACGATAAGAGAAGGAGATCAGGTGTGGATGCGAAATCCGGTAAAGCAGCACAAGTTGTCTACTCCCTTTGTTCCTGAACCGTGCACAGTGGTGGAAAAGGAGGGATGCTGTGTAATACTGAAGTCGCCAGAGGGAACCGAGTATCGTAGGAGTTCAGCACATCTGAAGAAGTTACCGCAGGCCAGGACAGAAACCCCCATCACAGAAGACGAGCCGAACACTTGGAGAACGCCGGCTGAGCAGGTCCGGATATCGCAACAGGAGAAGCGCAGTCAGAAGCAGATTGTCGTCCACGCAGACAAATGTGACGCCCACTACGGTTTGACGATTATGATATGGGCACAGACAAACAGACGTAACACTTGCGAAATTTCCATCGACCACGCTTTTAACGATCATTTTAAATTTTTATAGTTGTGGATTTCACGACCAGAGGCGCGCGCATCGTTTTTCTATGCGTTTGACGTTTCACACTAGCGCCTTCTGTTGACGATATGGCACAACATAGTGATTCGTGAAACTTTTCCACCAGATGATGGTAGTGTGACCTGGGCGATAAATTTCCATGAAAATCGTTCAAGCTGTTACGTCTGTTTGTCTGTGATATGGGTGTTGATGATGATCGTGAGTAAGCAGCCACGAAAAAGAGGAAGTATTGTTATATTCTTTCATTTTCATTGATTTGATTTTCCGTGTTACTATGAATTACTATACCTACATGTATGGCAGACTTTGGGTTAGTTAGTTGGAAATTGGTTGGAAGAAGAGAAAATAAAGGACGACTCGTGGAATTCAGCTCGGATGTTATGCCTTTATTTGGAAGATTGAATTGGGTTGTTTAGTGAATAAAATATTGCTATTTTCTATAGCCTAATCGAAAGAGCTCATTTTCCAAATATTTAAGGTAAATGTCACGGACTACCTTCGAAAAATGGCAATAGAATGATTGCTGTTTACATGTTTATTGATTGCTCTCAGTTGGCGCCAGCGAAAAGTGCAGACAAAAACCTTTATAGCATCTAGTTTCCAGCGCTGACGGCCCGGCGGCGACACCATCACTTGTATTCAATGCATCGTCTGTGCTACTCTCGGTTATCAACTTTCTCAAATTCTCACCTCAAGCTCACGGAAGCGTGGTAGTCAAGAACTGTCAAATCGTATAGAAAAATCACGAAAAACGTTAATTGTCAGAAAACGGGATTGTTTTGTAGAAAGTTAGTGAATAGAAATCAAGAATGGTTTGAAAAGACACCTTTTGGTGTTTACTTCATATTCCAAAACAACTTCTTCACAGAGAAAAATCGATTTTACTATTGCGAATATTTTGTATAGTTTTTCTTTCGTTGCGCAATTTGCGCGCCGGGCAGTTACGCGCAGCTCCACCTTAGTTGCGCGCAGCCAATCAGGAGCAAGAAAGCAGACGACGTCGTTGCGCGCCAAAGCTACACGCAGCACGTTTCCATTGTCTGCGACCAAAACAAACATCCACGCTCGCCCACCGGCTGATTGTTGTTGTTGATAACATGCGTGGAAAGGTAAGTTAACTCATTATGGTCCCTTTCGAGATTATTTTAATGAAACGGAAATAAAACAATATTTTCTGGAATTGTTGCTGATTCGATTGGTTGTGCCATTATTCGTTACATTCAGTCTTGTACTGATCGCATGCAGTCGATATCGCTTGGGTATGTTTTAAGTGATGCAAATATGAATACTGCCCGGATAAAAAATTACCATTCATTACATGGTAAATATTATTAACATATGACTGGTTTTATTGTTCACAATAAAACACATAGTAGATATATTGTTACTTTTTACAATAGAAATCAAGCCCATATAGTTCGTACAATAGGTGAACATTAGCTTTAGTAGTGACTAATTGATTCGATTGTTTTTCAATAGTTCTATAATAATTTTAAGTTACTATCAGTAAAAATTAATTCAAGTTGTTTCTATATAGTTGCAAAAGTGCCTGAAAAGTTCTCATGGACTTTTTTTTATTAAAAAAGAGTTTATTTCTCAATTACACTTGAAAACAATTCGTAACAAATAAATAACAATAAATATTATTGTTGCTTGGATCATGTTTGTATAATGTCGTCGCGGTTGAAACCCGAAGTTTCCCCACACGCGACAATCGCCTTTTCTCCAAATCCATACGGGAAATCTAACGTCGGACATAGTGCGCTGGACAGCGGACCTAGTCTTCTATCCAGCGCACTATGTCCGACGTACGTCCGACGCACGATTTAGGAGAAAAATCGATTTTCGAGTGTCAATAAATCCGATTTTCAACTGTAGGAACAATAATCAAATACAAAATCCCTTGACATATTTTTTATAGTTTTCGTTTTAAATTTGAGTACAGTAGATGTTTCGGTTATCGAATGTTATTCGCTAAAACTTCAATGACTGACAGACGTCAAGCTGTGTTGGCAGAGGAAGCTCTTAATGAGAAACTGAGGAAGTACTTATAGAAAACTAGCTGAAAAGCAGGTTTAGCCAAGTGAGGATGTTATGACAAGAAAAAGATGAACAATGATTTTTCTAATGTTTTCCAATAAATTAAAGGAATCTAGTAAATAGTAAACTACCATTGATAACAATACAAATACAATTAGTTTAATGGGGTTCAATTTGTTGGAGAACAGTAGTGGCAGCCCCCTGGTAGCAACGACAACAGATGAAGAGTGTAAATGTTTGAGTGTATGTGTTTGTCGACGAAGCATAAAAGCTGATTTGTTTTGATTATGTATATTTGTTCAGTCCGTACTAGCTCGTCGAGCAATAAAGAAGTTACAACGTAGCTCGGTTGTTGGTTCAATTTCTTCCATCACGCAAATCCCGGGACGGTTATTGTTATTCTATCGGTTCGGGAGTTTAAACATATCCGCTGCGCCCGGGTAAACCAACAGGTAATGGGCCCCGGTTTCGAGAAGAAATTGTGGTGAAAGTGTTCTCTTGTCGAAGAGGCATTTTGTGTGAACGATCTGCGTTTTTTTTATGGTTCATGTGAACGTTCTGATTAATTCTCCCCTCGGCGGATCAGTGCTGTAATGACTTAGCAGCTGAAGAAAGTATTGTTGTCGGGAAAAGTGAGGGAATAAGTGTCGTTTGCGGGAGAGTCAGGCCAACTACGGAACTGAACTAACAAGTACGGACAGTGTGAGCGTTTTTTGCTCGAGGAGGAGTGATAGTCGTTGTTGCGCCGAGTGTTATTTGGAAACGATTTTGTGTTGTGGAATCATTTTGAAGGGAAGTGCCACAGTGGTTCAGAACGGCAATTTTTTTAAACGATTTGTGATTGACGGAAAGTGTTGAACATGACTGAGGCGAAGATAACATTCGATCGGTTGAATGATTTCAACTGGCCGACATGGAGATTTCGAATGGAATTGATGCTCATGAGGGAAGACATCTGGTCGACGGTGAAGGACCCGAAGCCTGATCCGGCGGATATGACTTCGGCTTGGACAAGAAGAGACGAAAAGGCTCGAGCGCTGATTGGGTTAGCTTTGGAGGACAACCAATTAAGCCACATTATGGATGCTGGAAGTGCGAAAGAGATGTGGGACAAGCTCAAAGGCTACCACGAGCGAGGATCATTGTCCAATAAGATCCACGTCCTACGGAAATTATGTTCAATGCGCATGAACGAAGATGGAAGCATGTCCGATCATCTTGTGGAGGCTTCGGAACTAGTACACCGTTTGACTAGGATGGGAGAACCGTTGAAGGAGCATTTGGTTGTGACGATTATGCTGTCGAGCCTGCCGGAATCGTATGGTCCCCTCGTAACAGCTCTGGAAGGTCGCCCGGAAGAGGACCTCAAATTGGATTACGTCAAAGGAAAGCTGCTGGATGAATGGAAAAGGAAGTGTGAAGTCCGGAAGCAGGAAGAAGAAAAAGCCTTGAAAACTACTATTCAATGTGAAGACCGAGTTAATAGAGTTTGGACGTGTTACTACTGCGGGCAAGTAGGCCATTTGAAGAGAAACTGTGCTGCATGGTTGGAAGAAGTAAGAAGCTCGGTAAGAAGAAATAAAAAGAAACAAAATGACCAAGAAAAATCGATGGCAGTGCAGCATCCGCATCCGGGAAGCAGTAGTGGTTGTCATGGAGTGTGTTTCACGGCGACGAGTGGAAAACATAAGTCAAGTGATGAAAAGTGGATCATCGACTCCGGAAGTACGAAGCACATGACCAATTCAACAGATAGTTTAGGCTGGTGGAACCCTTGTGCTGAAAAGGTTATATTAGCAGATGGTAAAACTGTAACGGCCAGAGGAAGCGGACAAGGAAGGATCACGACACGCGGACGGAAAGGTACGTCGGTAGAGATAAAAATCAAGGAGCTGATGTTTGTTCCGGAGTTATCCGTTAATGTATTGTCGGTCAGCTGGATTACCGAGGAGGGCTATACTGTGCGGTTTGGTTCAAAAGATTGCAGCATAATGGATGGCGAAACTGTAGTTGCCATTGGCGTGAGATACAATGGCCTGTATTATCTGGATCAGTAGGAACGGAGCTTTCAAGCAGGAGGAGTATATTACTGAAAACGTGCTAACGACAGTTGGTAAGGTTAAGTGGGCTGCACTAAGGAGGAGTGTTGGAGAACAGTAGTGGCAGCCCCCTGGTAGCAACGACAACAGATGAAGAGTGTAAATGTTTGAGTGTATGTGTTTGTCGACGAAGCATAAAAGCTGATTTGTTTTGATTATGTATATTTGTTCAGTCCGTACTAGCTCGTCGAGCAATAAACAACGTAGCTCGGTTGTTGGTTCAATTTCTTCCATCACGCAAATCCCGGGACGGTTATTGTTATTCTATCGGTTCGGGAGTTTAAACATATCCGCTGCGCCCGGGTAAACCAACACAATTGACGATGTTATAATAAACATGCAATAATATTTGTTGTTATGTAAACAGATTTCGCCTTTGAAATACCAAAGAATTCATATTTCTCGGTAACATTTTACTCCAGCATTTACAGATACTAATGGCCACATGAATTGTGAACGATTTATGGTATGGATCATACGACCTGAGTTCTGACTTGTGATATTTGGCAGTTATTTGAAAAGATTGAAGATAGATCTTATCAACAGCTGCCAAGCAATACATATCAGACAGACATCAGAGTGTTTGATTATTATTATAAAATGTGCATATCATTCTGGCGGCCGTTAGTGCTCGTAAATGCTGGATATAAATGTTAGCGAGAAATATAAATTCTATGGATTTTCAAAAGCGAAAACTGCTTACAAATAACAACAAATATTATTGTATTTTTATTGTAACAACGATTCATTTGACGCCATTCAATTAATGGACTACCAGCTTGGCGCACACCCACAGTTGATCAGCAGGAGTAAATCAATTTTATTTTGTATGGTGAAAAGCATCTAAACTTGAATTACTTGAAATAGAAAGCTTTTACTTAAAACAATATTTGGCAGGCTTAATAGTAGTCACCATTGTGCACAACCACTACCAAATATTTTTTCGAATAATGTATTCCACTTCGATAAATTTGCCTTTAGATGCTATTCGTCATACAATATTTTTGCGATTTACTTTTAGCGATTTTTCGCGCATAGAAGCTAGCGCCACATTGGTCGATGCGGAGAGTAGGAAAACAGCCGATGTAGTTAATTCATTGTATTTGTATTGTAAGAACAATCAAAAAACATTAAGATATATTGTTTTCTTTTGAAAATTGCCTTAAAAATGTCTCATAAAAACACAATACATTCTATTGTTTTTCGCGAAAAAGTGTATGAAAATTTTCTCAAAATTTTATGGTTAAGATACATAACGACCACCATTTTTTATTGTAAAAGTGCCATTTACCATTCGCCGAATGGTATAGAACAATAGGGGTGATGGTGAGTGTGCCGTGTAAATTACAATACGTTTAATGGTGAATATTTTTCGAAAAAAAGGTGTTGTAACAATTAAATTTATCGTATTTTTATGATATTTTTTTATCAGGGTGCCCATGGTATGGGATTCACCCTTGCGCACAACTGACTGACAGATCAGTAAAAGTGTGAAACTAATTTTTTTCTTGCTAAGCGCAATACCACACAAAAAAGTGCCATATCTGGAGCTCGATTTGAATAGGTCGTATGTGCTTTTGTCGATTAAAAATTCGATCAGTTGGATTCGCTTATTATAGCGAAAACCGTTGAAATTGAGCAAAATCGGTACATACAGCAGAATCCTCACAAAACAGGCTTCCTGTTCCATCATTAAAAGTTTGCAAAATGTCTGCCATATTGCTACAATGACTAAAATAAACTGATCGAATTTTATATCGACAAAAGCACATACGACCTATTCAAATCGAGCTCCAGATATGCTTGTTATATTTTTAGTTAAGAATGTCGATCTATTGATATTCACCATTTTTCATATACCATATTCTCAGATACCGCTTCTAAAATGAGCTGTAGTTGATTGAAATTAGATATGCATGTCGAAATGACATTTTCAGTATTGGTTGGATCATATAGTTACAGTTTATATGTATTCTAGTTCGAGTTCTACACCCAGATGGAACTGAAGCCGATCCCAATGAATTAGGCCGTTTGGTGGTGAAACTTCCGCTTCCGCCAGGAACCATGTCTACCCTGTATAGGAACGCCGAGTTGTTCGAAAATCTATACTTCCAGAAATACCCGGTGTGTAACACAAACCAATGTTTTGACAAAAATTGAAAAAAATGACAAACTATTACCTTTTTTTGTAATCAGGGCTATTACGACACCATGGATGCTGGCTATAAAGACGAGAAAGGCTATATTTACGTTACCGCTCGAGATGATGATGTTATAAACGTTGCAGGCCACAGAATATCAACATCGAGCTTAGAAGACGCAGTATTGAGGTAAATCTTAGATAGAATTGATTGATCTTTGTAATTTCTTCAAAATTTCTTAACAAAAAAACGGGACCTCAATAAAGCTAAATAAGCCTAAAAAGTCATGCTAAAACAATTATTATGAGGTTCTGCACAAAATTCTGTATCACAAAAGTCGGCAAATTAGTTTACTGTAACTTGCTATCTTTTTTCCGACAGGCATCCGGATATAGCTGACGCCGCTGTTTTTGGGGTGCCAGAGCCAACCAAAGGTCAAATTCCGCTATGTCTGTATGTAATAAAGGAAGGAGTGAGTAAAGCTACCGCCAAGCTATCAGTAGAGCTAATCACACTAATACGGGAAGTTATCGGCCCCATAGCAGCATTCCGACTAGTCGGCAGAGTCGACGGTCTTCCCAGGACTAGATCAGGTGATTTGTTACTAGTAGTTTTGGAATTTGTCAATAATTCAGCTATTTCTATTTATTTCATACACAGGTAAAACTATGCGAAAGGCAATGGCAGATTTCGCCGCCAATAAAACGGTAATTTTACCAGCAACCATAGAGGATGTTGAAGTCTTCGAAGACATCAGACGAGCGTTACAGGAACTAGGCTATGCCATGAACGCGCCAATGCCAGTCGTTGGGAATAAAAAGTAGATATATTTCTTTACCTATCATATGATTTTAGTGGCTTATAGATTTTAAAATTTTCTTAACAAATTTAGTTAATTCAAACATAACACATTTTATCCTAAATTTATAGTTAATATGTATTAAATATTATGTTATTTTCAAGATAAAACAAATATATCTACGATTCGTTTGAACATGTGCCGAAAAGAACAACCAGAAGAAAATAGTATTGAAAACCTGCGCACTTTGGAATTGGTACACTTGCAACCGGCTGCAAGTCAAAAACGGTTTGGCTTAGAAAAACCGTTGTAAGCAACAAATGAAGCTTCTCTCTCTCTCTTCTTGGCGTAACGTCCTCACTGGGACAAAGCCTGCTTCTCAGCTTAGTGTTCTATGAGCACTTCCACAGTTATTAACTGAGAGCTTCCTCTGCCAATGACCATTTTGCATGTGTATATCGTGTAGCAGGCACGAAGATACTCTATGCCCAAGGAAGTCAAGTAAATTTCCTTTACGAAAAGATCCTGGACCGACCGGGAATACAAATCGAACAAAACCCAATTATTTTCGGATTCAAGATTTGCGCAGGAACATCAAACCGCCAAAACCATTATTTACACCCCAAACAACACAAAGTCGTATATAAGATGTAGCACAAGGTGAAAAAGTGGCGGCCGTACGCATAAATGCTTCCATTTAACCGCTTGTAAAATACACGCATTATCATGTACCTACTTTTTGCGATCTTATACGGCAACTTATACGATCACTGGTTGGGGCAAGATAGAATAATTTTAAATATAGTAAGTCTTGATTTAGGAATGTTAAAATATTCCATGGGTGTTTTAAAATAATAGAAATAGTGTGTGTGTGTGTGTGTGTGTGTGTGTGTGTGTGTGTGTGTGTGTGTGTGTGTGTGTGTGTGTGTGCGTGTGTGTGTGTGTGTGTGTGTGTGTGTTTGTGTGTGTGTGTGTGTGTGTGTGTGTGTGTGTGTGTGTGTGTGTGTGTGTGTGTTTTTTTTTTTCCTTCTAAATCATAGGGGGATAAATCTGCTCATCAGACACCCTAACAGGAAGGTTAGGGTAGTGTGGGGATGAGGCCGTCTTCTACAATGCCGGTAGAAGCCAGGACTACTCTCTCCTCGACCCACTAAAACACATTCCTATGGTCGCCAAACCCTACGTCTCTCCGGAACCACCAAGAAGGTATTGCTTCAGAGAGGGGCTAGTGCATATCGCACCCTCAAGGTTAGCTGCCGTAGCCTAGCAGCAACGAACATCGATGACTCGCTCTGGAGAGTCCATCACGATAGCATGCTGGCGCTTAGCCAGTTTCCCGAGTGGTCCTCGCCACTCCCTTTGTCCTCGGAAGGCGGGCAGGGTCAACCCCGCCCGCGCCCTACTGCTGAGCGGACATCAAGAACTGATGCCCACGTGCAACCCGATCTGACCTGCCCGCAAAGGAAGGGTATCACTACCCTTCAGGCCCTATCAGATGCACCCGTAGGTTGCAGACAGCAGGGTCTCACCTACCCCGACCCTTGCCGGGGACCCCTTTCCAACCGCGGGCTCAGATCCAACCCAGTAGACCGACGCCACGACAGCACCGCTACCGGGACTTCCTCTCCGCGGCCACTTAATCGCTGTAAGGGTCGATCTCGACCGCAGGGCACCGGTATGACCTACGAAGCCGACTTCGAACCCCTGGACCACCTCTTGTACTGCATCTGGACTAGCCATTCTCCGAGTCCACGCGCCACCTCCGCATGCCCGAAACGGTGTAGATACTGTCGGAAGCAACCATGACCTGTAAGGACCTGTGTCAGGTGGAATGAAACTTCCCCATGGCGCCTATTAATCCAACTATCTACCCTCGGTATCAACCTATGAGTCCACCTTCCTTTGGTGGAACTGTCCCACGCGCGCTGCCATTTGACCATAGAGGCCATCCTGACAGTTTTGCGTATGCCTCTTGTGCCGCGCATTTCGAAGCACTCCATGTCCTCACTGATAAGAATGCTGATAGGCACCATACCAGTAATGACACAGAGAGCGTCGTGTGACACGGTACGGTACGCGCTTGCAACCCTCAGACACATAAGCCTGTAAGTACTTTCCAGCTTCCGTCGGTAGCATTCAGTACTTAGCGCGGTACCCCACGCCGGGCCGCCATATCTAAGTATGGACGTAGCAACACTAGCCAGAAGCTATTGGACATCATCCGGGACAGTGCCGCAATAGCTGTGGAGGCTCTTTTACAGGCATAATCGACGTGGCTACCGAAGGTAAGCTTATCGTCGATCATCACGCCCAAGTGCTTGACAGAGCGCTTCGACAGGATAGTGCATTCTCCTACACTGATCTCCGTCTGCTGCGCCGACTGCATGTTGTTAACAACCGTCACCTCTGTCTTGTGGTGAGCCAGCTCCAGTTTTCTGGACCGCATCCACGCCTCCACAACCTTGATCGAGTGGTCGGTAGTCAACTTCACCTCCTCGATCGTTTCACCGTAGACTTCGAGCGTAATATCGTCGGCAAATCCGACAATCACCACTCCCACTGGGTACTCTAACCTCAACACCTCGTCGTACATGACATTCCATAACACCGGACCCAGGATGGAACCTTGCGGGACTCCTGAGGTTATGTGAAAGCACTTCCGACCCACCTCCGTGTCGTATACTAGTACGCGATTCTGGAAGTAGCTTCCGAGAATCTTGTACAAGTACTCCGGTATCCCCAGACGCAAGAGCGCATCGGCAATAGCAGCCCAACTGGCGCTATTAAATGCATTCCTTACATCCAGAGTCACTACCCCGCAGACGCGAATTCCCCTCCTCTTAGGCTCGAGTGCTTTCTCGGCGGTTTTTGTAACCGACAAGATAGCGTCTACGGTGGACCTCCCCTTCCGGAAGCCATATTGGTTGCTCGAGAGACCATTTACGCCCTCAGTGAACTTCAACATTCTATTGAGGATGATCTTTTCGAGCACCTTCCCCGCCGTTGTGTGTGTGTGTGTGTGTGTGTGTGTGTGTGTGTGTGTGTGTGTGTGTGTGTGTGTGTGTGTGTGTGTGTGTGTGTGTGTGTGTGTGTGTGTGTGTGTGTGTGCGTGTGTGTGTTTTTTTTCCTCCCAACCTCCCCAGCAGAGAAAACCGATTGGAAAAACTCTGCTACACCTAGATGCCTCGATCCCCCTGGTACCACTGATGCGACTGCTTCAGGGGGGCAATGCGCTCATGCGCTTTTCTGTTATAGTGCTCATACACTTTTTGTCGCTTCTAAGTCTGTGCACTTACTCTTCAAGCGATCCCAGCTTGCTGATCGCTCCTCCACTTCCTCTGCAACTCCGTCAGCATTTTTGTGACTGCCCTGCTGATCGCATTCCACGTCTCTTCAGTGCGGCACATCTCGTCGACGACGTTGTCCACGCTTAATGCCGGCATCGATCTTCTTACTTACTCGAATCTGGGGCAGATGAACACTACGTGCTCCGGTGTCTCCTCCACGTTCTCGCACTCCGGGCAGAAGGGCGAAGCGGCATGGCCAAACCGATGTAGGTACTGCCTGAAGCAGCCGTGACCAGACAAAAACTGGGTTAGGTGAAAGTTCACTTCTCCGTGCTTCCTGTTCACCCAAGTCGACACATCAGGGATGAGCCGATGGGTCCATCTCCCTTTCTCCGTGGAATCCCATTCCTGTTGCCACTTTGTCATTGAGGTCGTTCGCACCAACGATCTCACTTGGCTGGTCCTCCTCCGCTCATAGCACTCGGTGTCCTCCTCCAAGGTGATGCAGATCGGGATCATCCCTGCAATCACACAAACTGCCTCCGACGATATTTTTTTTTCCTCATCTGTAGAGCCTTTTAACCACTGCGTCCATTATTTAGGAATATTGTGGTATGACCCATATTTAATTTGGTGCTAATCGATTATCCTGTCACAATTGAGCTGTGATGGACATTAGTTGATATAGCACTCGATCCCAACTAGGCACAACTCGTTTTATAAAGTCTATTACCCTGTTAGGATTACTTTGCCTTCCAAGGGCTCTAATAACCCTTTTCCAAATATTGACAACCTTTGATTGGATAGCTCTCCACAGCTGCAGAGTAAATGTTCAGCGGTTTCGTTTTCACCTTGACAAAAACGACACTCAGATGATTGGATTTTTTCAATCTTGTGTAGATGGTACCTACTGGGGCAGTGACCGGTCATCAGGCCCGTTATTACCCTCAGGTCTCTCTTGTTTAAATTTAGTATGGTCCTGGCTTTTGCTGCACTAGGTCTTATAAATCTTTTTGCTTGTCTGGATGTATCCGTGGCATTCCAATTGGTTTCTACCATAGAAATTTCCCATATTTTTAGTTTCGTCCTAAGAGTACACTCAGGAACTCCACAGAATGGTTCAGGGCCTACGAAGCTCGATGCTGCACCCTGTCTGGCTAGATTGTCGGCGTTTTCATTTCCCTGAATTCCGCAATGGCCGGGCACCCAGTATAATGTTACTTCGTTCCTACTGGCCAACTGCTTCAGAGAAAGAATGCATTCCCACACTAGCTTGGACTGGCAAGTAAATGCCCTTAGCGCATTAAGAGCAGCTTGACTGTCTGAGAAGATGTAGATTTTTGCAAATCTGTAATTTCTCCTCAGGCAAGTATTAGCACACTCTAATTTGGCTTGAATCTCTGCTTGAAACACAGTGGGACTACATCCCATTGGTATAGCTTTACTTATACCTGGGCCAAAAACTCCAGCACCAGTATTTTCCCCCATCTTAGACCCATCAGTATAAAATACAATAGAACCTGGACGTAAGCTTGGCCCACCAGAATCCCAAATATTGCGGCTTGGTTTAACCACATTAAAGGGAACATCATAGTTGGTCTTCGTTATCAACTAATCCTCTACTGTTTTAATATCTGAGTTTAAATTGAAGTCTTTGACGATCTTCAAATGTCCTACTAGATCACCTTCTAGCAGTTTGTTGTGACGCAGAAACTGCAGGGCACTTTTTGCCGCTTGCAGTTGAACAAATTGGTGCAATGGTAACATATTGAGAAGGGCATCTAATGCAACCGATGGTGTGCTTTTCATTGCCCCTGTAATTGATATACATGCAAGTCTTTGAAGCTTGCTTAGCTTCTTTTGAGCGGTTACCTCGATTGTTTTAGGCCACCATACAAGTGAAGCATATGTAACTTTTGGCCGGACTATTGCTGCATAAATCCAGTTTGTCATGTTTGGTCTCAGCCCCCAGGTTTTCCCCAAGGCTTTATTGCAAACACAAAGGGCATTTGTACCCTTAGTTAATACCTTGTTTAGATGAGAATTCCAATTCAATCTTTTGTCCAAAGTTACACCGAGATGTTTAACTTCTTCCGAGAACTGAATTTGAACTCCATCTAAAGAAGGTTGGGTAAGATGTAATTTCTTCCTTCTAGTAAAAGGAACGATAACAGGTTTAGAAGGGTTTACGCTTAACCCCTCTTTCCTACACCATTTGAGAGTAACATTCAGCGCATGTTGAAGCCGATTTGAAATCGTAGTATCATATTTCCCACGTACCAAAATGGCCACATCATCTGCGTATCCTATCACCTCAAAACCTTGATTTATTAGCTTTTTAAGGAGTTCGTCCACTACCAGAGACCACAGTAAGGGCGATAGTACTCCTCCTTGAGGACAGCCCTTTATAGATCTAACAGATAGCTGCGCACCTCCTAGATCAGTAGAAATTTCCCGATCTTCTAGCAAGATATTAACCATTCAATAATGCGTTTATCCAAGCCCCTTGCTTCCACTTACTCGACTCCACTTACGCATGGAGCTGTAGGATGCATTGTCAAATGCTCCCTCAATGTCGAGAAAAGCAACCACGGCTACTTCCTTGGCTTGAAGCGATTTCTCAACTTTGCTAACTAACGACTGTAGCGCCGTTATCGTAGATTTACCCGATTGATAAGCATATTGAAATTTACAAAGAGGCATTTCTACTAAACTTGTTGACTTAATAAAGTCATCCATGATTTTTTCCATAGTCTTTAACAGAACACAAGAAAGGCTTATTGGTCTGAAGGCTTTTGGAGTTGTTTTGTCCCGTTTGCCAGCTTTTGGGATAAACACAACACGAACCTTACGCCACGCCTTAGGTATGTGAGTTAACGTAATACTGGCTCTGAAAATTTCGGTTAAGAGCGGACAAAGCGCCTCTTTTCCCTGTTGAAGTAAAGCTGGGAAAATTCCATCTTTCCCGGCAGATTTGAAAGGTTGAAAAGAACTCAGTGCCCATTCGATCCTCGACGGCGTGAAGATATCACAAGCTTTTTGATAGGCATTGGTCGACCATGCATGTCTTACCTTATCTGAGTCCTGTTCTTCATCAGAACAAGGAATCGACCCTGGGAAGTGAGTTCTCATCATGATTTCCAATGTTTCAGAAGAGTCAACAGTAAAACTGCCATCTTCCTTTTTAAGACTGCCAAGACCATTTAAATGGTCTTTCGAAAGGACTTTATGAAGCCTTGCAGCTGTAGGAGCGTTATTGATGTCTTCACATACCCGTCTCCAATCCTTCCGTTTGGCTAGCCTCAATTCTCTGTTGTATTCTGTAAGGGCTTGTTTATACTGAACCCAATCAGATGTAACTTTTGCTCTATTGAACAACCGTCTAGATTTCCTCCTCAGTTCTGCCAGCTTATCATTCCACCAAGGGACATCCCTGTTGGATGACCTCTGTCGGATTGGGCAGCTAGCATGATATGATGAGATCATTTTATCAATAATCTCATCAGAGGCATTTTCCAACTGTGAAACAGACAAGATGTGCTCACCCGCATAAGAATTTTCATTCATTAAATAGAAGCGATAGAGGTCCCAATTAGTTTTCTTTGGGTTTCTATAGCTTTCAATTAAATTTGATCCGGCTTTATAATCGAACCTGATATGTTTGTGATCTGACAGTGATTCCTCATCAGAAACATACCAGTTCACGATCTTATCTGATAGCAGATAACTGCAAAGCGTAAGATCTAAAACTTCTTGTCGAATAGCATTAATAAAAGTGGGCGATTCCCCTTTATTGCATATGTCTATATTATTAGACGAAATGTAATTCAGGAGATCCTCACCTCTTTTATTAATATCAGTACTGCTCCATATGGTATGATGGGCATTTGCATCACACCCTATAACAAATTGGGCGTTTATTTTTTTGCAATAATTAACAAAATTTACGACCAAAGATGGAGGCACATCATCAACGTCTCCTGGAAAATATACTGAAGCAATACATACCTCAGTTTTTCCCTGGATTGTTGGGACCTCCATTTTAATCGCAACAATGTCTCTTGTAATAAACTCAGTAATTGGGACAAATTTTGTTCTCCTACTTACTAAAATGGCTGTTCTTGGATTAGATTGACTTTCGTCATACAAGATACTACAATTCTGCGAAGAGCAACCCATTACCCTTCCATTATTTACCCAGGGCTCTTGAATTAATCCCACGTCTAACTGTTCTCTAATAAATCTTCTGCTGAGCACAGCTGAAGCACCCTTCGCGTGGTGAAGATTTATTTGAATAATTTTCATGGTACTCATTTTTTTATTTACTATTTTTTATTGATAATTTTATTAAACAAAGAACATAATATAATTGGCGGGGCACTTTAATCCCGCTGCTGGAGACGATTTTAAATAGACGATTCTGTAGTAGCTCCGCTGGGCTTCCTGGCTTTTGATTTATTAGCATCATGGGCTTTGTTTTGCCCTTCGCTACCTAAATCATCAGCTCTTAGGTTTTTGTAACTGTTACCGTTTGTAACAGTAAGTCTGTGTATTTGTGTTAATTTGTTTATTCTATTGTTAAAAAAAATATATATTGCATGTTTCCGTGTTATTTATTCAAATAATTTAAATTAGCCTAATGCCTTAAAAATACCCCTACACATCATCATCATACAAACTCACCACACTGCAATAAAAAGCACCAATAGAGTAGTTACAGTTCAGTGGAAAAGGAGAAATTAAAAGAGAAAAGAAAAAAAAGAGAGGATGGCTATCGAACGACAGGGGGATTAGGCAGCGTTGAGGGAATGATTCAGCCTATTTCTCGAGAGGCCCTCGTTCGAAAAAGTCGTTTAAAGGTTGTTTAAAAAGTTAAATTTCAGAGATAATTTGGAAAAAGTTTGTGAATACGCTTTAGAGTTAAACGTGGAGAATCAGGACCCGTTAGTTTTAACTCGGAATCCGATTTTGTCCGGTGTTACGGATACAGCCGACTTCCCGGAGTTCCTGGACGTGCTGAGGTGGCCCGCAGAGCTTGGCCGACGCGACATACCGTAGGGCTTGCTGAGAGTCCCGCCACCGTGAAGCTCCAGAACGAATAGGGCAGTGGACATAACCTCATTGTGTCTCCACATTGCGAATTACACCGAGTTTCGGACGTCATTGAGTTCTGCCGTAACCCCTCTACGCCAGGCAACCGTAGTTGTCGCTGGTCCAACCCCCAGACCGAGACCAGTAACCACCAAGCGCTCCCGCCAATTCTTCAGCAGTTCCCGGCCGGCCCTATAGGTATTTATTAAGAACTACAGAACACACACACACTCACCCACACAGACTTGTAAATGCTAGGATAATAAAACTGTAAAATTATAAATCACCAGCTTTTTTCCATTACACCCACATATCCGAGGTCTGATTAGCCAACTAGATTCCACTCCAGCCGACCTGGAGACCAGAGAGGTGTTCCAGATCGCGCTAGCCAGGAAAAGAGGTTATTGTAGAACCCGGCCTCACACGACAAGCCGTTGCTCTGCCAAGCTTGCCGAGGTCTTTTGTCCTGGTAGCACGTGTGCTACCCTACCTACCAGTAACATAACCAAGGGCATTTTGTTGCCCCTGGCTGTCTAATCCTATAGCACCGGCGGTGTCTACATCTTTTCCAGAACTTCCCGAGTGAACAAAAGAATAATTTTCAGCTCTACTTGTCCCTGGAATGTTATGGCCTTCCAGGACTAGCTCACAATCCATGGCCTTTTCGTCCGGGGCAACTGTAGGGATAACTGGCACTATTCTTTTATCAATGGGTTGAGCAGGGCGTTTCTTAGTAATTTGAATCTGCCCATACCTGTAATGCAATACAAATTTCTTCGCACTTAACTTCCGCAAAGAGGAATCGTCTACCGTAAAGCTAAGTTCAAGGTGCTCGCCCTTTACTCGACGGTATAGAACCCTCCATGTATCAGCAAACATATCTTCATTTTGGCTCTCAATGAGAGACAAAATCATGTCGTTACTGTATTTGGCACTCCATGGGAAGAAAGCAATTAGGACTTCAGGACGTGGGATTTTATCCTCGTCCACGACAACCAAATCTGCCCCTTCCCAAAGTACCAGTGACGTAAATTTATCTTTTACCCAATTAGCGGTTTCTTTGCCCTGGCATGTGAGCACTATGTACCCAGGCCTAAACCTACAGCAAGCAAACTTAGGCTTGAATTGTTCCCGGCGTTGCTGAACAACTTTCAACAGGAGGGCTTCTTGTACCACTTCCTGTTGGTTAGTTGACAGCTCAATCACAGGATAATTCTTGGGCATAATTCCTAGCCTTACCCGGTTAGCAATATCGCTATAAGTAGGAGCGATATTGTTCTATACGCGCTCGCTACGCGCATGGCCATGAGCCGGAACGCGCTGTTTAGCTTCACTCGATTTCGCTTTGTTTTCAGCGCCGCACCCCAGGCTGGGACTCCGTACCGCAGTATCGAAGATGATACGCTAGCTAGCAACCGCCTCTTGCTGCTTCTCGGACCACCGGTGTTTGGCATAATCCTCGACAGTGCATTAATCGCCTTCGCTGCCTTCTCACAGGCATAGTCGACGTGGCTGTTAAAGTTTAGCCGATCGTCGATCATCACACCCAGGTGCTTCAGCTCTCGCTTCGACGCTACTACGTGTTCTCCGACGGAGATTTCCACTCGCTGCACTGCCTTGCAGTTGCTCACCAAAAGTACCTCCGTTTTGTGGTGGGCAATCTTTAGCTTGACTCCATCCATCCAATTTTCGATGATGCCGATCGATTCTGCCGCCAACATTTCCACCTCTTCCGGTGTCTCGCCTATTACTGATAGGACGATATCGTCCGCGTAACCCACGAGCACGACGCCTGTGGGTAGCTGCAACGTAAGCACTCCGTTGTACATAGCATTCCACAGCGTTGGCCCGAGGATGGAGCCTTGTGGAACTCCCGCCGTCACTTTAATCCTCCTCTGTCCAGCTTCAGTGTCGTACACCAAGACTCTGTTCTGGAAGTAACTTTTCAAGATCTGACACAAGTAGTCTGGAACCCGCATTCTATGCAGTGCTACGGCGATGGCCTCCCAGCTGGCGCTATTGAACGCGTTCTTGACGTCGATTGTGATTACGGCGCAGTGCCGGTTTTCTCTCCTCTTCTGTTTGGACGCCTTCTCGGCCTTCTCCAGAACCGTCCGGATAGCATCCACCGTCGACTTTTTCTTCCGGAATCCAAACTGCAGCTGTGACAGTCCACGTTCTCCTTCTGTGAACGGCACCACCCTGTTAAGGATGACCTTCTCCAGCAGCTTCCCAAGTGTGTCCAACAGGCATATCGGTCTAAACGATGCTAGATCCCCCGGCGGTTTTCCTGGCTTCGGCAGTAAAACCAGTTTCTGCACCTTCCATATGTCTGGGAAGTGGCCTTCTTCCAAACATTTCTGCATCACTGCCCTGAACATGTCGGGGTAAGCTAGGACCGCCGATTTTAACGCCACATTGGGGATCCCGTCCGGACCCGGGGCTTTGTTTCCTTTTAGTTTTTTCGCTACTGCCTCTAGCTCGGCATTGGAGATCTGTTGAGCTTCCGCACTTGCTTGTTCCTCTTCACCATACGGTGTTGGTGGCCACGTCGTTGGGTCGTGCTTCGGAAAGAGACCCTCCACGATTACCTTCAGCTTGTCTGGACACATTTCTGCTGGCGTCGCTGGACCTTTAATCTTTGCCATCACGACTCGGTACGCGTCACCCCAAGGGGTTTGCGTCGACCTCTCGGCATAGCTCCTTGTGACAGTTCGACTTGCTCACGATTATCTCTTTTTTAAATGCGGCTCTGGCTTCCTACTGAAGTCCTACAGAAGTATGGTTGATTTAATCATAATATGCTTACATCAACAATATTTATGGTTGATGATTTGACAGTTCACTTATTGTCATGGTAGATTCAAGCATGTTTATGTTTAACTTGACCCTTAACTTGAGGCTTGAACTAACTATACCGGATGATTGATTTAAGGTGCTTCAAACATACATAGAAAATCGCTGTTATTTCATTCAAAAACTAATGAAAATCTTCAAATTTTTGGCAAAACGTTTCAATAATAGTAATACGTGTGTGCAATATGTTCTAATAAGTATATTTAACGAAAGCTTACGCTCACTTCAACAACAGGTAGCAGGAAAATGGGATAATCTTGTTGAAAGAGTGACTTCGTCAAAAATGTCCTTTCTCCGTTGCAAAGACCACTTTTCTCATTTTTTCTTATCGAAATACGCACCTCAGAGGATGAAGCAAGTCATTTCTTGAAAGAAAAGTAAATTTTCTTCTAGATGTGCTTGGATCCGATAGGTACTTGAAAATTGGGGCAAAACTTGAATTCATTTTGGGAATGAAAAATTAAAATTCGATGTAAACAAACGATTTTGGGCATTTAAACTTTATCTCACCTACCGTTTCTACAATGCAGGCGTTTCCTAATTCACATAATAAAATATACATATTGCACTAAAGTTCCATATTAGAGAAACGTTTACACAATTAGCACAACTTTTTCCTTGAAGCGAGCCTTGGAGAACATCGTTGTCGATACTTTCAATTGACGCCGCCATGATGAATCTTTGTGGCTGAGTAGATAGCAGCCAAAGTAAGGACATATATGCTTGGTTTAATTGTATTATGGTTGGTATTCAAAATTGTTGATTCAAACGAAACATATGCTTACTATAATCATCAAATCGTTGCGAAACAACCATTTGAAATAATCATACCAAGAATATCATCGTAGCTTAGGCGAACTATCGAAAAAGTTATATCAATCAGATGATATTTCTGTCCGTGTTACAGGCACAAAAATCAAAACAGTTTCGTTCTTTGGAGGTTCTTACAAATAACAATGCAACCTAATGCAAATTTTGCATAACAATGCTGTTGGAAATGAAAACTTTACAGCCGATTATTATTAATAAAGGTGTACAATAACATTGGACCAACTTTGTTGAAAATAAATAATAACAAGATTCGCTAGAGTCGGAAAATCTGCATCAATGGAGCAAAAACCATGCAATTTTTTACTATGACCATCTTTACGGATAAAATTTTTGATGAAGAATGCAATTGAAAGTTAATTTTTCTTCATTATCATTCAGAATGCAATATTCTACTACTCTGGAGAAATTTTCAGCTGAATTCATTGTGCTATTGCAACACAGGACTTAAATGAATATTTTCTCCATTATTCCAAGTTACAATTCTTGTCCATTGTTTCGCGTTACAAGTCGTTGTCGTTGAATCAGTTCGTAATCTTTCATTTTCGGTTTCCGTAACGATGCCAAGTGTTTTCAATTTCATACAACTTTCCTAATGTAATATTTTTATACATGACCTACTAAACTACATATGCAGAGTAGGTCCTATGCATTTTTCGTTTAATTAATGCACTTTTATTAGTGGAAAACGTTTGGCAGATTATATGGGCAAAATATGGTAAATTTATAAACATCGTCAACTACATAAGCAGATTTTTCATATTTTTTGTAGTGAACAAATTAACCTAAACAAGGTTGCGTATTGAATGCTCATGTGTTAGTGTTCCTTTAAAAAAGTTTGAAAATATTTCATCCAAAATTCTTTGAGATACAGAGTATTGAAATTTTGTTTAATAAACCATCAAGCTTTACTAAAAGTTCTATAACTTTCTGAAAACTTATTCAAGCTCGCTCAAAATTTTACCAATGGAGCATGTGGTTTATGATTGGTCAAAATTTCAGCATTTTTGATTGATGTATAAAGAAGTTATTTATATTTGAATGAAACATTATTTGGACGAAAAAAATGCTGTACGGACAATTGTTTGATACACTGTATGTTTAATATTAATACCGTATTACCCCGGTAATTCGACAAAAGTCTTATTTTTTAACAACAGTCTTTTAATTAACTTTTAATTCGAAAAACTGGTCACCCTACACCACCTTGCTCATTGACATTTGCCAACTCTGTTTTAGTTTTGGTTTCCGGATTTGTTATGGAACATATTTTTTACAATCATTGTGGTGGGATGAATGAAAAGCTCGTTCTTTTAACGATTGTTGCTTTTATCTGTTCATTCCGGTTAGCCTCCAGACGGTGTGTCGAATAAGCGGGGTACGAATTAAAAAGTGTCGTATTAAAACGTGTCGAACCAGCATTCATCCGAATGCACTAGTTTTACGTGAATATACCTAAACTAGATAAGCTGCATCGATAATTTTCGAATTTCATTTCACAAATGGGCATGTTTTTCAAATTGACTTGAATTTTTATTTTTGAACTTTTTTAGCGTGTAGAAATTTATTTTTCTATATTTCAAATTGTATAAATGAAAGTTCACACATTTTCCTAAAAATCACCCATACATCACTTTTTTGTAGGTCATGTCATGTCATGTTTCAAATATTAGTCTAGATAAAGAAAAAAACAAAGTACGCAAAGTTGCTTTAAAATACATAGTCTTCATACCTACAAAATTCCATCGGATTCTGAGAGAGTACTGCCAACCCCTAAGACGAGTTGGCGTGAAATTCGTAATACACTCGGAAAAAACATAATCGAAAATGTTCAAAGTGCCATAACTTTTTTGTACATTTTTTACCATTATGAAATTTTTACAGATGGTAGCTAACAAAATGAACTTTGTTCTCACAAACAATCACAAAGGTCAAAAAATTGCTTATTGCTTAATTGCAAATTAAAAAGTGTTCAGATTAGATGAGGTCAAACCAACGGGGGTAGACGGTAGCTGGTGGTAACGAGAGATCGCGCATTTACAAAAATGTTCAATCTTATTTTTAAGTTACTCGTTTTGCAAAACGGCTACTTTGGAGGCCATACTGAAGTAACCGGTGGAAGATAAGTAGCCGGTAAATTTACAATATTTATTTGCAAGTGTTCCATTTTTTCATAAGTCCTATTTGAAAGTTAGTCGAGACATAATAAGCACTTTTGATGTGAAAAAATGGTTTTCACACAAAAGGAATACCTAGTATAAAAAAATATCAAGTAGATAAAAAACATCGATTAAAATCGATTCGTGCCGGTGCGTGGAAAGCCTTAACTATACTTTTAGAAACAATACGAGACGTTAGTGATTGGCGCTCGGGGACAAAGGACATTATAATAATAATGGAATTTATGATATTATGCTGATTCAATCGTTTGGCCTTTTGTCGGTACTCGTAACGACAAACACACTTGTAATCAGTAGACACATCTAAGGAGTAATGTATATGTAAACAGAGTGACTCTAGTACCGATGTGCGTGCAACATATTGCCATGCTCGAAGACTGTCTTGGGAGATTTCTTTGAGAATAACTTCAAATTGCTCTGAACATTTCTTCGGCTATTGGATTGCTTAGTAAATAAGATATTGAGTATAACGTGATTTTATTGAGTTTCAATACCTAGGTTTTAATGGTTAAATTAACCCTCGAGCGATCGCGCTGTTGTATTTTGTACAACACGTTGAAATAATCTCGCTTTTCGTGTTCAGCATTAGCGTGGTGCTGACGGTGGTGGGCAACCGCGCGAGTTACGCAAGGTTAACAAAACAGTTTTAATTTCCGTGGATTGAATGACAGTTCAATCGATAAAATGACAGTTCGACCTGAACAAAAAAAATCCCCAAAGAAACTTTAAATGAATTTTAAAAATAGTTCCCGGGATCCAAAAATTATTAAATTTTGAATTTCGACTAATTTTTGGGCGCAGATTCCGATTATGAAATAATTCGAATACCCATAAACACGGGTAGAAATGTTGCCTGATTGATATAACTTTCTCCATAGTTCTCTGAAGCCTATAAGATATTCTTGGCCTAATTCCTTCATATGGTTGATTCACAATGTTTTGATGTCTACATCAAGCATATGTTTCGTTTTAATGAACATCATTGAACATCAACCATCAAATGTTTATACCAAGCATATATAACATTACTTGAAGTCTTGCTTGAACCCGTGTTGACCGAGCCTCCTGGTATCAGAAGGTATCAGAAGGCCGGCGCCAGAGGCACGTTATCCTCCATTTGGGACATTTGTGCCATCGCCAAAATAATAGCCTATTTTATCATCTACCTGAGGGAAAAGGAAGGAAACAAGGATAAGGATGGGGATAAGGACAGGTAGGGAAATAGGAAAAGTACCCTGGAAGAGGATACTAACGCATAAGCGTACCACAATGGGTTCAAACAGCGCCCTGAAAAGGGCACTGTAATAACGCATAAAGCGAAAGAGAGCCTATAGCTCTTTACCACAGCGGGTTAAGAACAATAGAATATCCTGAATATTCAGGTCTCTGAAGTCAGTTTCACTTAATAAGTGTTTACCGAATACTCGGAATCTGAAGCTTTATCCAACACTTCGATATCGGAATAGCTGGATCAGGACCAATGAAGTCATGTGATGTTCCAGTACGAGCTAACTCATCAGCCAATCCATTTCCAGCGATGGAAGAATGGCCAGGCACCCATACAAGGTGAACAGCGTTTGTTGAATGAATTAACTACATCGGCTGTTTTCCTACTCTCCGCATCGACCAATGTGGCGCTAGCTTCTATGCGCGAAAAATCGCTAAAAGTAAATCGCAAAAATATTGTATGGCGAATACCATCTAAAGGCAAATTATTCAAAGTGGAACACATTATTCGAAAAATATTTGGTAGTGGTTGTGCACAATGGTGACCACTATTAAGCCTACCAAATATTTTTTCGGGAAAAGCTTTGTATTTCAAGTAATTCAAGTTTAGATGCATTTCGCCATACAAAATTAAATTGATTTACTCCTGCTGATCAACTGTGGCTGCGCGCAAAGCGGGTAGTCCATTTAGCTACTCGATTTGAGTTCGACAAGCGATAACTATCTTCGACCTGGAGTTGGCCGAAGCAAGTGCTTTAATAGCAGCCTGGCTATCTGAACAGAAGTATATTACTTTGCCCATTACGTGCTGCTGAAGTGCTGATTGCACTCCGCACACAAGAGCAAAGATTTCGGCCTGAAAACGGTGCAGTGTCTACCAAGTGAGTAAGACAGATACAGCCTTAGCTCACGAGAATAAACACCAGCACCCTTTTTGCCACCACACAAGACATCCATAGGCCAATATTGGCCGAACAAAAGTTGTGTAGATCCATTTGATATACTTGGGTTTAAGACCCCAAGTTGTACCAAAGGTTCGCCGGCATTGCCCGAAGGCCATACAAGTATTCTTGATTCTGAACTCAATGTGAGGTATCCAGGAAAGCTTGGTATCAAGAATGACTCCCACGTACTTTACCTGTTCAGTCACATCGATTTCAGAATCAAAGAGATGCAAGGTCGAACGCCATTACAGTTTCGCCTTTCCGTAAAAAGAACAATAGATGTTTTACTCGGATTAACCGAGAGGCCATATTGGCGACACCAACCCTCAACTACCTGAAGCAGTGATCCAAAATGTACTGTCAAAAACTGTAGTTTGCATGATAGTCGTGGGTGTATGGTCTTGACTATCAGCAACAAAAACATTCACGTATGACCGGATGAAATATTCATGGGTGACTGTGACATTTTTTTAATCACGGCAAAAAATGTAGTGGATTTGCAAATTCCGAAAACTGCGAACGGAACATGCTTATATCTTAGGAACCGGAAGTGTGAAGAAGCGGAGACAAAGCTTTACGGATTGTGCGTTCCGAGGATCATAACCACCAATCGAGCAGGGGAACAAAAGTCAGTGGCTCCCAACTGAATAGTTACGACCCACGTCTAACAAATCAAAAAGTCTCATGCCATACGGATACTTTCGGACCTGGGTAATTGAGTTGAAACCCGATATCCTAGTCCATTTTGGAATTAAATGTGGCGCTTGGGGTTTCGGGGCAGTATAGGGACACTACTAAGGGTTTCCGCCATTCTCAAAAACGCCTCTGTAATGACTTTGAAATCAAATCCGCTAAAAATCCTCTGAAGCTTCTTGAAACGCCTCCGAAATTTACCTTAAACCCCCTGAAACCCCATGTTACGCACCTTAGATCCTCCAAAACCCCCGAAAACGCCATGTAACGCCTCCGTAACGTTTCTGAAAACCTCCTAAAATGCTCTGTAGCTCTTTGGAATGCCTCCAAAATCCTCCTAAAACCCCTAGAAACCCCATGTAACGCACCTCAGACCCTCTGAAACCCCAGAAAACGCCATATAACGCCTCCGTAAGGTTTCTGAAATCCACCGAAAATGCTCTGAAGCTCTTTGGAATGCCTCCAAAATCCCCCTAAAACCTCCAGAAACCCCATGTAACGCACCTCAGACCCTCCGAAACCCCAGAAAACGCCATGTAACACCTCCGTAACGTTTCTGAAATCCGCCGAAAATGCTCTGAAGCTCTTTGGAATGCCTCCAAAATCCCCCTAAAACCTCTAGAAATCCCATGTAACGCACCTCAGTCCCTCCGAAACCCCCCAAAATGCCATGTAACGCCTCCGTAACGTTTCTGAAATCCGCCGAAAATGCTCTGAAGCTCTTTGGAATGCCTCCAAAATCCTCCTAAAACCCCCAGAAATCCCATGTAACGCATCTCAGACCCTCTGAAAACCTCCAAAATGCCATGTAACGCCTCCGTTTCTGAAAGCCGCTGAAATGTTATAAAGTTTCTTGGAATGCCTCCGAAATCCCCCTAAAACCCCCAGAAACCCTATGTAACGCACACAGATCGAAAGGGGAGTGTAAAATTGTGTGACATATGATACACATGTTCGGAGCGTGGGATATCACAGAAGTTTACATGACATATCATGTAAAAGTCATAAAATATCATCACAGACAAACAGACGTAACACTTCGAACATTTTTCGAATCATATCATAGTCACGGAAACATGTTCGCCCAATGCTAAAAGGACTGAGTTTGGCTGACCATCAACTAGGTGGCGGTAGTGGGCAAACGTCAAACTCGAGCAAAAACTATGCGAGCGCCACGGGTGGTCAGTTGGCCAACTATCCAATTTTCAAATAGACCGTTAAATCGGTGTACGATGCAAAATATCAGAGTGTTACGTCTGTTTGTCTGTGATATCATGTAAATTTCCATTATATGTCATGTGATTCAGCATGACTCTGAGTGTAACATAAATTTACATGATATATCATGTAAACCATCATAACACTAAGTTTACATGACTGAAATGATGTTTACATGACGTGTAAATCTCATTATTTTTATCTGTGCACTTTATACCCTCCAAAACCCTCAAAAATGCCATGTAACGCCTCCGTAACGTTCCTGAAACCTGCTGAAAATGCTCTGAAGCTTCTTGGAATGCCTCTGAAATCCCCCTCACAGCCCCTCGAACCCCATGTAACGCACATGTGACTCTCCGATACCCCCGAAACGCCATGTAACGCCTACGTAATGCCTTTGAAATCTGCAAAAATCCTCTGAAACTTCCTAAAAAACCTCCGAAATCTTCCTTAACTACCCCCCTTCCTCCTCAAACCCCAAGTAACGCCCCTGACACCCTGCACGAGTTTTCCGCATTTTTCTTTCGCAGTTTTCGGAACCACTGGAACTCCAGCTCTACATTTCAAAACTGTCATTTCGTACTCCCATCATCTTGATTTGTGTTACAATCATGGTGCCAAATGTTACATTCATGGTAGACGACATTCATGCATCGACGGCAGCATGAATGTAGTGTGTGACGGTAGTATGCAACATTAGTCATGACGGTAAAGGCGTTGCGATGATAATGAAAATAATGTACTATACGGTTCACTGACCTGAAGGGCGCTTTGCATCAGGTCGAAAAGGGTGGTAATATACATACCAACTAACAATGCTAGGTAGGGTAACGGTTAAATTTTGGACCCCTAGAGGACATTGGTTTGAATTTAATTCAAAATTAAACAGATTCAGAGGGTATTTACACATAATGACGATGTTAGTCTGTTCGTAAAAGCCTCTACTGTCCGTTAAAAATATCCACAAGGTCATTTCTGACTGAAAATTTGATGAAAATAACTAATTTTTGAAGCATCAGTTATCACTGTTTTGGACACCCCAATATATTTTGGACCCTCTTCAGTATATATTTTGGACACCCGGTGTTTAAACTCGTTTGAAACTATTTTGGAAGAATTTGTCACTTGAATATGCTGGATCACATCCTAATCACTTGATTGACAAAGGCTGATTAGACGAACTTTGCGAATTTAATGCGCTAGAATGATAAACGTTTTTGTTTACATCTGCAAGTTTCCTCAGCACCCGCAATCTCTTTTTGTAAACATGATGCGAAACCCGCATGGATGGCGAGATTGGCAAAAAATAATTTCCAGTCAAATAAGGATGTTTCCAGTGAGGAAATGATTGCTGCCCGTGCAGAGCGATCTTATTCAGCGAATGATTCTAAAAATTTTCGTCATCTAATCATTAAACCTGTGTAAGTTGTGACAATAGGACACAGGGGGTCCAAAATATATGGGGGTCCAAATTATATTGGTTACCCTAGTCGTTGGCAAAACCATAAGTAGGAAAACCGCTATTATTATTGTCGTTTTCGTTTTTGCGGCGGTGCTACACCGCTTCGTGCTACACTTTTCACTGAAAAAACGAACATTTTCGGTGCAGTTGCGTTGGTGTGTGTAATAAAAACCAAAATATTGACAGCTTTGCAAACGCTGATTGGTGGACACGGTGCACCTGCTACACTCTCGATTTTTTTAGTAGTAGTAGTAGTAGCTTCGTGAACTGCACCCGCTGTAGGTATTCTAGCTAACATAGTACCCTGGTACCTGCTAAACAAAAATGGTCATATTTTTGCCATTTTGTCGCCGATTCTAGCAATCTTGGGCTAATGAATTAACTACATCGGCTGTTTTCCTACTCTCCGCATCGACCAATGTGGCGCTAGCTTCTATGCGCGAAAAATCGCTAAAAGTAAATCGCAAAAATATTGTATGGCGAATAGTATCTAAAGGCAAATTTATCGAAGTGGAATACATTATTCGAAAAAATATTTGGTAGCGGTTGTACAGAATGAAGACCGGTTTTCTGCCTACCGAATATTTTTCGGTAAAAGCGTTTCGTTTCGAGAAATGGACTACCAGCTTTGCGCGCAGCCACAGTTGATCAGCAGGAGTAAATCAATGGACTACCCGCTTTGCGCGCAGCCACAGTTGATCAGCAGGAGTAAATCAATTTAATTTTGTATGGCGAAATGCATCTAAACTCCAATGAATTATCTACATCGGCTGTTTTCCTACTCTCCGCATCGACCAATGTGGCGCTAGCTTCTATGCGCGAAAAATCGCTAAAAGTAAATCGCAAAAATATTGTATGGCGAATACCATCTAAAGGCAAATTCTTCAAAGTGGAACACATTATTCGAAAAAAATATTTGGTAGTGGTTGTGCACAATGGTGACCACTATTAAGCCTACCAAATATTTTTTCGGGAAAAGCTTTGTATTTCAAGTAATTCAAGTTTAGATGCATTTCGCCATACAAAATAAAATTGATTTACTCCTGCTGATCAACTGTGGCTGCGCGCAAAGCGGGTAGTCCATTACTTGAAATAGAAAGCTTTTCCCGAAAAAATATTTGGTAGCCTTAATAGTGGTCACCATTATGCACAACCACTACCAAATATTTTTTTCGAATAATGTGTTCCACTTCGAGAAATTTGCCTTTAGATTGTATTCGCCATACAATATTTTTGCGATTTACTTTTAGCGATTTTTCGCGCATAGAAGCTAGCGCCACATTGGTCGATGCGGAGAGTAGGAAAACAGCCGATGTAGTTCATTCATTTAATTTTGTATGGCGAAATGCATCTAAACTTGAATTACTTGAAATACAAAGCTTTTACCGAAAAAAATATTTGGTAGGCTTAATAGTAGTCACCATTGTGCACAACCACTACCAAATATTTTTTCGAATAATATATTCCACTTTGAAGAATTTGCCTTTAGATGGTATTCGCCATACAATATTTTTGCGATTTACTTTTAGCGATTTTTCGCGCATAGAAGCTAACGCCACATTGGTCGATGCGGAGAGTAGGAAAACAGCCGATGTAGTTAATTCATTCGAGTTTAGATGATTTTCGCCATACAAAATAAAATAATTTTACTCATGCTGACCAACATTGAACGCACTCCCTGCGGATAATCCATTCTAGAGCTCGATTTGAATAGGTCGTATGTGCTTTCGTCGATATAAAAATCGATCAGTTTATTTTAGTTACTATAGCAATATTAATTATTTTTCGAGAACTTTTAGTGATTGAACGGAAAGCCTGGTAAGTAAGGAATCGGCTGTATGTATGAGTTTTGTTTAATTTCAACAGCTTTCGCTTCAATAAGCGAATCCAACTGATCAAATTTTATATCGACGAAAGCACATACGACCTATTCAAATCGAGCTCCAGCATTGCTTGCGAATGTTGCTGACTGCACCCCAAATTGGACTGACACAATAGTGTGCACATACGTTCAAAGTGTGATTGCAACGTAGGGCCACGTCGGATCGAGTTGAGGTCTTCGGTGCACTTATTCCTTGTAAATGGAGGAATAAGTGCACCGAAGACGTCGAGACGATCCGAGGCAAATGTGCACTTCATTAAAAGCTTTCTATGTCAAGTAATTCAAGTTTAGATGCTTTTCACCATACAAAATAAAATGGATTTACTCCTGCTTGTCAACTGTGGGTGTGCGCCAAGCGGGTAGTCCATTGGAAATCATTGGAGATATACCATGACTCCGTGCGGCTTCCAATATGGCATCGAAAGGCACATTGTCGAAGGTACCCTCGATATCTAAGAAAACACCCAAGCTAGATTGCTTTTGAGCGAATGCTTTCTCGATATCGTAAACAACCTTGTGTAAAAGCGTCACAGTGGACTTACCAGATTGGTAGGCATGTTGGTTCACCTGAAGAGGCACGTTGGCCAGATTAACATCACGGATGTGATGATCCACAATGCGTTCTAAGCATTTCAGAAGAAAATAAGTCAAACTGATAGGTCTGAAACTCTTTGCTTCTTCATACGACGCACGACTTGCTTCTTCATACGACGCACGACCTACTTTCGGAATAAACTTCATAGTAATATCCCGCCAGGATTTAGGAATATACCCCGTAGCAAAACTGCAAACAAGTATTTTTTTCAAAACATGTGAAACGACATCGTTTCAATAATAATTACACAACGTTCGAGTCAAGCGAAAACGATAAGTTTCGCCTGAATTTAGGTTAAAGTGCTCGAATCAATAGTGCATGATTAGTTAATGTGAGGAAATTCGTTCTGGGGGTAATTAAAAAGGTCCAAAAAGCCAGCTAAGAAAATTATAAAAAGAAATCAATAGAATACGGAATGCGGAAATGGATAAAATCTAGTACTGCATACTAAGTTTCATGGTGAAATACAGAACTATGATCGGTCTTTCCCTGTTAGACAGCCGAGAAGAAAACAGCTAATGAAGATTAGAGTGCAAAGAGAAAATTATTCAAAGTTCTTTAAAGTAATAGTGAAATTAAAAGCAGTTTAACCGTGAAATTAATTTAATTAACTTGTTTTCCAGAGTTGTTATTCCATAGATGATCAACTGAGTAGAATATATGAAAAAAAAACGTGAGTCGTGTGAGAAATTACTACTGATCATCGTAAGTCTACGAGTGAGAGAAAATTAGAAGCAAGTTATAAATTACAAAATTTTTCTAATAGGTACAAATAGCAGAAAGTGAGAAACACAAAAATTAATCGTTAAAATCACTGAAAAAACGAGCAAGGTAAATATGGTATACTTTGGTAGAAGAAAATGTGTCCTAATATGTCAATTTTTGTTCAGCCAGCACGTGGCGTTATCCCGTTTGGGAACAAGAACGGTGGTGTCGGCCCCTCGCCGGAAAACTAATTGGGTGTGAGGACAGGGCAGAAGGAAGCTGGGACGATTCGCCTAGGTGCGCCTATCGCCTCGTGGCTGCGTGCCACTAAAGGCCATCTGGAGTGCGTAGGCCGTCGTGAAGGATTCTCGGCCTCGCCGTCCACCAACGTCACCAAGGTGGTTAACAACACTGCGAGAGATCTAGCAGGGGAAAGGTTGCCACGCCAGCGACATCGTTCCTTGACTCACGTGAAACTTCGCTTCCCCGTCAATGAAGATCACTTTCCGAAGCATTCCCGAAGTTGGTCCACAGTCGACCTAACCTCACCACCCACTGCCCGAGAAAAGCCGAAGGAACTCCCACATAGTGAGACGGTTTCGTAACCGCTGCCGACTGCATGCTCAAGCCTCACAGGTCGTGATACTCTCCCTCTCGACCTCTCACGAACAGCGGCGTCGTTATCATCCGATCGCTTCATGCGCTAGATCGGCCCCGACCTTGAGGAGGTTTCAACCCAATACCCGTCGGTCGCCGGCTCCACGAATCCCCCGTAGTGTACCACTACCATCTCACACTGCGACCGCCAACCATCTTGGTGTTTAGGTGGTTCCACGACATTTCAAGCCATCCGAGGCACGGCTGGCGTTGTGGAGTAAGTCGGCATACATCCGTAAGTACCTATGGACCACAGAATGTAGGTCAGTAGGTCAGGGAATAAATGTGATCAACAGCTTTGGAAAATTTTACAAATTTTGTTTTGATTATCCGCGTGCTGATGCACGGAATAGTTTTGAATAGTTTCCACTTTGAATAAATCTTCAGAATGACTTTTAAACTTACCTTTAGTACGATTTATTAAATTTGGAATCGAGAAATCAAGGACATTGGAATTTTGGATTTCATTGGGTTCAGACTTTGTAGGGTTGGGAAAATCTCGTGGAGGTCGGTCTTGCTGTGGGGTTGGACTTTAGCTAGCTGGGCAACCCGATCTGCAGTTCCTGGCAGACGATGTGATCGTCTGGCGCGAAAGCTGGGAACTTTAGAGGCTCCACCAAGACCTTCCTTACACATGTTTGAAATGATCAAATCTGGAGCTCGATTTAAAAAGGTCGTATGTGCTTTTGTCGATATAAAATTCGATCAGTTTATATTAGTCATTGTAGCAATATGGCAGATATTTTGCAAACTTTTAATGATGGAACAGAAAGCCTGTTTTGTGAGGATTCTGCTGTATGTATCAACTTTGCTCAATTACAATGGTTTTCGCTATAATAAGCGAATCCGACTGATCGAATTTTTAATCGATTAAAGCACATACGAAAAATTCAAATCGAGCTCCAGAAATCCCTTCTGGGGCAAAATAGGATAAATCCCATCTGCCACAGGAGATTTGAAAGGATCAAAGCTATTAAGTGCCCACTCAATCGATTCTATAGTTACAATACTCCGAGCCAAAGCCAGGAAATCGTAACTACAAGAAAAGACATCAGGTTCATCCGAAGATGTAATATCCACACATCCAGGGAAGTGTGTGCTGAATAAGCATTCCAGAACTTCCTCATCAGAGGAAGTCAGATCGCCATTTGGCAAACGAAGTTCATTTACCCGGAAATCCTTAGATTTCGCAAGGATTTTATTTAATCGACTGACTTCACTCAAACTGGAAACATTCGTACTTACCTTACCGATCAGGCTAAGGCCGGGTGGCCTCTGATGTACATAATAATCGTCTCCATTCCACTCGGTCCATGGCTGTTTGTCTCCAGTTCCGCACTCTGCGTAGGGTCCGCAGATCATCCTCCACTTGGTCGACCCACCTAGCTTGCTACGCTCCACGTCTTCTTGTACCGGTCGGATGACTATCGAGAACCATTTTAGTCGGATTGCTATCCGACATCCTGATGACGTGACCCGCCCACCTTAGCCTCCCGATTTTCGCGGTGTGGACGATGGCTGGTTCTCTCAGCAGCTGATGCAGCTCGTGGTTCATTCGCCTTCTCCAAGTCCCGTCGTCCATCTGCACTCCACCGTAGATGGTACGCAACACCTTCCGTTCGAAAACTTCAAGGGCGCGTTGGTCCTCTGCACGTAGGGTCCATGTTTCGTGCCCATAGAGGACGACCGGTCTAATCAGCGTTTTGTAGATGGTTAACTTCGTGTTACGGTGAACTTTATTCGATCGTAGAGTTCTGCGGAGTCCAAAGTAAGCACGATTTCCTGCCACAATGCGCCTCTGAATTTCTCTGCTGGTGTCATTGTCGGCGATCACCAGTGAGCCCAAGTACACGAATTCTTCAACAGCCTCGATTTCATCACCGTCGATATAAATTCGGGGTGACGGGCGCGCTGATTCCTCCCTGGAACCCTTTGCCACCATGGACTTTGTCTTTGACACATTAATGACTAATCCGATTCGTCTGGCTTCACTCTTTAGTCGGATGTACGTTTCCGCCATCGTCTCAAATTTACGAGCAATAATATCAATATCATCAGCGAAACCAAGTGCGGACTTCGTGATGAACCACTCGTGTTTATCCCCGCTCTCCTAATTATGTACACCCTCTATAGCAATGTTGAACAGCAAGCACGAAAGACCATCACCTTGCCGTAACCTTCTGCGAGATTCGAAGGGACTCGAGAGTATCCCTGATACTCGAACTACGCACATCACTCAATCTATCGTCGCCTTGATTAACCGTGTCAGTTTATCCGGAAATCCGTATTCGTGCATAATTTGCCATAGCTATTCTCGATTGATTGTATCATACGCCGATTTGAAATCGATGAACAAGTGATGTGTGGGCACGTTGTATTCGCGGCATTTCTGCAACACCTGGCGGATGGCGAACATCTGGTCCGTTGTAGCGCGTTCACCCATAAATCCAGCCTGATGTTGCCCCACGAACTCTCTTGCAATCGGTGATAGTCGGCGGCATAAAATTTGATAGAGTATCGTGTAGGCAGCGCTCAGTAGTGTGATCGCGCGGTAGTTCTCGCAATCCAACTTGTCGCCCTTTTTGTAGATGAGACACACGATACCTTCCATCCATTCCTCCGGTAATACTTCCTCCTCCCAAATCTTGGTAATGACCCAGTGTAGTGCTCTCACCAGTGCTTCTCCACCGTGTTTTAGTAACTCGCTTGGTAGTTGATCTGTTCCAGCGGCTTTGTTGTTTTTCAACCTCTTCAATCTCTTGAAGGTCAGGGGCCGGGAGTCTTTCGTCCTGTGCACATACTCCTAAATCTGTTACCACGCCACCTTCGGTACTTGCAACGTCGCCATTGAGATGCTCATCGTAATGCTGCCCATGCTGCATTCTTCTCGTTTTTCAACTGTTCACATTCGCCGCCGTACCAGTCGTTTTTGTGATTCGGAGTCGCGAAGCCTAGTGCTGTAGCCTAGGTACTACCTATCACGGAGACAAATTTCGGTCGTTCGAAACAAAAACATTCATGTTTATTCGGTAAACTGATAAAATATCTAAAACTAAAATAAAATTTTTAAAACTAACTCAATTACATATTGATTTCTACAATACCCATTGAAGAGCCCCCCCCCGTTCCGCCGTCGAGAACATGAACAAAACTCTCAAGTTCCAGCTGCAGCACCAAACAAGATTTCCTCTTGAAAAAAAAGTCAAGTTTCACCAAAAGTTTCCACGATATTACATTAATGGATTACCGGCAGGGAGTGCGTTTAATGTTGCTCAACAGGAGTAAAATCATTTTATTTTGTATGGCGAAAAGCATCTAAACTCGAATCTGGAGAAGTTGATGTTCGATCACCACAAAGAATAAACACTTAACAAAAGCTTGTTCTAACGTGACTACTAGGGAGAGTTCTGGCTACCAATTTTCCACAAGACTCTGGAATAAAAGAGGAATTCCAGGAGAAGCTGTTATTGAAAATGCTGAAAAACTTTTGGCGGGAATGCATGATAAGTTTCTGATAGAATTTCTGATTAATTTTTCAATAAAATTTTCTTTTATATAACTTGAAAATCTTTAGCGGAAATCCCGGACAAATTTTTCAGTCAATTTCTCCACAAATTTCTTCTCCTTTTTTCTCAAGGAATCTTATGATTTTATCAGAATTTTACCATGGATTCATTCTTATTTCAGTAATCAAATCTCCCAACTCAAGAAATTTTGACTGAAACTCTTCAAAATTATCTGCCTTAAATTCATGCTAGATTTCCTCTAAAAAACTCGTAAAAACTTTTAGTCTTCTCCTATTAGAGTTAGTCGTAAGCTGTGTACGTAAAATCAAACTCAAGAGTTCCAAAGGTACTTCTAAATTACGAAAAAAAAACTTTAACTTTTTCAAGAACTCTGTTGAAAATTTCTTCAATATGTTTTCGATACCTTTAGACGGAAAAAAATCTGGCAGGATCTTTATGACACCTCAATTTTTAGAGTTTTGTAGTTTCTCTAGAATTCAGTCGAATGTTTCTTTTCAGGACTTCCGGTAAGTTATCTTGAAGAATTGCACAAAAAAAAAATGTTAATCAGTTTTGGAGGAAAAATTTAAAAAAAATTAATGACTGGACAAATGGATGCAGTCTTTCTAAAAAACACAAGTAGACAATAATCTCTCTCTCTTTTCTTGGCGTAACGTCCTCATTGGGACAAAGCCTGCTTCTCAGCTTAGTGTTCTATGAGCACTTCCACAGTTATTAACTGAGAGCTTCCTCTGCCAATGACCATTTTGCATGCGTATATCGTGTGGCAGGCACGAAGATACTCTATGCCCAAGAAAGTCAAGGAAATTTTCTTTACGATAAGATCCTGTACCGACCGGGAATTGAACCCGTCACCCTCAGCATGGTCAAGTAGACAATAATGTGAAGTTCAAAAATCAAATCAAGAGAAGTTCGTAGTTCGTCGAATTTGCTCGAGATATTTTTAAACTCGGTGGCTTTGCGCCACTCTCGCGAACGAGAGACCACCGGTTCAATTTAAGATTTGCCCGACTATACGACGACTCTTACCTCAAGGGCTTTCTCGAACTGTCTCTGGCCGAAAAAAAAACCATAAACGTACCAAATCTATTATACAAAACTTACAAACTGAACCAATAACAGAAAATTTACGCAAAAAGAAACAAAGCGGAATAAATAACAACAAGTAAATGAAAGAAAGTATTTGAAGTGAATGTATTGTATAATCGTCAAAAGGGAAGAAACTAACTCAAATTAAAACATCAGAACAAAACAAACAATTGAATTCATTAACGTGCCATTGAGCGTCAAATTTGTGTTATGTGTTGTGTGTGTGTGTATTCATGGCCATGAGTGACATACCTGCGCAGGTTTTGTTCGTCGACGCTAGCTCGCTGTCCTGAATATTCGCCGGACTATAGGTGCGGAGGGGTGTCGGCGGTCCGGTACTCTGCCTGATCGTACGTTGGCCGCACGTAGGTAGGTCGGAAGTATTCCCCTTGACTCCGTTTATCTGCCAGTAATTGGCGAGCGAGGACGAGCGTTGTGGCTTAAAGCCCTAAATAAAAAGCGTCTTTGGACGCTGAGGTCCAAAGAGGGAACACAAATTAAAACAATATACACTAAACGAATTCACTTTTATATTTACCTTTAAAACAACAAATAAGCGCTCAGGGAACAGAGTGTCTGCCCCTGGCGACAAAATCCACAATTTTAAACTATTAAACGAAAAACGAGGAACATTAGAAACAAATTCACTTCAAAAACACCAATTTACCAAACTACAACTCTAAGAAACACTACACACCTTTAAAAATAACAAACTGGGAGAAGGTCGCCGAAGCTCACTTCTGCTCTCCAGCCGACTTTACTATAAAGTGATGGAGTCAAGTCGATTTCTCTAGTCAAGTAAATCTCCTGCTATTGAAGCAGTCGTCTATTGAATGTACAAACAATTATTTACAAGTGCGCCAAATTCAAATCGCACATGGCTGCAAAAACTATTTTGCGCCATCGAAAAAGTCCTATAAGATACATAATATGAATCGTCATTAGCTTAGCCTAGACACAAACGGATAATCTATACTAAATGAAACGGTTCAAACTCAAATTCAAATTCAACGAATCTAATTCGAATGAGATTTTACTTAAAGAAAATAAAAACGTCAAAAGCTACAAATTAACTAAAATAGTAATAAATTAAAGAAGCGAACTTTGAATTATAAATCTAAAATATATAAAAAAATAGATTTATTCAAATTTATCCAATTGAATTCAAACTTTATTTTACTTAAAAAAAGAAAAAAAACGTCAAAACGTTACAAGTTTCATGTACTACTCTTTTTTTCTTGTTTAATTTTTTTTTCCTGAAGTGAAGTTTTGTGGGGGCCCTGGTTCACTGGTTTCCGAGATATGGCACGATACGGTTCTAACTTTGCGAAATATTAATCAATCGAGCCCAAATTTGTACCAATGATGCACATATAATAGGTTGACAAACAGTCAAAATTTGAGATTTTTTGATGCGCTCTATGAAAAGTTATAGCATGTTAAACTTTTTTGTGAGAGAAAAAAAAATGCCTATCCCAAACATTTTGGCCATCCCCTGTATATTATGGGTAGTAGGAGAAGCTGTCAATCATATAGATTGGGTCGTTTATGTTCTAGCACAGACAAACAGACGTAACACTTTGATAATTCCCATCGTACTTCGATTTAACGATCTTTTTCAAAATTTGATAGTTGGCCAACTACCCACCTGTGGCGCTCACATCGTTTTTGTTCGAGTTTGACGTTTGCTCACTACCGCCACCTAGTTGATGGTCGGCCAAACTTGGTCATTTTAGCATTGGGCGAATATGTTTCCGTGACTATGATTTGAATCGAAAAATGTTCGAAGTGTTACGTCTGTTTGTCTGTGGTTCTAGTTTGACGTTTGCATAATACCGTCATGTATTTCACGATTGACAAAACATTGCTTTGAAGTTTTATTTAACCAAATTTTAAATAGATAAAGATACTAAAGACTACGCCAATCAGTTTTTTTTGTCATGATAGTTCTTAAAACTGATGAAGTCTTTTTGACAACAAACCGTTCGTTAGAAAAAAGTGATAAGTTGATCTTACATTTCAGTGTATTTTTTATTAATATTAATATTAATATAATAATAAATGTCAAAACTTACTTTAACGGTAATGATCTATCCTCGAGCGTACCGGACTGCCCTGTTGTCAACTCAGTAGCTCTATTCCGAGTTCGGTATTAATCTTCATGTGACCATTGCTAAAAATTATTATCGTCACTGTTGGAAATGGACTACCCGCTTTGCGCGCAGCCACAGTTGATCAGCAGGAGTAAATCAATTTAATTTTGTATGGCGAAATGCATCTAAACTTGAATTACTTGAATTACAAAGCTTTTCCCGAAAAAATATTTGGTAGGCTTAATAGTGGTCACCATTGTGCACAACCACTACCAAATATTTTTTCGAAAAATGTGTTCCACTTCGATAAATTTGCCTTTAGATGCTATTCGCCATACAATATTTTTGCGATTTACTTTTAGCGATTTTTCGCGCATAGAAGCTAGCGCCACATTGGTCGATGCGGAGAGTAGGAAAACAGCCGATGCAGGTAATTAATTGTGTCGCCTCTTAGAACAGGATAACCCGGATAAAAACGAACAATTAAGGCTATGGGAGAAACAATTGAAAAACAAAAGATTCTTATGTTAACATTGCTTTCTATTGTGAATGTATTATACAGTATTTTTAAAATTTAATTCTTTATAGTGATTACAATAGGTTTACATTAGATTCCATGGTTACATAGCCAAATAATAGATTAACATTTGAATTCATTGTTATTTTTGGATTCAGTGTTCAAACCATTAGTTTACAATAGAATGTATCAGTAACATTGAAATGTACCGTTTTTCAATGGTCTGGACGTTTGAAAAAAAAACAGCTTTTGATTGATTCCGAAACAGTGTGTATCGATGACAGCCAAGTTTCGTTGAAATCAGCTCGGTCGTCGGCGGTAAGAAATTTCAAAGAGTAGTTTCGTGTGCGGGAAAATGCGCTCAACTGCGTAAATTTTCCGCACGGTAGTAAATATAGTGTAGTGCAGTGCTAAATCCTTGGCTACATCATTCAACAGTAGCGGCATTTCAACAGGTTTGTATGTGTTTTGTTTGCACTTTTGCGGAAAGTTGAGTTGGCAGGGCAGGGTTGGTAGCGAATCACACTTTCACAGACAAATTCACAGGGTTGGTTCGACCTTTTTTAACCCTAAAAGGGATACCTGGGGTCCATTGGACCCCAGGTGCCTTTCAGAGCTCGTCTTTGATGGAACACACTCAGCGAGGTGACGAACTGAGGCCATGAAGGTATCCCTTTTAGGGTTAATATATAATAAAATCATCTAAACTAGTAGTTTTTGACCTATTTTTAAGATTTTTTTAACAATTTTCTAAACTAACATTTGAAAAGGGCTTATTTTATTGTACCAATATTTTAAAAAATATTAAAAGAAAATATTGAAAAAAATGGAAATATAGCAAGAAAAAGTTGCAAGCTTTTGCTTATGGATGCTACGAATGGTTTGCTTATTTTAAGACCTCCCCAGAAAGTATGAACGCATAGAGAAAATACTGGCGATTATTGATTATTGACTTTACATACTTGCGCAAACGTTCTGTATAGGGAAGATTCAAATATTACGTCCATCGTTTTTCGGCATTTCTAGACCCCCCCTCCCCCCTCTGTCACGCACTTTTCCTATACCCAATACAAGTACTGTCACACTTTTCTAGACCCCCCCTCCCCAAAATCATGGACGTAATTTTTGAACGTTCCCATACAGGGCCTGCGATGCGACAGCGCCTTCAATTTTGACATCGACAGTACTTTTTAGTTGGGTTTTGCCCCAGCCAGCGAACATCTAAACATCCAGGCAGCCCATCTCATGAGCCCCAACGAACGCCGACTGTACATAAAATTCTAAGGTATATTTGAACCCAAGTATCGTTATTAATCACCCCTTCTCATTCCTCAACAGTCACAAGGACGTCAATCCGGTGCATAAGCAATCAACCCTGAGCTTGTTCCGATGAATGCGCACGATCTGGATTGGTTCCTGCGGAGAGAAGAGGGCGAGGGCAAGGTGCACTGCGAAGAGTACGGCCGGATGCTGAATGCCGATCTAAGCAAGATCTGCATGAGGGACAAATAGTATAATGGACTTATTGTAAAAACTCTGATTTTTTCCATTCCTTTAATTTGACTGCAATAGTTTTATCATCAAACTCTTTTGGTGAAATCAAATGTGAAACTGAGTAGAACCGTAGAGCCATCTTTTGCATTTGGTAGCTTTGTAAGGTCTTTTAATATAGGTTCGCTCTTTAAACCTGGATACATGCATGCGTTTGAATCAAATTCTACATTGTATGTTGTATTCCACAAGCTGTAGTTCATCAAATGTCTTTAAGTGCTGCAATAATGGTTAAACACGCTGTAATGTTACATTTGTACCTCATCACCCACTAAATGCAGCTACATTAGTGGACTAATAACACTTAGCGCGCTTCGGCACGGTTCCATCATGCCGCTTATAGTGTTGCCACATATAATGCTTAGTCTGCTAAACCCAGTTATCTGGCTGTGGGGCATGGGAGCCAACGCTTCAACCATCAATGCAATTAAACATTACTCGATTTACTACATGAGTGATCCAAATACATATTTGATAATTGTTCGATCTGTTTTTGAAATGTAGCTTAAAATATACAAGCTTCTAGTCCAAATGCATAATAATAGTTCAATTTCGCTTCATTCAGGATTTGCTCAAGCAGTTTATATTTTTTGTTAAGTTAAACTTAGAGGCTTCCTTAGAGGTTGAAGTTAGAATTTTCTGTTTCACAATAGAAAACAATTTCCTTGACAATTTCCAAACCATTCGATTTAATGTAAAAATAGTGCAATACAGTATGTTCTGTATCACAATAGACAACAATTTCAAAACAATTGAATCTAACGTGGAGCCAGTAATAAAGTCACTGCTTAAAGCAACACGTTTACCGTACATTTCACTGTTAAGAACAATTTAAAAACATAAGAATCTTCTGTATTACGATAGAAAACAATTCCCACACCATTGAATCAACTGTGGAATCAGGACTGAAATCACTACTCAGAACAATACGTTTACCGTTCGATTCACTGTTTGAAACAATTCGAAAACATAAGAATCTTCTGTATCATAATAGAAAACAATACCCAAACAATTGAACTCAATGTAAAAACAGTACAAACAGTATGTTCGGCTTCACAATAGAAAACAATTTCAATACAATTGAATCAAATGTGGAACCAGAAATAAAATTACTACCCAGAACAATACGTTTACTGAGCATTTCACTGTTTGAAACAATTCGAAAACATAAGAATCTTCTGTATCACATTAGAAAACCATGCCCAAACCATTGAATCTAATGTAAAATCAAAGTTTAAAACAGTATGTATTCGTCTTATTTAACTGTTCAAAACAATACAAATACATAAAAATCTTCTGTATATTTGATACCACGTATCGGTATTACCAACATTTCATTTACATTAGAATCTTATGTTTTGCGAAAAAATATGTATGGAAAAAAGTCCTTTTTTGTATTGTTACGATACAATTCAATGTGAAATCCTCATTCACATTTGATTCTATTGTTAGAAACATTTGATTCTATTGTTTTTCTATTGTTATTATAACATTGAATTCTATTGTGAGAGCATGGTTTTCAATGGTACTGTCACATTAGAATCCTATGTTTTTCTATTGTATTTTTTATCCGGGAAGCTTGGTTTAAAGCAAAAATGTTTTATCAGCGCGTTAAGAAGTTGTAGGCATGGTAAACTCTTGGTTTTAATTTATTGCCCGTACTTGTAGGGAATGGATCACTAAAATAACTAAAACGGCCGCTATGAAATGAACTGATAGCGCCACCGTAGCCTTGTGTGTTTGACGTAACTCGACTGCTGTCACTGTGTTACCGTCCACATACAATGGCGCTTTTGTTTTGATGCGGTGAGTAGCGGCAAAGTCGGCTTCAATGATCCATTGATAATGTTATTATAAAATAATGAGTAGATGATTTGCTTCGGTTTCCCGAGACATGTGCTCGTTGTTAGGGGCAACGAGAACAAACGGTCATAGTAGTCGGGGACCTACTTGGAAGGCAGAATTGATCAATGCCGTTTTTCTTTTTTAACCTTGGTTGGAACTGGATTGGCGGAAAATGTGTAAACAAACAACGTCAAACATACAAAATCGGGTTGGGGTTCAAACTGTGATCTCATCCAGTTCCAACCCAGGTTGGAACTGGATCAAACAGAAAAACGGCATAAGACGTGGTGATATCAAGACGCTGTTTCAGAGCGCAACCCGCATAGAAAAATACCAATTGACATAAAGTCCAAACATTAAGTTTCTTCTTACTGATAAGGTTAGTTTTTCTCAAGATGTTCCTTTATTGTTGAACAATGTAAAATATGATGCTGACGACAATAAATTACAATTTGGTCAAACCATATCAGGTAGTAACAATATGTTATAGTACCCAAGTATTGTTGAGCTTTATGAAGATGCTAACTCGTTTGCAATGGTGGTAATATGAGGTCACTTTATATCAAATTGTGAGCCTCGAGGTGAGCCTTTTATATGCGCAACACACTTACACAAGTGTATTTCACTATAAATTACTGTTATTTAACACTTTGGCAAACAGTTGCATGCATATGTATTTGTGAGCGACAGGTTTGAAGAACCGTTTTGCTGGTAGCTTTTTGTGCGCAGATTCTCAGCAGATTCCCAGCTTGATTTCTCGCGGAACATTTTAAATGGTATCATCTCAAAAACGTGAAGAAAACAATGCAATTATTTTTATTCCAAGACAGATCCAACATAAAAAAGTTTGTTAGGTAAATACTGAGGGGTGATACACAAATAATGTCACGCAAAAAACAACCATTTTCAACCCATCTTACCCCCCTATGTCACACTTTTTGCACCTTTTTGTATGAGACCTCAAAAATTTCTGTGACGTGATGACCCATACGTTATGCAAAACCCTCCCTCCCCCTAAAAGCGTGACGTAATTTGTGCCGTCGTAAAATTTCGATTTTAATTATGCCATGGAAATGTTATGTCACAATTTTGAGAATAGGACCTTTTTAAATGTTACGCGAGTTCCGCTCAGGAGAAGCTGGTGCTTTGTAAACAAAATTTGCAACTCTAGCAAGTTAGCCAAATTTACGTTTTCGACTCCGTTCCGTGATGTTTTTTGAACTGGTGCGGGACCGGCAGGATCTCGTGCGGGGATCGCAGACGGTGACCACGAGTAGCGAAAACATGGAACTAGTTTTGGAGGTAAGTTTTTTTCTGGATCACGATGTTCCATTTAGAACTGAATTTGTCATCTGGTATTCTATTGCAGGGTTGCTGGAAATTCTTCAGTACAGGTTGCGGAAAATCTCGGTTGCGGAAGAAGCTGTCAGATCTGTCGCCGAAATTGTTGGATAATGCTTTGGTGAACTCGGTCTCGGTCATCTCAGTTCATCCAGCAGAGTCTGGAGCAGGCGGTTAAACCCGAGTTAAACCGGATGTGTGCGACGCAAGCGGAGGCGGTATTAACACAGACGAACGAATACGATTCGGAAAATACGGAAATGAGGAGAATCAGATGATCAGCTGAATCCAGAAGCCACTCCTCCCTCCTCTGGACTCCCAGGAACCTCTTCTTCACCAGCTCAGAAAGCGGATGTGAAAATACGTCGGTTGGGATAGAAAACGTGATGCAAATCGTTTGGAACCTAATCCGGCAGTAGGAAACCTGCAGGAATCGGTTGATATGTTGCTTCCAGGTTTACTATTTTTGAAACTTTTTATTTGTAGATTGTGTTACGTTACACCCAGACTTGGGTTTGTAATTTTATTCAATATATAATTATTGAAATAATCATTGAATATATAGCTTGTTTACTTAACAATTTTTTCAAGCAATTTGCTATTTTTAAGTAACTGGTTTGACAAGCAAACTATTGCTGTTACAATTTTCAATGAAATGAACATTTTTCGTCAAACAATTTGTGTTTTTCAAACAATGTACATTGAATCGGCCGAGGAATCGGCAGAAAAATGTTTGCTTGTGAAATCAGTTGCTATCGAAAATAGCAAATTGCTTGAAAATAAGTATCTATTTTTCTTAAACAATTTCAAACAATATAGTATGCTGTTTATTGCACCATATTAAACAATAAACGAACAATTTCATTTGATGTTCAAATTTTATGCATAATTTATGGTTCAACTACTCTGCAACAATCTGATATACAATAACATTTGTGGAAAATGGATTATATATCCACAATATGGCTTACTGTATTGCGAAATTTTTGTTCGAGAAAAATGCTGATTTTTTATTGTAACCTAACTTAACCGCCTATTCGTCATATTGTGATTTGGCCCATTACAATATGCCAAATGAGTTACTACAATATACTCACACTGCCACTTAATGTGATGACGAATTACATATGATATTGTTCAGGAATTGTAGTGAATTGTTGAGAACAATATGCGAGATAGTGTACATACAGTTCAGAACTATGCGGGAAGTAATTGAAGAATTAGATTTTCCGTTCATCATCTGATCGTGGTTTATTGAATCCAGGATTGGATCTTACTTTGGATTTGAGCTAGACCCTACAACCTGGCGATGAGGATAAACTTAGGTAAGCTTAAAAAAAAAGCAATGTTGAAGCTGAAAAGCGAAAACAAAAATGCCTGGGCTAGGAGAGTCCACTGAAAGAAGTTACTTAAATGCGTTGTAATAACTGAAAATGTTCAGTAAACCCCGGACCGAGAGTGTCTACTTTGAGGAAATGCTTAAACGCGGTTACAGAACTGAAGGAATTCAGTAAAACCCGGACCGGGAGGGTCCACTATGTGAGAAAATGCTTAAATGCGATGCCAAAACCAAAAGAGGCCGGGAGGGTCCACTAAAGATGAAAAAAAATGCATGCTGGTAGCACATGGGCTGGGAGAGTCCACTTACTTGGGGGCTAAAAAAACGGACCGGGAGGATCCACTGATTTGCTGCATGTTGCCAGAGCCTAAACTGGGAGTTAACCTAAAATAATTGTTGTATTGAATTATGTTGCATTTGAAGCATAATGGACTACCCGCTTTGCGCGCAGCCACAGTTGATCAGCAGGAGTAAATCAATTTAAATTTGTATGGCGAAATGCTTCTAAACTTGAATTACTTGAAATACAAAGCTTTTCCAGAAAAAATATTTGGTAGGCTTGATAGTGGTCACCATTGTGCACAACCACTACCAAATATTTTTTCGAATAATGTGTTCCACTTTGAAGAATTTGCCTTTAGATGGTATTCGCCATACAATATTTTTGCGATTTACTTTTAGCGATTTTTCGCGCATAGAAGCTAGCGCCACATTGGTCGATGCGGAGAGTAGGAAAACAGCCGATGTAGGTAATTCATTGTCCAGAACTGGGAGAGTTAAAAAATGGAAGTTAAAGAAAACGTTTGTTTACCAAAGTGTCTTATTTTGTAAATTGAAGTGGTAAAGTATGTTGCCTAGGAAACCATTGTACTACGTGCCTACCGATCTTGCATTACTTAACATAGGCAACCGCCCAACCTTCATGGTATCTGCTAGAGAGGAAGTGTTAGACATAACGCTTTGCTCTAGTAGAATTAATCAGATGAAGAATCTTTATCTGACCATCGCTACATCTTGTTTGAACATTTAAATGTTACTTCGCAAACATTGCGTTTCAGGAATCCCCGGTCAACAAACTGGGATCTTTTTACTGATTTGGTTGCGGCCAAATTTCATGGATACTCACCATCCATTGACAGTCCAAGTGATTTAGATGATGCCGTTGATACTACAACGACCTTCATCATGGAAGCTGCCCTCTACGATCTGTGAAGATCACAAGAGGAACCCCTTGGTGGAACTCTTATCTGGAGAAACTCAGGAAACAATGTAGAAAGAGTTGGAACAGACGACGTTCGGCTGGTTTGGAGGCTTTCAGGTCGGCTCGCAAGGCCTACAGGAAAGCTCTCCGGTTTGCTGAATGATCCGTCTGGAAAAACCTTTGTACGAATGTTTCCAATGTTTCTGCAAAACGGTGAGTCGATGAGGAGAGCGTCCAACATAGCTCTGGTCCTCACAAGTTCCTACCTCATGCTTCCACATAACAATAACGATAACAAAGACCGCCAGCTAAGAGTTGTGTGCTTAGCTGGTAGTGCAGCCTGGGCATTATTGTCCTTCTGACTTCAGCTAGATTGAGGAGGTACGATTCGAGCGAGAAAATACGACTCGATACAATCGGCAAAGACCCACGCGACGAAATAAGGACTACGATTGGAAACTTGGAACATGGAATTGCAAGTCACTAGGTTTCGCAGGATGTGACAGGATAATCTATGACGAACTACATCGCCGCAACTTCGACATCGTGGCGTTGCAGGAACTTTGTTGGACTGGACAGAAAGTGTGGAAAAGCGGGCATCGAGCGGCTACCTTCTACCAAAGCTGTGGCACCACCAATGAACTGGGAACAGGATTTATAGTGTTGGGCAAGACGCGACAACGTGTGATCGGGTGGCAGCCGATCAACGCAAGGATGTGCATGTTGAGAGTTAAGGACCGTTTCTTCAACTACAGCATCATTAACGTCCACTGCCTACACGAAGGGAGACCTGATGACGAGAAAGAAGCGTTCTACGCGCAGTTAGAGCAAACATACGATGGTTGCTCGCCGCGTGACGTGAAAATCGTTGTCGGCCACATGAACTCGCAGGTAGGAAGGGAGGAAATGTACAGACCGGTAATCGGGCGAAACAGCCCAGGGGGCCAGCGAAAGGCAAAATCCCCGTAGCTCACAACAAAAACACATTTAAAATTGTTTTTGCTGAAAATTTATGCATTACACATTTTCTTACTGATTTATTTGCTATCTCCGCGTTGTCGTGTAATTTCGAACGATTGCACCCTAAAATTTTGGTAACCTTTTGCTAGTTTTACACGTTTTATTTAAGTAATAATTTACGGTAATGACTAATTCGCAAATGTCGTGCACATCCCAGATCTGTCAGAGTGCCCAAAAGTGTCAATTTCCCAAACATGTCAAATTCATGTGGACTACGGCACATCTATTCGTGGTTGACGTCCGTGCTGCCCCGCTGAAACAGCCTGCACGCCGTATCGAATGATAACGGCCAGCGATCCGTAAACTTTGCAGCCTCCCGTGGTATGGTAGTCCGAAGCACCTTCTTCCCCCGCAAAGATATCCACAAAGCCACCTGGAGATCACCCGACCAACAAACAGAAAATCAAATCGACTACATTCTAATCGACGGTAAATTCTTTTCGGATATAACCAATGTCCGCACATACCGCAGTGCGAATATAGATTCGGATCACTACTTAGTCACTGTATGCATGCGCTCAAAACTTTCGACAGTTATCACCACGCATCGAAGTCAAACGCCGCGGCTCAACATCGAGCAGATGCGTAACGTAGAAGTGGCTCAAGACTACGCGCAGCAGTTAGCAGTGGCACTACCAATGGAAGAGCAGCTTGGCGCAGCTACACTTGAAGATGGCTGGAGGGACATCCGATCCGCCATACACGCAGAAAAAGCATGGTAAAATCAAAAATATTTCAGGTAAACTCAAATAAATTGTCAATTTGTTCAGGCAACAAAAATAAAACTGTTTGGAGCAAATCGAACGTCACATTTGAAGCAAATTCAATCCATTTTTGAAACAAACATGCATCTTCTGACAGGTTAAGTTAGAAACAAATGTATACATTTTTGTTTTTAAATATTTGTTTCCCAATTCAATTTACAAAGTCATTTCCTTCTATATATATATATATATATATATATATATAAGTTATCGCATCAGTTTGCCCCAACTCCGAAGAAGCCATACTTAGCCAACTAGGAGACATCCAACAACAACAACAACAGTTAGCAACATCGCTAGCAACTTTGAACGAGCCACACAACGGACGATGAGCAAGATCAGCAGTTTCCACGGAATCCACACCTGTCTTCAACCTTACTGAAACCAGCATGTCAGCATCGCGCCACCGGACGACGCGATCCAATTACGCATATGATAAATTAGCCAGGGAATTATTCCTCTTCCTAGCCAGGCCTCTGTAAGCTTAAAATAATAAACGACATTTAGTCTTCATCCATTAATCGACGAGTTCAGTTCTGTTTTGTTTTTTAAAAAACCCGATCCTAAAGCCGAACTCAAAGCTGGCGCAGTCTCGACTTGGGGGATAGCCACCCGTTGTGTTTCATAGTGAAATCGTAGTGTGAAAGCAGATAGGAAACATTGTGTTCATCTAGAAGCTGCAACAAGCGATCATCACCGGCAGAACCAACGTAGGAAGAGCGCCCCAAGGAACCAGAACGCTCGGTAGGCCCGACCAAATCATCTTACCCGCTCTTTGCGTCGCTGGCTGCATACCAGTCGACTCGAGGTAAGTGATCTTTTTTTTTATCTATTCAGTGTTAGTTATAAGGAGTGAATAAAGTGTTAGTTATAAGAAGTGAATAAAGTGTATGATAACTAGGAATATGGAGGCTTTACAAAGGTTGGTTGATGAACTCACCAACCAAATGGAGGCTCAACGGCTCCAAATACAAAATTTGGAGGAAATTAGGCAGGCTTCGGGGGTCCGACCTGTCCCTTCAGTAGTGTCACCTACAAACTTCGATGCATCTAGGATTCCTGATGCAATTAAAATGGTCGTACCGTATGCCGGCGACCCCAAATTACTAGCAACCTGGCTGAAATCAGTCGAAGATAAAATTAAATTTGCGGAAGCAACTTGCCCGTCACAGCAAGACATCGATCGTGCTATGCCCCTATGGACTAGCATCATACGAGACAAAATCGTTGATAAAGCTAACGAAGCTTTGGTGTCAAACCATACCCCGGTTGTGTGGGCTGATATACAAAGCACTTTGAGAGAATATTTTGGGGACAAGAGAGATCTCGGTACACTTGTCACCAAAATATCATACCTTCAACAAGGCCCGAGAAGCATTACCGATTTCTATAATGAATGCAGAGAACTTTTGGCGGATATAATAGCCAAGATTTCTCTCGACAACGACACGGCGGCGTGTGCTAAACCACTAGCAACAAGCTATGAATACATGGTAACCAACGCGTATATTGATGGTTTGAACGAACCCTACTCGACACTCACTAGAGTGTCTCGTCCGGCCTCATTGAATGAAGCGCATCAAAGCGCAATAGAGCAGTACAACGCGTCTCAACGAAAAAAGGATAAGTTCCCTAAACAACCAGTCACTTTTCAAAAACCAGCCTTAAATAAACCACAAAATAGCTGGCAAAATTCTAGACCACCATACAAACCCTTTCCTTCAGTTCAGCACACACCCTACGGCAATAGATTCCCACCATTTCCATCGCAAAACCCATCATTTAACAGATTCCAAGGTAATGCGTCTTCAAACAATGCGTCTCCGCCACCTCAAGCGATTAAACCCGATCCATCGGGTCAAAATAGATACCCTTTTGGTCAGAACAGTTATAAGCAAGTAGTTCCTTACCAAAGGACAGCACCTACACAAGTAAATTCGCACGAAAGTTCGGAAGAAATTCCTGCCGAACTCCCCTATGCCGAGGATCCTTACATCAACAACCCACAACAGCTAGAAATTTATCCACAGACGGAACCATGTGATGAGCTAAATTTTTGTACAGATCCGGATCAACAGAACCCGGAATGAAAAATAATTTCCTTCCGTATCTAGAAATACCCAGAAGAGACGGCAGACCTCTGAGATTTCTAGTTGATACGGGGGCAAATAAAAATTACATTACCCCTGAGCTAATACCTGCTAGTAGTATTGCAACTGGACCCCAGCAAAATATTAGGAACTTGAGCGGTACGCATCGTATTAATCAGTACACATATGTGAATCCATTTGTCAACTTTATAAAAGACCTACCTAAATTAAAATTCTTCTTGTTCCGATTCCATGATTTTTTTTACGGATTGATCGGATTTGAATCTCTTCGAACTATCGGTGCGGTAATTGACACAGCATCGAATACCCTTGCAATAAACAATACAACGATAACATTAAAAAAAAAGTTCCCAACTAAGGAACAACTCAACTTCCACGAAGGCGAGACCTTAGTGAAAGAATTTCCCGTTCGAATAAAGGATGGTGATTTCCTAATTGAACATGACATAATGATTGGTCCAGAAGTCATTATACCCTCAGGAGTATACAATGCTCATAATGGTATAGCCACCTTCCCGTTGATCAACCAGAGTAATAAACCAGCAGTAATGAGCATCGACAATGAGGCGATATTTACAGAACTCCTGAATTTTGAAGAGATTGCTCCTAGCCAATCTTCCAAAGATAAAATAAAGGTTAAATTAGACCTTACGAAAAACATTCGAACGGACCATCTAAACAAAGAAGAAGAAGAAAAACTCTTCAAAGTTTTAAAACAGGTTCCAGAGGTATTCTACACAAATGATGAAAAATTAACATTCACCAATGCTGTAAGACATACCATTCACACGAAGGACGAATTACCCGTCTATTCGAAAAACTATCGCTACCCCTTCTGTCATAGAGAAGAGGTCCAAAAACAAATCGTACAAATGTTGGACCAAGGAATAATTCGTCCATCGAACAGTCCCTGGTCCTCGCCAATATGGGTCGTACCCAAGAAAGCCGACGCTTCGGGTACAAGGAAGTGGCGACTTGTAATCGATTACCGGAAACTCAACCAAAAAACCACCGATGATCGATACCCTATCCCCACCCGAATAAAAAATACAGTAGAAAAACCGAACGTTGTATTGTAACAGTACTATTTAAAACCATATTTTTACAATAGACACCACTGTAAAAATAAAAATACAAAAACAATAAAATGTAATGTAGAACCCAATACAGTAAATTGTAAATAAGATTTTTACAATATACTATACGGGTGGTTAAGTATCGTAACAATATAAAAAAATATTTTTCTCCATATATATTTTTTTGCAAAACCATACATTATATTGTAAATGAATTGTTATAAATACTGATACGTGGGTTTTAATAAACCGTACATTGTATGGTACATGAATGGTTTCAAACAATAAAACGTACCGTAAATAAATTGTTTTTAATTGTAATTTCACTACTGGTTATATATTTAAACAAATGGTTTTGGAATTGTTCTCTTTTGTTATGTTGTATTATTTTACATTACATAAACCATATATTGTTATATTATCTTGTCATTTTCCTCCTGTTAAGGGAAGATTCAAATATTACGTCCATCGTTTTTCGGGATTTCTAGACCCCCCTCCCCCCTCTGTCACGCACTTTTCCTATACCCAATACACGTACTGTCACACTTTTCTAGACCCCCCCCCTCCCCCAAATATTGGACGTAATTTTTGAACGTTCCCTAATGGCATCTTAGGCTTATTAGATTTATTAGAATGCGCTTAGGGAATTCTCCAGAGCGTTTTGGATAACCCTTCATAAATAGGATCGTCCACGTTTAAGTCTGAGTAGTCTCTGATTGCATTAACAGTTGAAGCTTAGGCTCCCATGCCCCACCAGCCAGATAACCGGGTTTTGCAAACTAAGCATTATTTGTGGCAACACTTTGAGCGGCATGATGGAACTATGCCGAGCGCGCTAAGTGTTATTAGACCACTAATGTAGTTGCATGAAGTGGGTGACGAGGTACATAAGTATCATTACAGCGTGCTTAACCGTTATTGCAATATTGAGGCACCAGTTTGACTAAAGTATGAAATACATAACAACTCATGAGATAACTGTCAAGTTCGATTCAAATATAAGTTAGGTTAAAAAGCGAACCCGCAGACGAACCTATATTAGAAGTCATTTCAGTGTTCAGTCCAGTCCATATGTTAAAGATGGCTCTACGTCGAAGATAAAGTTTGTCAATCGCATTTGATTCGATTGTGGTCGAAGGCAAGTTCACATGAGAGAAGAGGAGAAAACTCCCCTAAATGCAAATACAGAAAGAATAGTGTTGAACTCATTCACTGATTTACGGTAATCTGACATGCATCTTTCCGGGTTGGCCTACATTCGTATTTCTCTCATCGCACTCTACACACCTAGCCCGCCATATCTCTTGGACCCCTGCTTTGACCTGCAGTTCTTAGGACATCTGGTTTACCACTGATTTAAACATGTTATTGACTTTAAATTAATGTTTCAACGTATTCACTTTTTTCTCTTTCCTTTCCTTTGCATCAAAAAAGTCACAAACATCAACAAAACAAAGCACGGAAAAAATCTTAATTAAAAATTCACGGAAAAATAATGTTTCGGAAAAGTGAATAGTTCAAACGTAAGAAAAACAGTATAATATATTGTTACATAAAAATCCAATGTAAATGTATAGTATAGCGAACCATTTCATTACAATACACTTTATTGTAGCTGGTACACTGTATGGTGCAGGAATGGTTTTCACCATACACCCTATGGTTGGTTTTTATCCGGGCAATATCACGGACATACTCGATAAGTTGGGGAGGTGTCAATACTTTTCAACCCTGGACCTTGCTTCAGGGTTCCATCAAATAGAGGTCCATGTAAAAGACATTCCTAAAACTGCGTTTAGTGTCGAAGGCGGACACTACGAGTTTGTCCGAATGCCTTTTGGACTGAAAAACGCACCTGCCACGTTCCAGCGGGTGATGGACAACGTTCTCCGAGAGCATATCGGGGTACGTTGCTTAGTGTATATGGATGATATCATCATCTATTCCACTAGTTTACAGGAACACTTGGTTAACCTCAAAAAGGTTATGGAGACACTTCGCAAATACAATTTCAAAATTCAAATTGATAAATGCGAATTTCTTCAGAAAGAGGTAGCCTTTCTTGGACACATTGTTACTCCCGAGGGAGTGAAACCTAATCCAGAAAAAATAAGTGCTATTAAAGGTTGGCCATTGCCCAACAACGAAACTGAGCTTAGAGGATTCCTGGGAGTAGTTGGTTATTACCGCAAGTTCATCAAAGACTTTGCACAGATAGCCAAACCCTTGACTCAGCCGTTACGAAAAGGAGAAAAGATTGAACATACGCATGAATTTGTTTCCGCGTTCAATCGGTTGAAAAGTATTCTAACTAGTAGCCATGTGCTACAATATCCAGACTTCTCCAAGCGATTCATTTTAACAACGGATGCTTCTAACTACGCGTTAGGTGCGGTTTTATCTCAGGGCCCCATTGGCCATGATAAGCCGATTGCATTCGCCTCGGGCACGCTCACAAAAACTGAGGAGAACTATTCGGCTATCGAAAAGGAGCTCCTTGCTATTGATTGGGCGTGTAAATATTTTCGACCATACTTGTTTGGCCGAAAGTTCACTCTTTTTACTGATCATAAGCCGCTCACTTACGCTCTGAATCTCAAGTCGCCAAATGATAGGTTGATCAAAATGAAATTGCGTTTAGAGGAGTTTGACTATGAAATCCAGTACAAACCGGGCAAACAGAATGTGGTAGCCGACGGATTGTCTAGGATTTCACATGAAATTAACATGAATGAAAGTGAATCATCATCATCATCGGATTCAGAGACGGTACATTCAGCTGAATCAGATAATGAAGACTTAATCCGCATGGTCGAAACACCGCTGAACTTTTTCAAAAACCAAATTCTTATTGAAAAGGGAGAAAAGAATGAGGAAAAATACGAAGAGATATTTCCAGGAATCTTCAGGCGGACAATGACGCGTGCTTTCTTCGGAGTCCCTATTGCAGTACAAATCTTCCGCGAATACATGCACCCTACAAGAGTAAATTGTATTCTCTGCCCGGAGGAATGGTTGAACATCATGCAAGTGACCTACAAGAATCACTTCTCACGCGCTAAAAGTTTCAAAATAAAATTAACACAGTTAATTTTACAGGACGTCACCATAGAAGAAGAACAAAATGACATCATTGAGGACACACACCAGCGTGCCCATAGAGGAGCAGTGGAGAACTACGAAGTCATTAAGAAGAAGTTTTACTTCCCTAAAATCAAGGACAAGGTACAACGCTTTATCAACCTCTGTGAGACGTGCCTTGAGAGTAAGTACGAAAGAAAACCTTACAAACTCAAATTTGCCGAAACCCCTTTACCAAGAAAACCTCTCGACATAGTCCATATTGATATCTTTATATCAAGCCCTAACATATTCCTTTCGGCAGTAGATAAACTTTCAAAATTTGCAATGTTAATACCCATAAAATCCAGGTCTATACCAGACGTAAAACGCGGCCTCGTTAAATTAATTTCAACATATGGAACTCCTTCCATGATAGTATGGGACAACGAAGCTGCGTTCAAGTTAATTGAAGTCCGAGGACTTCTCCAAAGGTTAAGAGTGCAGTTGTACTACACCCCATCGAACCACAGTGAGGTCAATGGAACGGTAGAACGATTCCACTCTACCCTTAACGAAATATTCATTTGCATTAAAAATAAATATGACGATCTCTCTAATAAAGAAATATATCGCATCGCGACTACTTTGTACAACTCTACGATTCATAGCGTTACTAAATTAAAACCAATTGAAATTTTCTATGGCATAAAAGAAGGAGAAGAGAGACCCTTAAACTTGGAAACCATACTAGAAAACCGCAATAGAATCTTCGACGAAATTATAGAAAAACTACAAAAAAACCAACAACAAACATTAGAAAACAGAAACAAACACAGAGAAGATGATCCAAATTTCATTAGAAACGAACGAGTCTACAATAAAATTCAAGGTATCAAAAATAAAAGAAAAGCCAGGTATAAAAAAGTTGTAATTAAACATAATAGAAGGAAAACTTACGTGGATCACAGAGATATTAAATTGCATAAAACCAAATTGAAACGGAAGAGGAATCCCTTACATAATTAACCATATAGTCTCAAACCTCTATCTAACCTACTAACACCCTGCTATATTTGTTAATTTACAGACCGGAATAATCCCCTTACTGATATTGACGATCACCCTTACTCAAGCACAAAAACTAACCATTAGAAACCTGCACGACGAACCTTTATTGCTTGTAAAGGAAAGACATTGTAAAATTCAAACTGGAACAATTAAAATAATCCACCCGATAAATCTGTCTTCTATAGAAGAAACAGCGGAGATCCTGATTAAATCATCTTACCATAATAATGCCCAAACTACTAATCCACTAACAAATATTTTAAAGTATAAAGCGAAGAAATTATACAGCAACATATATCAACTGAAACCTCAACCACACCACCGATCAAGGAGGTGGAACACCGTTGGAACTGTGTGGAAATGGATCGCGGGAACCCCCGACGCATCTGATCTCCAAGCCATCAATACTACGATGAACGACTTGATTGACCAAAACAACCAACAGATCATAGTTAATCAAAATCTCAACACTCGGATTCAGCAACTTACTCACGCTATACAGGAAGTAACCAATCAGGCCAACCTAAACGACTTGCTAATGGACGACATCGAAACAATTACATCCATCGTAAACGTAGATATTCTCAATCAGCTGCTCGAGGACATTCAAGACGCAATTCTGCTCTCAAAAATGTCTATTACTTCAAACAAAATCCTATCTATTCGAGAAATTACAACGATAAGAGAACTTCTTCAAGACCAAGGAATTAACATTCACTTACCGGATGAAGCACTACAATATGTTACGCCAAAATTCGCAACGAGTCACGGAACATTATTATATTTTATGCATGTACCACTGTTAGAGGAGAACACCGCGGAAATCATCAGACTATACCCAATCATCAATAGTAATCAATCAATCATCCAATTCCCAGAATTCATAGTCAAAAGTGGTAACCGTATTTTTGTCACACAAAAACCGGAAGACTTCGTTCAAAAATCTTCATTCTTGACGGATCTCGGGGATGAATGTATCAAACCGTTAATAACCGGAGTGAAGCCTAAATGCAACGTTGTATTCAATAATCAAACAATAATCAAACTAATTTCTGACAACACCATTTTGATATCCAATATAAGGAATCAAACATTAAAATCAACCTGCGGACCAGATAACCGAAGCCTAGAAGGAAATGTGATCATCAATTTTGAAAACTGCACAATACAACTCAACAACGAAACATTTAGAAACGAGGAATATATCGGCGAGCCCAATATCATGTATAACGCATTCTATAATCTCAAACCAAACTGGAAGCTACAGGAAGACATCGATTTAGGAAAAATTCATCACGACACAATACAAAACCGACGACACCTCGAGCATGTATACCTAGAACAAAACAATCTCAACTTTAAGTTTTGGAGCCTGTTTGGAGGATTTTCTTTTACCGGAATTACAGCAGTGATTATCATCATGCTAATCATAATCAGATACGGTGGAAAAGGACCGGGACGTTCCTCACTTAGGCAGGGAGAAGTTATCGCATCAGTTTGCCCCAACTCCGAAGAAGCCATACTTAGCCAACTAGGAGACATCCAACAACAACAACAACAGTTAGCAACATCGCTAGCAACTTTGAACGAGCCACACAACGGACGATGAGCAAGATCAGCAGTTTCCACGGAATCCACACCTGTCTTCAACCTTACTGAAACCAGCATGTCAGCATCGCGCCACCGGACGACGCGATCCAATTACGCATATGATAAATTAGCCAGGGAATTATTCCTCTTCCTAGCCAGGCCTCTGTAAGCTTAAAATAATAAACGACATTTAGTCTTCATCCATTAATCGACGAGTTCAGTTCTGTTTTGTTTTTTAAAAAACCCGATCCTAAAGCCGAACTCAAAGCTTATATATATATATATATATATATATATATATATATATATATATATATATATATATATATATATATATATATATATATATATATATATATATATATATATATATATATATATATATATATATATATATATATATATATATATATATATATATATATATATATATATATATATATATATAATGAGTTTGATGTACCTTTGAGGCAACAAAACTCACAAACGGGTGAGCCGTTCAGCATGACTCTTGCATGGTTTGATTCGTATTCATGGTAATGGTGGCTGTGTTTATATGTATAAAAAGTTACGAAAATCATCTTAAAAGAAGAGTAATTGTAGATTTACTAAATTCTCATGAGCGGTGAAGAAATTCAAAGCGATCGCACTAAAACCAATCTAGAGTGTGGTACCAAAATGAGCCCACAACAGTTGTCAAACAATCGAGACCAAAACGGCAGTACAACGTCTGCCGGGACAGCTAGTAAAGAATAAATAAATAATAAATAATAAATGAATAAATCCACAAGTAAATCTTGGGCATCCGGAAGAACAAACCACGCAACAAGCTGATACCAACACCAAAAGGCACCAAGCACACTACGAAATGCGCAGTAGGGTATTGTAACATTTGGGCAGGTGTACCTATTTTGGGCACTTGCCGCTATAACTAAGTCAATGAATTACCTACATCGGCAGTTTTCCTACTCTCCGCATCGACCAATGTGGCGCTGGCAATTACCCGCTTGGCGCACACCCACAGTTGATCAGCAGGAGTAAATCAATTTTATTTTGTATGGTGAAAAGCATCTAAACTTGAATTACTTGAAATAGAAAGCTTTTACTAAAAAAATATTTGGTAGGCTTAATAGTAGTCACCATAGTGCACAACCACTACCAAATATTTTTTCGAATAATGTATTCCACTTCGATAAATTTGCCTTTAGATGCTATTCGCCATACAATATTTTTACGATTTAGTTTTAGCGATTTTTCGCGCATAGAAGCTAGCGTCATATTGGTCGATGCGGAGAGTAGGAAAACAGCCGATGTAGTTAATTCATTGCTCCATGTTCTTCTGAAGAACATGAACCTAGGTATCTAGGCAATAAAATAAAAATCAGTAAATGTGAAGTCTGGCGAATAAATAAATGTTATAAATTACGTTATATAATATTACGTACAAATAATAATGATAGAAAAGTTCTTATCGATTCGCTAAATTCCAGTTCCATGTTTGACATTGTTTGAATAAAGTAGTCAAGCAATGGAAGCTTGTCTTCAATTAAGTCTTGTAATCTTGTGTTGCAACCGGACGATAAACGATAAGCATTTACATTCCTTCATATTTGATGGAAATTGTGGGGGGGGACGGACGACGATATGTTTCATTTTCGCGCCGTCGCATTTTTACTATTTTCAGCATATAAAAGGATCGTATCAGGAGTTGCGATGTTCATTGTCGGTAAAGTGTATCAAAGAGACGTATTAAATTATCACTAGTGTGCATCATAGCGCTTGCTCTTCGTTGCTGCATCCGAATCAGAGCAACAAGAAAAATGTGGGTGAAAAAGCGTTGTAATAGGATTAAACAAAATTACTGTAAACTCAAAACGCTAATGTGTGACTTTGATATCACCGATGATGGTAGTGCACGCTGTAACATGTGATTAATTGAAGTTTCAACTAAGACAAAGCTGCCTATGTACTAAAAGATCAAAAGTTTTTAAATGGGCCACAATGAGAACATCATATGTATAAAGAAACTGTTAGAAGTTATTTTTTCTTAAGTGAATTTAAATAAATGAAAAATAAAAAATCGTAGTGCGCTGTAATCTTAGAAAATGTGTTTGGCGATAGTCCATCTTACGAGCCGTTTTTATGAATGAAAATTTGACAGGAGGTAGCCTCACTACCACCATGTGAATATCAATATCATTATCAACATTGATGTCGTTTCGTAGAATGGCTCATTAACGGCTCATAATAAAAAGTAAAGTAAAAAATCTTAATTTCCTTAAAATGGCAAACGGCGTGAGTCTTATATGCTGAGTTGTTGTCCTGAGCGAATGCAAAAGGAAACAGAGATCACAATAGTTCAAAGTAATGGTCGCAGTGGTTTAAATCCCAACAAAAAATAACGTTCACTGACACTATCCCAAGCAACCACGCTGCTCAAGCCGTAATAAATGCATAAATACGGTAAACATAAAGCAACCATTACTGTGTATGTACTTACAATTAAAGCTAAACTAAAGTGGGAAAGGGCCCGATTATAGTCACATTATAGCCAACTTCAATTTGGCTTAATTGGGGTCCTTTTCCAAAGGTCTTTTTGGCTTAATTGAGGTACTTTTACTGTCCATACACAGTAATCCAGTAAAGCATGCTTTATATCCACCGTATTTATGCATGCATTACTGCTTGAGCAGCTTGATTACTTGGGTACGACAAGATGATAAACTTGCTCAAAATTTGTGTTATGTGATGAGTCAGTTTTCTCGAAATGCGATATTTTTTGTTTGTTTCACGAATAACATGTTTATTTACGGGGTCGTCTAGTATCCAGTTAACCCGGTGGATAGGTTTTGGATGGCTAATCCCAAGACGGCAGGTTCGATTCCCGGTCAATCCGGGATAGTGCAATTTAGTGGAACGTTTTTAATTATGTATTTTTATTAACGATACGGTGTATCTTACAAATGTACCCTTTGGAGGCGAATGAAATTAAATAAATAAATTTAAAGCCTCAAAAAAATTGTGCACTTCCATTTATTTTGTGGCCTTAATAGTCAGTATTGCAGCCAGAGCCGTAGCGTGGTCCCACGGCGCCCTTGGCAAGCATTCAGATTGGCACCCCACGACAATTAGACATTATTATTTTGCTAAATTTGTTTATTCAAAGTTATTAGTACGAAGGAAATCGTAGTTTTATTTTCGGATTTTTTAAATGAATTTTGTTTTCAAAAATACTGAATTGAATTTCAGGAGCTTCCAGAAATCCTCAAACGTTTTTACTATTTTTTGGCTATAGCTTCAACTGGTTTTACCAGAATTTTCTAATAACTTCACCAAAAGTTCCTTCTGAAGTTCAATCAAAATATTTCTTAGATAATTTGCAGAAATCATTAGACAAAAATGGAAATGAAGGAATACCAGGAGAAATTTCTAAAGGAATCTCTATATGAGTTTTTGTTGAAATCTCTGGATTTTTTGCTGGATTCATTGAATGAAATTATGAAAGAGATTGTGAAGGAATTCCTACATTTATCCGTAGGAATAAATGATTAAAATCTTCAAGAAATTTAAGTAAGCATTCTAAATGGAATTCATGGAGTATTTTTTGCAGGAACTCATGGAGCAATTCGTAAAAAAATGCCTGATGAAATGCCCGTAATAGTTTGTAGAGGACCATTGAAAGAGTTAAAAAAAAACTTGGCAGAATTTTTGAAGGAATCTCTGAAAAAGTTTCTTAAGGAATTTTTAGAAGAATTTCTGAAGGAATCTATGAATGGCTTTCAGAAAAAGCTTTGGAGAAATTTTGGATGAAGTCAATGGCAGATTTTCTTACGGAAAACCTGTAGAAATTTCTGAATTAATACCAAATTTATAATTTTATGGAGGAATTTATGAAGACATTCATGAAAAGTTTTCTAGTTGAATTCTAGCAGAAATTTATGGATCAATCCCTAGTGAGCATAGTACAGTTTCATAGAAGATTTTATTTCAAAAATCCCTAGAAGAATTTCGGAAAGATTTCATTCTCAGAGGGACTTCTGAGGGAATCCCTGAAGTGATATCTAATGGAATATCTACAGGATTTTTCATAGGAATCCATGGAGGAATTATAGCGCATTTAGTTCACCACTGCACAGTGGTCCACGAACCAGATTTACGAGGAAAGATGGATTTAACGCCTTCAAATGATTTTTTAGGCAAATATGGTCTTCTAAAAAGTTGTCCCCAATAATAAGGCCCTCTTTCAAATGTGCATGAAAATTAGGGTGGTCCATATTTTCAAAGAAATCGGTTGGCAATTTTTTTTTTATTTTCAAGAATAACTGTATACATTCTTCGGGATAGTTGTAGATCTATCAATTTTGAGCAAGTTTGCCGAAGACACTTTTTATGTAGCTTTAAAATTGACCGATCTAGAGGTATTTTTTTGAATAAGCTTAGGGTGGTTCAAGAAAAACCGGTTTTCTGGCGTTAACTTTTTCAGTTTCGATTTTTCATCAAAGTCGCCCAAGAAACACTTGTAGAGCATATGAAGACGCGTCGTTTCGTGCGCTGAGATGATCGTTTTTTTTTTTGGTTCAAAAGTTATAGGCATTTTTCTTAAAAAATCATAGTTTTTTAAAAAGGTGTTGTGACCAGAACCGTAGCGTGGGGTTGGCCAAGTTGGCCCCCGCCAAGGGCGCCAGCTTCTAAGGGGCGCCGAAAAGGTCAAAGGCTAGAAGGAATATTATGATGCTATTGTTTTCTTGTATGTTACAAAGACTTCAAAATATCTAAGATTGATCGAGTGTTTTTTACATTACGTTATTCTCAAAAATTCGTTCTCTAGATTATTTATCATGATGTTACCTGGGAGTTTTTTTTTTTATTTTGGGGAGTTATTTTAGTTGTTTTTTAACGAGCAAAGCAAAATCAATAAGATTTCAAAATTCTAGTGAAATCTTTTCTCTGAAAATTACTGGAAACTTATTTATTGACATATTTTAGAGTGTTTATAACAAGTATTTTAAATGAAAAATATTCGGCGATGCTGTTCATTCCCTTCAAACAAATGAAATATTTCGGGAATTTCTTCATAAATTTCACAAGGTATTTCTTTGGATTTTTTGCTGGGCTTCTTTAAGAAAATCTTTCAAAAACTCTTTCAGAAATTCCTCAAGGGATTTCTTTAAGAAAAATCAAAGAATTTCCCCAGAAATTCTCTCAAAATCTTATATTAAAAATTATTTAAAAAAAAACAAATAAAGAATTCTTCTGGAAATTCTTACTATAAATTCTCAAAGAATCCCTTTAGAAATGCCTTCAGGGAGGTTTTCAGGAAGTTATCTAAGGATTTATTCAGAAATTAGTCAAAGGATTCCTCTCGACATTTATACATGGATATTTAATAATTTCCTTCAATGGATTCCTGCAAAAACTGTCTATAAGGATTACTAAGTAACTCTTCAATAGATTTCTTGAGTATACCGCATTTAGTTCACCACTAGACTGCACACTGATTTGATTTCATCAAATCAAATTGATTTCTTCGGCGCACTAATACTTCAATGTATGCTGAATAAGTGCTCTGAAGACACCGAGTCGATTGGATGCAATCGCGCACTTTTATTTGCGTTTTCGCACTCATGAAAACTAGTGCGATAGTCCAGTGCACAATGGTCCACGAACCAGATTTACGAGGAAAGATGCATGCAGCCTTGCAGCCTTCAGCCATGCAGCCTTCAAAATTGGATTTCTTTATTAACGGCCTGTGTGGGTTTTGACAGTTTGAAATGACATTTAGGATATTTCAACGTCCTTCTATCAGATAAAATGAAAGGATTTCTGTTTTATGATATACTTGATGGTGTAAATCCAAAGAGCTGAATTTGGAGCGCTTAGTGCACAATGGTTAATTTTTCCATTGGCACCTTCTTAAGGGCGGACGGGACGGTCGAGAAAATATCCGCCATTGCTCTGTTGCTACTAAGATGGTAATCTCAGATTCTACTTCATATTTTGCAACAAAAACCTATCATTGTGTATGCTCATTTGCAGTGCATATGCTGATTGGTTTTCAGCATCTTCAGTGCGATAGGTCTCGAGATTACCATCTTCAAAATCGCGAGGCAAATTGTTAGAAAGAGAGGCAAGACAGGAAAAATAACACGGCGTCCCGTTTCACCTTAATGAATTAACTACATCGGCTGTTTTCCTACTCTCCGCATCGACTAATGTGGCGCTAGCTTCTATGCGCGAAAAATCGCTAAAAGTAAATCGCAAAAATATTGTATGACGAATACCATCTAAAGGAAAATTCTTCAAAGTGCAACACATTATTCGAAAAAATATTTGGTAGTGATTGTGCACAATGGTGACCACTATTATGCCTACCAAATATTTTTTCGGGAAAAGCTTTGTATTTCAAGTAATTCAAGTTTAGATGCATTTCGCCATACAAAATTAAATTGATTTACTCCTGCTGATCAACTGTGGCTGCGCGCAAAGCGGGTAGTCCATTAATAGCTCGTAGGATTGAGGAAATAGAGCAATGATGTCTTCGGAAAAGTGTATGAGAATGACCAGCGCCATCTTTTGACAGTTAAAGTTTTCGGATCCATCCCCCTAAAAGTGAGATACAAAATATGTTTTTCAACGGACTACCAGCTTGGCGCGCGCCCACAGTTGATCAGCAGGAGTAAATCCATTTTATTTTGTATGGCGAAAAGCATCTAAACTCGAATTTCTCGAAATGACAAGCTTTTACCGAAAAAATATTTGGTAGGCACCAAACCGGTCATCATTGTGCACAACCGCTACCAAATATTTTTTTCGAATAATGTGTTCCACTTCGAGAAATACGCCTTTTGATGCTATTCGCCATACAATATTTTTGCGATTTACTTTTAGCGATTTTTCGCGCATAGAAGCTAGCGCCACATTGGTCGATGCGGAGAGTAGGAAAACAGCCAAAGCATTTAATTCATTTGTCAATTTCTTGATTTTGCTTTGGCTGACCAAGCCATGTGGGAAATTACACTGTTGAAAATGCTTTGACATCCATGTGTACAACAGAACATGTGCTCGATAACAAATTGAGATTTGAAATTATGAAAAGAAATCCACGTACTCCGGTGAGACTCGAACTCACGACTCCCAATTCGCTAGACGGGCGCTTCTATTCCTTCAAGCTACGGAGTCACTCGACTATCTCCGTCGCCAGCAGGCCTAGAACTGAACTCGATTCCACAATCGCACATGGTTATCTTCTTTTCACAATCCAAACCCCCTTCGGATGGGATTAGATGAACATCTAACACATTGTCTGTTGTGCACATGTATGTCAAAGCGGGAGAGGAAGTTATTTTTAATGGACTACCCGCTTTGCGCGCAGCCACAGTTGATCAGCAGGAGTAAATCAATGGATTACCCGCAGGGAGTGCGTTCAATGTTGGTCAGCAGGAGTAAAATAATTTTATTTTGTATGGCAAAAAGCATCTAAACTCGAATTTCTCGAAATGAAAAGCTTTTACCGAAAAATATTTGGTAGGCACCAAACCGGTCATCATTGTGCACAACCGCTACCAAATATTTTTTCGAATAATGTGTTCCACTTCGAGAAATACGCCTTTAGATGCTATTCGCCATACAATATTTTTGCGATTTACTTTTAGCGATATTTCGCGCATAGAAGCTAGCGCCACATTGGTCGATGCGGAGAGTAGGAAAACAGCCGAAGCATTTAATTCATTTAATTTTGTATGGCGAAATGCATCTAAACTTGAATTACTTGAAATACAAAGCTTTTCCCGAAAAAATATTTGGTAGGCTTAATAGTGGTCACCATTGTGCACAACCACTACCAAATATTTTTTTCGAATAATGTGTTCCACTTTGAAGAATTTGCCTTTAGATGGTATTCGCCATACAATATTTTTGCGATTTACTTTTAGCGATTTTTCGCGCATAGAAACTAGCGCCACATTAGTCGATGCGGAGAGTAGGAAAACAGCCGATGTAGTTAATTCATTGTCGAGAGCTTCGGGCACTGCCTCCCAATCACTTATTGGTATGGCAATTAGTGCGCAGTCGGACTCTCGACGGGTCGGTCCTCGGACGACCGAATACGGTAAGGGTGACCGTAGCACCTTACAAATGTCAATTTCTTGTAAGGTGCTACGATCACCCTTACCGTATTCGGTCGGCCGAGGACCGACCTGTCGAGAGTCCGACTGCACACTAATTGCCATACCAATAAGTGATTGGGAGGCAGTGCCCGAATCTCTCGACAATTAATTACCTGCATCGGCTGTTTTCCTACTCTCCGCATCGACCAATGTGGCGCTAGTTTCTATGCGCGAAAAATCGCTAAAAGTAAATCGCAACAATATTGTATGGCGAATACCATCTAAAGGCAAATTCTTCCAAGTGGAACACATTATTCGAAAAAATATTTGGTAGTGGTTGTGCACAATGGTGACCACTATTAAGCCTACCAAATATTTTTTCGGGAAAAGCTTTGTATTTCAAGTAATTCAAGTTTAGATGCATTTCGCCATACAAAATTAAATTGATTTACTCCTGCTGATCAACTGTGGCTGCGCGCAAAGCGGGTAGTCCATTAAAAATAACTTCCTCTCCCGCTTTGACATACATGTGCACAACAGACAATGTGTTAGATGTTCATCTAATCCCATCCGAAGGGGGTTTGGATTGTGAAAAGAAGATAACCATGTGCGATTGTGGAATCGAGTTCAGTTCTAGGCCTGCTGGCGACGGAGATAGTCGAGTGACTCCGTAGCTTGAAGGAATAGAAGCGCCCGTCTAGCGAATTGGGTGTCGTGAGTTCGAGTCTCACCGGAGTACGTGGATTTCTTTTCATAATTTCAAATCTCATTTTGTTCATCGAGCACATGTTCTGTTGTACACATGGATGTCAAAGCATTTTCAACAGTGTAATTTAATTCATTGTTGAGATAGAGGGTTGACGTTTTCAGCAAAGCTGTAGAATTTTCGATCCAAACAACTCCTGAAGACGTCAATGTTGTAATTTTCGCACCAATGGAGATACAGGCCTGTGTTTGAAAGTAATTTTTAAAAAGGCAGACACGGACACGTTTCATCCCAGTCAACCAGTGATCGTATAAAATGATGATAAGATCACATAACATGTTAAAGTGGAGGCGATATGCGTACCTTTTACATGCGCCTAATGGAGGCATGCACGCATATGGTCTCCACTTTATCATTTTTTGCAACATCCTATACACTGAAATAAATTTTGTTGTGGGAACTGCCGATTCCATAGTAAAATTACTAGCCATACCTATGATTCTCAACCGACAACAATTTCCAGTTAATGGACTACCCGCTTTGCGCGCAGCCACAGTTGATCAGCAGGAGTAAATCAATTTAATTTTGTATGGCGAAATGCATCTAAACTTGAATTACTTGAAATACAAAGCTTTTCCCGAAAAAATATTTGGTAGGCTTAATAGTGGTCACCATTGTGCACAACCACTACCAAATATTTTTTCGAATAATGTGTTCCACTTTGAAGAATTTGCCTTTAGATGGTATTTACCATACAATATTTTTGCGATTTACTTTTAGCGATTTTTCGCGCATAGAAGCTAGCGCCACATTGGTCGATGCGGAGAGTAGGAAAACAGCCGGTGTAGTTAATTCAATCCACTAAAATACTGTCAACTTAACTAGCAGTGCAGTTAACATTACCAAAAATAATCTTAATATAACAAATGAGCATTGTATTTTTAACCATATTGAGTTGTAAAATGTGAGCCCTGGAAAAAATAACAATGTTTTGTTGTTGAGACGACTATGCTGCCGTAATTCTGCAAAGTGATGTAAGCGCCATTCAAAATGTCGATATTTGTTGGTATATTATATGTAATATCTGGTGTAAAGATAACACTGTGGTATGCCTGTTGTATTAGAATGCAAGATCTAGTCGTAATCTATCATCTATAGAAAGAAACTTAGAGGATGAGCAAGAGTTTTATGCATAATAACCAAAAAATGGGCCAAAACTATCAATGTCGCTTACGTCACTTTGCAGAATTTGGGCAGTATGCTTTTAGTTGAATTTACTACAATGCATTGTAATTTCAAGCATATTTCAGTTACCTTAACAGATTTTGTTGTCGGTTGAGAATCATAGGTACGGTTAGTAATTTCACTATGGAATCGGTAGTTTCCACAACAAAATTTATTTCAGTGTACGATTACTGGTTGTCTGGGATGCTTCCAGTGAGCTATTTGCTCTTTGAAGGAAGCATGACACTAGAACTAGACAACGGACTAGCATGCAACGCCTAGTGACACAGCCGAAAACTTTTCCTAGCAGCTGCACTCTTCAATACGACTAAAAGCTTGGTGACACTAGCCCTAGCCACACAACCACGAAGCCACACAACAACCCAAGTAACCACAAGCATTACAGGGGATGGCCAAAATGTTTGGGATAGGCAATTTTTTTTCTCCCACAAAAAAAAATCAACATGCTGTAACTTTTCATAGAGGGCATCAAAACATCTCAAATTTTGACTGTTTGTCAACCTATTATATGTGCATCATTGGTACAAATTTGGGCTCGATTGATTAATATTTCGCGAAGTTAGAACCGTTCGGGTAAAACACTATTTTTTAGACAACTAATTTTTAAACTGTCATATCTCGGAAACCAGTGAACCGAATTGAATGAATTTTTTAACGTTTATCAACAATATATTGATACTTAATACGACGTTATGAAATGTTATATTTTCTCACGGCGAATTAAGTTATACTGGGTTGAAATTTTTACCCATATAGAGGAAAATAAGTCAAATCTACAATACCACACAAAAATTATTAAATGAGTTCTTCCTTCAATCTAAATAGGCTCTAATATATCTGATTAGAGATAATTTGAGAACAGAAGTGGAAAATCTTTGGATATCAACACTAAAATTTATTGACATTGATGTGAAAAAATTACATTTTTTCGAGAAAAATCCAAAAAGTGTCAATCCATGATAACTTTTTTCATTGTTTAAAAAGTACCTATGTTTTAATAATTTGTGAAGCATTCACATATTGTTAGTGTACGTTCAAAATTTCATTCAATTCGGTTCACTGGTTTCCGAGATATGACAGCTCAAAAATGAGTTGTCTGAAAAATAGTGTTTTACCCGAACGGTTCTAAATTTGCGAAAGATTTATCAATCGAGCCCAAATTTGTACCAATGATGCACATATAATAGGTTGACAAACAGTCAAAATTTGAGATTTTTTGATGCGCTCTATAAAAAGTTATAGCATGTTGAACTTTTTTGCGAGAGAAAAAAAGTTGCCTATCCCAAACATTTTGGCCATCCCCTGTATATCATTGCACGAGTTAGACTGAATATCAGCATCTGCAATGCGAAATGCAGTAATTCCACACTTCTCATGCAATAATCCTTTAGATTGGCATTATCAATGTAATGATGCATTGCATTTTTCTTTACATTAGGGTTCAATAAAAGGTGATATAAGATAATTCAATAATTCAGCACTGCAAAAACTGAATAAATGCAATGTACGAACTAGCAAAGTTTGCTCTAAAAATACAATTATAAAAGCTTGACTCTAATGGTAAACAAATCAAATTAAGAAGATTCAACAACTTTACGGTCAACTCCATCAGTATTCAACATTTCTGATTCGACTCCCGACCAACTTAATCCCCATTTGAGCCACCGATCGACGACAGCAAAATCATTTTGTAGATGACCTTTTCTCTTTTCTGTAGGCTGCTATCACATGCCAATAATGATGGAAATCAAAATTAGCATATGAGCAGTGTGCGAAGGGTGTTTTAATTTTCTTATTGATTGAATATCTTCTAAAATGCATTATGTATTTATCAGTAATTTATCAGAATGTGATAAATTACCGTATTCTATTACATATGACATAGTCGTTTTGGCTTCTACCGTCTTACCCCGCTTATTCGACACCCTTTAATACGACACTTTTTAATTCGTACCTCGCTTATACGACACTTGTCGAATTAAAAAGTGTTCAAATGTCACAGCGATATACACTGTAAATGCAAAGCAATGCGATATTGTGCTTATACTCGCACCCGCAGCAGCTCCTCTTGCAGTCGCAACTTCCGGAAGTTCTGCGTTGATGGTTTTCGACACCAAAACCGCCTGGAGATCAACTGGAATGGACTGCGGAAGGTAACAATCGAAGAAAGAACGAGGTTTCCATTCGCGCCAGCACAATATCTGTTGAAATTGTGTTCAATAACAAACCCGAAATTCAAAACAAAACAAAAATAGAGTTGCCAAGTTTCAATGAACAAGGTGATGTAGGGTGACCAGTTTGTCGAATTAAAAGTTTACCCCGGTAATTCGACACCAATCGTTGTCGTATTAGCGGGGTAATACGGTACTGCAATGATGTCTCAATCAATCAAAGATCAGTTTCCTTAATAGAAATACACTAGAACGCCAATGGCGCTGTACTCAGTTTTCCTATTTAATTATATTAATAACTTTTTTTGTAATAATTGATTATGTTTAAGTGCCCATCTTGTAGAGGACCTTTTGTTTTGGTAAACAAAATTTATTTGACACTTATAGTACCGCTACTGACGCTGTAAGGGCGAGGCAAACTAGATGTTAGTCACACGAACAGTCGTGACATTGGATTTCTGTGGCTGGTTATTCTAATGTTTCCTTTTAGTTAATGAAAAATCTGTTGTTATCACTGCAGCAGAAACGGTCCAAGGCGCCAGCGCGATGGAACTCATCTAGCGGTCTTCAACACTTCTGGTTCGACTCCCGACTCGGCGACAAAAAAATAATGGTTAAAACAGTCATGTGTGGGGGAGGGGGGTGGTCATCGTACCGTCGATAACGAAACGGTGCTAAAAATAGATTTTTGTTTTGGTTTTTCGTGTTGCACGTATTAAGCATGTGCAAATGCAAATGTACAGCACATGCATTTATGTTACTTTAGCAATGGCTGTCAGCGTGCTGCCATATGTGGCACTAATTTGATTTTAGTGGGGCCCTTTTCGACTTTAATATTGCTTCAATGAGGGGTTTAAAGCAATGCAGCATTATATTCACAATTTTAATTATCAATATATGGCAAAATTGATGCACTTATATACGGCTTCGTGGTTACTTGGGAAGTTAACCCAAAAATTAAAAAAAAAAACACGTTTTTAAGCAAAACATACATTTGTTGAATTTTTAGACCCATACAATGTTTTGCAATGTTGTATATCAATAAAGAACACGAAGACAACGAAGTTGTAAAAATTAAATGAGACGAGTTATCGGAAAATTTGTGATTTTTTTCATCGACTTTTCGGGATTAACATCTTTCTTAGGGGCGAAAAGGTGCACATGAGGATATCCTTATCAGAGATTACATCTAAAAAGCTTTCAAATAAGGGTTAGTTTACCCGTCCACGATCGTCTATATGGCCAAAGGCTATCTGACGTTTGATCACCTTTCTCTGTTTCGCTTCCGAGGAGGATAGATTTATTTTCATACGGAAATGTTTCCCTATGAAAATATTAAACACAAAATTGCTATCTTCTGTGGCTGCTTGAGAGAGAAGGATGATGAACGCTGCCTTATAATAAAAATTGTCCTTACTACGATTTAATTGCACTCAAATCTACTTTGACAGAAAAATTCATAGCTGGTGTCATTGTTTCTTTTGTATTAAATCGCAGTAATTTACATACCTTATTTTTCCCAATGGATTACCCACAGGGAGTGCGTTCAATGTTGTTCAGCAGGAGTAAAATAATTTTATTTTGTATGGCGAAAAGCATCTAAACTCGTATTTCACGAAATACGCCTTTAGATGCTATTCGTCATACAATAATTTTGCGATTTACTTTTAGAGATTTTTCGCGCATAGAAGCTAGCGCCACATTGGTCGATGCGGAGAGTAGGAAAACAGCCAAAGCATTTAATGCATTATTCTATCACAGTATAAGAGTTTAATGCAGTTGAATACACTGCCGTGTGTTGTATGGCGAAATGCATCTAAACTTGAATTACTTGAAATACAAAGCTTTTCCCGAAAAAATATTTGGTAGGCTTAATAGTGGTCACCATTGTGCACAACCACTACCAAATATTTTTTCGAATAATGTGTTCCACTTTGAAGAATTTGCCTTTAGATGGTATTCGCCATACAATATTTTTGCGATTTACTTTTAGCGATTTTTCGCGCATAGAAGCTAGCGCCACATTGGTCGATGCGGAGAGTAGGAAAACAGCCGATGTAGTTAATTCATTATCAGAGTGTTTGTCCGTGGCTCGGGTTCAAAAACTTTATTTTAATGCATTAAATGCTTTGGCTGTTTTCCTACTCTCCGCATTGACCAATGTGGCGCTAGCTTCTATGCGCGAAAAATCGCTAAAAGTAAATCGTAAAAATATTGTATGACGAATAGTATCTAAAGGCGTATTTCTTTATTCATTATTCGAAAAAATATTTGGTAGCGGTTGTGCACAATGATGACCGGTTTGGTGCCTACCAAATATTTTTTTTGGTAAAAGCTTGTCATTTCGAGAAATTCGAGTTTAGATGCTTTTCGCCATACAAAATAATATGGATTTACTCCTGCTGATCAACTGTGGGCGCGCGCCAAGCTGGTAGTCCATTCTGATTAACATGCTTAATAAGTCAACGTAAATAACAGCGTTCTTGTCTAAAGCAAACATTTTGTCAAAAATCTGCGTCTATAATAATTTCTAGAAAGATGAACTAATTATTTTAAAGGCGAGTATGAAGGATTTGAGCTATAGCCGTAGCGGTTAGTTGAAATGGTCATAAAACATTAAGCGGAGAAGCAGCATTCGTCCTTGTAAGGACATTGCACAAAGAAGAGCACCGGAAAAAAATATTTGAATGATGTATTGGACACGGTGTAACAAGCTAAGCGAATGGATTACCTGCAGGGAGTGCGTTCAATGCTGGTCAGCAGGAGTAAAATCATTTTATTTTGTATGGCGAAAAGCATCTAAACTCGAATTTCTCGAAATGACAAGCTTTTACCGAAAAAATATTTGGTAGGCATAAAACCGGTCATCATTGTGCACAACCGCTACCAAATATTTTTTCGAATAATGTGTTCCACTTCGAGAAATACGCTTTTAGATGCTATTCGCCATACAATATTTTTGCGATTTACTTTTAGCGATTTTTCGCGCATAGAAGCTAGCGCCTCATTGGTCCATGCGGAGAGTAGGAAAACAGCCAAAGCATTTAATCCATTATGAAGAAAGAAATCATTTTCGTTTTTCAAAAACTCAAAAGCAGTTTTCTCGCTCAAAACCCAACCGAAGTCAATATAAAATATATCCGCACTCTATTTACTATTTGGGTTATCCAGTGAAATCATTTTCAATGGATTAAATGCTTTGGCTGTTTTCCTACTCTCCGCATCGACCAATGAGGCGCTAGCTTCTATGCGCGAAAAATCGCTAAAAGTAAATCGCAAAAATATTGTATGGCGAATAGCATCTAAAGGCGTATTTCTCGAAGTGGAACACATTACAGTCATGACTCGCTGGTTGGGGGCTTAATAGTTGGGTGACTTTTTAGTTGGGGCCCCGTTAGTTGAGCTGTCAGCCAACTAAAAAGTACCTGGATGTCATAATTCAATGTCAAACTGAAAATGACAACCAATCTGTAATTCCGAGGGGCGAGCTAATGAGTTTTTGGTTTCTTAAACTTTAATGATAATCGAAAAGAATTTCTATTTCATATTTCTTTAAAAAAAAAAAGAATATGTACAATTACTTCGAAATAAATGCAAAACATCGGTAATCTTTATTTTGTCGATCATTGAAAGCGTTTTGTGCTTGCTTTTGGTCCGGGTGGTTTCATAAACATCTATATTTTCACTTCACCGACTAAAAATGGGTGAAAATAATTATTTCTCGCATTGGCCATATATGTATCTTGCAAAACGTATCAGTTTTGCTCTAAATGTGAAACAAATTGAAAAATTTTGCTTTTTGCTTCCAACCTAAAAATGATTAAAAAAAAACAATGCGCACGCCCCTTGTGCTGCTGTCACTTCACCCAACTAGCGAATCGAATTCGTTGGTTGGGTGGAGGTTGTGGCTCAACGAGCGGGTTCCGACTGTATTCGAAAAAATATTTTGTAGCGGTTGTGCACAATGATGACCGGTTTGGTGCCTACCAAATATTTTTTCGATAAAAGCTTTTCATTTCGAGAAATTAGAGTTTAAATGCTTTTCGCCATACAAAATAAAATGTTTTTACTCCTGCTGACCAGCATTGAACGCACTCCCTGCCGGTAATCCATTAAGTATTTGTGAATTTTGGCGAAAAAACTGCTTTTGGACTGAGTGGTTCGAATAGAAACGGTTTTATTTTTCAAGCTAGCTCACACACATCTGCACACTCCCGACACACAGCTTGTAAACACGCACGAGCGTTCAATTTTCTTGCAACCACCTCTCTCAGCGCGGTTGTCAAACACGCCGTCGCGACGCTGTTCGGAAATGGTAAACATGATCAATCCACCATTATTCCAATTTTGTTCTCGTGTTAAAAGTTTATTATTTTCCATTCGCGATGGAAATTTTGATGGATAGTTGTTAAAAAATTAGCTGAAATAGGCTCAAAACAATGTTTATCCTTCTCCTCGCTTTCCAACGGCTTGACAGCGGCAAATGAAGATATTGTGACAACAGTTTTGATTACATCCGCAGCACCTAGATAACAATACTTTTCAATCAATCACACAGGTTCAACAAGGTTTAACATAACCTCAATCTTCAATGTTTGGCTCCCGATGTTTGGCTCCCGCTGAGAGAGCATATTGAGTCAGTCCGCGACACTCAGCTTTTGGATAATGGACTACTCGCTTGGCGCACACCCACAGTTGATCAGCAGGAGTAAATCCATTTTATTTTGTATGGTGAAAAAACTTGAAATACTTGGAATAGAAAGCTTTTACTGTGTGGTACCTTGTGGTATGCACATAACAAATTATTGTATTACTCTATTACGTTTAGCGTGTATGTTTGCATTGAGTATCTGTCATATGTGGAGATGTTGTTATTGTTGTCTGGAGTGTGAATCATTGTATGTAATATTGAAGTATCAGTAATAAAGTATATACAAATAATGAATACAGTTGTTAAATAATCATTACAGAGAAAGATTCTCACATTGGCGACGAGAACGGTGAACAGTGCACGTGAAATTAGTTTAATTTCGGCTCGGGAAATGTTGTCTTTCACGGAGAAAAATCAATCCAGTTTGAAACAACAAACACGTTTGTTGAATTACAATCTAATAAAATAGTAGTTTCAACCCACCTTTTGTTTGTTCCAAACTATTAGTTTTGGTTTGAAATAATCACACTAATTAGTTGTTTCTACTGCCCAAAGTTATCAACAGTATTTGTAGTTTCAAACCAAAGATTTGTTGTTTTCAAATACCGCAAGGTTTGTATTTACTAAAATGTAGTTTGTTCCGGTTCAGGTAATAAGCTAAAATTTTGGTTAGATGCAACCGGCTTGGCAGTTGAAGCAAACTACTATGTTATTTGGCGAAATGTTTACTGCCATTTTAGTTCAACGCAAACCAATTTGTTGGGTTGTTTCACTGTCCGTTTTCCCGCCTAACCGTCGACAGCAACCAAGATTTTGTCGTCCGTTCTCTCAAAAGAACAAACAAAAGCTTTGTAACCAGGTTTCTCGAACAGAAACCATTTAGTGAAAACCATCTTTAAAAAACTGGAATCGCGCATTATGTATTTTCTAAGGTGAGTAATACGATTTGAATATGATTCTTTTTGGGATAAATTTTTTATGTTTTTCAATGTTTCGTAAACAGATTACAATGGCTGGTGCTGGGGAGGATGACCCTGCTTTTGCGAGTTTTGCGACTATAAGGATTTAGCAGAAAACGGATCCTTTTGTTGTACCCATCCACCTCATGGTACCGAAAACTCGACCGAAAATATACCCTGGAAAACCACCATGCAATGAACCAGAGTGTGCCAGGATCGAATTATAAAGCAACACTTCAATCTACAAAAAAAAAACGGTTTGTTCGCCAAAAAGTGCGGCGGTCTAAGCACCGACGAAGTCTAAGCGCCGCATCAAACAATGGATGCGAGAGGACTCACAACTGAGCTTTTGAAGTTTTGCCTCGCGGATTTCGGCGATCAAGCATTTATTATTGGTATAAGTTAAGCTAAAATTTTTAAATAAATCTATTCTTTTAATGTTTTCTTTTAATATTTTTTTAAATTTTGTTTACTTTCAAGAAGCACCATTGAATATACGGGTAATTTCGACCGGACAGGTTGTTGTTTTAACCAATATATCGGTTTAATCTGAACGGCAGTCCGGTTTGAAAATAAACCGAAATTCGTTTGAAACAAACCACGATATTTTGTTGAAATTACTGCCAAGGCGTTTGTTTTGGTGGCTGTCAAAACTGAAGAACCGACACATTAGTAGTTTCAACTGGATATTGGTAGAATCTAAACAGTAAATCTCCGTAAAAAATAACTTAAAATATTAGTTGACAACAACTGCCCCGGGTAGTAATTTCAAACTAATATTTCGGTTGGGTCAAATTCAAACCAAATATCCGGTTAAATTAAACTGAAATTTGTTTGTGTTTACTATTTTTTTTCTCCGTGTTGGAAAAAAGAAAGAGATTAGTGGTGTGTGTGGTGCATGCAGAGTGGTGATGACTTGTGATTGAATTTCAACATTGGAATCAAAAAGGTAAATATTGTGTACTAGGGGTAGGCGGGGCAATATGGACACCCTAAGGTTTTTGCCAACTTTACCTGGCAAGATGTCAAAAAAGTTTAATTTTTTGATACATGTATCCTTTTAAAGTCTATTTAGCATCTATTGCATAAGAATGCGCACGAAGAAAAATGATTTATCCACTTCAAAAAATGTTATGAAAAATGTTAGTTTTTCATGACCGTCTTCAAGCATACGGGGCAGAATGGACACCCCCATGGGGCAATATGGACACCATGAGACTTTTACGAATTTCGTATATTATTTACACCTATAAAGTCATTTCATTACAAAACAACTATTATGGATGAATAATACGCCGAACTAGTTCAATTTTGTTCAGTTGATTTAAATTCAGGCTGTTTTGGATAAAGCTTCCTTTTTGTCGGCATGTACAGCTGTGCCTAGAACAACTATTTTCCACTGCTGTCGTTTTTTGACCAATTTGTTTCACCCTATTTCTACTATAGTGAACATTTAACCGAAAATATACTGAAATCGAAGAATTTGGTTGGTTTGTGATTTAGGTTATATTTTTCCCTTACCGCTTATTTCAAAAAGGTGAGTGTCCATTTTGCCCCGGCAGCAGAAGATATTTCCAAACTTGATTTTTTATATAATAAAGAAGAAAATATAAACATGTTAAGCATGAAGATACAGCAAAACTACTTGCATGTGTTCTAGAAATATCAGGTTTTAATCGACCTGCAATAAATTAATCACTAAATCTTATTTTAGATGGTGTGAAAATTATAATTTCCATGCACAAAAAACGGAGGACGCAACTTTTTCGTGTAAAATCAAGTATAATTTTAATTTCGAATGTTTCTTTCCTGAAACTACGTTTTGGACAAATGGACTATATTCTCCATTCATTAAAAGTTCAAAAAAGTTCGCATATTTCAAAATATTGAGAGTGTCCATTCTGCCCCGGATGTCCATAATGCCCCGCCTACCCCTAACTGTTCAATATGAATCAAACAATCTATTTGTACCTTCGAATAATGACAATGATTTACCTGTTAGAGATTTTAATGGTGATCGGTATTGTTTAGTTCAAATCGATGACAATCACTATTGTCATATAAAGAAATAAAGAACTGTGAAGAAAATCTAAGTTTTGTTGATTGTGATATTGATACTCGTTGAATGGGGTTGTTGTCCTAAATCTAGACTTAAATGCTGAATGATGAATGAAGTATTGATTTGTTAACCGGATGGCCGAGGAAGGCGTAGAGGTGAAACAATATTTTGAAATCAAATTTTGACGTTGCTGTTAAAAGCCAGTGAAGGCGATGAAAGCCAATGAAGGCGATAAAAGCTAATGAAGGCGACATTCTTGAAATAGCCGTAAAAGGCGGAAAGGATTACAGATAGAAAAGCCGTTGAAGGCGGAAAGACTTTTCGAAAGCAGGAAAATGTTATAGGCAGAAGAGCCGACTAAGGCGAAAAACTGTCGATGGCGAAAAGATCCGCCGGAGAGTGAAAAGCTGTTGAAGGCGAAAAAAACCGAGGAAAAAACCGTTGAAGGTGGAAATGCCGTTAAAGGCGGTAAGACCAGCGGCAGCTATAGTCGATTCTTTGTAGAGCCGTATAAGGCGAATTGTGTTATTAAAAAATTAAAGTACTAAAAACGCAACAGTGTCGTAAATTTCGTAAGAAACAGATTACCAGCCAACGCAGATTTAAGGGCTGTTTGCAGATCAGAAGGAATTTCTCGGCCTATCTTGATGCTTGGGAAATTCCTTGGCTGAATCGCTCAAGAAACCGTTTTTTCTTCGATTGCAGTACGCAGTTGCGAAGAAATGACAGTTAAAATGGCAGTCACCATAGAAAGTTTCTGCTAGGAATCGTTCTAGAAGTTTCTTGAGCGATTTCTCTTGAACTCCAATCTGGGATTTATAGTTAAATGGAACCATTAAAAATTAAATTTTACACCAATTAAGTGGCAGCTGAGAAGGCGAAAGACAAAACTAAACTTTAGGCTGAGCGTTAGGAACGAATAGTATTTGAATATGTTCCAAATGCGAATATAACTGAGCAGATACTGTGATTGTTGTGGCCCCACCTCAGGTGATATATATTGAATATTGAAGTTATCATTGCTCAGTAAAGTATAATAAGTCTACGAGACGTAAAAAGGGTTGGCTCCTCCTCCTCTTCTTGGCGTAACGTCCTCACTGGGACAAAGCCTGCTTCTGTTCTATGAGCACTTCCACAGTTTTTAACTGAGAGCTTCCTCTGCCAATGACCATTTTGCATGTGTATATCGTGTGGCAGGCACGAAGATACTCTATGCCCAAGGAAGTCAAGGAAATTTCCTTTACGAAAAGATCCTGGACCGACCGGGAATCGAACCCGTCACCCTCAGCATGGTCATGCTGAATACCCGTGCGTTTACCGCCTCGGCTATATGGGCCCCAAAAAAAGGGTTGGCTCTTGAAACCAAATTAGCATGAAGACATGATTTAACTAATGCTTTGTCCTCTCTTACAAGACTTAAAATGTAACTTCAAGATGATTAACATCAATGTGTGAGAATAATTAAACTGTATTGGTGCAAGATAGGAAGTCGAAATGACAGTTAAAGCATTCGTTGAAGCTAGACGACATATTCAGAGCAGTTGCTAACCACTAACCTGTTACGTATCATGCTAGTCAAATGGCTAGTGAATTGGATATTTAAAAAAATCGAACAATAAAAAAATTAAACTTTTCGGCTTAACTAGAAGTCTCAGAAATTCGAGTAAAAAGCGCTTTATAACCTATTGAATGCCACTAAATGTTTATGCGATTCAAGTACAGTGAGTTCTTGAGCAATCACTTCTGAAGTCTTTGGATATAAAATGAATCGGGTGTGGTCAGGAGGGGCATTTTGACTTATGATTGCCTAACACTGGATATAGTGCCATTCTTGTTAATAAGTGGGCCATCTTGCCAAGAACTGTGGTACAAGTTAGAGAACAAGGTACAGCAGTACACTCAACAACAAATTCTGCACAATAATTTCCTTACAGGAAGAGACCAATTTTGATCAGTTAAAGTATTGAAACTATTATTGAGGAGAATAACGTACATTATATCAAAAGCACAAGATATTGGAATAATGAAAGATAATCATTTCTGTAACTACAGGAATAGATAAATCTAATGAAAGCTGGATTATGAGGTTTGTTTTTCAGTCGAGCTTATTAATGCAAGGTACCATTTACTAACATGTTACCTTGTTTGAATTTTTAGATTTCATACACTGAAAAAACTGCAAATATTGTATGCATGTGTCGCACACATAGATTTTTGCAATTTGTCATAGATAACCCTTTTCATGTGTAGATACACATAGTTTATATAAGGTCCATCGATTTTATGTGTGATTAAGCGTGAAAACGAGTACGTGTGTACAAATAAAAATTATATATTACATCCATGGATTTTTACCAATAAACATGTGTGTACATGTATGAGTGATATTTGTGTTAATAAGTTCATTGAAAATTTGAATAAAAATGTGCTTTAAATAGTTTCAGTACATAGAATTAAATCGTAGAGGCAAGCGTAAGGGCCATAATGACACAGACAATCACGGTCAGTGTGCACTACGTCAGACTTGTAAGCGTTAACAAAAAAATGAGGATGTATTTCATCGAAAAGATGTGAAATAAGTGATATGATAGACAGATGATTGGGCTTTGCAATATTGCAGAATATTCTAGTCCGATCCAACGAACTGAGAATATTATTAATATGATTAGCATATGTAGAAAATCAGACTTACTTAAAGATAAAAAGTCCTAAATTTTGACGGTACATTGAATGCGAATAATTTGGAAAAGGCTTGTTGAAATAGCTTCATTAGGTATCTAATAACATGTTGAGGGGCTTTTGCAATATTTTGGAGGTACACCATGAAAGTAAGTCCTACAATTCAGAACCCAAAAGAGCGACATCAAAGGAACAAATTTTTGGTCTTGTAATGTTAAAATAGGTTTGATTGAGCACGAATCACCAGTAAATGCGGGAAAATATGCCTCGTAGAATGTAAACCTATTGAACGACAAAACCGTAAAAATAAACTCATTCAGTTCGAAAGGTAAATGGTAAATCATGAGAATTCCGAAATTATCGGAAATATGATTCCTAAAAACGTGGACACCTATATAAGTGAACCGTCGAAAAGTGCTCCAATAAGATGATCGATTTATTTTGTTATCTGAAGAAAATTGCTTTGTACATAATAATTTGCTACTATCATTACGTTTTCGGTTGGAAGCCGAAGTGAGTGGCGGTGCGAAAATTGATGTATAACCGACTTATAAACATAGCAACTCGATTCAGATTAGTGCTAATTTCAGCTCTTAAGTAGCCGAATGATGCGCAATACCAGCAACCGGTGCGCTAGAGTGGGTGCGAGTTTTGTGAACAATATGTATTAAATATAATTCAAAAACTGGATGTTTTCAAGTTTTCCAAATTACTATTTAGCTAAAACTAGTATTACAAATATTGCTTTGGACAAGTGACGTCTTCGAAATCCTGATTTGATTTAAAAAAAGTATCAATCACTTCGATATTTAGAAAACAAAATCTGTAAAGCCAAACTTCTGAATATATTCTGAATAAGAAACGAGTTCCAGCGAAGTTCGCTAAAAAACATAAAATGAAATAGTGTTTGTATGACACTTGGACACTTTGGATCGAAAACGAGTTAAGGGATATTGATAATATTTCCACTATAACATTCGTGCAGTGTTCCGACATATTAGTTAAAAAAAATGTCTGAATAATAATCTCTATATGTATATTCATACCTTTTGTATGAGATTCTTCTATGAAAGGACATGTCAAAAAAAAATCAGTGGGCAGTATACAATGTTTGCATGCTAGCTGTCATTGAAAACATTTGAGAAGAGGAAAGCAATTCAATTAATTCATCAACAGAGGTAATATTTAGCTTGACACTCAGTATTAAAAATATTTTGGGATTTGGGAAAATACTTGGGTCAAAATAATATTTCTTTTTAGGTACAACCATAAGTAACGGCCAAGTAATTTACCAAAATGCCGAGCAGAGATGGATGACCAAATGGATGACTGTACTACTAATTCTGATGTGAGACTGAAGCGAGACGTTCATAAACTAAGGAGACTATAAGCGAAAACAACGTGGAGTGACCTTGCTGCGGATCTGGAGAAAAAACGAGATGTGGTACCTTGTGGTATGCACATAACAAATTCTAGAGCTCGATTTGAATAGGTCGTATGTGCTTTCGTCGATATAAAATTTGATCAGTTGGATTCGCTTATTGAAGCGAAAGCTGTTGAAATTAAACAAAACTTATACATACAGCCGATTCCTTACTTAACAGGCTTTCCGTTCAATCACTAAAAGTCCTCGAAAAATAATTAATATTGCTATAGTAACTAAAATAAACTGATCGATTTTTATATCGACGAAAGCACATACGACCTATTCAAATCGAGCTCTAGAATTATTGTATTGTCGGGCCGCCACCAAACCGGACTTCGCACAATCAAGTCGTCACAATCAAGTGTCAAAAGTAGTGCGCATCCTTCCCGTTGTTGTCAGCAACACAGCGCACTAGATGCGGAACAGTTGCGACACTTGTGGACCAAGAAAATATTGAGGGATTTGCACAAAAGTGCACGCGGCCTATCGTTTCCGAAAGGTACAACCGCGATTTTCACCCCCTGTTTACTTCATGCTGATGGGAAATAACATTGCGGCGTTTCCTATGGTGCGGCTGTTCCTTTCGAAAACGATAGACCGCGTGAACTTTTGTGCAAAGCCCCTTTTTGAAACATTTCAACGGCCGCGCGGTGTTTACGTTTCAAGAAATCTGACAATAACAATTTTTGATTGAATGTCGGTCTTGATTCCAACCGGATAGACAATATTACTCTATTACGTTTAGCGTGTATGTTTACATTGAGTATCTGTCATATGTGGAGATGTTGTTATTGTTGTCTGGAGTGTGAATGATTGTATGTAATATTGAAGTATCGGTAATAAAGTATATACAAATAATGAATACAGTTGTTAAATAATCATTACAGAGAAAGATTCTCACATACTGAAAAAATATTTGGTAGGCTTAATAGTAGTCACCATTGTGCACAACACTACCAAATATTATTTCGAATAATGTATTCCACTTCGATAAATTTGCCTTTAGATGCTATTCGCCATACAATATTTTTGCGATTTACTTTTAGCGATTTTTCGCGCATAGAAGCTACACAGCAAAAAATAAATGCAGCCTGCCCGATGTAACTCATTCCGATGTACTAAATAACCGATGTAATCACGATTCCTATGTACGATTACATCGTTTTGATGTAAAATCTTTTGTTCTTATGTGTACATCGTCCTGTGTAATATTCATGCAACCGACGTATTGATCGGGTTGCAGCAGTTCGGATGTAATATTAAACAACAGTTTTTTCTGTGTAGCGCCACATTGGTCGATGCGAAGAGTAGGAAAACAGCCGATGTAGTTAATTCATTGATGATTGTTGATGACTGAAAGATGGTTTCTTGAGCCTTCATGGGTTCAAAATACGTGCTTCTTTTGAGATAGTAAACGTTATCAAACATAAATATTTAATCCGCGTAAACTAACTGAAAGCGTTATATACCTACTTCATACAGGCTGCGAACGGAATCGACGAGCATCCTATTTTGTGCCGTTTTAGTTCTAAATATCACACTAACAACATGCCAAGCCACAACTGCCGTTCCTCCCATATGCGAGAATGAGTTGATAGACGAAATGCCTCACCGAATACGGAAAGTCTGTGCCGCCCTGGAAAATTCAAATCAGTTTGCTGAGGCACTGAATGCCTACATACGAAAGGAAGCCGCGGGTATGTATTGTAGTAGAGAAGTTGTTTTACGTAAATTAATAATTATTTTTTCAATAAGTTGCAAAAATATTATTTTTTTCAGCGCAAATCATACAACGAGGCTTGCTTGCCGAATTATACAAAAAAAAAGAAAAAAAAAAGAAGTTTACAGGGTGTTAGGTTCGTGAGTGCAAACTTTTTAAAGGGTGATAGAGGACCATAAATTGTAAAAAAATTGTTCTACGCATATGGTCAGGTCTCAACCGTTCGTAGTTATTGAACTTTCCGTGTTTTTTACTATGATTGCCTTAACTGGCTATAACTTGAAAATGACCAAACTTATCGCAATTTTTTACCCTTATTCGGAAGATTATTGAATTTTCTATCAAATGGCATCTTTGAATCAATTGGTTTAGTTAAATAACTAATAGCAAATATAATAATATAATAACAAAAAATAATAAAATCTCGACATTTCATCGATCAGGGGAGGCTTAATAACTTTTTTCACGAACGTCGCATCGGTTTGCGGTCTTCGGAGGTCTGATTCCTCGTGAAGTATTCTACAGAAATCATTCATCGACTTATTTTCAGGGATCTAGGGCTGACTCCCAGCGATTCTTCTTTGAAGAAGTAAAATTTCCCCATAGTAAATCGTATGAAAAACTAAGAATAGCGGGCGCTAAAATATAGTTTTTCCGATCGATCTGAAATTTTGCACAGTTGATACGGGACCAAAGTGGAACTCAAAAAGTATACAGGAGTTAGACTTTTTTTTGTATTATCCCATATAAACCGTGTACCAAGCTAATTCCCATATAACATGGGACAATTGAGCGTTGAACGGCAGTATACAATACGCAGTGTAGCAAGCGAAGTTCAGCATTGCTATCATGTAACAGCACAGAAACTGGCGAAACCATATCAACTTGATTGAGCAAATAGCTTACAGCATTTTTGAGAATCAAGCACCGGCACTGAGATCGAATTCAATTTTCAAATACTGAACACGATATCCTTCCTTTCTTTCCAGCTCTCCTTTATCAAGGTGAGGATTTACTGGCACCGAGCAGCAATGGAAAGCGAACAGACGTGGACCACGTGTTTTTACGTTTCGGACGGAGACGCTAATTTCGAATTTCATTTATTAATCATTACGATTGGTTGAGTGAATGGTACGGTTCAGTTCATCTTGATTACATATGATCGATTTTTTTGTTTTTAAGTTGTTCACAATAATTGGCTGGTGATGCGTCACTCAATGCAATAATTTTTTAAATTTGTAATGCACCACAATATAATAAATCAAATTGTGAATATTTGGAAAAACAAATCATAAATAATTATAGCCGGCCCCCAATGTGATTTCGGTTTTAGGATATAAAATTATTGTAAATATGTGATTCCATTCCCAAAAGATGCTATGAAAGCTACACTTGAATAAATAAATATAATAATAAATTAATACTGCAAACGTTTTAATTAAATTGGAGTTATTGAAATGACACAGAGGCGTTTGTCTCTGAACTAAGACTAAAGGTAAGAAGAACGTAAAAATGATAAAAACTAAAATGGCATAGCCAGCAGGATTTTGCGCAAAATAATGCTAAGTGCTAAAATTTCTATAAAATCGTTTGTAATCGATTGCTTTTGGGAATCTTAAGATGTTAGTGACTTCACTTGTTATTTTGTAGAATGCCTACCCCGCTGGCACGAAATTAAAATGCATTACATCAGATATCCATATTCTATACCCAAGTAACCACAAGCATTATATCATTGCACGAGTGACTGAATATCAGCATCTGCAATGCGAAATGCAGTAATTCCACACTTCTCATGCAATAATCCTTTAGATTGGCATTATCAATGTAATGATGCATTGCATTTTTCTTTACATTAGGGTTCAATAAAAGGTGATATAAGATAATTCAATAATTCAGCACTGCAAAAACTGAATAAATGCAATGTACGAACTAGCAAAGGTTGCTCTAAAAATACAATTATAAAAGCTTGACTCTACCCAAGTAACCACGAAGCCGTATATAAGTGCATCAATTTTGCCATATATTGATAATTAAAATTGTGAATATAATACTGCATTGCTTTAAACCCCTCATTGAAGCAATATTAAAGTCGAAAAGGGCCCCACTAAAATCAAATTAGTGCCACATATTGCAGCACGCTGACAGCCATTGCTAAAGTAACATAAATGCATGTGCTGTACATTTGCATTTGCACATGCTTAAAACGTGCAACACGAAAAACCAAAACAAAAATCTATTTTTAGCACCGTTTCGTTATCGACGGTACGATGACCACCCCCCCCCCCCCGCCCTCCCAAACATGACTGTTTTAACCATTATTTTTTTGTCGCCGGGTCGGGAGTCGAACCAGAAGTGTTGAAGACCGGTAGATGAGTTCCATCGCGCTGGCGCCTTGGACCGTTTCTGCTGCAGTGATAACAACAGCTTTTTCATTAACTAAAAGGAAACTGATCTTTGATTGATTGAGACATCATTGCAGTAGAAGCCAAAACGACTATGTCATATGTAATAGAATACGGTAATTTATCACACTCTGATAAATTACTGATAAATACATAATGCATTTTAGAAGATATTCAATCAATAAGAAAATTAAAACACCCTTCGCACACTGCTCATATGCTAATTTTGATTTCCATCATTATTGGCATGTGATAGCAGCCTACAGAAAAGAGAAAAGGTCATCTACAAAATGATTTTGCTGTCGTCGATCGGTGGCTCAAATGGGGATTAAGTTGGTCGGGAGTCGAATCAGAAATGTTGAATACTGATGGAGTTGACCGTAAAGTTGTTGAATCTTCTTAATTTGATTTGTTTACCATTACCCAAGTAACCACAAGCATTATATCATTGCACGAGTGCAGTATCAGCATCTGCAATGCGAAATGCAGTAATTCCACACTTCTCATGCAATAATCCTTTAGATTGGCATTATCAATGTAATGATGCATTGCATTTTTCTTTACATTAGGGTTCAATAAAAGGTGATATAAGATAATTCAATAATTCAGCACTGCAAAAACTGAATAAATGCAATGTACGAACTAGCAAAGTTTGCTCTAAAAATACAATTATAAAAGCTTGACTCTAATGGTAAACAAATCAAATTAAGAAGATTCAACAACTTTACGGTCAACTCCATCAGTATTCAACATTTCTGATTCGACTCCCGACCAACTTAATCCCCATTTGAGCCACCGATCGACGACAGCAAAATCATTTTGTAGATGACCTTTTCTCTTTTCTGTAGGCTGCTATCACATGCCAATAATGATGGAAATCAAAATTAGCATATGAGCAGTGTGCGAAGGGTGTTTTAATTTTCTTATTGATTGAATATCTTCTAAAATGCATTATGTATTTATCAGTAATTTATCAGAATGTGATAAATTACCGTATTCTATTACATATGACATAGTCGTTTTGGCTTCTACTGCAATGATGTCTCAATCAATCAAAGATCAGTTTCCTTAATAGAAATACACTAGAACGCCAATGGCGCTGTACTCAGTTTTCCTATTTAATTATATTAATAACTTTTTTTGTAATAATTGATTATGTTTAAGTGCCCATCTTGTAGAGGACCTTTTGTTTTGGTAAACAAAATTTATTTGACATTTATAGTACCGCTACTGACGCTGTAAGGGCGAGGCAAACTAGATGTTAGTCACACGAACAGTCGTGACATTGGATTTCTGTGGCTGGTTATTCTAATGTTTCCTTTTAGTTAATGAAAAATCTGTTGTTATCACTGCAGCAGAAACGGTCCAAGGCGCCAGCGCGATGGAACTCATCTAGCGGTCTTCAACACTTCTGGTTCGACTCCCGACCCGGCGACAAAAAAATAATGGTTAAAACAGTCATGTGTGGGGGGAAGGGGAGGGTGGTCATCGTACCGTCGATAACGAAACGGTGCTAAAAATAGATTTTTGTTTTGGTTTTTCGTGTTGCACGTATTAAGCATGTGCAAATGCAAATGTACAGCACATGCATTTATGTTACTTTAGCAATGGCTGTCAGCGTGCTGCAATATGTGGCACTAATTTGATTTTAGTGGGGCCCTTTTCGACTTTAATATTGCTTCAATGAGGGGTTTAAAGCAATGCAGCATTATATTCACAATTTTAATTATCAATATATGGCAAAATTGATGCACTTATATACGGCTTCGTGGTTACTTGGGTTGTATCCCTGCTTGCAGAGCAACCACTCCAGATGACACCCAACCGCATTACTCTTGCCACTTGCGAACCGACGTCAGCCTGGGTAAGTTGAGTGTGCTGCACGTGAGGGATGATTCCTTCCCAGAGAAATCCCAAACTCCACAATTCTCTGTGAGTTCGCTCTTCGCAGTAAGAGAAATGAGTTCTACCGAGCGTACCTGTCAAAACGTTCTTTGTGCCTTCGTGATATCGGCTTCGACAGTGGGAACCGCATTTACATCAATGAAAATCTCACCAACTATGCTAGACAAATTCGAACCCAGGCAATCAAACTAAAAAAGCTCGGACACTTGGAGAACGTTGGCACTCGAAATGGCATCATTTACATGAAACGAAAGGGATCCGAGAAGTCTACTGCAGTCTCCAATTTACAACAAGTTGCATTACGGGACCCATACCGAGTACCCGCCGGCAACGGCAACTGGGTCGCGGATGGGACCAGAAAAATGGCGGCGATATGGACGACGGGTAAATACCCCATTCAGGAGTTGGTGTCTGCTACCTATGAGGGCTTCGTGGTCGCCAAAGTAAACGGGGTCTTCTTCTGTAGCTGTTATGCGCCTCCGCGGTGGCCAATCGAGCAGTTCACGCAAATGCTGGACCGCTTAACGACCGTGCTAACAGGGCGAAGGCCGATGGTAATAGCGGGTGACTTCAATACATGGGCCGTGGAATGGGGAAGCCGTTTCACGAACCAGCGGGGTCAGATCCTGCTAGAAACACTGGCCATCTTAGATGTCGACTTGGCTAATGTCGGTACCAAGAGTACCTTTAGTCGAAACGGAGCGGAGTCAATTATTGACGTGACCTTTTGTAGTCCTGGCCTAACAAGTTGTAACGAGTTTGTTTCAGCTCAACACAAACAGCAGCTTATGCGCCACTTCCTCGTATGAGAAAGACTGCTGGTGCTGTTGAAGGGCCCGGCTAAGAAACCCTTTTCTCGGGCGAGTCTGTTTAATGGCTCAAACGCTCCCGTAATTTCCTTAAACCCAATCGCTGACCCAACTTACCTGTTCAGTCCCTCCCCGTAAATCAAGAAAACTCTTTAGTCTTCTGAATCGAGAAGTTCAAAAGAAATCAATTTAAAAGAAAATATTCTAACTTAACCACTTCAATTATGGTTGCAAAACCAATGCAGAAAAGGTGTGCCTATTTTGGACCGTGCACGAAATTGTAGCAACATGATTTTTATTGGATCCAATTCCGTTAGTGCACATCGATCTACTACGGCTACCCTGATCTATCTTAACCTAGGTTTTCTTCTTAGTATACTTGCCGGCGTGGAGGGTCCAACGATGCCGTTGATCGGGGCCCCGACGAAGTCCGAAGAACGCTCATCAACTTCGCATGCGATCTAGCAACCTGCCAATGGACTACCCGCTTTGCACGCAGCCACAGTTGATCAACAGGAGTAAATCAATTTAATTTTGTATGGCGAAATGCATCTAAACTTGAATTACTTGAAATACAAAGCTTTTCCCGAAAAAAATATTTGGTAGGCTTTATAGTGGTCACCATTGTGCACAACCACTACCAAATATTTTTTCGAATAATGTGTTCTACTTTGAAGAATTTGCCTTTAGATGGTATTCGCCATACAATATTTTTGCGATTTACTTTTAGCGATTTTTCGTGCATAGAAGCTAGCGCCACATTGGTCGATGCGGAGAGTAGGAAAACAGCCGATGTAGTTAATTCATACGCCTCACGCCACGTGGTACTTTGTCGGCTATCACCACCGTTTCGCCGTGCACTCGTCAGCTACTCGCTCTGGATCGAACTCGATCGCTTTGCACCGACCAGCCTTGCAACGGTCTCTCCAGTGCGTTATTCGGTTCTCGTAGAAAACTTACATACGAGTCGCTTCTGACCGTGAGTAAAAACGACCAGTTGATGCGTTCGAGCAGTCGACGATGGCTAGTCCGATGACGGTCGGATAAGAAACGAGCTGAAGAGAGGTTCTCAGGAGTGCTCACGGTCGGCGGTCAACTGCAATACGCACCAAGGATTCAAAGCACGTGGCTGGTTGAGGGCGGTTGCTCCGAGTCCAAACCGACACCCTACGTTGTAGGGGTAATCCTTGGAATTTACTATTATAAATTACAATTAGCAATTGTTCTCTGCGTGTGTGATGCCTAATTGGTAAGTATTTACAATTCGAATACTGATTTACTTGCACTAGGCACAATTTTGGGTTTATTCACACTTTAGATTAACTTTCAATCTTCGATTTAGTGCTTCTACAATCTTTAAGGTTCTTCTCTTTTGAGCTAGAGGCTAACTGTAGCTTAACACATCCGCACTGGTAGGGAATCACAACTCAAGTGGGCTATTAAATGCATAGCCAAGCGCCACTAGGGTAAAAGGGTATAATGCGCCCCACCGGGGCAAAACGCCCCTCTTCATTTTCTAGCGATTCAAGCGCTTTTCGCATGTGTGATCGATTAGAAATCTCAAATATTGAAGAATTATTGCCATCAATCTGGTCCGTTAGTGGATTGGTACAGAAATGCAATAAAAATATCAAAAAGTCTGAAATCGACGCTTTTGGCGTAATATTTTACCTCTTGTGTGGCTTCATTGTAAATGAAGCTAGGTCTGTTCGCTTGTGTTACTTTGCAACTTTTATGCAGTTAAACACTTGTTGAAAGACCCTCCTAGGATAAGCATGTGGTGGAATTATCCCCTGGAACAGTTTTATCACGGGGCTGAACGTTTTTCTTTTGATGGGGCGTATTGCCCCGTTTGTTTTGAAAAGGCAAATTTTGGAACGTTTTTGAAAAACGTTTCAAAGCTTCCATAACCACCTCTGCAAAGGCAAAGTTCGCATGCAATACTTCACTAACATTAGTAACAATGATTTGCAGTGAACAATAGATGGAATAGGGCGCCATTTTCAGATGTATTGCGATTTCTGCTTAGGGGGGGCATATTATACCTGTTTACCCTAATTATTGTCTTAGCTGTATTTGAAAATGCCTAAGGCGCGAAAGAACAAAGAATCCTCTTTGATTTAACTTTGAGCCCCTTAGCAATGCAGCATGCAAAAGATTAAATGCGCATTTTAAATCCAGGTAGAGCACTCATGCGAGTGGAGCTCAAGAGAATGTGAGAGCGGAGCCGAAATCAACTTTTATTTTACCGCGTGCACTCAAAAGCTTTCCTCTGATGTAGAGTAGGGCGAATACGGGTGCTTTGTCCATGCTGAGCTTTTTTCTTGTATTTCGCTTTGCGATATTTTGCTGGCAGTTTAGCATATTAGTCTAGAAGAAACAATTGCAGTCCTCCACAAATTGGATCGAATATTTGTATGGCATTACAAAGTAGTTCGAACTGGAGAGTAGATGATGGCTACACTCACAGCGACCACCTGGCGGTTCGCTACAGTATCGACTACAACAACAGCAGACAGCGGATAGAAGAAGAGGCGGCTAGGCCCAGGCCAAGCCCTCGCAGGTCGAAGACATCATACTTCGACGAAGGGGTAGTTAGGGAGGCGCTCCGCCGTGAGCGAAACTTAATCGGTTTAGACGGCGACGAGCTGGTAGCGGTGCTCTCACGTGCCTGTGATGCGACCATGCCTAGGCGAGTCCACCCTAGAAATGGGAGGCCACCAGCTTACTGGTGGACCGGCGCGATTGCGGACCTGCGCCGCGCCTGCCTACGGGCTAGGCGGCGGATGCAGCGAGCACGATCAGAGGAAGAGCGAAACGAACGGCGGGTGGTGTTCGCCGCTGCAAAAGCCGCGCTTAAGACCGAGATAAGAGCAAGCAAAAAGGCCTGCTTCGAGGGTCTCTGTCAGAGTGACAATACGAACCCGTGGGGTGACGCCTACAGGGTCGTTATGGCCAAGACGAGAGGTGTAGGAGTTAGTATGGGTAGTGGACGTGTTTATATACAGCTCCCAAATTTAGGGCTGTTTTTCACAATTTTACTCATCGATTAATATCGAAGATGTGCATTGTCGTTAAAGTAAATTATTGGCTGCAAAAGTTTCCATAAATTACTTAGAATAATGTAGAGAATCAGTGCATTTTTTATGTTTAATCCAAAAAGTGGTTCAAGATGGCAAGCGCTATCACAAGTGCACCTAAGTGTATTAGTGTTATTCAAAACATTCTTATATCCTGAGTGTCGCGGACTGACTCAATATGCTCTCTCAGCGGGAGCCAAACATCGGGAGCCAAACATTGAAGATTGAGGTTATGTTAAACCTTTTTGAACCTGTGTGATTGATTGAAGAGTATTGTTATCTAGGTGCTGCGGATGTAATCAAAACTGTTGTCACGATATCTCCATTTGCCGCTGTTAAGCCGTTGGAAAGCGAGGAGAAGGATAAACATTGTTTTGCGCCTATTTCAGCTAATTTTTTAACAACTATCCATCAAAATTTCCATCGCGAATGGAAAATAATAAACTTCTAACACGACAACAAAATCGGAATAATGGTGGATTGATCATGTTTACCATTTCCGAACAGCGTCGCGACGGCGTGTTTGACAACCGCGCTGAGAGAGGTGGTTGCAAGAAAATTGAACGCTCGTGCGTGTTTACAAGCTGTGTGCCGGGAGTGTGTAGGTGTGTGTTAGCTAGCTTGAAAAATAAAACCGCTTCTATTTGCACCACTCAGCTTATATCCAGTGTTTGTGTACCGATATGTTGATGGGTATTTAATCATGTATGATGATGATAGGTTGTGGTGTCTATTTTATCTATTTATCTATTATCTATTTATCGCAAAAATATTGTATGGCGAATACCATCTAAAGGCAAATTCTTCAAAGTGGAATACATTATTCGAAAAAATATTTGGTAGTGGTTGTGCACAATGGTGACTACTATTAAGCCTACCAAATATTTTTTCGGGAAAAACTTTGTATTTTAAATAATTCAAGTTTAGATGCATTTCGCCATACAAATTTAAATTGATTTACTCCTGCTGATCAACTGTGGCTGCGCGCAAAGCGGGTAGTCCATTGACACAATTTTTGGAATGTGGTGAGATAGGTATGGTATCTACCCGTGTACAACATTTCAAGTCAATGGACTACCCGTTTTGCGCACAGCCACAGTTGATCAGCAGGAGTAAATCAATTTAATTTTGTATGGCGAAATGCATCTGAACTTGAATTACTTGAAATACAAAGCTTTTCCCGAAAAAATATTTGGTAGGCTTAATAGTGGTCACCATTGTGCACAACCACTACCAAATATTTTTTCGAATGATGTGTTCCACTTTGAAGAATTTGCCTTTAGATGGTATTCGCCATACAATATTTTTGCGACTTACTTTTAGCGATTTTTCGCGCATAGAAGCTAGCGCCACATTGGTCGATGCGGAGAGTAGGAAAACAGCCGATGTAGTTAATTCATTGGTTCAACATTGACTGAGTTATAGTGTGAAACAGACGAATATAGAAGCCACCGCCCAAGTAGCGCGATACCCTAGCGCAGTATCAGACCAAGCCCACTCGTGGGCTTAACACTACACACGCAACAGCACGTCGTTAGCGATTTTTAATTTCGTTATCCACCCATTTTCGCACCGGTCGTTCGTTTCCATGCGAGTAAAATAATTATCGGTCGCCTTTCCGCACCGGTGGTCTCTATTCTATCCGTACCATCGGTTTTTTGCACTTCCATAAATCATCGCAATATTTTGTTTATTTCTATGGTGTTATTGCAAATCTTATTTAGTATAATAATCTGTGCTCATATTTTGAAAGAAGAGGTTTTGGATAAGACTGAAAACTGTTAGTAAAAATTGAACTCAAATAAATAATTCCCTTGGAGATTTGTACCAGTTTTGGTGCGTTTCAAGGTATCATTTTCTCAATAATGTATGATTGTATTTAATCCCGGAATTCAAGCAATCTTTTTTAAATTATATGTTTGTTGCTTACTGTATGACTAGTAGGTTGAATTTTTATCTAAAAAAATATCCATCTCTTCGATATCCATGCTGCCTTTCTCGCAAGAAATTTATCTGAATTTGAGATTTTGAGCATCTTTCTTAATAATTAGGTTTATTGAATAATTACATCCCTTGCATTTCCAACACATTTATTACGTAGTTATCTCCTTTACAACTTCGCGTAGGTAAAAATTCTTGAATCCTGGTCATAGTAGAAGCTGCCTTCTAACAGTCTGCGATAAGTTTGCGCAACCTTTTTTCATAAACGTGTATTTTAACATCAGCTAATTCTATACTCAGTCACAACCTTTTAGTTACAAAGCATCAATCGGAAATCTTAATGTATATTGCGATATTTTATATACTGGTATATGAATATTTTGTTGGAAGCAGATTCTATGCGCTTGAAGTAGACTGCGTATTTGTGAAAGTACATATTGAGCCCACTCTCTTTTTTGGCACTTCATACAACACTTGTTGTATTTTAACATCCAACACTTGCTTTTTTTATAACGAGGGACCTACAATATGGCAGTCCTGCACACCGCCCATTTTAATTGATGAAACTTGGCAGCTCGATTACATTTTTTTTAGATTTTTATCGGTATGATTAAAGTTTGTTTTTACAAAAAAATAATAACTGTAGTGTTTCTATTTGAATTGAGTTAGGTACAGTCAAAGCATCTTTGAAAAATCATAACTACTCAAATCTAATCTTATACATACGCAGCCAGTACGCGGAATCATCCTGGAAAGCAATCGTGTTACTTTTCTTGTCAATATTGATGCTTGCAGCATATCAGGACACATACATCAAAGCGGCCAGGTCTATTGCGTTGTATTTACGCGCAAAGTGTTCTTCGAAATACTTGGAGTACAGAATATTTTCTTCCGGCAAGGTACTTCTCGAATTTACAGGGGTGGAAGGATGCGTATACCAAACGATCCAGATAACATGTTGATGAATATGTTTTAAATATATAAGAATGTGTATAATAGAGCTATGAATAAAAAATGTGTAATATTGGAAAAATCTCCCCTATTGTTGGGTTGTTTTTATAGATCTAAATAATGTCGAACCTCCTATTCTGTATGATCGGTGTTATTCACATGGGGTTGTCGCAGATTTTTTTTCTGATTTCCCCTATTGTTTCTACAAGGGTGAAGTTACTCATTTCGCACACTTTCTTCCTAATGTCTCGTTTATTTAATTTATATTTTCAAATTTATATTTAATAAACCACCCACTGACAACCACTTTTTTTTTTTTAAAAAAAAAGCAATCAAACCAAAACTCCTTTGCCTTTTTCGAACTATACACGACAAAGCGAAACGCGAGGCACAGCTCTTTCAAAACGGGGGATCTCAGCCCGGAAAGTGGAGAAAGAAATCCTTGTGGTCACTTATTACCGTCAAATGGTATCTTTTCGGGTTAGAAAATACGCACATCTTCTTACCGGAATCTGCGACGGATGACGATAATTTACGAACTTCGCGACGAACTTCGCGAGTTATTTATTTGGACATTTTTCTAAATATGCGAAACCAAACTTTACTTGCAGCGTAGAAACCCCGGCTCAAGCATGTACGTGTTAAAAAAGCAAAACTCACTGAATCACTGTACATTTCAAATATAAGTTTCGAAACGATCGGCCGAATCAAAAACTAAAAGTGCGATTATGAACAATCGTAACTATTTTAAGAGAAAATCAATACATTTTCGATATGCATGATCCTAAAATTGGCGAAGAAGGGAAAACTTTATTCAAATCATACTTAAGGACAAGGTATTTGGAGTACATAGCTCAAAATTTCTAGAGCACCGTTTTTTGGAACCGTTGAACGGATTTGGATGAAAATGTATCACGCTAATTGTTCAGTGGCTGTCAACAGCGTGATGCATTTTAATCCAAATCCGTTCAACGGTTCCAAAAAACGGAGCTTTAGAAATTTTGAGCAATGTACTCCAAATACCTTGTCCTTAAGCAAAGCTTGTCAATTTAAACCTATTATTTTTCTGCGTTTGTATTGTCACTCTATCACAATTGTATGTCAGACAATTTGTTGAGTTATTCGTGTAACGATCTATTATATTATTTTATTAAAAATTTCAAAGCAAGTAAAAATAAAAATTTTGAATATTTGATGCAAACTAAAATAAATTTCTACCTATACAAAACAAGAAAATCATTCTCTAGAAACTATATACCGGGCGACAAATCCATACTCATGTTCTTTCGTCTCCTCTTTACGCTACCCAGAGAGCTAAACGCGAGAGAGCGCACGAGCCTACGGATAGAGACCGTACTTTGCGTGTCTCTATATTCTAAGCCCTGCTACGAACCGTACGTAAACTTTTCGCTTTCGAGCCCTACTTAGCAGCGACCGGTGCGGTTCGTTTCTTTGTTCGGGGCTCTACTTACCGTTAAAACGCTTGATTGAGCCCATGAGTGGGCTTGGTCTCATAGCGCTATACCTTATCGGGGGCTACTAACCGGGCTAGTAAAATAGCAGCAAGGCTTTCGGGAAACATCGAGCGCACAAATTTAGGCGCCCGATAGTTGCGCGGGAAACGATTGCTATTTCATATATGTCAAAAGTGCTGTGTTGTTTTTATTTGTTTGTTTCGAACAAAACGCAGCGCTGGCAAGCAATAAATTTTGTAAACACTTGCAGTTAGAGAAAATCTGCGAAAAAAAGCGAAAATGTCCAGGAGTACCCGTCGCAGCGTTGAAATGCTGGAAAAATCCTCCAGAAAGTTGTCATAGGATTCCTTTAGGAATTCCTCCAGGAATTCCTCCAGAAATTCCTCCGAGGATTCCTCCAGGGATTCCTCCGCGAATTTCTCCAGGAATTCTTCCACGAATTCCTCCAGGAATTCTTTATTTCTTCTGGCATTCTTGCAAAAGTTCGTACAAGAATTCCTCCGGAAATTTCTCCAGCAATTCCTCTGGTTATTCCTACGGGGATTATTGCAGGAAATCCTCCAGGATTGCTCAACAATTTATCCGGGGATTAATCCGGTAGTTCCTCCGGGAATTTCATATAAAATTTCTCTGGATATTCCTCCTAGAATTCCTTCGAAGGAAATTCTAGAAATTCATCCGGAGATTCCTCAGGTGAATTCCCATGGAATTTCCCTGGGGATTCCCTGTAGCAATCCTCGGGGAATAGCCAGAAGGAATCCCCGGAGGAATTCCTGGAGAAATCCCACGGAAGAATTCCTGAAGGAACATCCGAATAAATTCTTGGATGAACCCCCGGAGGAATTCCTAAAGAAATTCCTGGATAAATTCTGGGAAAAATTCCCGGAAGAATTCCTGAAGGAATGGACTACCCGCTTTGCGCGCAACCACAGTTGATCAGCAGGAGTAAATCAATTTAATTTTGTATGGCGAAATGCATCTAAACACGAATTACTTGAAATAGAAAGCTTTTCCCGAAAAAATATTTGGTAGCCTTAATAGTGGTCACCATTGTGCACAACCACTACCAAATATTTTTTCGAATAATGTGTTCCACTTCGAGAAATTTGCCTTTAGATTGTATTTGCCATACAATATTTTTGCGATTAACTTTTAGCGATTTTTCGCGCATAGAAGCCAGCGCCACATTGGTCGATGCGGAGTGTAGGAAATCAGCCGATGTAGTTAATTCATTCCCGGAGGAACCCTCGGAGGAATTCCCTGAGGAATCCTCGGAGAAATTCCTGGAGGAATCCTCGGAGGAAATCTCGGAGGAATTCCTGGAGGGATTACTCGGAGGAATCATCGGAGGAATTACTCTGAGGAATCCTCGGAGGAATCCTCGGAGGAATTCATGGAGGAATTCCTGGAGGAATTCCCGGAGGAATCCTCGGAGGAATTCCCTGAGGAATCCTCGAAGAAATTCCTGGAGGAATCCTCGGAGGAATTCTCGGAGGAATTCCTGGAGGAATTCTCGGAGGAATTCCTGGAGGAATTCTCGGAGGAATTCCTGGAGGAATTCCCGGAGGGATTACTCGGAGGAATCATCGGAGGAATTACTCTGAGGAATTTCCGGAGGAATCCTCGGAGGAATTCCCGGAGGAATCCTCGGAGGAATTCCCGGAGGAATTCCTGGAGGAATCCTCGGAAAATTCCCGGAGGAATCCTCGAAGGAATTCCCGGAGGAATTCCTGGGGGAATCCCCGGAAGAATTCCTGGGGGAATCCCCGAAGGAACCCACGGAGGAATTCCTGGAGGAATCCCCAGAAGAATTCCTGGGGGAATCCCCGGAGGAATTCCTGGAAGGATCTTCGGAGAAGTTCCTGAAGGAATCATCGAGGAATTCTTGGTGGAATCCCCGGAAGAATTTCGTGAGGATTCCCCGAAGAAATTCCTGGCAGAATCCCCGGAGAAATTCCTGAATGAATCCCCGGAGGAACTCTTGGAGGAATCTCTGTAGGAATTCCTGGAGGGATCCCGAAAAGAAATCCCAGTAGAAATTCTAGGTGAAATCCCGAAAGGAATTCCTGGGGAAATCTGAAATTCCTGGAGAAATCCTAGTAAGAATTCATGCTAGAATCTCAGAGGAAATTCCTGGGGAATCCCAGAAGGAATTCTTCCAAAATAGGTTTCCAAAATATTTTGTTTATTCCGCAACAATATTTGGCAACGACCGGTACGCAATCCGGTAACTAAATATAGTAGCGACCGGTGTGGAAATGAGTAACTAAACTAAAATGACAACTCTGTGGGCAATCATTTTACTCGCCCAGATAGTAGCCCCCGGTAAAGTTGCTCTTAGGGAACCTCATGTTGCGGTTAGATAGAATGATTTTCAGAAACAATATGTTTCAGTTTGTTCAAGTATCATTGTCTTCTACGTTCTCTAATAGTGTATATGTCTTTTTTTTGTATTCTGTTTGGCATATTACACCTTATAACCTTCGGTTTGATTTTTACCCCTACTGTGGTTATTGTTTCAGTATTGGAAAGCGATATTGTTTCAATTTTTTTTTCTCTACACATACATATATGCGTCATACTTCAGTGCCAGTCTTCAAAGATCATCATTGCAAGCGCGAGTTTTAAAAAGCATGCTTTGAAAAAACATCATATCTTTGCGATTCGCAAACCTTCGCATTTTATTGCTCCTGTGCTCACTTGATCGAAATAGTGCATCATTGATTCAAATCATTTGGATCTAACTGTACGTGAAGGTAGATGTGTAAGTGCTGCCGAATGTTTGGACAAGATAGTAATGTTTGAACTATTTTTAATTTAAATATTTTTTCTTATAATTGGAATTCATAAATAGAATATCTAGCTATGTGCTGCGGCAGTTATTGTTTCTATCCTTGGTACTGGTAGCCTTTCAGAGCAGCGGAAAGCCGATCGGCATAAGGTTTTCACACGTCACCGCCAGCATCTAATGCCTCGCCGATATGCAAGTGCTTTCCTGGAACACCGTCTTACATAATAAACAATAGCCGAATCCACCAAGGCATGGGCACAACGCTCGTTTACCAATCCCCATTTTAACATATGGTAAAATTTGTTCTTGATAACTTGTGGAATCGCACGCCGGATCGGCATGGCGCGTGTGGAGAGTTTTAGGTGCTATACTGGAATTTGCTATATCCGACGAAAGTTACTGGATCACGTGCTGGATCGTCAAAACCCAATCGTTCGAGACATTGAACCACGTACGAGACGTGATCAGTAATGGACTACCCGCTTGACGCACAGCCACAGTTGATCAGCAGGAGTAAATCCATTTAATTTTGTATGGCGAAAAGCATCTAAACTTGAATTACTTGAAATAGAAAGCTCTTCCTACAGAAATATTTGGTAGGCATAATAGTGGTTGCCATTGTGCACAACCACTACCAAATACTTTTTCGAATAATGTATTCCCCTTCGAGAAATGTGCCTTTAGATGCTATTCGCCATATAATATTTTTGCGATTTACTTTTAGCGGTTTTTCGCGCATAGAAGCTAGCGCCACGTTGGTCGATGCGGAGAGTAGGAAAACAGCCGATGCAGGTAATTAATGAATTAACTACATCGGCTGTTTTCCTACTCTCCGCATCGACCAATGTGGCGCTAGCTTCTATGCGCGAAAAATCGCTAAAAGTAAATCGCAAAAATATTGTATGGCGAATACAATCTAAAGGCAAATTTCTCGAAGTGGAACACATTATTCGAAAAAATATTTGGTAGTGGTTGTGCACAATGGTGACCACTATTAAGGCTACCAAATATTGTTTCGGGAAAAGCTTTCTATTTCAAGTAATTCGAGTTTAGATGCATTTCGCCATACAAAATTAAATTGATTTACTCCTGCTGATCAACTGTGGCTGCGCGCAAAGCGGGTAGTCCATTGTCAAACTACAAACAACATCAATGTTTCTCTGTTGAGATGTGAAACTGATTTCGGGCTCAAAATTTTGGGGCAAAATAATCTGAATGGACTACCCGCTTAGCGCACGCCCACAGTTGATCAGCAGGAGTAAATCCATTTAATTTTGTATGGTGAAAAGCATCTAAACTTGAATTACTTGAAATAGAATGCTTTTCCTGAAAAAATATTTGGTAGGCTTAATAGTGGTCACCATTGTGCACAACCACTACCAAATAATTTTTCGAATAATGTGTTCCACTTTCAAGAATTTGCCTTTAGATGGTATTCGCCATACAATATTTTTGCGATTTACTTTTAGCGATTTTTCGCGCATAGAAGCTATCAGGTATCAGAAGGCCGGCTCCAGAGGCACGTTATCCTCCATTTGGGACATTTGTGCCATCGCCAAAATAACAGCCTATTTCATCATCTACCTGAGGGAAAAGGAAGGAAAAAGGATTTGGATGGGGATAGGGACAGGTAGGGAAATAGGAAAAATACCCTGGAAGAGGGTACTAACGCACAAGCGTACCACAATGGGTTCAAACAGCGCCCTGAAAAGGGCACTGTAATAACGCATAAAGCGAAAGAGAGCCTATAGCTCTTTACCACAGCGGGTTAAGAACAACAGAATATCCTGAAGATTCAGGTTTCTGAAGTCAGTTTCACTTAATAAGTGTTTACCGAGTACTCGGAAACGCAGTTGCGCGAAAACTGGACAGTTACATATCAAATGATACGAAGTTCCATAATCGGATTCACAGCTATCACAGGCAAATGAATCAGCTTGCTGAATATTCGCCATGTGATAGCTGAGTCGGCAGTGGCCAGTCAATGCTTTGACCAGCATGCTGCAATTCTGCTTAGACAGATTAGTTAGATACTTCGCCACCCGTAGAGATGGCTCAGCACTATACAATTTGGTTTGACGACATGACTCCAAACTATTCCAATATTGTCTGTGTTGAGTGACAGCCCAGGTGTGAATCTGAAGCTTAATCCAACACTTCGATATCGGAATAGCTGGCTCAGGGCCAATGAAGTCATGTGATGCTCCAGAGCGAGCTAACTCATCAGCCAATTCATTTCCAGCGATGGAAGAATGACCAGGTACCCATAGAAGGTGAACAGCGTTTGCTGAATTCAGCTCCTCGATTTGAGTTCGACAAGCGATAACTATCTTCGACCTGGAGTTGGCCGAAGCAAGTGCTTTAATAGCAGCCTGGCTATCTGAACAGAAGTATATTACTTTACCCATTACGTGCTGCTGAAGTGCTGATTGCACTCCGCACATAAGAGCAAAGATTTCGGCCTGAAAAACGGTACAGTGTCTACCAAGTGAATAAGACTGATACAGCCTTAGCTCACGAGAATAAACACCAGCACCTGCTCGACCTTCGAGAAGGGAGCCATCAGTGTAACATACGATGCCGTCTGAAATACTTCTTTCCAGATAACCAGATGTCCACTCTTCCCGGGAAGGGAATTTCGTGGAAAATGTCCTATATGGAAAATTACAAGCAATTGTAAGATCACTTGGAGCAAGGACAATTTTGTCCCAATTCACCAAAAGTGGAAACAACGAGGTGTGTGTTGAACTGCGGTTCACAGGAGTTTCCTCTAGTAGACCGAGTACCCGTAACCGGTAAGTGCAAGAAAGGGCTTCTTGTTTGAGATGAATGTGTAGTGGGGCAACGTCAAAGAGAACTTCTAGCGCTGCCGTAGGAGTTGAAGAGAACGCTCCAGACATCGCCATTAAGCACATCCTTTGGAGATGGCCTAATTTTGATTGGACCGTTCTCACTTCACCCTTTTGCCACCACACAAGACATCCATAAGCCAATATTGGCCGAACCACAGTTGTGTAAATCCATTTGATATACTTGGGTTTTAGACCCCAAGTTGTACCAAAAGTACGCCGGCATTGCCCGAAGGCCATACAAGCTTTCTTGATTCTGAACTCAATGTGAGGTGTCCAGGAAAGCTTGGAATCAAGAATGACTCCAACGTACTTTACCTGTTCAGTCACATCGATTTCAGAATCAAAGAGACGCAAAGGTCGAACGCCATTACGGTTTCGCCTTTCCGTGAAAAGAACAATAGATGTTTTACTCGGATTAACCGAAAGGCCATATTGGCGACACCAACCCTCAACTACCTGAAGGGCGTTTTGCATCAGGTCGAAAAGGGTGCTGATGCACATACCAACCAACAATGTTAGGTAGTCGTCGGCAAAACCATAAGTAGGAAAACCGCTATTATTGAGTTGCCTCAATAGCGTATCTGCTACGAGATTCCACAAAAGCGGTGATAAGACTCCCCCTTGGGGGCATCCACAAACACTCAATTTCCTAATCCCTGCTAGACGCAATGTCGAGAAGAGATATCGGTTTTTGAGCATTTGGTGAATCCAATTGGAAATCATTGGAGATATACCATGACTCCGTGCGGCTTCCAATATGGCATCGAAAGGCACGTTGTCAAAGGCACCCTCGATATCTAAGAAAACACCCAAACAAGATTGCTTTTGAGCGAATGCTTTCTCGATATCGTAAACAACCTTGTGTAAAAGAGTCACAGTGGACTTACCAGATTGGTAGGCATGTTGGTTCACATGAAGAGGCACGTTGGCCAGATGAACATCACGGATATGATGATCCACAATGCGTTCTAAGCATTTCAGAAGAAAAGAGGTCAAACTGATAGGTCTGAAACTCTTTGCTTCTTCATACGACGCACGACCCACTTTCGGAATAAACTTTACAGTAATATCCCTCCAGGATTTGGGAATATACCCTGTAGCAAAACTGCAAACAAGTAGTTTTTTCAAAACATGTTTGAAATAATCAAATCCCTTCTGAAGCAAAATAGGATAAATCCCATCTGCCCCAGGAGATTTGAAAGGAGCAAAGCTATTAAGAGCCCACTCAATCGATTCTATAGTTACAATACTCCGAGCCGAAGCTAAAGAATCATAACTACAAGAAAAGACATCAGGATCATCCGAAGATGTAATATCCACACATCCAGGGAAGTGTGTGCTGAATAAGCATTCCAGAACTTCCTCATCAGAGGAAGTCAGATCGCCATTTGGCAAACGAAGTTCGTTCACCCGGAAATCCTTAGATTTCGCAAGGATTTTGTTTAACCGACTGACTTCACTCAAGCTGGAAACATTTGTACAAAGGTTTTTCCAGCCGGATCGTTCAGCAGACCGGAGAGCTTTCCTGTAGGCCTTGCGAGCCGACCTGAAAGCCTCCGAACCAGCCGAACGTCGTCTGTTCCAACTCTTTCTACATTGTTTCCTGAGTTTCGCCAGATCAGAGTTCCACCAAGGGGTTCCTCTTGTGATCTTCACAGACCGTAGAGGGCATGCTTCTTCAAAAGCTTCCATGATGAAGGTCGTTGTAGTATCAACGGCATCATCTAAATCACTTGGAGTGTCAATGGATGGTGAATATCCATGAAATTTGGCTGCAACCAAATCAGTATAAAGATCCCAGTTTGTTGACCGAGGATTCCTGAAACGCAATGTTTGCGAAGTAACATTTAAATGTTCAAAAAAGATATAGCGATGGTCAGATAAAGATTCTTCATCTGACACATGCCAATTGGTCAGCTCGTGACTAATTCTGCTAGAGCAAAGCGTTATATCTAACACTTCCTCTCTAGCAGATACCATGAAGGTTGGGCGGTTGCCTATGTTAAGTAATGCAAGATCTGTACTACTTAAGTACTCCATCAAACTGGAGCCTCTCAAGTTAATGTCTGAGCTGCCCCAGATGATATGGTGAGCATTAGCATCACTGCCAACAATTAGCGGAAGGCCTTTTGAAGTGCAGTATGCGATGACTTGTTTGAAAGCATCCGTAGGGGATGGTTCATCATGTGGTAAATACACAGAACAATAGACGTATTTCCTGTTGAGGTTTCCAACAGATACATCAATTGTGATAGCACATACATCTCTGGTGGTTAGTTCAGAGATGAGTGTAGCAACTATTGCGTTGTTGACAAGCACACAGGCTCGAGGCATGACACGCGAGTTTGCCATTTCATGTTTACTGAAAGTGGCAAACACCGGGTTCACAAGGTTTCCTAGATAGAAATTTCCCTTACGAAAGTAAGGTTCTTGTACCAAGGCCACTTGGGCTGTACCATTTTGCATAAGTCTGCAAAGATTGATCGTTGCTGTTCTTTTATGCTGAAGATTGATCTGAGCTATCCTAACCGTAGCCACTACCCAAACTAGGTAAGATTAAACTCTTCGCAACAGCAGCACAACAAAGAACAGCAACAATAAAACCAAATCGGTATCGATTGGAAAACGCCAAAGGCGAGGATACACAGAATACACTGTGTAAATCGCATAATGCGAAACCATATAGGTGAAAATTTAAACTAATTAACAACATCTTCATAATCCCGCCCTTATTTAGCCTCAAGTGAGACTAAAGAAGGGCAGCTGATTGTCTCGGAGAAACACAAGGTCCACTGCACCATTGCTCCGGTTAGCGCAGTAAGGGCTACATACTGTGGAGGGCGCCCTGGTACTCCACAGGCTCCGTTAGCGGTTAGGTTTTTATTAGACCCCCCTAGCCATTCATTCCTAGGCACGGTAAGCATAAAGCCGCATCACACCATGAATTAGGGGTCACCTGTTGGTGGATTCTTACCACCGGAACAGGCGGTCCGTAGTGTTATTCTTAGCCATTTGAGACAATCGCTACCGACACTACACAGCTATCTAGGCTGATCGAGAAAAGAAGTTAATATTGATGATCAACTTCATGCGGACTCGAACAGCCGACCCACTTTCAAGAATTTGCCTTTAGATGGTATTCGCCATACAATATTTTTGCGATTTACTTTTAGCGATTTTTCGCGCATAGAAGCTAGCGCCACATTGGTCGATGCGGAGAGTAGGAAAACAGCCGATGTAGTTAATTCATTTTCAATGAAATGCTCAAAATAATTACACCGGTATGAAACTTGAAATTCCCGTGAAGTGTGAAGAAAAACACAATTTGAATGAACTGGAGTGGTGATTTATTGTTATGAAATTAAGACATTGATGTTTGCAATAAGAGGGATCCAGAAAAAAATCAATTGGGAGTCGGGAACTGCTGGTACAAGTCTGGAATGCAGGCCACTCAATATCACATCTGATTTAGGCTTCCCTTAGTCGCTAATTTGTATGCTGAAAATAGGAAGCAATCAAAAGCATATTTTTGACTCTAGAGTAAAGTACCTACCTAAACCAAACCCACAACTGACAGATTTTCAAGGACAATGAAAAACGCAGCAAGGTAACCTTCGCCTAGGCTAGGATACCTTCGCGAGCTAGCGATGAAACGTAAACAGGTTTGGTTGCTAGGCCTACCATGCATGTTTCAAGCCACCCACCCAGTGCAAGGAGTTGGTAAATGATTCAGCTCAATGATGCAGTATTTTCTCCAAAATGATAGGAGCAAATCAAGGCATTGTTGATTTGAAAAATCGGGAGCGTGCATTTTCCTGCTCCAAGTTTTTTAGATCAAAGAAAACGCAATGCGGAGGAACTTTTGAAGCGGTGCTTTCACGTGCGTGTGATGCGACCATACCTAGGCGAGTCCACCCTAGAAATGGGAGGCCACCAGCTTACTGGTGGACCGGCGCGATTGCGGACCTGCGCCGCGCCTGCCTACGGGCTAGGCGGCGGATGCAGCGAGCACGATCAGAGGAAGAGCGAAACGAACGGCAAGTGGTGTTCGCCGCTGCAAAAGCCGCGCTTAAGACCGAGATAAGAGCAAGCAAAAAGGCCTGCTTCGAGGGTCTCTGTCAGAGTGCCAATACGAACCCGTGGGGTGACGCCTACAGGGTCGTTATGGCCAAGACGAGGGGTGTGATGGCTCCTACAGAGCAATCTCCAGAGATGTTGGAGGTGATCATTGGAGGACTTTTTCCGCGTTATGATCCTAGTCCTTGGCCTCCTTTCGTAGGACAGCCGGGGGCTGGGGCTGGCGATAAGGAGAGGGTCACCGATGTGGAACTTGCGGGGATAGCTAAGTCCCTTAGCGTAGGTAAGGCCCCAGGTCCGGACGGAGTTCCGAACCTGGCCTTAGAAGTAGCTATTGCAGAGGCTCCCGAGATGTTCAGGTCTGCTATGCAGAAATGCCTGGACGAGGGAGTTTTCCCAGAAGCTTGCAAGAGGCAGAGCCTGGTACTATTGCCAAAGGCGGGGAAACCACCCGGAGACCCGTCGGCATATAGACCAATATGCTTGATTGACACGGCGGGGAAGGTGCTCGAAAAGATCATCCTCAATAGAATGTTGAGGTTCACCGAGGGCGAAAATGGTCTTTCGAGTAACCAGTACGGCTTCTGGAAGGGGACGTCCACCGTAGACGCTATCTTGTCGGTTACAAAAACCGCCGAGAAAGCACTCGAGCCTAAGAAGAGGGGAATTCGCTTTTGCGCAGTAGTGGCTCTGGATGTTAGGAATGCGTTTAATAGCGCCAGCTGGTCTGCTATTGCCGATGCGCTCTTGCGTCTGGGGATACCGGAGTACCTGTACAAGATTCTCAGAAGTTACTTTCAGAATCGTGTACTAGTCTACGACACGGAGGTGGGTCGGAAGTGCTTTCACATAACCTCAGGAGTCCCGCAAGGTTCCATCCTGGGTCCGGTGTTATGGAATGTCATGCACGACGAGGTGTTGAGGTTAAAGTACCCAGTGGGAGTGGGGATTATCGGATTTGCCGACGACATTACGCTCGAAGTCTACGGTGAAACGATCGAGGAGGTAAAGTTGACTACCAACCACTCGATCAAGGTTGTGGAGGCGTGGATGCGGTCCAGGAAACTGGAGCTGGCTCACCACAAGACAGAGGTGACGGTTGTTAACAACCTGAAGTCGGAGCAGCAGACGGAGATCAGTGTAGGAGAGTGCACTATCCTGTCAAAGCGCTCCGTCAAACACTTGGTCGTGATGATCGACGATAAGCTTACCTTCGGTAGCCACGTCTATTATGCCTGTAAAAGAGCCTCCACAGCTATTGCGGCACTGTCCCGGATGATGTCCAATAGCTCTGCGGTGTACGCCAGTAAGCGCAAGCTTCTGTCTAGTGTTGCTACGTCCATACTTAGGTATGGCGGCCCGGCGTGGGGCACCGCGCTAAGTACTAAAACCTACCGACGGAAGCTGGAAAGTACTTACAGCCTTATGTGCCTGAATGTTGCGAGCGCGTACCGTACCGTGTCACACGACGCTCTCTGCGTCATTACTGGTATGGTGCCTATCTGAAACGAGACCAGTCAATAGGTAGCTCGATATGGGGCCAAAACGGACCAGCTGCTGATTGGTTGATTTCATGCTATTAGAAAAAAAAAAAACAAAAACCATCCCGACCGCGTGTGGACAGTGTTGTCAAAAGCGATTGAAAATACGGTCCGCATACATTTTCATTATGGTAAAAGTGTATTATAATAATGAAAGAGAATTATTTTTTTCATCCGTAATTAATAATTAAATGTATTGAAAATTTAACAAAAAATTCAACATTAAAAAACTGTTATTGTTTCAACTGCTCGGGGGGTTGCTTTATCAATGGACTACCCGCTTGGCGCACACCCACAGTTGATCAGCAGGAGTAAATCCATTTTATTTTGTATGGTGAAAAGCATCTAAACTTGAATTACTTGAAATAGAAAGCTTTTCCTGAAAAAATATTTGGTAGGCTTAATAGTAGTCACCATTGTGCACAACCACTACCAAATATTTTTTCAAATAATGTATTCCACTTCGATAAATTTGCCTTTAGATGGTATTCGCCATACAATATTTGTGCGATTTACTTTTAGCTATTTTTCGCGCATAGAAGCTAGCGCCACTATTTTTTTGTATTTCTGTTAGAAATGAGCACTTATAATAACACCAAAAGAAGGCAATGAATCGGTGCCTTGTCGCTTCTTTTTGATGATGAATTTGGGAGTGGTCCTATTTTGAACAATTTGACCTTGTTTGTTTTGTAGCTGATGCTACAAAAAAATAGTTAGCTTAAATCAAAACCGAAGACGTTTCTTCTTGTCTAAATGTAAGCCTAATCTTTCACCAGGAAGCAGAGTTACAGCATCTCAACGGTGACTATTTTGTATGAAAATCTTGATACGTGGTCAATTTTGAAGAAAATCTAGCTTTAGCGTTAAGGGTTTTCCAAATAATTATGTTTACAAATATCATTTAGAACTAATCCTTTATTAGTTTTGATTTACACGAACACGCTATGGAAGTTTTCTCCATTTGCCCGTCCCCCTAAACTCATGACAAAATGTATGGGCACTTCTCATTCATGTTACATCCGTTAAAAACTTGAATCTTGAAGCAAAATAAAATGTTTGGCAACACTAGCCCGAACGACGATCGGAGCGAAACGTTAATAAACAACAAACATTTTGGAAGGAAAGAAGATCAATAAGAAGCCAGTTGTCCGGTCTCGTCTCAGGTGCCTATCAGCATTCTTATCAGTGAGAACATGGAGTGCTTCGAAATGCGCGGCACAAGAGGCATACGCAGGACTGTCAGGATGGCCTCTATGGTCAAATGGCAGCGCGCGTGGGACAGTTCCACCAAAGGAAGGTGGACCCATAGGTTGATACCGAGGGTAGATAGTTGGATGACATAGGTCCTTACAGGTCATGGTTGCTTCCGACAGTATCTACACCGTTTCGGGCATGCGGATTCTCCCGAATGCCCAGTGTGCAATGGTTTAGAGGAAACGGCGGAACACGTTTTGTTCGTGTGCCCGCGTTTTCGCACAATGCGTGACCGCATGCTTGCCACGTGCGGGGAGGACACAAACCCGGACAACTTGGTCCAGAGGATGTGTAGGGATGAGTTTGGCTGGAACGCCGTTTCAACGGCTATCACCCATATCGTCTGGGAGCTACAGAGGAGGTGGCGCGTGGACTCGGAGAGTGGCTAGTCCAGATGCAGTACAAGAGGTGGTCCAGGGGTTCGGAGTCGGCTTCGTAGGTCATACCGGTACCCTGCGGTCGAGATCGACCCTTACAGCGATTATGTGGCCGCGGAGAGGAAGTCCCGGTAGCGGTGCTGTCGTGGCGTCAGTCTACTGGGTTGGATCTGAGCCCGCGGTTGGAAAGGGGTCCCCGGCAAGGGTCGGGGTAGGTGAGACCCTGCTGTATGCAACCTACGGATGCATCTGATAGGGCCTGAAGGGTAGTGATACCCTTCCTTTGTGGGCAGGTCAGATCGAGTTGCATTTGGGCATCAGTTCTTGATGTCCGCTCAGCAGTAGGGCGCGGGCGGGGTTGACCCTGCCCGCCTTCCGAGGACAAAGGGAGTGGCGAGGACCACTCGGGAAACTGGCTAAGCGCCAGCATGCTACCGTGATGGACTCTCCAGTGCGAGTCATCGATGTTCGTTGCTGCTAGGCTACGGCAGCTAACCTTGAGGGTGCGATATGCACTAGCCCCTCTCTGAAGCAATACCTTCTTGGTGGTTCCGGAGAGACGTAGGGTTTGGCGACCATAGGAATGTGTTTTAGTGGGTCGAGGAGAGAGTAGTCCTGGCTTCTACCGGCATTGTAGAAGACGGCCTCATCCCCACACTACCCTAACCTTCCTGTTAGGGTGTCTGATGAGCAGATTTATCCCCCTATGGTTTAGAAGGAAAAAAAAAAAAACACACACACACACACACACACACACACACACACACACACACACACACACACACACACACACACACACACACACACACACACACACACACTGGGCAGCAGGGACAGGAGTCCAGGGGCCTGACGAACCTCCCCTTCTGCGAGTCGGGTGGAAGCTTGGGAGTCTTCCCCAAGCGAAAACCATTCACACACCCGTGTGGATTACCACCTTTGGCGCTTCCTTCGGGGAGTGACCGGGCTTCTGGTCTCCAGACAGCTCAAGAGGAGGATGCCTAGGATGTGGTGGGGGTTCAACAGTGGGCTCTGTTGGATTCCCATAAAAAGCCACACATCTGCAAGCAACTCCGTACAAGCGACCTGGTACCGCTTCCAAAGTGCCTTAGCCCAAACACCCGGAGTGCCAACCGGCACATTAGGATCGACGCCAGTAAGACCCTAATTATGGCAAACTGGCAGCACATGGACATGGACACGAGCAAGGAATACGTATATACTACCAGACGCTACAGAGCTGACAACCGTACTATTCCACTACCCTAGTAAGAATGGGTGACACCTTTCCGAAACGACGAGTGGGCTAATGGTATGGTTGCCCCCGTCCCGTTAAAACTTTGGCAGGCCTCCAAGTACGTTCCGAACTCGCCACCTTAGCCGGTGGAAGTAGGCTCAGTTGAACATTCCTGACTAGTGCCGATCTGGCTCTGAACACGGTTCCCCATAAAGGACCGTGTCAACCCTAGCATGGCCTCACTGCTTGCAAAGATCACCATGGGATCACGACGGAAACTACTTACGACGGGCGAAGATAGCGGCTTGGAGGGGGGACCCAACCAGATGGAGAAGAACAACAATTACACAACAACGGAGGTAGCAGATGATAAGGATGCGAGCGCATTCCTAAGGAGCAGTAGGTTGACACGTTCGCCGGTAGAAACTTTTAGTATCGCGGCAACGGATAACAGCAGCACGCCACGAGGTGGGCGACATGGACTCTTTGGAGCAAAAGGGGTAACGAGTCAAATGTCCACACCCACCACTCAAGAAGGCCTACAACTTGCGAGGCCCAAGGTGTCAATGGTGGAGTTGAGCAGGAAGGTCATCGAGCTGCACGAATACGTAAAACGCCGTAACAACGTGCACACTGAGATTAAACAAAGGGTGTCGAGCCTCAGGTACGCCGTGTTGGAAGCTGACCGCGAGCACACAGCGTTGCGTAAGAGAGCTGAGACTGCTGAAAAGGCTTTGAAGCTGGCCTTGGAGCAGATTGAGGCGGTGGAAGCATCAACAGAGTTACAGGAGACGCCGAAAGGACGCAGAAATAAAAGCTCGAACAAGCGGGATAGAGAAACACCAGGAGAGGAGGAACGCCCGAAGAAGACTAAGAATGTTCAAGGTAGCGAGGAGTTGAGCGACGAGAGAGCCAACAGCGATTGGAACGTCGTCAAAAATCGCAAGGAGAAGAAGAAAAATCAGCCCAAAAAGGAGGAAACGAAAGGGAATAATCGGATCGAAAAAGGTAGAATGCCGGCTCGAGACCAAAGGAGATCCAAAGAGAACAGGCAAGAACGCCGTCTGCCCCATCGAGAGAGACACATGGGAGACGCCCTGCTGGTCAAGGCAAACGACCAACAGTCGTACGCAGCAATCCTCAAGAAAGTCCGAGAGGATCCGGAGTTGAAGGAACTGGGTGAGAACGTGGTGAGAACCAGGCGCACTCAACAAGGAGAAATGCTCTTTGAGCTGAAGAAGGATCCGGCGATTAAAAGTTCTGCCTACCGAGAGCAGTTCGCCAAGTCATTGGGCGGCCTCGTCGGGGATGGTGGGAACGTGAAAGCTTTGTGCCAGGAAGCAACGATTGAATGCCGATACCTGGACGAGATCACAACAGTGGAGGAGCTTGGTCGTGAACTGAAGACGCAATGCGAATTGGGAGAAGAGGTTCTAACGATCCGTCTGACGAAGGGGTACCAAGGCACACAAACAGCGATGATTCGACTGTCGGTGCCTGCGGCTAGCAAATTGTTGAAGGTAGGCAAGGTACGAGTTGGTTGTACGGTGTGCCCGCTGAGGGTCGCCGCCCGAATAGCAAGGAGTGACCGCAAACGGGTGTTGAGATGCTTCAAGTGCATGGGCTTTGGACACATGTCGGCCAACTGCAAAGGCCCAGACAGATCTGAACAATGCAGAAAATGTGGAGAGAAGGGACACTTTGCGAAGGACTGCTCGCAAGCGCCAAAGTGCATGCTCTGCACAGCGGAAGAAGGAAACGTCCATTCGACGGGTGGATACAAGTGCCCTGCATATAAGAAGGCGATCGCAGGCCAACAGTAATGGAGATAATGCAGATCAACCTGAATCATTGTGATACCGCACAGCAACTGTTGAGGCAGTCAACAACAGAAGCAAAGTGCGATGTTGCGATCATTGCAGAGCCGTACCGAGTTCCACTCGGTAACAACAACTGGGTGGCAGATAGCACGGGAACGGCTGCTATACAAGTGATGGGAAGATTTTCAATTCAGGAAGTGATCGCAAGCGCGTACGAAGGTTTCGTCATCGCCAAAATAAACGGTACCTTCATATGCAGCTGCTATGCACCCCCAAGGTGGACAGCAGAGAAATTCGATCGGATGCTGGAGGAGTTAGCCGACAAGCTGGTTGGACGTAGGCCAGTACTGATCGGCGGAGACTTCAATGCGTGGGCCGTGGAGTGGGGTAGCAAGCTAACCAACGCAAGAGGTTACAGCCTGCTGGAAGCACTAGCAAAGTTGGAGGTACAACTGTGCAACGTTGGCACCGTAAGCACATTCAGGAAAGACGGGCGGGAGTCGATCATCGACATTACCTTCTGCAGTCCATCGCTAGCAAGCAATATGAACTGGAAAGTAAGCGAAGAGTACACCCACAGTGATCACCAGGCGATCTGCTACAGCGTTGGCCAACGGAACCCTACGGCCATGCAGAGAAACAGAATATGCGAGCGAAAGTGGAAGACGAAGGCCTTCGACAAGGACCTCTTCGTTGAGGCACTCCGTATGGACAGTGACACTCCAGACCTAGATGCGGTAGAGTTAACAAGAGCGATTACAAGGGCATGCGACACTACAATGCCACGGAAACGGGAGCCAAGGCAGACGACGTCCTGCGCATTGGTGGAACGAGACACTCGGCACCCTCCGTGCTGCCTGTCTAAGAGCCAGAAGACGCTATCAGAGGGCAAGAAACCTTCCGGATAGGGAGGAGCGGAAGTTGGTGTTCCAGGAGGCCAGAGCCGCATTTAAAAAGGAGATAATCGTGAGCAAGTCGAACTGCCACAAGGAGCTATGCCGAGATGCCGACGCAAATCCCTGGGGTGACGCGTACCGAGTCGTGATGGCGAAGATCAAAGGTCCAGCGATGCCAGCCGAGATGTGTCCAGACAAGCTGAAGGTAATCGTGGAGGGTCTCTTTCCGAAGCACGACCCAACGACGTGGCCACCAACACCGTATGGTGAGGAAAACGACGGTAGTGCGGAAGCTCGGCGAGTCTCCAATGCCGAGCTGGAAGCAGTGGCGAAGAAACTAAAAGCGAGCAAAGCTCCGGGTCCGGACGGGATCCCCAATGTGGCGTTGAAATCGGCGGTCCTAGCTTATCCCGATATGTTCAGAACGGTGATGCAGAAATGTTTGGAAGAAGGTCACTTCCCAGACATATGGAAGGTGCAGAAACTGGTTTTACTGCCAAAGCCAGGAAAACCACCGGGTGATCCAGCATCGTATAGGCCGATATGCCTGCTGGACACACTTGGGAAGCTGCTGGAAAAGCTCATCCTTAACAGGGTGGTACCGTTTACAGAAGGAGAGCATGGACTGTCACAGATGCAGTTTGGATTCCGTAAGGAAAAGTCGACGGTGGATGCTATCCGCACGGTCCTGGAGGGGGCCGAGAAGGCGTCCAAACAGAAGAGGAGAGGAAACCGGTACAGCGCCGTAATCACAATTGACGTCAAGAATGCGTTAAATAGCGCCAGCTGGGAGGCCATCGCCGTAGCGCTGCACAGAATGCGGGTTCCAGACTACCTGTGTCGGATCATGAAAAGCTACTTCCAGAACAGAGTCTTGGTGTACGACACTGAAGCTGGACAGAGGAGAATGAATGTGACGGCGGGAGTTCCACAGGGCTCCATCCTCGGGCCAACGTTGTGGAACGCTATGTACAACGGAGTGCTAACGCTACAGCTACCCACAGGCGTCGTGCTCGTGGGCTTTGCGGACGATATCGTCTTATCAGTAACAGGCGAGTCACCGGAGGAGGTAGAAATGTTGGCGGCAGAATCGATCGGTATCATCGAAGATTGGATGAATGGAGTCAAGTTGAAGATAGCCCACCACAAAACGGAGGTGCTATTGGTGAGCAACTGCAAGCAGTGGAAATCTCCGTCGGAGAACACGCAGTGGCGTCGAAGCGAGAATTGAAGCACCTGGGTGTGATGATCGACGATCGGCTAAACTTTAACAGCCACGTCGACTACGCCTGTGAAAAAGCAGCGAAGGCGATCAACGCACTGTCGAGGATCATGCCAAACACCGGTGATCCGAGAAGCAGCAAGAGGCGGTTGCTAGCGAGCGTGTCATCTTCAATACTGCGGTACGGAGTCCCAGCCTGGGGTGCGGCGCTAAAAACCAAGCGAAATCGGGGGAAGCTAAACAGCGCGTACCGGCTCATGGCCATACGAGTAGCGAGCGCGTATAAAACAATATCGTCGGAGGCAGTTTGTGTGATTGCAGGGATGATCCCGATCTGCATCACCTTGGAGGAGGACATCGAGTGCTACGAGCGGAGGAGGACCAGCCAAGTGAGAACGTTGGTGCGAACGGCCTCAGTGACAAAGTGGCAACAGGAATGGGATTCCACGGAGAAAGGAAGATGGACCCATCGGCTCATCCCTAATGTGTCGACTTGGGTGAACAGGAAGCATGGAGAAGTGAATTTCCACCTAACCCAGTTTTTGTCTGGTCATGGCTGTTTCAGGCAGTACCTACATCGGTTGGGCCGTGCCGTTTCGCCCTTCTGCCCGGAGTGCGAGAACGTGGAGGAGACACCGGAGCACGTGGTGTTCATCTGCCCCAGATTCGAGGCGGTAAAAAGATCGATGCCGGCATTAAGCGTGGACAACATCGTCGACGAGATGTGCCGTACTGAAGAGACGTGGAATGCGATCAACAGAGCAGTCACAAAAATGATGACGGAGCTGCAGCGGAAGTGGAGGAGCGACCAGCAAGCTGGGATCGCCCTTCTGCCCGGAGTGCGAGAACGTGGAGGAGACACCGGAGCACGTGGTGTTCATCTGCCCCAGATTCGAGGCGGTAAAAAGATCGATGCCGGCATTAAGCGTGGACAACATTGTCGACGAGATGTGCCGTACTGAAGAGACGTGGAATGCGATCAACAGAGCAGTCACAAAAATGATGACGGAGCTGCAGCGGAAGTGGAGGAGCGACCAGCAAGCTGGGATCGCTTGAAAATGATTGAAGCGACAAAAAGTGCAAAAGCACTGTAACAGAAGAGCGCATGAGCGCATTACCCCCCCTGAAGCAGTCGCAGCAGTGGTACCAGGGGGATCGAGGCATCTAGATGTAGCAGAGTTTTTCCAATCGGTTTTCTCTGCTGGGGGGTAGGGAGGAAAAAAAAAACACACACACACACTCACACACACACACACACACACACACACACACACACACACACACACACACACACACACACACACACACACACACACACACACACACACACACACACACACACACACACACACACACACACACACACACACACACACACACACACACACACACACACACACACACACACACACACACACACACACACACACACACACACGGGGCAGCAGGGACGAAAGTCCTGGGGCCTGACGCAACCCCCCGCTTGCGAGTCAGCCGCGTAGTCGCCGGCTAAGAATAGGACTACTAACCCCAATTCAAGGTGTCAAGCGACCCGTGCTGAGGAATAAGTGATCGAGGGGGTGAAAAAGATGCTCGATCTTTAACGGAGCCTGTGGGGTACCTGGGCACCCCCCACAGTAAGCTGTCCCTTACCGCGTTAATGCAGGGCTCTGGCGTGGTGGACATTCTTTCCCGTGCTACTCGTGGGATTTAATCATGAAGTCAAATAAAAATCAGAATCTAGGTGGAAATAGTGGTGGGATCAACCCTTTCGCAAGAAGCGGGTTGATGAGATCTCCGACAAGGAGAAGTGAGGAGATAGGCGCTGGGAGTTGCGTACGCAGCTCAAGCGTGGGTGCTCCAGTCCACTTCCCGGCAAGCCAGCCGGTGGAGGTTATGGACGGAGCGTGGTTGTTGAGGGCCGTCAACCGAGGATCCAAAGGACGGTCCGCAATAGAGGTGGCTGAGCAGCAGCTTGGCAAAATCATCGACTTTGCGTCCACTAAGTCGAACATAAGCAAGGACCTGAAAACGGCCTTGCTTCGACTTAGGGCGTCGATCGACGATGCCAAGCAGGAGCACGCGGCACTCGCGTTGCTGACTGCTGCAGCAGCGGAGCCTGCAAATGAGAAAGTGCCGAAGTTTACCCAAACGGAGGCCTTCTCCTTCGCAGGAAGTCCGAATAAGGCGGAAGCGACTGCTCGCGACAAACGGGGCAAGCAATCGCAGAAGCGGGCGAGGCAACCGTCAGGCGAGGAGCTGTCTGGCGGTGCCCGCAAGGCCAGGCGAATCATTACCCCGAAAGTCGGTAATAATGCCGGAAGGTCGGACCCCAGCCAGGGCTCCCGGAAAGCTGGGAAGGGTGGGCCTGAAAAGGCTGGCCCGTCCCGGAACGATGAGAACAAGGGGTTGCGACCGCTAGTGGGCCCTCAACAGCCACAGAGTAGGGCGATCCAAGGGGAGGACCCCCATTGGACGAAGGTAGAGCGGAAGAGGAAGAAGAAGGCGAATCCGCAGGTAGTAGCGCAGGACGCCAAGCCAAGGCGTAGGAAGGCAGGTGCCAGGCGCGAGAAAGGCGACGCTATCGTCATCAAGACGGAACAGTCCAAGTACTCGGACGTCTTGAAGATGATGCGAAGCGACGCCAAGCTTGAGGGTCTTGGAGCCGACGTACGCAGTATTAGACGTACTCGTACGGGCGAGATGATCCTGGAGCTGAAGCGCCAGAAGGAGCACAAGGGCGCCGCCTATAAGAGGCTGGCAGAAGAGGTCCTTGGTGAGGGTGTGCAGGTGAGGGCTCTGACACATGAGGCGACTCTGAAGGTCAAGGACATCGATGAGATCACCGAAGTGGAAGAGCTCGTCACGGCACTGCGGCAACAGTGCGATGTGCAGGTGGCCGCCGCAGCCGTTAAGCTACGGAAAGGGCCAGCAGGGACACAGATAGCTTTGGTTCAGCTACCTGTGGCGGACGTCAAAAAGTCCGTTAAAGTAGGGAGCATAAAGGTGGGTTGGTGTGTATGTCACCTGACATTCCACGAGCCACCAGAGGTTTGCTTCAGGTGTCTGGAACCAGGACACAAGTCGTGGGACTGCAAAGGCCCCGACAGGCGCAAACTGTGCAGGCGATGCGGCGCTGAAGGTCATAAGGCCCAAAGCTGCACGAGTCCGCCCATCTGCATGATCTGTACCGGGAAATCCTCGAACAACAGACATCCGATGGGTGGTCCAAGGTGCCCGGCCTTCAAGAAAGCCGCAGTGAGCAACAAATCACAGTGCAGGTAACGCAGCTGAACCTGAACCACTGTGATGCGGCTCAGCAACTGCTTTGTCAGGCAGTTTCTGAGTGGGAGACGGATATCGCCATCATATCGGACCCATACCGAGTACCCGCCGGCAACGGCAACTGGGTCGTGGATGGGACCAGAAAAATGGCGGCGATATGGACGACGGGTAAATACCCCGTTCAGGAGTTGGTGTCTACTACCTATGAGGGCTTCGTGGTCGCCAAAGTAAACGGGGTCTTCTTCTGTAGCTGTTATGCGCCTCCGCGGTGGCCGATCGAGCAGTTCACGCAAATGCTGGACCGCTTAACGACCGTGCTAACAGGGCGAAGGCCGGTGGTAATAGCGGGCGACTTTAATGCCTGGGCCGTGGAATGGGGAAGCCGTTTCACGAACCAGCGGGGTCAGATCCTGCTAGAAACACTGGCCATCTTAGATGTCGACTTGGCTAATGTCGGTACCAAGAGTACCTTTAGTCGAAACGGAGCGGAGTCAATTATTGACGTGACCTTTTGTAGTCCTGGCCTAACAAGTAGTTCGAACTGGAGAGTAGATGATGGCTACACTCACAGCGACCACCTGGCGGTTCGCTACAGTATCGACTACAATAACAGCAGACAGCGGATAGAAGAAGAGGCGGCTAGGCCAAGGCCAAGCCCTCGCAGGTGGAAGACATCATACTTCGACGAAGGGGTATTTAGGGAGGCGCTCCGCCGTGAGCGAAACTTAATCGGTTTAGACGGCGACGAGCTGGTAGCGGTGCTCTCACGTGCGTGTGATGCGGCCATGCCTAGGCGAGTCCACCCTAGAAATGGGAGGCCACCGGCTTACTGGTGGACCGACGCGATTGCGGACCTGCGCCGCGCCTGCCTACGGGCTAGGCGGCGGATGCAGCGAGCACGATCAGAGGAAGAGCGAAACGAACGGCGGGTGGTGTTCGCCGCTGCAAAAACCGCGCTTAAGACCGAGATAAGAGCAAGCAAAAAGGCCTGCTTTGAGGGTCTCTGTCAGAGTGCCAATACGAACCCGTGGGGTGACGCCTACAGGATCGTTATGGCCAAGACGAGAGGTGTGATGGCTCCTACAGAGCAATCTCCAGAGATGTTGGAGGGGATCATTGGAGGACTTTTTCCGCGTCATGATCCTAGTCCTTGGCCTCCTTTCGTAGGACAGCCGGGGACTGGGGATGGCGATGAGGAGAGGGTCACCGATGTGGAACTTGCGGGGATAGCTAAGTCCCTTAGCGTAGGTAAGGCCCCAGGTCCGGACGGAGTTCCGAACTTGGCCTTAAAAGTAGCTATTGCAGAGGCTCCCGAGATGTTCAGGTCTGCTATGCAGAAATGCCTGGACGAGGGAGTTTTCCCAGAAGCTTGGAAGAGGCAGAGCCTGGTACTATTGCCAAAGGCGGGGAAACCACCCGGAGACCCGTCGGCATATAGACCAATATGCTTGATTGACACGGCGGGGAAGGTGCTCGAAAAGATCATCCTCAATAGAATGTTGCGGTTCACCGAGGGCGAAAATGGTCTTTCGAGTAACCAGTACGGCTTCCGGAAGGGGACGTCCACCGTAGACGCTATCTTGTCGGTTACAAAAACCGCCGAGAAAGCACTCGAGCCTAAGAGGAGGGGAATTCGCTTTTGCGGGGTAGTGACTCTGGATGTAAGGAATGCGTTTAATAGCGCCAGCTGGTCTGCTATTGCCGATGCGCTCTTGCGTCTGGGGATACCGGAGTACCTGTACAAGATTCTCGGAAGTTACTTTCAGAATCGTGTACTAGTCTACGACACGGAGGTGGGTCGGAAGTGCTTTCACATAACCTCAGGAGTCCCGCAAGGTTCCATCCTGGGTCCGGTGTTATGGAATGTCATGTACGACGAGGTGTTGAGGTTAGAGTATCCAGTGGGAGTGGTGATTATCGGATTTGCCGACGACATTACGCTCGAAGTCTACGGTGAAACGATCGAGGAGGTAAAGTTGACTACCAACCACTCGATTAAGGTTGTGGAGGCGTGGATGCGGTCCAGGAAACTGGAGCTGGCTCACCACAAGACAGAGGTGACGGTTGTTAACAACCTGAAGTCGGAGCAGCAGACGGAGATCAGTGTAGGAGACTCTACTATCCTGTCAAAGCGCTCCGTCAAACACTTGGGCGTGATGATCGACGATAAGCTTACCTTCGGTAGCCACGTCGATTATGCCTGTAAAAGAGCCTCCACAGCTATTGCGGCACTGTCCCGGATGATGTCCAATAGCTCTGCGGTGTACGCCAGTAAGCGCTAGTGTTGCTAGTGTGTGCTAGTGTGGCTAGTGTTGCTACATCCATACTTAGGTATGGCGGCCCGGCGTGGGGCACCGCGCTAAGTACTAAATGCTACCGACGGAAGCTGGAAAGTACTTACAGGCTTATGTGCCTGAGGGTTGCGAGCGCGTACCGTACCGTGTCACACGACGCTCTCTGCGTCATTACTGGTATGGTGCCTATCAGCATTCTTATCAGTGAGGACATGGAGTGCTTCGAAATGCGCGGCACAAGAGGCATACGCATGACTGTCAGGATGGCCTCTATGGTCAAATGGCAGCGCGCGTGGGACAGTTCCACCAAAGGAAGGTGGACCTATAGGTTGATACCGAGGGTAGATAGTTGGATTAATAGGCGCCATGGGGAAGTCACATTCCACCTGACACAGGTCCTTACAGGTCATGGTTGCTTCCGACAGTATCTACACCGTTTCGGGCATGCGGATTCTCCCGAATGCCCAGTGTGCAATGGTTCAGAGGAAACGGCGGAACACGTTTTGTTCGTGTGCCCGCGTTTTCGCACAATGCGTGACCGCATGCTTGCCACATGCGGGGAGGACACAACTCCGGACAACTTGGTCCAGAGGATGTGTAGGGATGAGTTTGGCTGGAACGCCGTTTCAACGGCTATTACCCACATCGTCTGGGAGCTACAGAGGAGGTGGCGCGTGGACTCGGAGAATGGCTAGTCCAGATGCAGTACAAGAGGTGGTCCAGGGGTTCGGAGTCGGCTTCGTAGGTCATACCGGTGCCCTGCGGTCGAGATCGACCCTTACAACGATTAAGTGGCCGCGGAGAGGAAGTCCCGGTAGCGGTGCTGTCGTGGCGTCGGTCTACTGGGTTGGATCCAAGCCCGCGGTTGGAAAGGGGTCCCCGGCAAGGGTCGGGGCAGGTGGAGACCCTGCCGTCAGCAACCTACGGATGCATCTGCTAGGGCCTGAAGGGTAGTGATACCCTTCCTTTGCGGGCAGGTCAGATCGGGTTGCATGTGGGCATCAGTTCTTGATGTCCGCTCAGCAGTAGGGCGCGGGCGGGGTTGACTCTGCCCGCCTTCCGAGGACAAAGGGAGTGGCGAGGACCACTCGGGAAACTGGCTAAGCGCCAGCATGCTACCGTGATGGACTCTCCAAAGCGAGTCATCGATGTTCGTTGCTGCAGGCTACGCAGCTAACCTTGTGGGTGCGATGTGCACTAGCCCCTCTCTGAAGCAACACCTTCTTGGTGGTTCCGGAGAGACGTAAGGTTTGGCGACCATAGGAATGGTTTAGTGGGTACGAGGAGAGAGTAGTCCTGGATTTTACTTTTGTTGTAGAAGACGGCCTGTCAGACCTACACTACCCTAACCTTCTGTTAGGGTGTCTGTTGAGCAGATTATCCCCCTATGGTTTAGAAGGAAAAAAAAAAAACACACACACACACACACACACACACACACACACACACACACACACACACACACACACACACACACACACACACACACACACACACACACACACACACACGCACACACACACGACTCGATATGGTTGTTAATACTGGTCACATCTGCCTTACGATCAGGCGGGAGATAGAAAACTCCTATGCTAACTACGGAATCAGCAAGTTTGAGCCTAATCCAAAGCTGCTCAAGACTTTACTATTACTTTAGAGCTTTTAGTAGAACTTGTTACTTCAGACTCTAGTTTAATTTAAAAACACTTCACTAATACTTTACTTTTGCAAAAGAAAATAAAAAATGAATAACTCTTTTAAAGAAAAACTAGAAAGGACGAGCAAATTCCTTTTAATTCTACTACTGTGCTTATCTTCGGACAGATAGGCCTATTTCGTCTGTGACTTACAGACTTCTTCAGTGTCAAGTGCTCGACTCACACGACGCTAGACAGCGCATTCCGACTCATGGCCACTCGGGTCGCCAGCGCGTACAGAACCATTTCGACGGAGGCAGTATGTGTTATCGCGGGAATGATGCCCATTTGCATCACCATCGCCGAAGACGTGGAATGCTACCAACGCAGAAGTACCAGGAGCGTAAGAGATATAGTCAGAGCGAACTCGTTGGCTAAATGGCAGCAAGAGTGGGACAATTCGGCGAATGGCAGGTGGACTCACCGGCTTATCCCTAGCGTTTCAGCGTGGGTGAATAGGAAGCATGGGGAGGTGAACTTCCATCTGACGCAGTTCCTGTCCGGCCATGGCTGCTTCAGGAAGTACCTGCACCGGTTTGGGCACGCTCTTTCGCCCTTTTGCCCGGAGTGTGTTAACGTGGAGGAGACACCGGAACATGTCGTTTTCGAATGCCCCAGGTTCGAAGAAATTCGCGTCTTGCTGCGCGGAGTGACAGTCGACAACATTGTCGAAGAGATGTGTCGCGATGAAAACACGTGGAACGCTGTCGACAGAGCAGTAACGAGGATGCTGTCCGCGCTGCAGAGGAAGTGGCGCGAAGACCAGAGAGCGGCGGAACGCGATCCGGGTAGGCATGATCCACCGCCGGGGACATGACTGAGTCGTCCGTAACGTGGCACCGGTTTTTGGTCGTCGGAGCGCCGGTGAACCGGAAGTCCACCACCAACCGGAATCGCCGGACCGACTTCGGCACCTTACTGGTCGGGATAGAAGCATCGGTATCGGGAGAACTTCCACTGCCGGGGTTTTTCTCCGTCGGAGTAGGCTAGGTCCACCGCCGGGGACTAGACCGAGTCTATCGCGAAGAAGCACCGGAATTTGGTCGTCGGGGCGCCTGTGAACCGGAAGCCAGTCTCCAACCGGAATCGCAGGAGAGACCTCGGCACCTGTCTGGGAAGAAACGGTTTCGGAAGATGTTCCACTGCCGGGGAACTCTTTGTCGGCGTAGGGTAGATCCACCGTCGGGGACTACACGAGTCGTGCGCGAAAAGCTGGAGTGCTAAATGGCACAACGGCGGCACGGGGAGGACACCGTTCGGAGCAAGTTAGTAGGATCCGAATGCCTTGCGTGGTATTAGAATAACAAATTGTGTGTATGTTGTATCTATGTGTCGCTGAATGGCGATATGTTAGGTACTAACATTAGAACGTGTAGAATAACAAATTTGAAACTAAGCATGTTGTCCGCTTAATGGCGAGCCAACACCAACCGGAGTTAGCAAAATACGAGACGTGTATGAGTATGAGTACAGATTAGGAGCGACAAAAAGTGCATGAGCACAGTAGCAGAAGAGCGCATGAGCGCATTGCCCCCCCCCTGAAGCAGTCGCATATCAGTGGTACCAGGGGGATCGAGGCATCAAGGTGTAGCAGAGTTTTTCCAATCGGTTTTCTCTGCTGGGGAGGTTGGGAGGAAAAAAAAAAAAAAAAAAAAACACACACACACACGAAGCTCGAATAACCAACGAGGAGCTGATAACAATAGCAAAAGCTATTAAACCAAAGAAGGCTCCGGGACCAGACGGTATCCCGAACGTAGCGGTGCGAACAGCAATCCTAACGAACCCGGAACTATTTAGGATTACGTTTCAAAGGTGTATCAAAGATGGCAACTTCCCCGACATATGGAAGCGCCAAAATCTTGTGCTACTGCCGAAACCAGGGAAGCCTCCTGGAGATCCTTCAGCATACAGGCCAATCTGCCTGTTGGATACTGTCGGCAAAGTGCTGGAAAGAGTGATCCTCGACAGGCTCACAAAATACACGGAAGGAGAGCACGGCCTGTCCGATATGCAGTTTGGCTTCCGGAGGGGTAGATCCACTGTCGATGCCATCCGAACGGTCGTGGCAGCAATGCAGACGGCGCAAAATCAAAAGAGAAGAGGTAACCGCTACTGCGGAGTGATCACGCTGGACGTGAAAAATGCGTTCAACAGTGCTAGTTGGGTTGCAATCGCCGATGCGCTGCACAAACTGAGAGTTCCCGAGTACCTCTGTAGCATTATGAGCAGCTATTTTCAGAATCGGACATTGATCTACGATACTGACAACGGGAGAAGAAGTAAAACCATAACAGCGGGAGTTCCCCAGGGATCCATTCTCGGTCCGACCCTCTGGAATGCTATGTATGACGAAGTACTGAAGCTGCGCCTCCCCAGGGGCGTGAAGATTATCGGTTTCGCGGACGACGTGGCGCTCCTAGTGATCGGTGAATCATTGGAGGAAGTAGAAGTGCTCGCCACGGAGGCGATAGATGTTGTCGAAAACTGGATGCGGGGGAAAAAGCTGGCCCTAGCTCATCACAAGACCGAGATGGTTTTGATAAGCAACCGAAAGGCGGTACAACAGGCGAGAATTTCGGTCGGAGAGTGCATCATCGAATCGAAGCGGAATGTGAGACACCTGGGAGTTATGTTGGACGATAGGCTAAACTTTAATAGTCACGTCGACTACGCGTGTGAAAGGGCTGCAAAGGTGATTTCGGCACTATCTCGGATCATGCCCAACAACTCAGCGATCAGCAGTAGCAAGAAGCGACTACTGGCAAGTGTGTCCACATCGGTGCTCCGATACGCAGCGCCTGTGTGGGTGACGGCACTACAGACAAGGAGGAACAGATCTCGGCTGAACAGTACGTTCAGGTTGATGGCCATGCGAGTATGCTGTGCGTACCGTACAATTTCGTCAGAAGCAGTCTACGTGATAGCCGGAACTATTCCCATAGATTTTCTACTCGAGGAAGAAAACGAATGCTATAGAGATAGAGGCTTATCAGGAGTCCGAAGAAGAGCCCGAGCTGACACCGTAAGAAAGTGGCAACAGCAGTGGGATAACGCTGAAAACGGTAGATGGACCCATCGGCTCATTCCGAACGTTTCAACCTGGTTGGATAGGAAACACGGGGAGGTCAACTTTCACCTGACACAGTTCTTGTCAGGCCACGGATGTTTCCGGAAGTACCTGCATCGATTCGGGCACGCAGAGTCCCCACTTTGCCCAGCATGCCCGAGTAATGAGGAGACACCAGAGCACGTGCTTTTCCACTGTCCCAGATTCAGGGCAGCACGAGACGGGATGTTAGCGGAGAGTATCACAAGCCTTAGCCCCGACAACATTGTAGAACGAATGTGTCGGGAAGAAAGCACCTGGAATGCGGTGAACAGGGCTGTGGGACAGATCCTGTCGTCACTGCAGCGGAAATGGCGTGAAGACCAAAGGGCATCGGATCGCGATCGGAGTAGGCTAGATCCACCGTCGGGGACTAGTCCGAGTAGTCGTAACGCTCTGGTCTTGGGTCGTCGGGGCGCCGGTGAACCGGAAGCCACCCTCCAACCGGAATCATCGAACCGACCTCGGCACCTGACTGGTCGGGATCAAACCACCGTGTTCGGGAGAACTTCCATCGCCGGGGAACTCTCCGTCGGAGTAGGCTAGCTCCACCGCCGGGGACTAGGACGAGTATGTCGCGAGAAGCACCAGTGAATGGTCGTCGGGGCGCCTGTGAACCGGAAGTCACCCTCCAACCGGAATCGCAGGACCGACCTCGGCACCGATCTGGGAAGTATCGGTTCGGAAGATCTTCCATCGCCGGGGAACTCTTCGTCGGAGTAGGATAGATTCACCGCCGGGGACTATCTGAGTAATCAGCGCCCGTGGAAAACCACTGGTTCGGGTCGTCGGAGCGCCAGCGTACCGGAAGCCATCCTCCAACCGGAATCGCCGGACCGACTTCGACACCCTGCCAATCAACATCGAAGGAATACGCAACGCGAACAACGGTTTCGGGAGATATTCTACCGCCGGAGAACTCTCCGTCGGAGTAAGCTAGCTCCACCGCCGGGGACTACGCTGAGTCGCAAGAAACTACGTCGAATCAACCGGGTTCGAGTCGTCGGGGCGCCAGCGAACCGGAAGCCACCCTCCAACCGGAATCGCCGGACCGACCTCGGCACTCAACCGGTTCGCCCAGGAAAAGGTCAACGAACGCAGCGAGAAAGCCACCCGAAGTAGAATAGCCACCCTCCAACTGGCATTGCCGAACTGACCTCGGCATTCCACTGGTCAACTTGGAGAGCAGCAGCAGTATGTCAAAGCTCACGAGAGCGCAGCAGTTAAAGCTACGTGATTAAGATAAAGCTCATGAGAGCGCAGCAGTTATGTCGGAGATAAAGTCAGCGATCTAGCGTGACTAGCTATGCCTGATAACAAGTGAAGTGCATGAGCACAGCCCCCCCGAAGTAGTCGCTTCTAGTGGAATCCGGGGGAAGCAGGCACTGTAGACCTTGGTGGAGGTTAGAGGCGTAGGGTTCAGAGTTCTCTTCTCTGTTCTGAGTCCCTCACGAACTGGCACGCGATGGACGAAATCGGTAGCACTGGTCATGCTTATCGAACGCGTGTCGGGAAGGCATAAAGGCTTTACCACCAAGTAAAAAAAAAAAAAAAACATACACACACACATGATTGCACGGGAGCCAAAAGGCTCAGTACGAAGCCTAGAATAATAAATTGGTGATGGTGCACAAGGCACATAACGCCTCCCCTCCGAAGAAATACTGCATGGTGGTACCGGAGGGGAATTCAAGGTGGAGGTGAACTAGGAGAGTGTTTTTATTGGGTAGGCGCACATTCGAATCCCACACAGCGTCTTTAGAAGATTTTTGGACTCCTAGAATAAAAACACACACACACACACACACACACACACACACACACACACACACACACACACACACACACACACACACACACACACACACACACACACACACACACACGAGAGAGCGTCTTCTGTAGCTGTTATGCGCCTCCGCGGTGGCCGATCGAGCAGTTCACGCAAATGCTGGACCGCTTAACGACCGTGCTAACAGGGCGAAGGCCGGTGGTAATAGCGGGCGACTTTAATGCCTGGGCCGTGGAATGGGGAAGCCGTTTCACGAACCAGCGGGGTCAGATCCTGCTAGAAACACTGGCCATCTTAGATGTCGACTTGGCTAATGTCGGTACCAAGAGTACCTTTAGTCGGAATGGAGCGGAGTCAATTATTGACGTGACCTTTTGCAGTCCTGGCCTAACAAGTAGTTCGAACTGGAGAGTAGATGATGGCTACACTCACAGCGACCACCTGGCGGTTCGCTACAGTATCGACTACAATAACAGCAGACAGCGGATAGAAGAAGAGGCGGCTAGGCCAAGGCCAAGCCCTCGCAGGTGGAAGACATCATACTTCGACGAAGGGGTATTTAGGGAGGCGCTCCGCCGTGAGCGAAACTTAATCGGTTTAGACGGCGACGAGCTGGTAGCGGTGCTCTCACGTGCGTGTGATGCGACCATGCCTAGGCGAGTCCACCCTAGAAATGGGAGGCCACCGGCTTACTGGTGGACCGACGCGATTGCGGACCTGCGCCGCGCCTGCCTACGGGCTAGGCGGCGGATGCAGCGAGCACGATCAGAGGAAGAGCGAAACGAACGGCGGGTGGTGTTCGCCGCTGCAAAAGCCGCGCTTAAGACCGAGATAAGAGCAAGCAAAAAGGCCTGCTTTGAGGGTCTCTGTCAGAGTGCCAATACGAACCCGTGGGGTGACGCCTACAGGATCGTTATGGCCAAGACGAGAGGTGTGATGGCTCCTACAGAGCAATCTCCAGAGATGTTGGAGGGGATCATTGGAGGACTTTTTCCGCGTCATGATCCTAGTCCTTGGCCTCCTTTCGTAGGACAGCCGGGGACTGGGGCTGGCGATGAGGAGAGGGTCACCGATGTGGAACTTGCGGGGGTAGCTAAGTCCCTTAGCGTAGGTAAGGCCCCAGGTCCGGACGGAGTTCCGAACCTGGCCTTAAAAGTAGCTATTGCAGAGGCTCCCGAGATGTTCAGGTCTGCTATGCAGAAATGCCTGGACGAGGGAGTTTTCCCAGAAGCTTGGAAGAGGCAGAGCCTGGTACTATTGCCAAAGGCGGGGAAACCACCCGGAGACCCGTCGGCATATAGACCAATATGCTTGATTGACACGGCGGGGAAGGTGCTCGAAAAGATCATCCTCAATAGAATGTTGCGGTTCACCGAGGGCGAAAATGGTCTTTCGAGTAACCAGTACGGCTTCCGGAAGGGGAGGTCCACCGTAGACGCTATCTTGTCGGTTACAAAAACCGCCGAGAAAGCACTCGAGCCTAAGAGGAGGGGAATTCGCTTTTGCGCGGTAGTGACTCTGGATGTAAGGAATGCGTTTAATAGCGCCAGCTGGTCTGCTATTGCCGATGCGCTCTTGCGTCTGGGGATACCGGAGTACCTGTACAAGATTCTCGGAAGTTACTTTCAGAATCGTGTACTAGTCTACGACACGGAGGTGGGTCGGAAGTGCTTTCACATAACCTCAGGAGTCCCGCAAGGTTCCATCCTGGGTCCGGTGTTATGGAATGTCATGTACGACGAGGTGTTGAGGTTAGAGTATCCAGTGGGAGTGGTGATTGTCGGATTTGCCGACGACATTACGCTCGAAGTCTACGGTGAAACGATCGAGGAGGTAAAGTTGACTACCAACCACTCGATCAAGGTTGTGGAGGCGTGGATGCGGTCCAGGAAACTGGAGCTGGCTCACCACAAGACAGAGGTGACGGTTGTTAACAACCTGAAGTCGGAGCAGCAGACGGAGATCAGTGTAGGAGACTGTACTATCCTGTCAAAGCGCTCCGTCAAACACTTGGGCGTGAAGATCGACGATAAGCTTACCTTCGGTAGCCACGTCGATTATGCCTGTAAAAGAGCCTCCACAGCTATTGCGGCACTGTCCCGGATGATGTCCAATAGCTCTGCGGTGTACGCCAGTAAGCGCAAGCTTCTGGCTAGTGTTGCTACATCCATACTTAGGTATGGCGGCCCGGCGTGGGGCACCGCGCTAAGTACTAAATGCTACCGACGGAAGCTGGAAAGTACTTACAGGCTTATGTGCCTGAGGGTTGCGAGCGCGTACCGTACCGTGTCACACGACGCTCTCTGCGTCATTACTGGTATGGTGCCTATCAGCATTCTTATCAGTGAGGACATGGAGTGCTTCGAAATGCGCGGCACAAGAGGCATACGCAGGACTGTCAGGATGGCCTCTATGGTCAAATGGCAGCGCGCGTGGGACAGCTCCACCAAAGGAAGGTGGACCTATAGGTTGATACCGAGGGTAGATAGTTGGATTAATAGGCGCCATGGGGAAGTCACATTCCACCTGACACAGGTCCTTACAGGTCATGGTTGCTTCCGACAGTATCTACACCGTTTCGGGCATGCGGATTCTCCCGAATGCCCAGTGTGCAATGGTTTAGAGGAAACGGCGGAACACGTTTTGTTCGTGTGCCCGCGTTTTCGCACAATGCGTGACCGCATGCTTGCCACATGCGGGGAAGACACAACTCCGGACAACTTGGTCCAGAGGATGTGTAGGGATGAGTTTGGCTGGAACGCCGTTTCAACGGCTATTACCCACATCGTCTGGGAGCTACAGAGGAGGTGGCGCGTGGACTCGGAGAATGGCTAGTCCAGATGCAGTACAAGAGGTGGTCCAGGGGTTCGGAGTCGGCTTCGTAGGTCATACCGGTGCCCTGCGGTCGAGATCGACCCTTACAACGATTAAGTGGCCGCGGAGAGGAAGTCCCGGTAGCGGTGCTGTCGTGGCGTCGGTCTACTGGGTTGGATCCGAGCCCGCGGTTGGAAAGGGGTCCCCGGCAAGGGTCGGGGTAGGTGAGATCCTGCTGTCTGCAACCTACGGGTGCATCTGATAGGGCCTGAAGGGTAGTGATACCCTTCCTTGCGGGCAGGTCAGATCGGGTTGCACGTGGGCATCAGTTCTTGATGTCCGCTCAGCAGTAGGGCGCGGGCGGGGTTGACCCTGCCCGCCTTCCGAGGACAAAGGGAGTGGCGAGGACCACTCGGGAAACTGGCTAAGCGCCAGCATGCTACCGTGATGGACTCTCCAAAGCGAGTCATCGATGTTCGTTGCTGCAGGCTACGCAGCTAACCTTGTGGGTGCGATGTGCACTAGCCCCTCTCTGAAGCAATACCTTCTTGGTGGTTCCGGAGAGACGTAGGGTTTGGCGACCATAGGAATGGTTTAGTGGGTACGAGGAGAGAGTAGTCCTGGATTTTACTTTTGTTGTAGAAGACGGCCTGTCAGACCTACACTACCCTAACCTTCTGTTAGGGTGTCTGTTGAGCAGATTATCCCCCTATGGTTTAGAAGGAAAAAAAAAAAAAAAAAACACACGAGAGAGCGCGAGTCAGCACACTACACAAGTGGCAGCAGCAGTGGGATAACGCTGCGAATGGCAGGTGGACTCATCGTCTAATTCTCAACGTGTCGATGTGGATCACCAGAGCACACGGGGAGGTTAACTTCCACATGACACAATTTCTGTCTGGTCATGGGTGCTTTAAGCAGTACTTGTACAGATTCGGCCATGTCAGTTCACCGATCTGTCCTGAGTGTCGGGACACAGAAGAAACACCGGAGCACGTCATCTTCAGTTGTCCAAGGTTCGCGCATGCGCGAGGAGAAATGGCAGCAATTGTCGGCGTCGACGTAAATGTGGAAAATATCGTCGAACGTATGTGCAGCGACGAAGAAAAGTGGAACGTAGTTAACAGGACTGTAGTTCAGATCATGGTTGTACTACAGCAAAGTTGGCGGGAGGAACAACGATCGGTTTCGGGAGACATTCCTTCGCCGGGAAACTCTCTGACGGAGTAGAGCCGAGGGCTAGTAGAGTAGAACGCGTCGTAGCACCGGTCTGGGTCGTCGGAGCGCCAGTGAACCGGACGCCAGGACCCACCGGCATCGCTGGAGTGACTTCGGCACTCTGCCGGTAAGTTCGTAATGTCCGCAAGGCGTAGAAGATGTCTGCCTCCGGGCGGGTCTGCGCTGAATGGCGAAAAATGTAGGAAATTAACAAATTACTAACAGGAGCTAAATGGTTCAGCATGACGCATGTTGCTTGCTGATTGGCGAAACCTAACAAATTAACAACAAGAGCTAAATGGCTTAGCATGGAGGTAGCGAAAGAGCATAGAAAATTTTAACAATAACAGCGTAGAATAACAAATTGGTGATGGTGCACAAGGCACATAACGCCTCCCCTCCGAAGAAATACTGCATGGTGGTACCGGAGGGGAATTTAAGGTGGAGGTGAACTAGGAGAGTGTTTTTAGTGGGTAGGCGCACATTCGAATCCCACACAGCGTCTTTTGAAGATTTTTGGACTCCTAGAATAAAAAAAAAAAAAAACACACACACACACACACACACACACACACACACACACACACACACACACACACACACACACACACACACACACACACACACACACACACACACACACACACACACACACACACACACACACACACACACACACACACACACACACACACACACACACACACACACACACACACACACACACACACACACACACACACACACACACACACACACACACACACACACACACACACACACAGACATTTGCTCAGTTCGTCGAGATGAGTTGATTGGTCTATGGAATGGACTCGGCCCTACGGGCCTCGGATCGAAAGGCGGTTTTTCGAGCGGTGTAAGAGGCAGAAGCCTAGAGGCAGAAGCCTGATTATTCCGCGCCACAATTCTACGCATTACGGAAACACTTTGTTTGTGAGGGGTATTTCTATATGGAACATGCTTCCAACTCAAATCAAAAATAATCGTACACTATATGGATTTAGGCGAGATTGCATTACATACTATAATGGAGAAACACAGCAAAATTAGGGAAATAGTTTATAGTTGATAAGATTATAGTTTATAAGATAATTGCAATTCATACTGATCTAAACTAGTTGTAGTAATTTAAAAGGAATTTGCCTTACTCTGCAACAATTAACGGAATAAATAAAATAAATAAATACAAAAGAAGGGTAAAAAAGAATTTATTGAAAAACACTTCGTAAGATATCTCAGTAATCAAATATCGAATCGAAATAAAATTTCAGGGCCTTTTACAAGGATATTGTACCTTTCATTTGGTGCTTAGAGAATCCAAATCGGTTGACAGACGGCTGAGATATTTATTATGGTACCCTTGGTAAAAATCTCTCTAAAAGTTAACCTGTATTATTGAAAAAGGCTAAGAAACTGGTTATGAATCGAATTAAAGGTGTGGAGAAAAAACGATTTTTGAACCACGCTAGGGGTATGTGCATACAGATTATGCTTTTGGTTGAAATCCGAAGTGACCGGCGGCGAGATGCCACTATGAAAATTTTTCCGACCGGAACAGGAATCGAACCCGCCGCCTCCGGATTAGCGATCCCTAGCCTTAACCACTAGGCTATCTGGATAACCCACGTATCAATCATGGAGTTTTTGGGCATTTTTACAATTTGGTCTTGTACGATTTACTATCCGGAGGACACCATTAAGTTTGTCGAAGTGGGAAGTTTGCCATTTCTGCTAGTATACGACCAAAATTCCCACTGGGGTTAGTTATAAGATCGTCTCTAAGGTTGTTTGCATTTTTCCCGATCCCAAATAGGTGGTAGGGATTTATTGCCAAGCTAACACCCTCATAAGAAAATCTCGTTTTTTGGAATTTCGAATACATCTGAGAAAAAACACACTATATATAGTTATTCTGTTATTCTGTTATAATCAACGCACCCCCGGGCCGTGGCCAATCTGCGTTGAATCGCTGGGCGATACGTCTACCAGTAGACTTGTATTTGCCCTATGCTAAACCGATTAGCATAGCAAGTCCTTTCCACTGATGAGTAGGCTCGAATGTCCCGCCCCTCCCTATAACCCATAGGGGGAAATAAGGAGTTTTCAGTTTCAAGTTTTGCATGGATCATGACACCAACTCTTTCTACCATAATGCTTTAAAAAATCTGAAATAAAAGAAAACTAATATGATAAAAATAATTGAGATACAAGTTTTTATACAAAATTTAAAGATCAGTTATTTAAAGGTGAATTGAAGAAATGTTAAGTACGGTACATATATTATAAAATGTTCCGCACCGCCACGAATGTCATGAATAACCAAACACATAAATATTCTATTTGCCTAGTAGTAGAAAGAGTTGCGTGCCTGTTTATAAAAGATTTTACTTATCTTGATTGCTCCGGACAATTTCCGTTCGTATTGGGAAACTTCGTGAGTGTACCAGGATAGGATTTCTTCAAAATTATGGCGTTTTCTGGAATTAAAAAAAAAAAAAATAAAAGGAAATACTGGGCCGCACAGCTCCGCGGCCCACTTATATTAGTATAATGTTTATAACAAGTGATAAATTTTAGAGAATACAATTCTTAATCAGTATAAATAATAATTACTGGGTTCTACTTTATATGCTACAAGATAGATTTTTTGCCCTCCACCATTTTTACTATTGAAGTGTACGAACTTATTGACATATTAAGACATCAGTGATTCAAATACAATGTAGTGAAAATCTTGAGTCGATAGCATTCAACATCCGAGTTTTTTATGCATATAATAACGTTACAGTGATTAATTTAAATATGGCTCAACAAAAAATACTATTTAATTTTTAAACAGATACGCCTACCAAATTACTGTTTATTAAATAATTATCCTTAGCCATGCAAAATAATAACGTGATACAAGAGTTCTCATGTTATATCAATATTGTCATGCTATCCGCTCCTGAGTTCAATTTCATTTGAATTAAAGAAAACGTTTACAAAGAAGAATATCTAAATTACATTAATCTGCTTGTTTACACTACTCTTGCTACTTACTATTACGTCTACAAATGAATAATGTTAGTAGAGACTACTAAGCCTTGTCGGTTTCTCCAGCACTACTTATAGTCAACTGTTGTTAGATCATGCAACAGTGCCTAAGTTCATGCTGGAAGAATGACAAAATCAAGCGTGTGAATAGACAACAATTTGATTATTTGGAGTCAGATAGGGTCACATTGGGCAGGATGCAGTAGAAAAAAGGGGGAATATTTGAGACGAATATTTATTCTATTATTATTCTAATTGTTAGTTTACTACAACGCTTGACAATAAACGATAAACCAATTCCAAGCTTACCAGTTTGGCACCTTGCCAGGGGAACTTGGCCGTGTATCCACAGCTCAGGGATTAACTCCATACCGTCAATAATGTAAATTATCAACTATACTCTTTTGTGATACTATGACGGAATATTATTTGGAGTAATCTTCTGAGACACACAATCCGGGCAAAATGGATTGTCAGATAATCAGTGCCCTTTCAGCACCAGGTGTTACATCACGATCATTAATATACAGGAGTATAAAAATTACAAGATGTGATGGCCGGAAGAATACAGTGTCGAACAAAACTACTGCTTTGTCCGACACTGCAGGTAAGCTAACTCCCCCAGAAAAAACACACTATATATAGTGAATATTTATTTTATTTTGCAGTTCGTTATTGACATGGGGAATTAAGTGCGCTATTACGATATGATATTGCAACATGTGACGCTATATGTAGTTATTCCCTAATCAATAAGTTACACTATTTTAAGTAGAAAATTGCATTCATTGTTTTTGGCTATCTCAGTTCATCCCTTCGTCTACATTGTACGATTTCAATTTTAATATTGCGGAGTGTACACACCCACGGAGGGATAGCCTGAGGGAGTTCAATGAACTGATGTACTCAAATTCGTGGAGTAGCCAGACTTTTGTCATGAGATAGCAACTTTATGTTGACTACCGAAAGAGTTCAGCGATTTTAATTCACCCTACTACAAAGAACCATTAGGTACATAATTCCCGTCCGGAACTAATCTGCAGCCATAGGCAATCCTTACGCTGATGGTGGGTACACTTTTATCATCATTATCATCATCATTTTAGTTTATCACTCCGTCCTTTATCATATGATTATATAAGCTTAATCAACCGTCATACTTTCGTGGATTTTCTCTATTGGAACGAGTTTTTTTTTATCAAACCCCGAGGAACTGTGCTTTAACTATAAACGATTCTATGATTTGACAGTGTTTCAATTTTGAACAAAACATCAACATTTTATTACGAACACTTGCATTTACTGGAATCACTGTTATAAAAATGCACTAAATTCCATCCAAACTTTGAACAGTTCGTTTATTGCACTTTCATATGTCTATCATACTCATCACTTGTAGATGGCGCTATCAGTCATCTCTATAATAAGAAACGAATACCACATCTCCACCGGCACTCATCAAGCATTGACCCTAAAATAAAATAAATAGACGTTCGATCGTGAAATTTAAACGCAAATAACTAATATCACTAACCTGATTTTTATGCAAATTGTCCACTAATACTAGTTCTGTCATGTAAAACGATACCATTGCATTACCACCAAGGGATGTAACATGTGCTCGCACCACCGCTAGGACCTCCGTAATGAAGCTGTGTACAAATCCACTCAGTCCGCCGTTTTCTTTCACTGCGGTGCATTCTCTTATAAAGAAAAAGTCTAAATTTCCTAAATATTTCTCTATACGTCCACCCGGAACATAGCTGAGAGGTGTGATGTCGACGCCATAGCGTTCCTTTAACGGCATCTTGAATGTTAACGAAAAAAAAAAATATTACCCTATCAGAAAATGTGGAAACGATATCTCAAGTAATTCATACAGTGGGTAATGTCATTCAATACGCTCACGCACACCAAATTATATCAGTTTAATAAAATGCTGACCACACAAAAACATTCAATGTTGAAAAAAAGACAGAATAAGGCACTATAGGACCATAGAACCGTAACGATTGTGGGATTAACCGGCGGACACCCAGCAGGCAACGCAGTGGACAGGCCAACACCGAAAGCGGACGGAATTAACCCGGGGAAATCGCGATAACGAAGGAAATAAAACTTTACTCGTGCCGACTACAAAGAACGTGTTTATTATACGGTCTGTTACATGGGAGTGAAAATTTTCTTCGATCTGCTTGAACTTTTTCTCTTCTGCAAGAATGATTGCAGCACAGTGGCGCCCGGTAAAAATATTGCCCCTACTTGTACACTTTTAACACTCCTCCTCAATATTTTTCTCTTCTTCCGGCCGATGTCACGACTTCCGTCAACCCCATGGCTTCTGCAAACTTCTTCTGCTTCACGGGTCCTAACGGCTTCGTGAGGATGTCGGCTGTCATATTCTCCGAAGGACAGAACTTCAGCTTCACCAAACCTTTCACGCACATATGCTTCGTGTTGTAGAACATGCGCGTATCGATGTGCTTCGACCTGCGGGAAACGCGCTCCATGTCGACGAACTCTATACAGCTCCTGTTGTCTTCGTACAACACGGTAGGACCGCACTGTCTAGCACCCATCTCGTCCAAGATCCGACGCAGCCACACAAGTTCTTTGCAAGCTTCTGACACCGCTATATATTCTGCCTCCATGCTGGAAAGCGAAACACTGGACTTTTTTCGACTGGCCCAGCTGATGGAAGCTTCGCCAAGCAGGAACAAATATCCTGTGTTCGATTTGCGATCCACCGTGTCTCCGCTCCAGTCAGCATCGCAGTATCCACTCAAGCACAGCGGTTTGCCGCGCTCTGCATACAGTCGTAGCTTGCTGCCACTGGTCTTCACGAGATATTTCACCACACGCTTCAACTCATTCCAATCTACTTCTGTCGGCTGACTAATCCTTCTGCACAACAGTGACACACTTGCCGCTACGTCCGGGCGTGTATTCACTGCGACGTAGAGAAGTGCACCAGCAAGACTTCGGTATCGTTTGTTATCTGGCAGCTCCTTACTTCCTTCGCGACTTCTGTAATATCCGACGTCGATCGGCACACTCGAACCTTTGGCATGTTCGAGGCCGAATCGCGACGCCACTTTGTTGATGTAATTCTCTTGATCCATATAGTAGAATCCCTTCTTGTCCTTGGTAATCCGGATGCCCAGAAAATAGCCAATCTCTCCCAACGACGACAGAGTAATCTTCTTCCGCAGCGCGTATTCGACAGCATGAACGTCCGTGTCGGTCATCCCGGCGACGATCATATCATCCCAGACAACCAGTCATCGTATAAGATGTTGCATAAGATGATAAAGTGGAGGCTTTATGCGTACATGCCTCCATTTAGGCGCATGTAAAATGTACGCATATCGCCTCTACTTTAACATCTTATGCAACATCTTATACGATGACTGGTTGTCTGGGATCGACGTGCAGCATCAAATAGACGAAACCTCCTCCTTCCGAACGTTTGACGTACAAACAGGGATCCGATCTAGACTGATCGAAGCCCAAACATTTCAGTAACTCGCTAATTGTAGTGTTCCAAATCCTGGCAGCTTGCTTTAAGCCGTACAGGCTGCGCTTCAACCTGCACACAAGCTTTTCCTTTCCTTACCACGACACGAACCCCTTCGGCTGCTGCATGTAAATTTCATCTTCTAGCTTTCTGTGTAGATACGCCGACTTGACGTCTAGATGGCGAACGGTCATCTTCTTGTGTCCAGCCACTGTCAACAGAATCCGCAATGTCGCCTGGCTAGCGACCGGGGTAAATACGGCATCGTAATCGACCCCATAACGCTGTGAAAAGCCCTGGGCTACGAGGCGGGCCTTAAACCGCGAGACTTTACCGGAACTGTCCTCCTTCTTCTTGTATATCCATTTACAGCCGATGGGTACTCGGCCGGCCGGCAGCTGAACCAGTGACCAGGTATCGTTCCGCATCAACGCGTCGTATTCTTCAGCCATTGCGGCCTTTGAGGCATGTCGGACTTCGGATACAGAGATATATCTTCACAACGCGACTACTCGGTGTGGAGTTACGAATAGGAATGAATTTTATTTTACTTGACACTTAAGAACTAAGTTTTGAGTACAGCAGAAAATAGGAAGTAGGTAGGTTAAACAAGAATGGCAGAACGACGCGCTAGAGTTGTTTGGTAAACTACTCGAGTCTTGCATATGCGTGTAATTTATTGCGCGCATATGGAAGCACTTTAAGAAGGTTATGGAAACAAGGAAAAGGTTTCGTTACTGACTGCATGTTTTGGTAGGCAAAGAATTTGGATGGAGGTTTCGGGTTTTTTGTGTCACGCTGAGAAAGTGTTTAATTTATGACGGAAAGTTATATTGTTTTATGATGAAGTCCGAGAAATGTTGAAACGAGATTTGTGGGAGAACTGTGCCACGACACCTCCCTCCTTAGGAAGAATGGTGTAACCATTCTAAATTTTGAGACAAATTATAGGCTTTATGCGGTCGTTTTAGCATTCTGTTATTCTTGATTTTTCAGGATTTTTGCTTAATTAATCTTGTTCGATGGACTTTCAAAATATTAGCAGTTGTTTGATGTTTTATAGTAGCATTTGATTCATCTAGATCTATTATTATATAGGGACCATCTTGTACAATATCTAATTTTCTTCTATTTTCCAATTTTAAATACACTTTATCTCCAATGCTCAATTTTGTTGGTGTTACATCTTTATTTGCTTCTTCTGTTCTTGATAGTTTGACATTCTCGATTTTTCTTAGGATTTCATTGTGTATAAACTGTAGTTTATATCTTATTTCATTTACGTATGAGTCGTGGTTATAAATAGGAGTGATTTGGTCTAGATTTATCTGATCAAATGTATTTACGGGCTTTCCAAATACTATTTCAAAAGGGCTGTAATTGTGTTCCGAGTTGGGAGTAGTATTATAACTAAAGCAGTAAAAAGATAACCATTCATCCCAATTATCTTTAAGATCGTTGACAAAGATTCTCAGATATTCGTTTAAACATCTGTGATTCCTTTCCAACGCTCCCAAAGTTTGTGGGTGATATGCTGTTGCTAGAATGCGATCGATATTGAGCAGTTTACAAACTGATTCAAAGATACCTTTGTACTCTGTACCTTGATCTGTTCGAATTGCTTTCATTGGTCCGTATATCAAAATACATCCTTCCACTACTGCTCTGGCAATCGTGTCAGCTGATTTATCCGGAACAGGTATAGCTATGACGTATTTACTCAGATCGCATTGTATAGTAACTGCGTATCTGTTTCCTTTGCTACTCATTGTGAATGGTCCAATCGTATCTATTGCAACTATGTCGAATGATTTGCATGGAGTTGAAGTTTTTATCATTTTACTTTGAACCGACGAAAAATGTTTGTTCCTTTTACAAATTTCGCAGGATTTGACATATTTAGTAACTAAATATTTCATATTTGACCAAATATATAAATTTTTCAATTTTTTGTACAATCGGTTAATACCAACATGACCTCCGATTGGTGTACTATGGTAATGTTGTAAAATAGCTTGAATTTCGTTTGGGTTGTTTATTTTTCTAGGAGGATGATAAATGATAATTTTAATATTTTTCAAAACTTGATTTCCTATTGTTTTGAAATCATTGATACTTATATAATTAAATATGGTATCGCTAGTCGAAATAGCAATACACTCATTTTCGATTTTATTTTGTTTCATTAATTGTAGGGTACCCTTTTCAATCAGCTTAAATATTTCTGGCAAGTTAACATTGTTAATTGTGAGACCTAACGCTAGAGTTAGACTCGTTTTGAAATTTTTTTCGAGAAGAATTGCCATAGTTGATTTATTTTTATTTTGATGTAATGAAAATTGCAATTTTTTTTGTTTATGTATTTGTTCATTGCTAACTGCTTCATACACGTGGAGTTGATCAGGCTCCGGTACTCTGCTTTGTATGTTATTGTTGACTAAACAAGGTTTGCGTAGCATTGACCTGGTCTGTACTTGTAAAATGTTAATTGACTTTAATTTATCTGATGTAATATTAATTCTAGACAATGCGTCAGCCACAACGTTACTTTTACCTGGGACGAACTCTACTTCAAAGTCGAATTCTTCGAGATCAATCCTCATTCGCGTCAACTTTGAAGAAGGGTTCTTCATTCCAAAGAGGTAAACTAACGGTCGGTGATCAGTACGCACCAAAAATTTACGACCTAATAAGTAGGGTTGATAATGCATGATAGCCCAGTGAATAGCGGCTAATTCTTTCTCAATGATGTGCTTATTTGCTTCGCCTTTTGTAAACGCGCGACTGGCGAAAGAAACAGGTAGATCATTGCTTCCATGCATTTGGGACAAAACTGCCCCGCAAGCGAAATCTGATGCGTCTGTAGTCAATATAAATGGTTTTTGATAATCTGGATACTGTAATATTTGTGGTGAAAGTAGCATAGTCTTTAATGTTTCAAAGGCGGACTTGCATTGTTCTGACCACACAAAAACTGTATTTTTTCTTAATAATTTGTTCAAAGGACAACAAATATTTGCAAAACCAGGAATAAATCTCCTGTAATAATTACACATGGCTACAAAACTTCGAACTTGGTCTGCGTTTTGAGGTTGTGGGTAATTTTTTATTACATCAAATTTTGAATTATCAGGCAAGATACCTTTATCAGTGATTTTATGACCTAGAAATGTAACTTCTGCTTTGAAAAAATTACATTTTGAAGGGTTCAGTTTCAGGTTTCTTTGCCTGAAACATTCGAAAACATTCCTCAAGTTTTTCAGATGGTGTTCAATTGAACAACCTACGACAATAACATCGTCAATGTACAAGAATGCACACTCGGGACTCAAGCCACTGAGTGCTATTGACATCATTCGTTGGAAACTGTTTGGGCTTATATTTAGTCCAAACGGCAATCTTTTATACTGAAAATGTCCACGTTCCTGCAACGAGAACGCGGTGAACTCTCTGGAATTTTTCTCGATCTCAATCTGGTGAAAACCTGACATGAGATCAAGCGTCGAAAAATATTTGGCTCTGCCAAGTTGATCGAGAATATCGTCAATCCTTGGAAGAGGAAATTTATCCGCAAGCAATTTTTTGTTCAATTGACGAAAATCAACTACTAATCTCCATTTCTTTTCGGAAGTAGTTGACTTCTTGGGAACAAGTAATAATGGTGAGTTGTAACTAGACACCGAAGGTTCAATTATATCGTTTGCAATTAAATTATCTACTTGACGACAGATTTCTTCCTTGTGACACTGTGCATTCCGGTAGTTTTTAATGTATACCGGTGATTTATCTTTTAGGCTAATTTTTTGTTGATAAAAATTGTTACACGTTAATAAATCATCCTTTAAACTAAATATATCATTGTATTCGTGACATAATTGTTGTAAAGATTGTTTGGCGGATGCAGGTATATCGTTAAAATTTAGTTCTGCATTCAATTTTTCGATTCTATCTGTATTATTACAGTCAATTTTAGCTATGTAAAAGTCGTTAAGATTGGAAGTTTTTAAATTAAAATTTGCAAGTTGCACAGGATATTCATTAGTGTTTATAATTTTAGCATAAGGTGCGGAACTATTCACAATGGCGTTGGCACAAAACACGCCTGGTGCAAGCTCAGCGGAATTAATTATGACATCTCCATGAACATTAAAATTGTTTATCAATCTAAATACTTCAGATCTAGCTGGTATCCACGCAGACCCATTTAGATTATTGCAAATTGGGATTTCAAGTCGGATGTTATTTACGTATGCTGCTAAAATCCACGTATCGTAATTTATTTCACATCGGTCCTGTCACGGTCGCCATGAGGCATGTCGGACTTCGGATACAGAGATATATCTTCACAACGCGACTACTCGGTGTGGAGTTACGAATAGGAATGAATTTTATTTTACTTGACACTTAAGAACTAAGTTTTGAGTACAGCAGAAAATAGGAAGTAGGTAGGTTAAACAAGAATGGCAGAACGACGCGCTAGAGTTGTTTGGTAAACTACTCGAGTCTTGCATATGCGTGTAATTTATTGCGCGCATATGGAAGCACTTTAAGAAGGTTATGGAAACAAGGAAAAGGTTTCGTTACTGACTGCATGTTTTGGTAGGCAAAGAATTTGGATGGAGGTTTCGGGTTTTTTGTGTCACGCTGAGAAAGTGTTTAATTTATGACGGAAAGTTATATTGTTTTATGATGAAGTCCGAGAAATGTTGAAACGAGATTTGTGGGAGAACTGTGCCACGACAGCCTTCCACAAATCCTGCTCGGAACTGCTCACTGCCTCTTCGTAGGTGTCGGGTTCTCCTTCTATGGATTACCGGCAGGGAGTGCGTTCAATGCTGGTCAGCAGGAGTAAAAACATTTTATTTTGTATGGCGAAAAGCATCTAAACTCGAATTTCTCGAAATGAAAAGATTTTATAGAAAAAATATTTGGTAAGCACCAAACCGGTCATCATTGTGCACAACCGCTACAAAATATTTTTTCGAATAATGTGTTCCACTTCGAGAAATACACCTTTAGATGCTATTCGCCATACAATATTTTTGCGATTTACTTTTAGCGATTTTTCGCGCATAGAAGCTAGCGCCTCATTGGTCGATGCGGAGAGTAGGAAAACAGCCAAAGCATTTAATCCATTGCTATAGCTACATCGACTTCGTTATCGTCGAACCTCTTCGGAAGCACTCCACGTGTGCTTCGCTTCGGCGGCGGCTGCTGTCCGCCGACTGCGCCTTCCTCCTCATCCGGATCGTAGAACTCCGAATCCGACTCCTCCTGAAGCACTGGCTCCTGCTGATGTTGCTCCGGTTCGACCGGATTTTCCGCCTCCGCTGGTTCCTCATCGCTATCAACGTCGAGCTCCACCAACTGTTCGTGGCAGCCGGCGACCGGTTTGCGCTGTTCCAAAGATCCATCTCCCAGCTCGATGTATCTTGCATCCCGACTGATCGTAATTTGATCGTTTTCCGGGTCCAGGAATCGAAACGCCTTCCTATCGTCGCAGTAGCCAACGAAGAGCAACTTTCGAGCCTTGCTGTCCAGTTTGGTCCATTTTACATCCGGGACGTGGACGTATGCCGGGCTCCCAAATACTCGCAGATTCTTCAACGAAGGTTTCCTGCCGAACCATTTCTCGATAGGCGTTGATTCGACAGATCGTGAAGGCAACCTGTTCTGGAGGTATCCAGCGGTCATGATTGCCTCACCCCAGTACTTCTTGGGAAGCCCTGCGTCCAACAACATGCACGTTGCCATTTCCTGTAGGGATCGGTTTTTACGTTCCGCCACGCCATTTTGTTGTGGGGAATACGCGGCCGTAAACTGAGCCCGGATGCCCTCCCGCTCATAGAAATCCTTCAGCTCCTTATTGGCGTATTCTCCCCCACCATCGGAACGTATTACGCCGGGCGCTCGACCAAATCGCGTTTTGACGTGCGCTACGTAACGTTTGATGCACCCCGCCGCATCCTACTTCTGCCTGAGCAGACAGACCACAGTATAGCGACTGTATTCGTCTATGAGGGTCATCAAGTATCTGCAACCCCCTGGCGTGACATTGCTCATAGGACCGCAGACGTCCGTAAGAACTACGTCGAGTATACGAGCAGCACGGTTCTGTGCTTGTTTAGGAAAAGGGAGTCTAGATAATTTAGCTGTTAGGCAGTGCTCGCATACATGCCTGATCCCGCAATCGTGCATACTGAATCCCTCGCAGAGTTTCTCCTCCTGAATGCGTTGCAGCACTGCCGGATCCCGATGGCCGAACCGGCGATGCCACGTATGCTGGCAGTCCGGCAGATGCCGAGCCTCCTTACTCAGCCGCGCATCCGCTGCCGTCTTCAGGATGAACAAATTTCCACACAGCTCTGCCGCAGCAACCACTTTTCCGTCTTCATTCACAACACTGCACCGCGACGCCTCAAACTTCACGCTCAAACTTCTCTGGGTTAGCTTTCGCACTGATACCAGTCCGCCTTCCAAGGTCGGAATGAAAAGCACTTATTTGAAAAAAATGTCCACTACTTTTCCTTCACCGTCGACGCACTTGACCGAACCTTCAACGACACCAGCTGACGTGGTTACCGAACCATCCGCGAGAATCACTTTGATCTTCACACTTTCGTCCAACTTGTCGAAGAAGTCCTTGTCGCTAGTCATATGACTAGAACACCCGCTGTCGACGTACCAGCAGCCTTTGCGCCGACTGCCTCCAGCTGCGAAGCAAATCGGTACATCTTTCTCCACTGCTTTCTTCGCCTTGTTTCCGGAAGGCTTCACTTTGTGTTCGGCATCGCTCTTCTGTTGCGATTTCAGCAGACGGCAATCGCGCCGGAAATGTCCCGGTTTCCGGCAGTGGTAGCAGATCATCTCCTTATCCTTGCTCCGAGTCTTCATGGCTTTCTCCGAAACGTCCCCTGATCGTTCCACGCGGCGCTGGTGCTCGTCGAGAAGCTTCTGTTTGACCAGCTGCAGCGTCTGGTCAGCATCGGGTCTGCTTTCCAATGCCGTTATCAGACCTCCGTACGATTCAGGGAGACTGCGATAGAACATCGCAATCTTGAGCGGTGTTTCCAGAGCTTGACCGGCTGTGGCTAAGCGGTCGAAAAGCTCTTCGAGATCGTAGAGATGTTTCTCGATGTCTCCTCCCTCAGCCATGTTGAGACTACAAATCCGCCGCAGCAGTGCCACCCGCGACGTCATCGTCACTTTCTCGTGGAAATCCTGGAGCACTTTCCACACCTCCGCCGCTGTAACGCATCCCGCACTAAATTTAGCTGACTATCTTCGACGTACAGAACGATAGTAGCTAGCGCCTTCTGGTCACGTTTCAGCCACTCGTCGGTTGCCGGTTCCGGCTTTGGCTCCGACACGACCGACCATAAATCTTCGCGCTTGAGAAGCATCTCCATGCGCTGCTTCCAGACGGGATAGTTCTGGTTACTTAATCGCGAAAACAAATATTTCTCGCTCATTTTCAGTTCTTTTCGTACACCCGCGATCGAACGAAAACGCCAGGGATAGGGTGCGACTCAAAACTCTTTGCGTGCCGCACACGCTGCTACGAGACAGCACAACAAACTAGAAGGAGACGAGTACGCGCAATCGGTTGTGTGTTGCTCGCTTACTTTGCCGCGCGCTGGAGCTCTCCTGTCTCTCACGCTCTGTCGTATGCACTCTCTCGGTGCTTGTCTCCGTGTTTTGCACTTGGCTTGATGCTACGCATGATTGGCAAAAATTCGTATCAAACAACCCATCACTTGTCAACCCTTGACAAGCTTAACAACTTTGCCGAAAACACAAACTCTTCAATTAATTTATTAAGTGATTTTTTCTGTTTGGTGACAAGCACAGTCCCAAGCACCGAGCATTACTCCCTGCGCCGTAGAGCTAGTGCTGCGATTGTCTCTCGCACAATTACGAAAGCTCTCACTCATACGTCTCTGTCTCTCGGCAAAACGGGAGACAAGCACTTGAGATTGTGTGAAACACATGCTTTTTTCGCACCGCACGGTGCATGCCGCCAATCCCTGGAAAACGCGCACAAAGTTTTTCACTTTCGCTCACGCGCACCGAGCGAGTTATTGTGCGTTTAGCACTAAATTGATTTCCGAAAAAACTTCATTGACTTCCGCTGCCTTTCCTATGCGTTAAACATTACGTCGGAAGTAGTGCGCTGTATAGAAAACCAGATTTACTGTACAGCGCACTACTTCCGACGTTACGTTTAACGCATAGGAAAGGCAGCGGAAGTCAATGAAGTTTTTTCGGAAATCAATTTAGTGCTAAACGCACAATAGAGTCTCGAGCAAACTTGTCTCGACTTGTTCGCACTCACGACGACGGTGACGACGAAATTTACACAGTCCAATTGAGTCCAATCACTGTGGTTATTCGCCGAGCGACATAACCTCAATCTCGAAAACGCACTTTCGCACAAACACTTTCTGTTCCAGTTCCCCCACACGGCCTGCAGCCCATAACCTGTGGGATTAACCGGCGGACACCCAGCAGGCAACGCAGTGGACAGGCCAACGCCGAAAGCGGACGGAATTAACCCGGGGAACTCGCAATAACGAAGGAAATAAAACTTTACTCGTACCGTGACTCGTACCGACTACAAAGAACGTGTTTATTATACGGACTGTTACATGGGAGTAAAAAATTTTTTCGATCTGCTTGCACTTTTTCTCTTTTCTGCAAAAATGATTGCAGCACAGTGGCGCCGGGTAAAAATATTGCCCCTACTTGTACACTTTTAACAACGATCTGTACAAATTTTATGCAGCAATCCATAGGGCACTGTTCACAAATTACGTAGGTAACGCTTTAGGGGGAGGGGCGGGCCGATGGCCAAGCGTAACGGTTCATACAAAAATTTTAGGATTTTTATACAAAAAGCATTACGGATGGGGAAGGCGGGTAAAAAATGTCGATTTTAGCGTTATGGGTAGTACGCAGATCGCAAAAAATTTCTTGGCCTTTCTCGATGCGTGGGAAATTCAGGCAAAGAATCGTTCAAGAAATAAGAAAGCGCCGTCTTAATATTCCGGATCCTAGTACGGAGCTGAAACAAAACGTCAAATCAAATGGGGCTTGCTGCATTGAATTTCTTGACCATTCCGGTCACTGAAAAAAAAAACAACTAACAATCACTCATTTAACAGGCACAATGGACTACCCGCTTGGCGCACACCCACAGTTGATCAGCAGGAGTAAATCCATTTAATTTTGTATGGTGAAAAGCATCTGAACTTGAAATACTTGAAATAGAAAGCTTTTGCCGAAAAAATATTTAGTAGGCTTAATAGTAGTCACTATTGTGCACAACCACTACCAAATATTTTTTCGAATAATGTATTCCACTTCGATAAATTTGCCTTTAGATACTATTCGCCATACAATATTTTCACGATTTACTTTTTCACGCTAAGAAAATGTTACTCTAAAATGAGTAAGATTCACACAAAACTGAGCTCAACTGGAACAGCTAAAAAAATGAGTAAATTGCATTTCCAGGGATAGCGCTGGCCCAAGTGCAAAAATCCAAACAGTTTAAGCCGTATAATATTCTTCACATCAGCAAGAATATCATACGACTTAAACTGATGAGATTTTCGCACTTGGGCCAGCGCTATCGCTGGAAATAAAATTTACTCATTTTTGAGTTGTCCCACTTTAGTTCCAAAATGAGTGAATTTTCTGACCGTGTAGCGATTTTTCACGCATAGAAGCTAGCGCCACATTGGTCGGACATTTCTTCGGAGATTCCTGCTAGATTTTCTTCGGGGATCCTTCGCGGATTTCTTCCGGGAATTCCTCTTAGAATTCCTCCGGGGATTCTTCCTAAAATTCCTTCGGAGTTTCCTGCTGGAATACCTTATGGGCTTCCTCTTGGAAATGGACTACCCGCTTTGCGCGCAGCCACAGTTGATCAGCAGGAGTAAATCAATTTAATTTTGTATGGCGAAATGCATCTAAACTCGAATTACTTGAAATAGAAAGCTTTTCCCGAAAAAAATATTTGGTAGCCTTAATAGTGGTCACCATTTGAGCACAACCACTACCAAATATTTTTTCGAATAATGTGTTCCACTTTGAGAAATTTGCCTTTAGATTGTATTCGCCATACAATATTTTTGCGATTTACTATTAGCGATTTTTCGCGCATAGAAGCTAGCGCCACATTGGTCGATGCGGAGAGTAGGAAAACAGCCGATGTAGTTAATTCATTCCTTTTAGTATTCTCTCAGGAATTTTTCCTGGAATTCCTTCTCGCTATTTTTCGTTGATTCCTCCTAGAAATCCGTCGGGGATTCCTCTCGAATTTCTTTTGAAATTCCTGCTAGGATTCCGTAGAAGATTACTCTTGGAATTCCTGCTGTAATTCCCTTGGGACTCCTGCTTTAATTAATTTGGAGTTCCTAATAGTAATTTGAAGTTCCTCGAATACTTCAATTAGAGATTTGTTCAGAATTTTCTGCAAGAATCTCTGAAATAGATTCATAAACCGCCAGAGATTCCTGCACAAGTTTCTTCAGGGTTTCAAACAGCAGTTTCTGCAGAGATTAGTTCAAAATTTTCTTAATGGATTGTTTCAGGAGTTTCTTTCAGGCTCATCCTAGGATTCCGTCTGAGATTCATCCCTGAAATCATTAGGAGATTCCTTAGTGTAAATAGTATGACCTTATCATCAAGTTTGATTGCTTCTGAAGGTTCTGAGACAACCAAACAAAAAAAACTATAGCAAAATCAATATTTTATTGCCCTTCATTGGCATTGGAGTAATGCAATATGCATTACATTTAGGATACCAGTAATGTATCAATATTCCTTTCCAATGGACTACCCGCTTGGCGCACACCCACAGTTGATCAGCAGGAGAAAATCCATTTTATTTTGTATGGTGAAAAGCATCTAAACTTAAATTACTTGAAATAGAAAGCTTTTACTGGAAAAATATTTGGTAGGCTTAATAGTAGTCACCATTGTGCACAACCACTACCAAATATTTTTTCGAATAATGTATTCCACTTCGATAAATTTGCCTTAGATGCTATCCGCCATACTATATTTTTGCGATTTACTTTTAGCGACTTTTCGCGCATAGAAGCTAGCGCCACATTGGTCGATGCGGAGACTAGGAAAACAGCCGATGTAGTCAATCCATTATAAATATTTGTTATCCCTAACCTCGAAACAGCCGCGAGTACTTCGGCTCCCCAAACTATTAATATTATGGCTGTTGACAAGTTGAAAAATGTAAACAACGTAAAAACAAAAATGTATAAATCATTTCGGCTCTGTTATGTCCATGTGGCGCCCGAGCCTTCCAAATAAATGAATAAGTAAAAAAAGTGTCTCAGTAGTGGCAGTGATAGCGTAATAGTTAATGTCATCAATAATGGTCATGTTCTTTGCTTTGCCTAATATGGTCAAATTTTGGTCACACCGATTCACGCCACCACGCCGCCGCCGCCGAAAGCTGCCATCGGCGTGACGCCGATGACGCCGCCGCCGCCGGCCAAAAATGGCCTTCACGCCGCCGCCGAGCAAAATATAGTCGGCGCACAGGTCTACCTGACAGTTGCATGAGCCTCTGTACGAATTTGCCCTGTCCTGCTCACTCCCACAGAACATTTGAAAACAGCGCGCACAGTAAAAGTCACATTTGACTTTTACTGTGCGCGCTGTTTTCAAATTTTTTGTGGGAGTGAGCAGTACACCAGATTCGTGCAGAGGCTCATACTCGAGTCGTATCGAGCCGAGTGGGAAACGTCGTGAGTATTGTTGGCCGCATGGCGATGACAATCTTCGGCTAACCAAGCCGGCTGTCGCGTAAAGGCTGTCATAGGCTGTCACGGGAGCACATGGCTTAACGCTAAAAGTTATTCACAAAATATGTGCTCAATAAATATTTTTTTACAAACATGATATGCCTTTCACAAGATGCCCCAGAGGCGAAAAAAAGTTTGTGCCAGCGTTTGTCAAAATTATAATCTGGCTATAATATACTACTGATGTGATGTGATATGATTCAACTCTCTTTTATATTGAAAACATGGCAGTGCATTTCACATGCCAATAAAAAATAATGCTATGCTAAATACTCTACTAGAATAAGACTTACAGGTACATACTCTCTATTTGAAAAAATACATAATACATGAAACGCGTCGATAATTTTGAGCGTGCGATATACCACGATACTCGACACGTTCAACAGAAGTAAAATGCTCGGGCCGAGCGCAGCGATTATCGTCACTTCGTGTCCAGCCAACGAGAGACGGTTTGGGCTAGAGCCGAGGTTGTCATCGGCGAACGAACGCACAGCGAAAGCAGACGCTGTGAGCAGTTCCCGACAGTGATGTAGGTCGCATGAGTTTTATTCTGTGGGCTGTCATGAATCATGCATTCACAAGGCTGTCATGGGAATAAGAGTGTAACAGCCATCAAAATGCTATCATGATGCGGTACTTTTGGGAAGCCTGATTGCAATTGATTGATGCACCAAGCGAAAAGAAGAAGAAGTTTTGACATCCAAGCGGTGTGCCGTCGATGAGATCCTCGTCGCTGATTGGTCGATGGATGTAAACGGCTTGGAAGTCAAAACTTCTTCTTCTTACCGCTTGATGCATCAATCAATACAACGTTGGACACCATGCAGCACAGATAATGTCCAAGGGTTCATCTGGCCTGGGAATACCTACAATGCAAAATGAGGGTAATATTAGGCGGTCGGAGAAGAATGAATGAGAACAGAATGAATTAACTACATCGGCTGTTTTCCTACTCTCCGCATCGACCAATATGGCGCTAGCTTCTATGCGCGAAAAATCGCTAAAAGTAAATCGCAAAAATATACCGCATTTAGTTCACCACTGGGACTGCGCACTCAGTCTTCATAAGTGCAAAAACGTAAATAAAAGTGCGCGATTGCATCAAATCAAATCGATGTCTTCGGCGCACTATTTCTTCAATCTATGCTGAATAAGTGCTCTGAAGACACCGAGTTGATTTGATGCAATCGCGCACTTTTATTTGCGTTTTCGCACTTGTAAAAGCTAGTGCGATAGCCCAGTGGTGAACTAAATGCGCAATATTGTATGGCGAATAGTATCTAAAGGCAAATTTATCGAAGTGGAATACATTATTCGAAAAAAATATTTGGTAGTGGTTGTGCATGGTGACTACTATCAAGCCTACCAAATATTTTTTCAGTAAAAGCTTTCTATTTCAAGTAATTCAAGTTTCGATGCTTTTCACCATACAAAATATATATAAAAATGAGTTTGAAGTTGCTTTGAGGCAGCAAAACTCAAGAACGGGTGGATCGATCAGCATGACTCTTGCATGGTTCGATTCGTATTCGTGGTTGCTGTGTTTATATGTACAAAAAGTTACCAAAATTATCTAGAAAAGTAATATAATTGACAAAGTACTGATTTTTCATGAGCTGGGAAGGAAATCAACACGATCGCAATAAAACCGATCTAGAAGGCCGTGCTGCAATGAACCCAATAGTTGTCAAATCACCACAGCTTGGCAAGACAAAGTTTGCCGGGACAGCTAGTAGGGTATCGCGCCACTTGGGCGATGGCTTCTATATTCGTCTGTTCGCCACTATAACTCAGTCAATTTTGAATCAATGAATTAACTACATCGGCTGTTTTCCTACTCTCCGCATCGACCAATGTGGCGCTAGCTTCTATGCGCGAAAGATCGCTAAAAGTAAATCGCAAAAATATTGTATGGCGAATACCATCTAAAGGCAAATTCTTCAAAGTGGAACACAATATTCGAAAAAATATTTGGTAGTGATTGTGCACAATGGTGACCACTATTAAGCCTACCAAATATTTTTTCGGGAAAAGCTTTGTATTTCAAGTAATTCAAGTTTAGATGCATTTCGCCATACAAAATTAAATTGATTTACTCCTGCTGATCAACTGTGGCTGCGCGCAAAGCGGGTAGAACTTTGAGCTCTTTGGAAAAAATATGCATCGTTAATAGTTCTGAAAGTGCTCGGAACAAAGTATTTACGAGAAACGAACGAATTAAAAGTTATTTCAGGAAAACTGAAATTCATGGATCACCCTAACATGAATCTTTTAAAAAACTATAAGTTAGGAACCATAAGAGATAGAATAATGGTTTTTTCGGCAAACTTGCTCCAAATAAGTTCGTTTACAACTTTGTAGAACATTTTGTGAACGTACATAAAACTATTGAAAAGCAGATGTTTGGATCAGCGAAACTAGAGGGACCACCCTAATTTCACAATAATGAGAAAAAAGGTCGAAAAATAAGAAGAAAGTTTCCCAAAGACACCATGTATCTAAAACTTATGGTTTAGGCACAAACATTTTTGTCTTCGTAAACACGGCTCTGGACCCATTGTGCAATGGTGACTACTATTAAGCCTATCAAATATGTTTCAGTAAAAGCTTTCTATTTCAAGTAATTCAAGTTTAGATGCTTTTCACTATACAAAATAAAATGGATTTACTCCTGCTGATCAACTGTGGGTGTGCGCCAAGCGGGTAGTCATCCGCACATTAGAGCAAAATAGTCGCCCAAGGAGTTTTCAATTTTCAGCCGATTTCCGCACTCCAAACAAAATAACAAAAACAAACGAGAGTATAGGCTAATTTTTCATAATGGTAAAAACAGAACACTGTTTTTTTCGGAATGAAATTTTTTATCTATTATGATGAATGTCACTTTCTCTATGTTTTTATAACATACTGACTTACTTTTAGCATGATAAAAACGGTATTAAAATCAATTTTGCAAACGAAAATAGTAATTTTCTTATGTGGTGGTTAAGTTTTTTTACTGGTTCTAAAACCACAGCCAAACAGACGTAGCTTTTAGAGGAAATTAATCAAAAGTTTTTTCCCGGTGTCTTTTTCGAGCGCACACTGCCACCTGTTGGAAGAACCGCGCGAGATATGTCGGCCATGATGGATTTCGATTTGTCGTGTTTCTAAGGCCTTGGACAGACTGGTGGTATTCGTACCATGGTACAATTAATTACCTGCATCGGCTGTTTTCCTACTCTCCGCATCGACCAATGTGGCGCTAGCTTCTATGCGCGAAAAATCGCTAAAAGTAAATCGCAAAAATATTGTATGGCGAATACCATCTAAAGGCAAATTCTTCAAAGTGGAACACATTATTCGAAAAAATAGTTGGTAGTGGTTGTGCACAATGGTGACCACTATTAAGCCTACCAAATATTGTTTCGGTAAATGCTTTGTATTTCAAGTAATTCAAGTTTAGATGCATTTCGCCATACAAAATTAAATTAATTTACTCCTGCTGATCAACTGTGGCTGCGTGCAAAGCGGTCCATTATCTTGAAATGAGTTTCATACTGATAATTGTCTTCATTCAAGATAGCCTTGGAATAATTTTCTTGGCAATTTGTACCATGGTATGAACACCACCAGTGTGTCCCAGGCCTAACACGCACACCACTACACAAATCGCCTGTAATCAATGAGAGTATATTACAGGTGGGGAAGAAGATACTTCGTGTGCGTGAGATCCGTGTCTGGTGCAAAACATGTCACTACTACAAGCAAAGCGAGCTCCCATAAGAACGCGTGTCAAATAGTGACGTCACTATTCGTGTTTACATTTTTCTTTCCTTACTAATACATAGCCATCTCTTCTTCTTCCCCACCTGTAATATACTCTCATTGGCCTGTAATTTTCATTTGCATCATTCAGCAACGTGTCCACTGGCAAACGTCAAAGCGATCGAACACTAGCGCATCTGGTGGAAAGATCGCGCAAATGAAATGAAATTTGAATTGATCGTTAAATGCATGTGCCAAGCCGTTTTGAAGAGTGTTACGTTTGTTTGTCTGTACTAAAACAGTAGGCACAATTTGTTCCCAGTTGACAGCCAGCTTACACCCCTGGTTTTAAGACCTACATATAGAGCTTGCTGACGTTTATTCACCTTTCTCTTTCAAACATGCAGGCGGAATAGGATTTGTTGTCATCAGGAAAGGTTTCCCGATGAAAACAAATCCTATTCCGCCTGCAAGCTTGAAAGAGAGAGGTGAATAAACGTCAGCAAGCTCTATTGTGGCATTACCCGTATCTTCTTTAGTGTAGTGCATGTCGCATTACTCAATGGACTATCCGCTTGGCGCACACCCACAGTTGATCAGCAGGAGTAAATCCATTTTATTTTGTATTGTGAAAAGCATCTAAACTTGAATTACTTGAAATAGAAAGCTTTTACTGGAAAAATATTTCGTAGGCTTAATATTCCACTTCGATAAATTTGCCTTTAGATGCTATTTTTTTTTTTTTTAAGTGAAGTTTTATTTGTCAGTTCATGTTTTTACAGTTTTGAATTTAAAAATCTAAATCTAGGTAGAAATTCAGAGCATTAACATCAATTCTAGCGTTACAATCATTAACGAAGCAGATGTAATCTACGAGAAGTTTTAAAATCTCCACTCGTTGTCTTCTTCCCATACCATTCAGGGCCGGTCTCACCAGGTCTTCAAAAGTCAAACGTCTCCATCCATTCATGACATTCGCTATTCTCTGCTGCAGGACCGTCCAAGCCGGGCCGACACGAGTGCAGGTACTGAATTTGTTTGGTAGGCACCAAACCGGTCATCATTGTGCACAACCGCTACCAAATATTTTTTCGAATAATGTATTCTACTTCGATAAATTTGCCTTTAGATGCTATTTGCCATACAACATTTTTGCGATTTACTTTTAGCGATTTTTCGCGCATAGAAGCTAGCGCCACATTGGTCGACGCGGAGAGTAGGAAAACAGCCGATGTAGTTAATTCATTGCCATTGAAGGGCAATAAAACATCGATTTTGATACAGTTTTGGTATGTTTTTTAGAAATTTCTTATAGAAAACAAAACAAGAGCACTGACCACTGGCTATGCATCGGAACCCTATAGCATCACTCTTGTTTACCGCTAAATTCTCCTCAGTAAGAAGTTTAGAACCCGGGTTTTAACATTAGCAGCAATAATGGAACATGTGTTCAGTAATAAGGACTCTAGTATTTTCCCGTCTTCGAAGAGTTAGTACATACATGCATCCCTAACCCAATTTGATTTCCTTTGCAATGAGTTTAGCCTCAGATGGTGAGGTTTTCAACTACATATTTATATGTACAGGGGATGGCCAAAATGTTTGGGATAGGCAACTTTTTTTCTTCCACAAAAAAATTCAACATTGCTTCAACAACTTTTCATAAAGTGCATCAAAAAATCTCAAATTTTGTCTGTTTGTCAACCTATTATATGGGCATCATTGGTACAAATTTGGGCTCGATTGATTAATTTTTCGCGAAGTTAGAACCGTTCGGGTAAAACACTATTATCTGTGCTATTATTTAGACAACTAATTTTTGAACAGTCATATCTCGGAAACCAGTGAACCAAATTGAATGATTTTTTAACGTTTATCAACAATATGTTGATACTTAATACGACGTTATAAAATGTATTTTTTTCTCACGGCGAATTAAGTTATACCGGATTGAAATTTTTACCCATATAGAGGAAAATAAGTCAAATTTACAATACCACACAAAAATTAGTAAATGTGTTCTTCCTTCAATCTAAATAGGCTCTAATATATCTGATTAGAGATAACTTAAGAACAGAAGTGGAAAATCTTTGGATATCAACTTGAAAATTTATTGACATTGATGTAAAAAAAATACATTTTTTCGAGAAAAATCCAAAAAGTGTCAATCCATGATAACTTTTTTCAACATTTAAAAAGTACCTATGTTTTAATAGTTTGTGAAGCATTTACATATTGTTAGTGTACGTTCAAAATTTCATTCAATTCGGTTCACTGGTTTCCAAGATATGACACCTCAAAAATGAGTTGTCTGAAAAATAGTGTTTTACCCGAACGGTTCTAACTTTGCGAAATATTAATCAATCGAGCCCAAATTTGTACCAATGATGCACACATAGTAGATCGACAAACAGTCAAAATTTGAGATTTTTTGATGCGCTCTATAAAAAGTTATAGCTTGTTGAACCTTTTTGAGAAAGAAAAAAAAGTTGCCTATCCCAAACATTTTGGCCATCCCCTGTATATGCAAAGTAAAGTTGGTTAACTTAGTTTTATGCAAAAACAGGAAGTCACCAAAACACCTGTAGCAAGGACTAAATACAACAATTCCTTAAAATACCAGAACACATATCCCAAAATTTAAAAATAGGACGACACTAGATTTCGGTTTGGTAGATCTTTCACCGCAACGCAACCCAAAAAGGTGATCTACTCACGCTACGGGCTCCGTTATAGATCGAGCATGTCTTAAACCCCTTTAACCATTCATCCCTTAGCACGGGTCGCCTGACACCTTGGATTGGGGGTTACCTGTTTGGTGGACTTTTACCCCCGGAACAGGTGGTTCGTAGTGCTATTCTAAGCCGGCAGCTACATACACTCAAGACAACTTCATGGGAATTTTTCTATGTAATCTCTTGGAACTCTCCCAAAACTATACATACTGAGGTATCTCCAAGAGGTTCCTTCTAGGAGTCCTCCAAGAATGTATCTGTGATTTTTCGAACGATTCTGTTGGATTCGTTGGATTATATCTCATGAAATTTGATAAAAAAAAGTATCCGTTTAGATAGATCCTAGAAAATTTCCCTAGGAGTTCTTTCTAGAATTTCCAGGGCTTCGTTTTAAATCCAGATATGTACTGCTTTTCTTCTTTGGGATTTTCTTACTTTTATTTATTTTTCGCTAGGTTACATGAAAATGCTGCTTGGGGTTTTTCAGGGTTTATAACTGTGCTTCATCCAAAAAATCCATCTGGTATTTATCTAAAAGTTACTTCTTAATATAATATCGGAGCTCATTCTTAAAATCTTCCAGAACTTTTTTTTCTGGGAGTCATCCTGAAATCCTTATTCTGAAAATTCTTCAGGTTTTTTTTACTGTGAGGCTACTTCATCTTGGGATCCATGACTTCACTTCCAAAGGAAGAACCCACATTTTGTGAGTATTTCGGGAGTGGGATTCGAACTCAGGTCGTCGACGTGATTGTCTTATGTTATAACGCTTCAAAAATCTTCAAAGAGATTCTTGTGAAAATCCAACAGAAGTTTTTTAGGGAATCTACCAAAAGTTATTTCTTAGAAATTCTCCAAGAGTCGCTTCTGGAAATCCTCCAGGAGTACATTCTGGAAATCCTCCTCATGTTCCTTCTTTTACCAATAATGAATTATATACATATTAAAGCTTCATTGGGGAAATTTTGACTGAATTTGGTGAGCGAGATCGAATAAGTTTTCTGAAAGTTATAGAACTTTTAGTAAAACTTGGTAGTTTATTGAACAAAATTTCAATACTCTATATCTCAACTATTATTGGATGAAATATTTTCAAACTTTTTTGAGGGAACACAAACACGCATGAACAGGTAGGGGCAAGGATTCTCAAAATCAATGAAATCCGGAAAATATCGACGCAGTTCATCTAATTTAGGTATATTCACGTAAAAACTGCATAGTGCATTAACCTGAAAAAAGGGTGTTGACCCTGCAAAATATTGAAAAAACTGTTGCTTTCTCCATTTCTTGTCTCTTCAACAGCACAGTTTTTCCACGCTTTTTGTACCATTTCGTGATTTTTTTCCGCTAGGAATAACTAGAAGGTAAGCCCAGCTCCCTGGGTTAGTGGGTTGGTGTCAGGCCCTGCGAGCCAGCCGTAAAAAAGACTAGCACCGGTAAATCAACAAGAGAAGAATGCGAACCGATACCAATGGCGACGACCACAGCGACGAAAAGGGACTTGCGATTGGAAGCTCGGTACGTGGAACTGCAGATCTCTCAACTTCATCGGGAGCACCCGCATACTCGCCGATATACTGAAGGACCGCGGGTTCGGAATCGTAGCGCTGCAGGAGGTGTGTTGGACAGGATCTATGGTGCGAACGTTTAGAGGTAATCATACCATCTACCAGAGTTGCGGCAATACACGTGAGCTGGAAACAGCTTTTATAGTGATAGGCGACATGCAGAGGCGCGTGATCGGTTGGTGGCCGATCGACAAAAGAATGTGCAGGTTGAGGATCAAGGGCCGATTCTTCAACATTAGCATAATAAACGTGCACAGCCCTCACTCCGGAAGCACTGATGATGACAAAGACGCATTTTACGCGCAGCTCGAACGCGAGTACGACCGCTGCCCAAACCACGACGTCAAAATCATCATAGGGGATCTAAACGCTCAGGTAGGCCAGGAGGAGGAATTCAGACCGACGATTGGAAAGTTCAGCGCCCACCAGCTGAAGAACGAAAATGGCCTACGCCTCATCGATTTCGCCGCCTCCAAGAACATGGCCATTCGAAGCACCTTCTTCCAGCATAGCCTCCCGTATCGTTACACCTGGAGATCACCACAACAAACGGAATCTTAAATCGACCACGTTCTGATGGATGGACGGCACTTCTCCGACATTATCGACGTCAGGACCTATCGTGGCGCTAATATCGACTCTGATCACTACCTGGTGATGGTTAAACTACGCCCAAAACTCTCCGTTATTAACAACGTACATTACCGGCGGCCGCCCCGGTACGATCTAGAGCGACTGAAGCAACCGGATGTCGCCATCGCATACGCGCAGAATCTCGAGGCAGCGTTGCCGGACGAGGGTGTGCTCGATGTGACCCTCTAGAGGACTGCTGGAGTACAGTCAAAGCAGCCATCAACAACGCAGCCGAGAGCACTATCGGGTACGTAGAACGGAGTCGACGAAACGATTGGCTCGACGAGGAGTGCAGAGCGGTTCTGGAGGAGAAGGATGCAGCGCGGACGGTAATGCTGCAGCATGGAACCCGACAGAATGTGGAGCGATAAAGACAGAAGCGGAAGCAGCAGACCCGTCTCTTCCGGGAGAAAAAGCGCCGCCCGGAAGAAGCGGAGTGCGAGGAAATGGAACTGCTGTGCCGTTCACAGGAAACACGCAAGTTCTACCAGAAACTCAACGCATCCCGCAAAGGCTACGTGCCGCAAGCCGAAATCTGCAGGGATAAGGACGAGAGCCTCCTGACGGACAAACGTGAGGTGATCGAAAGGTGGAAGCAGCACTTCGACGAGCACCTGAATGGCGAAGAGAATGTAGGCACGGAGGACCAAGGCAGCGGAGGAAATGACTATGTTGGTGCAGCAGAGGACGGGAACGAACCAACTCCCACGCTGAGGAAAGTTAAGGATGCCATCCACCAGCTCAAAAACAACAAAGCGGCTGGTAAGGACGGTATCGCAGCAGAACTCATCAAGATGGGCCCGGAAAAGTTGGCCACCTGTCTGCACCAGTTAGTAGTCAAGATCTGGGAAACCGAACAGCTACCGGAGGAGTGGAAGGAAGGGATAATCTGTCCCATCCACAAGAAAGACGACAAGTTAATGTGTGAGAACTTTCGAGCGACCACCATTTTGAATGCCGCCTACAAAATGTTATCCCAGATCATCTTCCGTCGTCTTTCACCTAAGGTAAATGAGTTCGTGGGAAGTTACCAAGCCGGTTTCATCTTCACCGTACGGCAAATCCTCCAGAAATGCCGTGAATACCAGGTCACAACGCATCACCTGTTCATCGACTTCAAAGCGGCATACGACAGTATCGACCGCACAGAGCTATGGAAAATTATGGACGAGAACAGCTTTCCCGGGAAGCTGACTAGACTGATAAGAGCAACGATGGACGGTGTGCAGAACAGCGTAAGGATTTCGGGTGAACTATCCAGTTCATTTGAATCTCGACGGGGACTACGACAAGGTGATGGACTTTTCTGCCTACTATTCAACATCGCCCTGGAAGGTGTTATGCGACGAGCCGGGCTCAACAGCCGGGGTACGATTTTCACGAAATCCAGCCAATTTGTCTGTTTTGCGGATGACATGGATATTATTTCTAGAATATTTGGAACGGTGGCAGAACAGTACACCCGCCTGAAACGTGAAGCAACAAAGGTCGGACTGGTGGTGAATGCGGTTAAGCGCTAAGACAAAGTACATGCTAGTAGGTGGGACTGAGCGAGACAGGACAAGCCTTGGCAGCAATGTTACGTTAGACGGGAATACTTTCGAGATGGTAGAAGAATTCGTCTACCTCGGTTCCTTGCTAACGGCTGACAATAACGTGAGCCGTGAAATACGAAGGCGCATCATCAGTGGAAGTCGTGCCTACTATGGGCTCCAGAAGAAACTGCGGTCAAAAAAGATTCACCCCCGCACCAAATGTACAAGACGTTAATAAGTTCTCTACGGACACGAGACATGGACGATGCTCGAGGAGGACCAGCAAGCACTCGGAGTTTTCGAGCGACGGGTGCTAAGGACGATCTTCGGCGGCGTGCAGGAGAACGGTGTGTAGCAGAGAAGGATAAACCACGAGCTCGCTGCACTTTACGGCGAACCCAGCATCCAGAAAATGGTCAAAGCCGGAAGGATACGATGGGCAGGGCATGTTGCAAGAATGCCGGACAACAACCCTGCAAAGTTGGTGTTTGCTAACCATCCGGTTGGTACAAGAAGGCGTGAAGCGCAGAGAGCACGATGGGCGGACCAGGTGGAGCGTGATCTGGCGAGTGTTGGGCGTGACCGACGTTGGAGAGCTGCAGCTGCAAATCGAGTATTATGGCGGCAAATTGTTGATTCAGTATTATCATGAATTTGATGTTAACTAAATAAATGAAAATGAACTGGTTGCATTGGTTATGTCCCGAACAGAAAAAAACGTATCTTAATTGATCAGTTCCGAATTTCAAATCAAGTATTACTCACATGTCTGGCGAGTCGTCCTGATCCATACCGTCCACGACAGGGGGATCTCCGTCGATATTTGATGGACCCAGACTGTCCAAACTGTGATGTAACCGTATTTTGCTGCGGATTATTGCCCTGAGGTACATTATCATCTTCCAAGTTGAAAATCAAATCATCGTCAATGCGTTTGATTTGATCTTTGACAATGGAATTCGTCAAATGTTTTCCTTTTAACGTGGTATGCTTGAATGGTTCACCAAGCCCAAGTGCCATTCCCGTCACCAGCAGTTGAATTTCGTCATTTTCTGGAAGATCTAGTTTAAAGCGTAAGTCACATATTGCACATGGTACCATTGCTCTTAATTTAAAGTATATGGCTTGTAACAGTCGCTGATAGTGTTTGGAAAAACTTATATTCGGTTGACTTGTTGGTAGTTTTGCTCGCCAAACCTGCGTGAACATTTGTAGATTCCGCACTACTTCTACATCGTGTAGGCCTGGTACTACTTGTGTATTAACAACATCAAAACCGCTGAGGAATATAAAATATAATTCGTAAAACATATTATTTTTTAAATTTAAAGCATAGCTATACTTACTCCGGGGGACATGGTTCCATAAGTAGCGATATAATTTCCAAGTCATGAATGTCATCTACCTCTAAAACACATGTCTCCTTATTGCCATAGGTCAAATCTAGATCCACCATTTCTTCCTCGGAGTCATCGGAATCATCCGGTTGTGCCAACGATTTGTTGTTAATAAATTCATTGAGAGGCTTAAGCTGGCAATACTCTCTATTCCGGTCGACCGTCTCTTGGATTGATTTTTGTAGCTCTACGAGTTTGTCAGAATCTGCCCATGAATTTCCAGCCACAATTTTGGGCAGCGCTGGTTGTGACAAGGCCGGTAGATAAACGGCAGTGCCTGTGGCCACTAGTGCCATCATACGCTCACCAACAGCTACCGATGTTTTCAAACCAAATATGGCATTCATTCCTTTCATTTTTAGCTTATTAATCAGTAATTTATGCAGTTCTATTTCAAGAAAAGGTAATGCATCAGACATCTCCTTTGCATTTGATTCTCCTTTTAGATCCCGTTTTGATCTGCAGGCGTGTGCCTGAATAAGTATTCCGCGACCATCGACCTGAAGATTTATATCAGTATTTGTATTACATAGCAATAAATTATGGAATCTGAAAATAAGATTTTACCGTCGTGCGGGGCTACTTTTGCAATGCGGGGCTACTTTGGACACGTTTGGATATGGATTTTTAGAATTCAAAATATGGTTCAAATCTGTTTGATGTCTTCAAGACTAGGGTAACCAATATAATTTGGACTCCCATATATTTTGGACCTGAGTCGTATTTTCATAAATTTCACAGATTTAACCCTCGAGCAGTCGCGTCTTTAACTACCTGCAACGGCGCCACGCTCACGCTGTGTACCACAAGCGTGTATTTTTCATGGTGTGTGTACTCAGTACACGACGCGACCACTCCCGGGTTATTGAAGAGATGACTTAAATTTTTAAAATCATTCGCTAAATTAGAATGTTCTGCACGAGCAGCAATCATTTCCTTACTGGAAATATCATTATTTGCCTTGAAATTATTTTTTGTTAATCTCGTCATCCGCGCGAGTGTCGCGACATGTTTACGAAGAGATAATGTGATGCTGGGCAAACTTGCAGATGTTAACAAAAACGTTTATCATTCTAGCGCATTAAATTCGCAAAGTTCATCTAATCAGCCTTTGTCAATCAAGTAATTAGGATGTGATCCAGCATATCCAAGTGGCAGATTCTTCGAAAATAGTTCCAAGCGGGTTTCAACACCGGGTGTCCAAAATATATACCTAAAAGGGTCCAAAATACATTGGGGTGTCCAAAACAGTGAAAACTCATGCTCCAAAATTCAGTTATTTTCATCAAATGTTCAGCCAGAAATGACCTTGTGTGTATTTTAACGGACAATGGAGGCTTTTACGGTCATACTCACATCATCATTATGTGTAACACCCTGTGAATCTGTTTGATTTTGGCTTAAATTCTAACTAATGCCCTCTAGGGGTCCAAAATTCGACCGTTACCCTATTATAAAGCAATATTTTCCCCTTCATTTGGTTGAAATTGTTTTTCAAACAGACCCTTTATTTATTTATTTATTTATTTATCTTCGACATAATAAAAATATCGCACAGACAAAATTAACTTATCTACTAATTCTTAACTTAAACACATTCTTTGAAATTCCAAAGTCAAACATTGAGGCTATAGAGAAACGCATGGAGAAACGCGTTCAAACCGATGTCATTTACACCGACCTGACTGCAGCATTCGATAAATTGAACCATCGTATTGCTGTAGCTAAACTCGATCGGCTGGGGATACATGGAACCCTCCTGCAATGGTTTCAATCTTATCTTACAGGTCGCCACCTGTCTGTCGTCATAGGTGACTGTCAGTCCGTTTCATTTGCCGCAACGTCTGGTATCCCACAAGGTAGCCACTTGGGTCCACTGATCTTTTTGATATATTTTAATGACGTGAACTTGGTGATCAAATGCCCACGGATATCCTACGCGGATGATCTCAAACTGTATCTTCGTGTTCGATCGATTGAAGACTGCTACTTCCTCCAACGTCAGCTGAATGCGTTTGCTGAATGGTGTACTCTAAACCGAATGGAAGTTAACCCGTCCAAATGCTCGGTGATTTCCTTTACGAACAAAAAACGGTCAATACTATTTGATTACAGTTTGTCAGGCACCCAAATTGAACGCGTCAGTCAAGTCAAAGACCTTGGTGTAGTTTTGGATGAAAAGCTCTCTTTTAAACAACATATCAACTAGTATATCAACTACGCCGTCGGAAAAGCCTCTAGCATTCTCGGCTTCATATTAAGAATAGCAAGAGAGTTCACGGATATCTTCTGCCTTAAGTCCTTGTACTGTGCCCTATCCCGATCCATACTTGAGTATTGTTCGGTTGTTTGGAACCCATACTACAACAATGGAGTTGAAAGGATTGAGTCTGTTCAACGGCGATTTTTAAGATATGCTCTTCGACGTTTGCCTTGGTCCAATCCGTATAATTTGCCAAGTTATGAAAGCCGTTGCCAGCTGATACATCTGGAACCTTTATCGACCCGTAGGGACACAGCCAGGGCTTTACTGGTCTCGGACACTCTGCAAGGACGCCTTGATTGCCCCGCCATTCTGGATCAACTAAATATTAATGTTCAACCTCGTGCTCTTCGCAACAATTACATGCTGCGGCCACCCTTAAACCGGACGAACTACAGTATGTTTGGGGGTGTTAACGGCCTGCAACGTAACTTCAATAGAGTTTGTTCATTATTCGATTTTAATGTGTCTCGTCAAATACTTCGTCGGAGGTTTCGTTTGTTTTTTTTCAAGGCGTAATTAGTTTGTAGTTTTGTATGTTTTTTTTTTTGTTTATTAATTTTGACTATTAATTGGATTGTGTTAACAGTTTTTCTTGTGCTTATGTTTAAGTTTTATTTTCGACTGCGATATGTTACTTTGTCATGTTACACTTTAGATTTAAGTAAAATCATTGGGGCTTATATAGAGCCTGTTGATTAGATAAATAAATAGCTACTTCATTGAAGCGTGTACAACAAACGTCTAGAGGGTTGTTCATTTCGTATGTAGTGCGGTGAAACGATCGGCGAAAAAAATCTGGCTGACGATTTTCTCGGGACAGGGCATTGAATCGAAGCTTCTCAAGTATGTCTGCGCAGTCGACGTGGCCTGACAGGACATCAAACACAAACATTCGCTGTAGAAATGCACGTCTGCTTGACAATGTTTATTGTGTTTATTGATTATCAGGACGCGAAAAAACATCGAATAAACCATAAAAATATGTATAAAGTATCAGAACATTTGCTCTGTATGCATTGTTTTTATAGTTCATCAATTTCAAATGGTTGATCAATTCATTGAAGATATATCAACGTAGCATATACAATCGAATATTTGTATCGTTATACATTATAAATGACCGTTTCACCTAAATAAAGGAGATAGCCTTCAAGTCTATTTTTTTTTTTGAAAGGTTCCTAGCGGCACGCCGAAGAACGTAGAAACCTCTTCCATCACTGTATGCGCAATTGTCTCGCGTCTATATGGAGGAGCACGATGCGTTTGCGCGGACAACGACAGTTCACTAGGGGTTGTTCATAAACCACGTAGACCAAAATTCATCTCAGACTCCCCCTCCCCCCTCGTAGACTTTGTCCGTACAAAAATTTTTAAATTTGTATGGAGCGTAGACTTTGGCCAGCTGGTCACAGAAGTAAGCAGTTATCGTCGAGTTTCGTGAAGTCGTAATCACGCGTGATAGCATGATAGCTTTGAAGCTATCAGCACTATTGGATGCTACACTTACTTCTCACTATGAATTTTCGTTTTTTTTTGTACAATTTTCACTATACAAGAAAATATTATCTAGTATCATTGAAGGCATTCGAAACCCATTAGGATTTACTAATTCGTAAGTATTTAAGAAATGTTGAATCAGATTAATGATCATGTATAAGAAATTTCAAGAACAATGTATATGTATATGAACTAATTAAATACATGAGAAAGTTTAGTTATTGCATGATATTTAAACAAAATTTACAAATATGATTATTAAAATCAATTGAATAGTGGGACAGAAAACCCAGACAAGTATGTTGGCTTTAAAAAGGCCCCAAAGCCAGTCACAAAACTAATAATGCTTTCATTATGATATGACGATGACCAAAACCTTCTCAAGTCCATCCGACCTCGAACTGTTCTCTGGTACCGTGAAATCAACAAGCTCCAATCATCCCTCCTCCACATTTCACTCACGACATAAGTTTTGAATGGCGGAACCAGGAACCGAAAAAAGCGACCGGAACCAAATAACGTCATGGTAGTAGATTCTACTGAGCCCCGGCATTAAGCATTTCTGATAAATATGCCGAATACATATGATCAGCTATATTGCGTCTGCAGCAACATGTTCGTGATAAACCGTTGGAGGCGTATTGAAGTATTCAAATTGATATGTTTCACTAAAGAACATTACATTGCAAAAATTAAAACGAAACGCCGTCAAGTCAACCCTCGTGATCCATGGGAGAGGTATTTAGCTGTGGAAAGAATGCGTTGTAATTAAATGGGTAACGTAATTTACCTTTGTTGTTTTAGGGGTGTTCAGTAAACATTTAGCATAGATCCTACTTGTGTTATTCGAGTGAGTAATTGGTCCTGCTCTTGAAGACTGCTTTCAGCTCCTAGGAATCCAGTTAGTACGGTGGAAATCCGTGTAGTTAATGACTTATAACCGGGTTATACGTACGAACATTTCACCAATCGAGTTATGTTCGACACAAGACTCCGATGCAGATGTTAGTACAATTTAGTGATATTCTCACGGCGGCCATTCAGAATGCTTCCGCGGATTAGGAAGGAATATCATGTCATTTTCGATCTTCCCTCCCATCTTCAAGGGGTCATTACAAGCTCAACGCAATCGTTCAGGCACTTTGAATGTCATCGTTGATGAAATTGTTAGAATATCACATATCCTGCAGTAATATTCAAAGTTTTGTGACTAGTTCACCCAAGAATCCTGCCTCGACCAAGTTGGCAGAACGCTGCCCATATCCCTTTCTGAACCAAAGGGCAGGGGGTCCCTTTATAAAGGCTGTCTATATTACAATATCACGTTGCTCATAATACCAATACCAAAGATTGCACAGAACCATCTAAAATTCATATATTTATTGAAATCATGTATGGTATAGTATACTACAGTATTGGTACAAGGTAGTTTTCTAAATAACTCTGGAATTTTAAATGCAGTTTTGTCATATTGTCGCGCTTATCTTTTATTAGAGTCCTGCGGCGGTCGTACGCTCGCAAGGCATACCGCCGCATGACAGTCGCAAGGCAAAACAAAAAAAAAAGTGTTCCCGCCAAAAACAAAAGCACGTGGGTTTCGCGAAGTGACAGATGTTTTTGAATGTATTTGTGACGAACGGCAAGAGTAGCTCAGTGGAATGAGTGTTCTTGCTGTCAAACCCCATATAGTGGAATTATTGCGCTTAGCAAGAAAAAATTTAGTTTCACACTTTTACTGATCTGTCAGTCAGTTGTGCGCAAGGGTGAATCTCATACCATGGGCAGTATTCATATTTGCATTACTTAAAACATACCCAAGTGATATCGACTGCATGCGATCAATACAAGACTGAATGCAACGAATAATGGCACAACCAATCGAATCAGCAACAATTCCAGAAAATACTGTTTTATTTCCGTTTCATTAAAATAATCTCGAAAGGGACCATAATGAGTTAACTTACCTTTCCACGCAAGTTATCAACAACAACAATCAGCCGGTGGGCGAGCGTCGATGTTTGTTTTGGTCGCAGACAACGGAAACGTGCTGCGTGTAGCTTTGGCGCGCAACGACGTCGTCTGCTTTCTTGCTCCTGATTGGCTGCGCGCAACTGGAGTGGAGCTGCGCGTAACTGCCCGGCGCGCAAATTGCGCAACGAAAGAAAAACTATACAAAATATTCGCAATATATACTTTTAAATCTGGTGACGCTGTTATGATTAGTGACTGTCGCGCTGATATCAGAAGCCAGAGGCAGGTAATCGCCATATTCTGATTTTTCTTGAGAGGCCCCCCTCCAGTTCTGTATGAGATGTGTCCGATTGGTGTATGAACAACTTTTTTGTTTATTGATGGATTAAGTTCAAATTTTGCATACATCCTACATATATACTCACGATTATTATATGTAAAAATTATGGAAATCCATTCACTACTCTGGGAGTTATAATGTCATAAAGTTGAAAAAACTATGAAAAAGTGTAAAAAGAACCCCGCACGACGGTATACAAAAAAATGCTTCTTACCTGAAGTCCCTCTGGAATTTCTATAGTACATAATAGAACATCAGGTACACAGCCATTCCTGATTTAAAAGAATAGGATGGATAGAATCAAAACTATTCGTTAAATTTAAAAACATTCTTACTTGCATATTGCGCACTTCATCGTATTAATCCTAAACGGTATGGATGTGTGAGAGTATGGAATATGGCATATACCACACTGATTTCCGATTGCTTGTGGCGCAGAAGTTTTGTTTGTAGAATCCAACGCGTCTTTAAGTATTCGAGTATCTGCACTGGTATCAACCCCATCGGTCTCGAAACTTTTTTGGTTGTCGGCGATGTCTGCGCATTTTGTTGAAGAGCTTAGGTCTGAAGTAGGATTCAAGTCTTTTTCTAACTCCTGGCCATCCATAGAAGATGTCATGATTTCTTTATTCAGAGATGATCCATGCAATCTAACACTGTCAGTTGCCGATGGTTCGCCGTGCTGCAAATTTATCACTGCAGCTGTGCCAATGGCCGACAATACACATACGTCCTCGCTGTAAAAGTACAAAGTATGTGAGTAACACCTTCAAAACGGCTTCGTTGAGGGCTTTTATGAGAACAGATAAGTTATGGCAAGTTCTCAGTATTAAGTGTGTAACATTATTATTTTACCCTAATAGAATTGATTCACTATGAGACTATAAAGAGAAGAAATGTCAGATCCAATGAGAGTCTACTGTCGTTTTTAATCGAAACCACACGTGTTGCGTTTTCTCTGTTATTGAAAGATTTCAATAGGTGATGTGTCCAGTTTTGCGCGATTGAGATTCTCGTCGGTTTTTCGGCGGTTTTCGTTCTCCGGGAATATTATCGTCGCACCACCAAATCGAAGTCGTCGCTAGAAGCACATGCGAAGTTGCAGCTGCGAAGTAAATTTTAATCTATTTTTTCTGTTGCGCATCATTAAGCTAATTAATAGCAACAATATGCACTAATCCAAATTTAGTTGCGACATTTCTAAATAGCTTAAAAATCAATTTTCGCACGTTCGGTCACTTCGTATTTCGACCAAAAGCATAATAGTTCGCGAAAAGAAAACTTCGTGTCGTGCGTGATGGAGGAGGAAACGAGAAGTTTCCGCATCAAACCGTTCGATGGAGTCGGTTTCAATAATTATTGGAGTTTCCGCATGCGGGCTTACCTCCAGCAACTAGAAGTGCTGCATTGCGTGGAGAGAAGCGCGGAAGAAGAAGATTTTTGGAACACTCCCACAGCGGCGACGGCAGAGGTGAAAGCGGCGGATGAGATACGGAGAGCGGCGCGAGTGAGACAAGACAACAAATGTCTGTGCTGATACAGTCGGTTGCGGACAGTCACCTTGAGTACGTCAAGGTGTCGTCGAAACAGATCTGGGACGATCTGCACGATATCTTCCAGCGGAAAAGCATAACAAACAGATGCTGCTGAAGCGGCAGCTGCTCTCGATGCGATACAACGAAGGGGACAAGCTACAGTATCATTTCTTGCGATTTGATCAGCTGGTGCGAGAGATAAAGGGAGCCGGAGCACGAATGGATGAAGAGGACGTAATTTGCCATCTGATGTTAACGATGCCGGAATCGTTTGACGCCGTCACCACGGCGATGGAGGCAATTTCGGAAAGGTTGACGATGGATCTGGTGCACCGGAGGTATCTCGATGTTGAGGCCAAACGGACAGGACAGCGACTGGAAAGCGATGAGTTAAGCTAACTGATCAGCCATCAAGAAAACATTGTTACCCTAAATAAGTCATTAAGCACACTGCTCCGCATATCGCAATGAATTAACTACATCGGCTGTTTTCCTACTCTCCGCATCGACCAATGTGGCGCTAGCTTCTATGCGCGAAAAATCGCTAAAAGTTAATCGCAAAAATATTGTATGGCGAATACCATCTAAAGGCAAATTCTTCAAAGTGGAACACATTATTCAAAAAAAATTTGGTAGTGGTTGTGCACAATGGTGACTACTATTAAGCCTACCAAATATTTTTTCGAGAAAAGCTTTGTATTTCAAGTAATTCAAGTTTAGATGCATTTCGCCATACAAAATTAAATCGATTTACTCCTGCTGATCAACTGTGGCTGCGCGCAAAGCGGGTAGTCCATTGGAAAACCCCTGAATACGTTCTACACTCCACCCTTCAACCGAAGCAGCAGCTTGGCATAGCAACGACCGATCGCAGGAAAAGCAATACATGCTCAAATAGCCGCGTCACATCTCCGCACGACAGAGCGTCGACAGCGAAGCAGAAGGAAAAATTGAAGTACATAAGGAGATCGTTGCGGTCAGTAAATAACATCCACGCTATACTGCAGCCACACATTGTCACCTCCGAGAGACGATTTTCTTTACCCAACGTCTCCACTAGACAGAAATGTCTTGCCATTTTGCTGCCAGAAAGAGAAAACGTAACAGAAATGATCAACACCGCTGCTTTCCATGCAAACAGCGAGAGAACATTTCTGTCATGACACATCTGTCCAGCAAAATGGCAAGACATTTCTGTCTAGTGGAGACGTCGGGTTACCCTCGGTGCAGCGCGTCATCACGCACACAATCAGAGCTCGGCGGCAAGACGATCGAACGATCGCACTGCATTCAGTGTCGTCTAGCCCACTTCGTCGTCCGCACGTAGCAGTTCGAAGCTGTCGCGGGGTTTAATCGAACGAAACTTTGCCTGCAATAAATTTGCAAGAGTGCGCGGGTGCAAAAAGTAAAATCAAAATCCGAGTGCGGTGCGAGACTCACTTCTCTGCTGGAAGTGAGCAGCCAGCTTCCCAGATCAAGGTATGCGCAATTTGACGGTGAAGTTGTAATGAGTTAATGGCCATCTTGATGACAGGTTAATTCCCCGGACGACAAGACGCTAGTCGCAGCTATTGTAAGCGTCACCATTTTGAAAGCGCGAAAATAGGATCGACACGTGAGTTTCGACAAATGTAAGTAAAATGGAGATCTTTAGTAGAATGGAAGTTTAAACAGTTTTTCGTCTAGACGGACGACTAGTGGCCAGATCGCGCTAAATTTATTCGCAAGCGATACGTTTTACGGTCGCACGGAACACCAGTGCAAGTGCATCGCATTCCGGCATCGCCAGCCAAGAAGCCAGTCGAGAAGAAGAAGACCACAAATGCCTTCCATTGGAAGTATGTCGATCTGCCGTTCCACGTGACACGCAGGGAGCTAATAGCCTGGTGCCGTAGGGCTTTTGTTTCCTATTTTTCAGTTTTGTCGTCCAGCACAACAAGCGTCGTCGGTCCGGATAGGGCGATCGAATCCCATCGCCACGCGTTCAGAAGAGAGGGCTGCTGGGCCGAATGGGTCAACAACGTCGGTGCGTCACATTGGTCGTTGGAAGCGCGGCCACAGTGTGGTTAGGCGAGGCAACATCCTCGGTGGTAACCGAGATACGACGTAAGAGCGTCGATAAGAGCAGGTCAGTCAAGCCGGTGTGAGCATCGACGAAGCCAGGATGGTGAGTCAGCCGGACGTCAGCGGGGTAGCGATGGAAGACAGGGCGCGCCCTGCAGTGCAGTGAGTAAAGCAATGCAACCTTAGTTATTAGGCTATCAAGAGAGATCGTAAGGGCATTGAGGATAGGAGGACCAGTCAGGAGTAGGAGAATGATGACCAGTTAATAAATTTGTTAACTATGATCAGTTTGTGTTGAGATTTATTTGTTGTGTGCGCATTCCCTTAAGAGCTTTCCGGGACTCAACGAGGCTGTGTTATTCCCTTCGATAGTCATTCACAACAGCGAAGCGGCGGAGGGTTCTGCTTTTGTCGAGAAATCCTAAGGCAAACTGAAGTGCTTCGGCTGCGGGCAGATTGGGCATAAACGCGCCCAGAGTCCGAAATTCAGCGAGAAGAAAAACAGTGCAAAAATCAGCGAAGAAAAATGACACCCAAAAGGCGAATGTGGGAGCAAGAACGGTATCGTTTGTTGCTGCTGAGACCCACCAAGAGGTGGTCGCGATGAGTGAAGTGTCTGAGACGCGATGGTTTTTGGACAGTGGGGCGTCCGATCACATGTCCAATGACAAGACATTGTTTTCGATCATGGAAAAGTTAAATCGTCCGATCGAGATTCTAACTGCGAAGAACGGTGTGAGCTTGCATGCTGGCTATAGAGGTCGTGTTACTACTAGTGCTTTGACGTTTGACACTCCGGATCTGTCACTGAACTTGCTCTTGTTGCGTCGGCTGGAAAATTCCGGGAAAAAGGTCGTATTTTTTGGCAGAAAAGTGAGTGTCGAAGACGAAGAGGGGGTAGTCGCCACCGGAAGGCAACTTGGACGTCTGTACTGTATGGATTTTGTGTGTGAAAAAGTTAAGCCTGATGATCAAGCACTAGTGAGTGGACGGGTTTGCAAAAGCTTGGAAGTGTGGCACTATCGATTCGGGCATCTCGGCAATGACAATCTCATGAAGCTTGTGCGGAACGAAATGGTCGAAGGAATGCCGGTTGAAATCGCGCGCGGTAAAGCTGAAAGTTTGTGTGTGAACCGTGCATTATTGCAAAGCAGACGCGTGAATCGTTCGAGCCCCGATCGGAGAAACGTGCTAGTAGGCCCCTCGAAATCGTTCATAGTGATGTTTGTGGCCCCATCACTCCGCTCTCTTGGGATGGCCACTCGTATTTTGTCACGTTCACGGACGACTATACACACCTGGCGGTAGTGTACCTCATGCAGCATAAGGATGGTGGTTCGGAGGTGAATCCAGAAGAAACCACTAATGTGAGAAGAAGTGGTAGAGTGATTAATCCAACGCGGACATAATGGCGTTCGTACTCAGTGCAGAAGAGTTTGTGGAAGAAATTCCGTCGGACATCGAAACTTTGAAAACAAGAAGTGACTGGCCTATGTGGAAGCATGCTGTTGATGAAGAACTGGTATCACTGGAAAAGAACGATACGTGGACCCTTGTTAAGCTGCCAGAAGGACGGAAAGTAGTGGACAATAAGTGGGTGTTTAAACCTAAACGGAGCAGTGATGGTGAAGTAGATCGTTACAAAGCCAGACTTCTGGCGCGCGGTTTCTCGCAGCGGTGAGGCTTTGATTATGTAGACACTTACTCTCCTGTCGTGAAAATGACCACCCCACGCGTTTTGTTAGCTCTAGCCAATCAAAAGGACTGGGAAGTGCACCAACTAGATGTCAAGTGTGCATTTCTGAACGGCGTGTTGGATGAAGAAGTGTATATGCGCCAGCCATCTGGATTTGAGCGGGGAGATGGACTAGTCTGCAGATTGAACAAGGCCATATACGGACTAAAACAAGCGTCGAGGAAGTGCAACATGCGTTTCCATCAGTTCATGGTCCGACTGCAGTTCAAACAAAGTGAACATGACTCGTGCCTGTACAGTTGATTATATCGTGGTGTCGTGCTATACGTAATCATTTACGTCAGTGATATTCAGCCTAACTGCTTTTGCGGGCCAAAAATGAATTTTGAAAAGAGACTGCGGGCCGCAAGTTATTCAAGAATTTATTTCTCGGTTCATTAATTCAACAATGTTTAAGGCTCAAAACAAAATACATTTGTTTGATTTTTTGAAAAGTGTGAAGAAAAAGCATTAGTTAAAATTCACGAATAAAAAGAAATCATTTTTTTTTCTGAAAATATTGAACGAGAGCAAAGAACTAAACAACCTGTTGGATGTGGAACTGTAAGGTTTTTTGGACTTCTCGTGAATTTTGAGAAATTTCAAAATGACAACTTCCTGGAGATACTATTTTGGAAGTTCTTGATGATCTTTTTATTTAGTTTTTCTTGCGTAATTTCTTTGGACGCCAATGAAGAAAAACCTGCAGACATGATTTCCAAGTATTTGTTGCTGATTTGGAATAAATATTTTGAGAGGAATTCCCAAAAGTGTTGCAAGGGGAATAAAAAATATCTTGTCTAATCCCTAAAATTCCGAAAGTTTGGGCAACACATCCTTTAAAAGAAATTGTAGGCAAACATTCTGTAAAAAAATCAAAAAGATTCTTGGTAGAAGTGCTGAATATGATGTAGTATATACCAGAATTAGTTTCGCCAATAGATACAAAATGGAAATATTTTTTTTCGTGAAATTAAACAAATTTCGAAAAAGTAGTCTTTTACAGTTTTTAAAACTTTCAAAAAATTTACTTCTTTTGAAAAACTCCCCACGATATTGGCAAAATTTCAGTAGTTAGTAGGCATTCTCATGAAAGTTTTAAAATTTGGTGAAATTTCTGATTTTCATTATGGAATTTATAAGTGGGCCACTTACTAAAACATTTCAAAATCAGTTCGCGGGCCGCACAAAACCTGGTCGAGGGCCGCAATTTGGTGACCACTGATTTACGTAGACGATATACTTGTCGTCGGGAATTCGCTGGAAGCAATACGTAAGTTGAAGGCATAGCTTTGCAGTGAGTTTGAAACAAGAGATCTTCAGGAGGTGAAATCTTTCCTCGGGTTGAGCATACATCGCGATCGCAAGGCAGGAGTTCTGACCGTGAACCAGCGGGTCTATCTGAAAGTGTTTTCGAACGCTTCGGAATGAACGACTGCAAGCCGTCCGCCATTCCCATGGAACCACACGTGTTGCGTTTTCTCTGCTATTGAAAGATTTCAATACTCAGATCATTACGCATTAGCGGTTTATCGATTCAAAGGCATCTATAACAACAGTTTCGACTTACTCGGGACGACCCGAAACACCTCATGGAGTAACCAGTCTTTGTTTATGATACGCTTGATAAAAACGATGGAATCGAAATCAAACAATACGTAAAAAATCAGAGGGGTGTGTACAAGACACAACCGCATGACGTAGGGGTGGTGGGGGTAAAGTGGACAACCTAAGCATTTTGGTCGTTTCCGGCGGAAACGCGGCAAAACCCATCTACTTTTCCGAGTAACATGGAAGATAATGATATACTCTAGAAATCTTGTAAGAGGTTGCATTTAAAAAATATTGTTTTCTTTGATTATTTTCTTCACAAAATCGTGCATCAAAATAGCGTGAAAAAAAATGGTGGGGGTAAAATGGACAATCGATGGGGTAAAATGAACAAGTCGTTAAAAGTTATATAACAACATATTGTTTCTATGTTTTTAAATATAAACTATCAAATTTCATACGATACCTTTATTTTGTTGTTTTAAAACTTTTGATACAAACTTTGAAACACACTTAAATAATTATTGTAAAAATAGTGAAAAAAACAAGCACTGTTTTGGATGAAAATTATATTTTGTTGATATAAAATATTTTTTTTATAAATTTTTACTTCAATTATCTCATGATACGTATGACGGCTGATGATTCTGAAGTTTGCAAAAAAAAATATGAAATTTTGGTGGAATTTGTACCGATTGTCCATTTTACCCCCACGGTCTGATTTTGTTAAAAAAAAATCCAAAACTTATTTTTTTTACAAAACCTAATTTTTTTTCGGTCGAATATACTCTTCTACGTGGACTTTATTGGTTTAGGGTGTAAAACTTGTAATAATTTGAAAATAACTTACGAGAAAACCTTAGCAATTATAAGCAGATTTTACATCATTTCCCTTGTTTCACGTGATTTTTAAAGTTCTTGTCATCTTGAAGAGGATTATTTGATTTTAATGTTCAAGATCAGCAAAAGTATAATGATTCATGCTTAGGCATAAGCTTCAATCGTTGAAACATTTTGAAAAACAATAAAAGCCATGAAACTGTACCCTGTCCATTTTACCCCACCTGTCCACTTTACCCCCACCACCCCTAAACTACGTAAAGCAGTTTGTTATAAACAACAAATGACTTCTATGCAACTTCATTGGATCAACAATAGAATTTGTAGTGGCTAAAAGTTTTGAAAATCGATAATTTTAACAAGATTTGTGTTGAAAATATTTATAACAAAGTTTGAAGCCTGAAGAAATCCCTTTATAACTTTACACTGTACACGCAAGAAGGAAGCGTACTCGCCAGATTCGATGACATGACTAGGTGATAAGACAAGCTGTTGCATTTAGTTTAGGAGTAGATTTTAAAATTCGGCGGTTTTGACACTTATGTGACCAGCATCACTTTGTCAGAAAATCTACCGTTTACTCTTTCTGAAAACTGCTGATAAAGCCCTCAAAAGGGTTGTTTGGACCAGAATTTGTTAAAAATATTGCACGTGTTAGAACAGCGACGATGATAGGCTTTGATAGTTTCAATTTTCAAACACTTGTTATGATGAAAAGGAATGCAATAGTTCAATAGGCGCACTAGAGAAATGTTGCGACCAGATGCGGTTTGATTTCCACAGAGTGCTGTTGATGTAGTTGGTTTCGAATTCTTAGTTGTAGCAACTTCCTCGGAAAATTCACCGTACCCTCTTTCAGAAAATTATTGGTCCTTTAAAGAACTGTTTGAACCAATTTTACAGAAAATTGAGCTCCTATGCGATAAAACATAGTAAAATTTACGTGCCGCGCTTTTGATGCAGTTGATTTTAAATTCTTGGTGGTCTCAACACTTTCACAATGCACACCAAATGCTTTCGAATAATTATCTCATTGAATATTTGCATAATTTGGATAAATCATGCAAATATTTAGGTAAAATTGTAAAGATTTACGAATTTTGCGAAGACTTACACGCATTGAAATGTGGCAACACTGAGTAATACATTTCATTAAAATGAAATTTTCTTCATCATCTGAGAAGAAGAAAACGTTTTCCGAATTGTCAATCAAATAGCACAGCTCTCACAAATTTGAATTGAATGTCTCATGGTTGCGACGGAGCGCTATTCAATTTTCACACAGCGCTCAAGTGATTGACATTTGTGTCCCGGGCTTTCGTCCTAAAAAAATTATTCTTTCGCTCCTGGTCCTGTGGGACATTTTCGTAGCCCTTACAAGGACTCCCAAGTAACAATTCCATCGCTGATTGGTTTTGTTTGATTTTTATTAATGTTTTATTACAGCAATAATTAAAACTCACAATTTTATGACTGCTTTTATGAAAACCATTAATAAAATGTTTTATAGTATACTTGAAGATATCCATAAAGACAGATTTTAAGAGTAAACAAAACTTTCCGATATGTAAACCTTCTGGCAATCATTATTACCGCAATAAAACTGTTAAAACTCTCAACAGATGGCGATCCGTTCGATTAGTAACGACATCTGTTGGTGGAAAAGCAGAAACTACGACACTGCTAGGTTTATTGCGGTCATCATAAAAGTAAACTCATTTTCGCTGATTATGGTCGTCGCCATATTGAAGAATTAGCTTACGTGAATGAATAATAGGTAATTTTGCTTAAATTAGCAATAGAGCTTGCTGACGTTTATTCACCTTTCTCTTTCAAACATGCAGGCGGAATAGGATTTGTTGTCATCAGGAAAGGTTTCCCGATGAAAACAAATCCTATCCCGCCTGCATGCTTGAAAGAGAGAGGTGAATAAACGTCAGCAAGCTCTATGAATTGGTAGTTTGCAACCATTTCATAACATGCTCACATAAATAAACTCTCTCGACTGAGTTTTTTTTTGTGATTCGGGATAGTTTTACTAAATTCACAAACTAATTTATTTCATTCCAAGATGATAACATTCACTATTTTCGAAGCGCATTAATTTTATGATTCTGCAACCCCAATATTCACGGTAAATTCGAATGCGCATACGCCTACCAGCACAAAAACTACTAAAATACTACTTTGAAATAATCGCTTTCTACTTACGAATGATGTATCCTCCTGAACTTTACGTGCCATCGAAGAAGCTTCTCTGCATCTTGAGCTGTCATAGTTTTTGTTGAAAAAAAAACAACAACAATCGAGAATGGGAAATATTTCAACTAGTTTTTAAAACGGGTTTATTGCTACTCTTAATGCGGTTTGCAAAACCTCTCCGAGAGTGGTCCACTTAGCCGGAAGATGCTCTTAAAGAGGTTATCAAGAGGTTTCGATGTATAAATCAGTTTTATTGTGAGTTTTATAAAATTGGTCATGAATATCTCTTGTAGAGCCGAACAAAACTTAAAATGTTACTTGGGCTCCCAAGTAACAATTCCATTGCTGATAGGTTTTGTTTGATTTTTATTAAGGTTTTTTTACATCAATAGTTAAAACTTACAGTTTTATGACTGCTTTTATGAAAACCATTGATAAAATGTTTTATAGTATACTTGAAGATATTCATAAAGACTGATTTTAAGAGTAAACAAAACTTTCCGATATGTAAACCTTCTGGCAATCATTATTACCACAATAAAACTGTTAAAAATCTCAACAGATGGCGATCCGTTCGATAAGTAACGACATCTGTTGGTGGAAAAGCAAAAACTACGACACTGCTAGCACAGACAAACAGACGTAACACTCTGATATTTTGCATCGTACACCGATTTAACGGTCTATTTGAAAATTTGATAGTTGGCCAACTGACCACCCGTGGCGTTCGCATCGTTTTTGCTCGAGTTTGACGTTTGCCCACTACCGCCACCTAGTTGATGGTCGGCCAAACTCAGTCCTTTCAGCATTGGGCGAACATGTTTCCGTGACTATGATTTGATTCGAAAAATGTTCGAAGTGTTACGTCTGTTTGTCTGTGCTGCTAGGTTTATTGCGGTCATCATAAAAGTAAACTTGCTTTCGTTCAATTTTCGCTGATTATGGTCGTCGCCATATTGAATAATTAGCTTACGTGAATGAAAAATAGTTAATTTTGCTTAAATAAGCAATGAATTGATAGTTTGCCACCATTTTCATACCATGCTCACATAAATAAACTCTCTCTGCTGAGTTTTCTTGTGATTCGAGATAGTTTTCCTGAATTCACAAATTGATTTATTTCATTCCAAGATGATAATATTCACTATTTTCGAAGCGCATTAATTTTATGATTCTGCAACCCCAATATTCACGGTAAATCCGAATGCGCATAAGCCTACCAGCACAATAACTACTGAAATATTACTTTGAAATGATCGCATTCTACTTACGAATGATTTATCCTCCTGAACTTAACGTGCCATCGCAGAAGCTTCTCTGCATCTTGAGCTGTCATAGTTTTTGTTGAAAAAAAAAAAATAACAACAAACGAGAATGGAACATTTTTCAACTAGGTTTTAAAACGAGTTTCTTGCTACTCTTAATGCGGTTTGCAAAACCTCTCCGAGGGTGGTCCACTTAGCCGGAAGATGCTCTTAAAGAGGTTATCAAGAGGTTTTGATGTATGATTCAGTTTTATTGTAAGTTTTATAAAATTGGTCATGAAGATCTCTTGTAGAGCCGAACAAAACTTAAAATGTTACTTGGGACTGTTTTACTGCAAGCGCGATCCAGCTGTGTAATTTGGTTGGCTTGTGCAAAGCTGCCCGGACGACCGATGAAGCCAGAATGAAGAAAGTTTTCGCTTCTGCCGCACCAGAGATCTGATCCGGTGTGAACTGGTTAGCAGCCCCACTGGTACCGCGCACAGCGATGCGAAGACGACTAGCAACAGCCGACGACCACCGCCCTCGGCTAGCCAAAGCATACTGAAGAGAGAAGCAAACGGAGAAGTCCGATGCGTTCCCCTCGTGGTGTTTAAGAATGATGAAAGATAAGAAGAAGTTTGTGTGTTCTCTCTTGTGGAAAACATTTTCAAAGCCCTTAGAAGTGCTGTTTAAGGTGAAGATATGACTTAAATTTTCAAGAGCACAAATCTGAAGAACCAAACGTCGGATTGCGCTGAAAAGTTGATCGATTGGTTACTCGCTGGTGGTGACCAATCGATCAACTTTTCAGCGCAATACGATATTCGGTTCTTCAGATTTGTGCTCTTGCAAATTTGAGCTGTGGCTTCGTCATATCTTCACCTTAAATCTATATGCTGAACAATAATTGTTCAATTATTGCATACACGAGGTGAAATTCTCCGGCGAAGGTGTTGGATCCGATGTTGAAATTTCCATTTCGTTGCTGCCGTGCTCATCCGCTACCGCACTGAGAGAATGCGAATCAGCCATCCCACCGCTCCTACGTTGCTGGCAGAGCTTCTGCCGCGAGCATTCCAGCAGAAAATTCTGAATTGTAGCCCCGATAAGGGCTGTTTAAATTTGACTTCGCAAAACCAAATCTGTTTACTGTTGAGGGATTTCTTCCTTCGCTGATGGCGTTGGATCCGATGATGAAAATTTTTCCGCATGCTGCCGTACCCATCCGCAGCCACACTGGGAGATTTCGAGCCACAACCAATGAACCGGGCCTACTGTCCGGTGCGCGGGACAACCGTTCGACTCGGCGACCAAAGCAAACTGAGCTCCGCTTTCCGTCCGGCGATGCTTCTGCATCGATGGGTTAAAGAATAATGAGCGAAGATAAGAAGAAGCAGTTTGCTTTTATACTGCACAAAGGTATGATTTTCCCTCTTGAACGTGATTGGTTAGATAGGGGCCGTCCATATACCACGTGGACAGCTTGGAGGGGGAGGGGGTTAGCGAAAAGTCCACGCTTGTCCACAGAGAGGGGGGTGGGGGTTCGTCAAATGTCCACGTGGACAACATTGACATATAAATTAGGAAACAAGAATTTACAAACGAAACAAATTATGTCGCATTATTGATGAGATTCTCCTTAACAGTTCTTCCATACATTTTATTTTATTATACATTGTCTTCTAACAGTAAATTACTTCTTCAAGGAAAAAAAATCATGTTTTAAATTATCAGAATTTCTAATTACTTAGTTTTCTGCATCGAAGAATATTCTGGAGATTTCAAATGGAGTGTAGACCACGCAAATGTTGGTGTTTCAGTCAGAAAATTTTCATTGAAGTTTTGTATGGATTTTTCGAAGTTTCATATCCAATTTTTAAACTACTTCAAAGTTTAAAAATACATAGGAATTTGCAGGCTTATCTCAAAAACTTTTTTTCGTAGGTTCCTTTAAAATTTGATATGTTTCTAATGGATATTAAAGTCCAAACCTCAGCAATACAATTTAGTTGCTGTAAATCTTGTTTTTTTTGTAAAATTTTCCACCAACTGGAGCAAGAATCGAACCCACACTTTTACAAACATTAAGCTGAATTAAAAACAATGTTGAAAACTTGTAGGTATCTATTTTGTGCTACTTGTTTGTATTATATATGTAAAGCTATAGAATATTTGTATTTTATAAAGTTTTTAATACTATTTATGACATTGTTTACAAAGAGCTTGAGCTTGAGCTTGAGCTTGATTGACCGCCCGTGGATGCTACTCCAGTATCGCCAGACCAGGCTGCACTCACACAAGGACCAATGAGATAACTGCCGGGGACTAGCAGGCATCTTCAGTGTGTGAGCGTTGGTGATCTTCTATTTCTAGGCGACAATGGCGCCTGCCACGTCAGGTTGCAGGTCAATGTGGGGAAGGGGTAAGGAAGTGATGATTGCAATCGTTTGTATTCACATCTGGCCGAATATACCTCTGCGCCAGCACAAATTCATGCGGATGTTGGAGTGTTGGTGGGAATTGGTTGGCAGAAGGTTCACACATTGGTGTGTGGAAACCAGGGGAAGGTGATAGAATATTGTGTTTTTTATTATTTTGAAGATGTGCGGCACAGTTCGCTTAATTGCATAACTTGTAGGCGTTTTCTAATAGGATTGTGACACTGTGCTGTGAAAGTTTGGAAGGTAGGGAAACGGCTTTTTCAACCCGTTTCTGTTTTAGCGACGGCTATGAACATGCATATACATGAGTTGTATATGTAGAGAGCAGAGATAAAGTATATAGAAAGATACATAGTAGGAGGAAAGGGACGGGCCAGGGATTGAGCCCAGGACCTTCTGCATATAAATCAGAAGCGGTAGCCACTAGACCACCAAGCCCGTCTAATTTATGACAAAGAAAAACAAAACAATATTTAAAAAAAAAACTTTTTAAAATCACTTTTTCCATTTATTTTAGAAATATGAAAAAAAAACCTTTTTTTCGAATGTCCACGTGGACATTGGGGGAGGGGGGTAGGGGTCAATGAAAAGTCCACGCTTGTCCACGGGGAGGGGGGGAGGTGGTCAAAAACCATTAATTTTCTGTCCACGTGGTATATGGACGGCCCCATACGAGGGGAGTCAAAATCAATGATGCCATACAAATTTATCTGTTATCATTTATTTTTGCGGAATATTCAAAATAATTTAAAATGATAATTATTATTCTGAACAGTAGACATAGGATTAACAAATATTATGATATTTAGTAAAGAATTACTGCATATATACCGCATTTAGTTCACCACTGGACTGCGAACTGCGACTTCATAAGTGCGAAAACGTAAATAAAAGTGCGCGATTGCATCACATAAGGTTGATGTCTTCGGCGCACTATTTCTTCAATCTATGGTGAACAAGTGCTCTGAAGACACCGAGTTGATTTGATGCTATCGCGCACTTTTATTAGCGTTTTCGCACTCGTAAAAACTAGTGCGATAGTCCAGTGGTGAACTAAATGGCTATACTACAAATACCATGTATTTTCGGTCAACATTACTAAAGATTACTAATATTGGAAATTCGAAAATTTTTATTGAAATTTGGCAACGCTGGTTAACAATTTTCACTTTCCAGCAAACCAGCAAACTTTTCTAAGTTGGACAAATTTCATGTTTGATGCGCGCTTAAGTTTACACACAGAACATTGAATTCTGAACTGATTCGACATCAAGCGGTTAAATTCTCTCCGATGAAAATTCCCAGTTGCTGTGTCATGCCTATCCGCTACCGCACAGGGGAAATCTTAATGAGCCACCATCCCTGCTGCTGCTACTCGGTTGCTGTCGGTGCGGCTACCGCGCTCGGCAGCGCTTTTGTTATAGTTGGTTTTAATATGTCGGCTACTTTCTAGGATAATTCTGAATGAACTCTTGTGCAGAAATTTAAAATAGTAACCCTCAAAAGGGCTGTTTAAATTTGATTTCGCAAAATATATTCCACTTTCAGGAGGGATATTTTCCTCCGGCGATGATGTTGGATCCGATGTTGAAATTTCCTTTCCGTTGCTGCCAGGCACATGCGCTACCGCACTGGGAAATTGCGATTGGGTCACCACCGCCGCTGCTGCTTGGTTGCCGACCGACGGCACGTCCAACGCGCTCGGTAGTGTGAAGCAGAATGGGTGAGCGAAATGAAAATGCTCTCTCCCGCTCCACCGCGGTCGACGCTCGGAAGAATACTAATTCAGAACGCCAGCGCTCTGCCGATGCTTTTCCATCGAGTAATCGAAGAAGACTGATGGAAGATGAGAAGAAGCAGAATGCTTTTATACCGCAGCGAAATACCCAAAAAACGTGCTTGCACGTGATTGGTCAATAAAATAAAAACATGGATCAACAGTTTTCAATATTTCAAAAGTTTATGATTGAAAATAGTGACTTTTGTGTATTGTAGAAAATTGTTATGAAGTTTTCCTATCGATTCGTGCTAAAATCCGAAAAATTCATCGATTACTTTTTGAGTTATTAGCGTTTGAAATCTGTTGCAATTTCGTGACGGTCGCAAAATTTTAGATTTTCATTTTGCACCCGGTACCGTGGTACAGTACCGTACCTTCCCCATAGACGTAGTTTACGTCAAAAAATAAACTTATTACTGAATTAGATACAGACTAGGCACCGTGAATATGGTAACGCATTATCACAGAGAAACAGACGTAAGACTCAGCACAAATTATATTAAGGACAGACTTGTTAGAATCCCAAAATGGCCGCCACAATGGACGACTTTGGCACCTACTCACGCTTTCGAGGCACAAATCTTTTCGTAAACAAAACCAGTGCATCTGATTTTCTTATTTTAGGCTTATTACAAGTGAGCAAGAACAGAATAATAACATGTACTGTTGTTTAAAGCTTTCTTCTTGAGATTTGTGCATCTGAAGTTCTGATGCACTGTTGAAGCGGGATTTCAAGACGTTTGTCCTTAAAAATCATCGTCACGAAATCGTAATCGCCCAATGATAATCATGCCGTGTTTGGACAAGCCACCACTAGATGGCGATAGTGAGCAAACGTCAAACAAGAGCTAAAACAATGCCAGCGGCACGACTGGTCAATTGACCAACTACCGAATATTTGAATCAACAAAAGGTAATCAATGGGAAGCGAGTAGAGTGTGACGTCTGTTTTTCTATGGCATAATGTTTATCGACTTCAAAGCGGTATTTTCGTCACGGTTGAACCCCGAAGTTTCCTCACACCCGACAATCGAATTTCCTCAAAATCCATACGTGAAACCTAACGTCGGACGTAGTGCGCTGGACAGCGGACCTGGCCCTCTATCCAGCGCACTGTGCCCGACGTACGTCCGACACACGGTTTAGGAGAAACATCGATTTTCGCGTGTCAAAAATTCCGATTTTCAACTGCACGAACAATATATGGCAGTCCAACACTCGGAACTATTGAAAATCCTGGACGAAAACCGGCTTTGTTGAGAAGCTGATCAGATTCCAACGGTGAACGGTGTACAAAACTACATAAAGATCTCGGGTATTCGGGTTTTCAGTTTTTTTTTTGAATCTCGCCGAGGATTTCAACAAGATCCCTAACTCACATGGTTATGGGCTACTTTTCAACATCGTCCCCGAAGATGTAATGCGAAGAGCTGGACTCAACTAGAAATCCTATACATATAGATGAGCGGAAGTTACATACGTCGATTCGGCAACGCTGTTTGTTTTGTTTACAACAGCTGCCAACACTTGCTACAAAGCTAGATGTTCAAACTTTGTGCGTGACTTCGTTGTGGTTCAAGTTGTTTTGTTTACATTTTCTAATTATGTAGTTTTTTTTTTCAAAATTTTGTAGAAATAGCGGAGCAATCGAAGAAATCTGAAATTCATTGCAAAAGTGTTACGCTAATCATATCGGCAGAAGTGAAGCAAGAAGCAGCAATGGAAGTTTTTTCGACAAGTTCAGCAACAAAAGTGTCGTCATAAGCATGAGCTTTTGAAAGCAGAATTAATATTTTTTTATCTTTTTACTAAACATACATATGCCGCCAAAATCTCGATATTAAAAATAAACAATTTTAATTTATTTAGTTCCGATTGCAATACCGTTCAAACGACGCCTTCCTACGAACGATAAACATGTTCATTTGGCTCACACTTTGACAGTTCTCTCTGCACGATTGGCTCACTATGGCCACCTCCGCAGATCTCTATAATGTAGGATTACTAGACTCAACCGTGCACGATTTTTACGAAATCTGGTAAATTTGACATGAACATCATAGACAAACAAACGTAACTCATAGAGGAAATTCATCAACAAATTTTGCCCGGTGTCATTTTTATGAGCACACTGCCATCTGTTGGTAGAACCGCGCGCAACACTGTCGGCTATGATGGATTTCGACCAACTGAGAAAATGTCTGTGTGTGTGTGTGTGTGTGTGTGTGTGTGTGTGTGTGTGTGTGTGTGTGTGTGTGTGTGTGTGTGTGTGTGTGTGTGTGTGTGTGTGTGTGTGTGTGTGTGTGTGTGTATGTGTGTGTATGTGTGTGTGTGTATGTGTGTGTGTGTATGTGTGTGTGTATGTGTGTGTGTATGTGTGTGTGTGTGTGGCATTTTATTACGATCGGACATTTGGTTACCGAGATATCTTTCGATGAGTACTTTGAAGTCATATAGATTAGCTTTTTGAGAGATTTTTGACATTTAGCATATTGATGAATATCTCAGCCGTCTGTCAACCGATTTGAGTTCTCTTGGCAGCAAATGAAAGCTACAATATCCTAGTAGATCGCCCAGAAATTTTATTTCGATTGGACATTTGGTTACAGAGATATCTTTCGAAGAGTACTTAGGAGTTATACAATTAAACTTTTTGAGATTTTTAACAAAATGCATCATATTAAACATCTCAGCCGTCTGTCAACCGATTTGGATTCTCTTGGCACCAAATGAAAGCCACAACATCCTAGTAGATTGCCCAGAAATTTTATTTCGATTGGACATTTGATTATCGAGATATCTTTCAAAGAGTACTTAGGATTTATACAACTAAACTTTTTGAGATTTTTGATCAAGTGCATCATAATAAATATCTCAGCCGTCTGTCAACCGATTTCGGTTCTCCTGGCGCCAAATGAAAGCTACAATATCCTAGTAGAACCCTATACAATTTTATTAGGATTGGACATTTGGTTACTGAAATATCTTTCAAAGAGTACTTGAGAGTAATACAGGTTAACTTTTTGAGAGATTTTTGAGAAAGTGTATCATAATAAATATCTCAGCCATCTGTCAACCTATTTGGGTTCTCTAAGCACCAAATGAAAGCTACAATATCCTTGTAAAAGGTTCTGAAATTTTATTTCGATTGGACATTTGGTTACTGAGATATCTTTCGAAGAGTATTTCAATAAATTCCTTTTTTTATTATTATATTCGCTTGTTGTCTTGCATTAGATTTTGACCAGTCTAAGATAAATTATTTTTCAATAAATAATGCTGATCTCATATAAAGTGTATCGGAGGCGAATGACTTTTTGTTGAAACCTCTTTAATAAATAAATAAATAATAATATTAATATAAAGTGTATACTAGCAGGTTATTATTTTCAATAAAATTATAAATAACAAATTACAAATAAACAGGAATTCTTTGAAAACTAACAATATGTTAAATGAAAGCTTTGAATTTATATACTGTGGGTAAGTGCAAGAACCGGACAGCCAAATCAACTAGCTAATGCCAAAACTGATTTACATAGTAGATATATCATTTTTGTCCTTTTTGCACCAACTATGAATACCAAGTACTTCGGAGCTAATTTATTCGACTGATTAAGAGATATTAGACAAAATGTATCTCGCTGATTTTCTTATCCATTTGTTGAATATGGAAGCTATTATTTTTAAACATTCCATACAAGATTCTAGGACGTGTTTGGCATTTCTGGTAGTTAAGTCCATGGTCTGATGCTATTTTGGAAACCAAACCACTAGATGCCAAATCCACAATATTTTCTAGAACTTTTGGTCAATCAATCAAAATAAATTTGTTAAATACGAATAATACAACCATATTTTTAATAAGTGTAAGAAGGGTTCTGTTCACCATAGGTGGATTAAATCGGGTTTTTTATTATTATATTCGTTTGTTATCTTGCATAAGCTTTTGACCAGTCTATGGGAAATTATTGTTCAATCAATAATGCTGACCTCATATAAAGTGTATACTAGCAGATTATTGTTTACAATAAAATTATAAATAACAAATTACAAATAAACAGGAATTCTATGGAAACTAATAACATATTAAATGAGAGCTTTGAATTTATATATTGTGGGAAAAATGCAAGAACTGGACAGCCAAAATAACTAGCTAATTCCAAAACTGATTAGCATAGTAGATATATTATTTTTGTCCTTTTTACACCATAACCATGAATACCAAGTACTTCGGAGCTAGTTTATTCGACTGATTAAGAGATACAAATGTATTAGACAAAGTGTATCTCGCTTATTTTCTTATCCATTTGTTTATCGATTCAAGATCTTTTGGCAGTTGACAAAAGATACATAATTCCAGAATAAGTAAGATATTTTTTTTGCCTGGCATTTCTGGCATGATCCATGATGATATTTTGGAAACCAATCCACTAGATGCCAAATCCACAATATTTTCTAGATTTTTTGGTCCATCACTCATATGTTAAATACAAATAATAAACAATAATTTTAATAAGTGTAAGAAGGGTTCTGTTCACCATAGGTGGATTAAATCGGGTTTTAATTTGTAAAACGAGTTTTATTATTTAACCCGACGTTTCGGCGCAGGTATGGCGCCTTCTTCAGGGGAAACTGTAATTATTATTGGTTTCATTACAATATTTTAAGTATACTACACATTTTTAACTTACAATAAAGTATTCGTTTTTGGTTTGGGGTTATGGCGAACTGTAACTGTCGGGGTTTTATAATGTTGGTACATGCTGTAATTTATAAATCTTAAGTGTTTCCGTTGTGGATTTTTGTTCGAAATTATTTTAAACTTACACTAACTGCGGTGAAAAACTAAAATTTAAAATTGGTTTCTATACTATTTTTGCGCGCTTTTAGTCTTCTGTTGATTGGACCTCACTGTTGTTAGTTGCAGCGGTTTTGAAATCTTTCTCTTGGTTGAAAAGTTTCATCATTCTGGTCTAATTCGGTCATGCTTGTTGTGTTCGTAATGGTTTAATACTGTGCAAGAGAGCAGCATATGTAGTGTTAAGTCGCTCTACATCTGTACGTTTGTTTACTGTGTGGTTAGTATTTGTATACTTAAAATATTGTAATGAAACCAATAATAATTACAGTTTCCCCTGAAGAAGGCGCCATACCTGCGCCGAAACGTCGGGTTAAATAATAAAACTCGTTTAACAAATTAAAAAGACTGCGTTGCCGATAATCAAAACAGTATTCGCTAGAGGTGAACTAAGCGAAACCAACCCTTGGGGAGCATCCTGGAGCATCCATCACACTTTTTAGGCGTACCAAAAAAAGTGTGATAGTCCAATTTGAGATGTAGTCTGCAATACAACACGGTCCTCTATGGTCGTTACAGTCATGAGAACTAGATCATGCTTCAGAAGAATTTGTATGTACACAAGTGCTAAGGACAATCTTTGGCGGTGCAGAAGAACGGTGTGTGACGGCGGATGATGGACCACGAGTTAATTGCACTCTACTAACATAATTACCAAAGTTACGTCTATGTATGGGTTATCATAGAACCATTTTCCTGAACGTTTCATTGTTAGACAAAACATAAAATCAATCATTATTGGTTGACATGATATCTTTTTGAACTTACGAAATTGTAGTGGTCTCTGTGTATCCCAACACCATGTTGCAGCCGATCGCACGAGCATGGGAACGAATTTCCATGCGGATTTCGTTCCACCACATATCGCGAGTTTCTGGATCGTCGGGATTGGGCACACGTGCTAGTAATTTCACTGATCGGGCGGAAACCGTGGCACCTGCAGTAATTTAATGTATTAAAACAAAATGATCAAACTTGTGCTTAATAATGATTACCTAAATGCAGCACGAAAGCTGGTGGTACCTTGCTAATAGTTAGGAATGGATACTCAAGCAGTTCCAGTGCGTCATGGTTCAATGGTTTAATCAATATACTGGTTGGTTGACCTCTTGATCCGATACCAAAATAACGATCGTTGGACGTGAGAGAGCTTCCTGTAATGTGTGTATTTTGGATGGAAATCAGTACTATTTTCTGAAACTGATACTATTGATTTAATAGTTTTATTTTGAAACAATTTAACAGATAAATTTGTGTAAAGTATATTTATTTATTTGCTCAATCAACAAACTTAATATTGACCCAATAATTTATGTGTATAATTATTATCTGACATACAGTAGCATAGCATAGCATAGCATATCCGACCGTACACATCCTGGGGTGGCTGTCGATAGAGACGTTTAATGCGCCAGAAAAGTTGCCTGGGATTTGACAAACCTTTCATTTAACGAACTCTCGACACCTGGCCAGGTCCTTACGATCAGCGGGGATGGGGAGGAAATGTTGATTAGATATCTACTCAGAACATGTCCAAGAACTTGGGCCACTTCATAGATATCTGGAGTTGGAAGTTGGGTGGGGTTTGATGGGATGCTTTCCTTGGCGAAAAAGCGTATGATAAGTTATTATAAATAAATATTGAATTATGTAATATGTATGATTTACCTTATTACCGCTGAAAAAGTAAATATTAGTAACGAATGTAGAGGTTTCTTATTGATGATTGTATTTTTGAATAAACTTGAGTACTCTTGGAATAAATTTGCATTCATTGGAGAAAAAATAAATGCAGGTTTGTTTTACACAAGAATTTTTGATGATGATGATGATTGAAGTGTACCCACCATCAGCGCAAGGATTACCTATGACTGCAGAATCATTCCGGGAGGGAATAATCTACCTGATGGTTTGTTTTAGCAGGGAGAGTTAAAATCGCTGAATCCCTTCGGAAGTCAACAAAAGTTGCTATCTCATGACAAAAGTCTGGCTACTCCACGAACTTAAGTCCGGTCATCAGTTCATTCAACACCCTTAGGCTATCCCCCGTGTGTGTAACCCCACAGTATAATGTATTTAGTGTAGATAGTTTGAAATATTCATTAAAAAGATGAAAAAAACGTGTATATTGAAACGGGCTCACCAAGTTTAGTCTCCTGTCGTCTACCGAAAAAAAAACAGTCACTACAGATCAACTGCTTCACTTGAAGAGCATCAGCCGGACTCGTTCACACATCCGACATGTCGTTTTATTCTTCGCACACAGGATACAGCATTCCGGGAGGAGAAATAAGTCACTATCAATACTGATATCATCACTGCCGGAGTACACGAATAGGAATCTACGCGGAAGGACACTTGCTTTTCACACACTGAATATTTGCCAGCGGAATCGAGGACATTAATCCGTGTTCAAAACGTGAGAAAAAAGACAAGCGATTTATGATCTACGGGAATATTCTCAGTATATTCAAATTTCCACGCAGTACCACTCACTGCTAATCCACTGATTGCGTGAAGAAAATTTCTACTCCATCTATTGTAACAGGGCCATTATTTTCACCCTCAAAAGAACACACCCGTACAATTCTGTCCACGGGAGGATTGCGTTCAACGAATCACTTCCTTTCTATCAGTTTCCGGTGCAACGACCACGACACTATCACCACGGAACACGGCGGAACTCGACGATGAAGACGACGGCGATAGGGATTTGGAATCCGATTGTTACAAAAAACCAAAATACTGTCTGCGATCACAAAAGGAAATTATTCTAATGTCTCAAATAAATAATTAAAAACGAGAAAAATTCTGACAGGAAAAAAAAAATTGACCGGCTGCTGGCAGAGCACACTACGATTATCTGACATACAGTAATACACAAAGTCTAGCCTAACGAACACGATGAAAACACATGAAATGGAATACTTAAACAATTTGCAATACAATACATAGTAATAAGCTACTTCTAGCTAATTAGAGGGGTGTTATTTTTGTAACTCAAGTAAAAAATACTTGAAAAGTGCCTATTTTTTCAAGAAAAATATCAATATCTTTTGAACGGCATGATGTAGCAACATTCTCAGCGCACGAAAATGTGCGTTTCTTAAGGGCGGACGGGACGGTCGGGGAAATATCCGCCATTGCTCTGTTGCTACTAAGATGGTAATCTCAGATTCTACTTAATATTTTGCAACAAAAACCTATCACCGTGTATGCTCACTTGCAGTGCATATGCTGATTGTTTTTCAGCATCTTCAATGCGATAGAACTCGAGATTACCATCTTCAAAATCGCGAGGCAAATTGTTAGAAAGAGAAGCAAGATAGGAAAAATAACACGGCGTCCCGTTTCACCTTAAAGCTCTAAAATGGTTCTTAGACAACTTTGATGAGAAATTTGAAACAAAAAAGATACAGCGTTTAAACTGTTTTGACCAAATTTGGAGCATTTTCCAATAGTTTTCATAGGGTGACGCTAGAACAAAACGTTTTATTGCTTTATCTTTTTTGTTTAAAATTTCTCGTCAAAGTCGCTTAAGAACCATTTTTAGAGCTTCCAAAAACGCGCATTTTCGTGCGCTGAGAATGTTGCTACGTCATTCAGTTCAAAAGATATTGATGATTTTCTAGAAAAAATAGGCACTTTTCAAGTATTTTTTACTTCAGTTACAAAAATAATATGGTAAGTGGGGGCAGGATGGATCACTAAAGAAATGGATCCCTATAACTTTCTGAATATAAATCGCATTTCTCTGTATTCTACCACGACTCTCAGATACACTAGTCAGCTATGATATAAGAGTATAAAAAGGTAATAAAGTTTGATACCTGCTTCTTGACAAACAATTTTCAAAACATGACCCATCTCACCCCACCTCATTTTAACGGGGGCAAGATGGGTCAGCTATAAGAAAACTCGATTTTCCTCCAACAAAAAATACTATATCTTCTAGTTTTTCTCTATACATCTAAGCTTCATAGACGTACAGATTACATGAAGAAAGTGTTGAAACATATCGGTAGATTATTCTCAGAACTAGAAGATTTTTGTTCGTGTTGCCATAAACGGACTTTGAAAACCTATATTTTTTAAGGAAAATTTAAAAAATATGTTCTCAAATTTTCAGTGCTTTCATCGCTTCGATAATGTAGGTCACAGAATAGCCTTTCCATGAAAAATAAAACATTTTCAAAAACTATGCAAACATACCGAAAAATTAGGGTGACCCATCTTGCCCCGTCTACACAATACACGTAGTTATATGGAATGTATAGCATAAGAAGTATAACGAAAAAAAATTTTGTTTTTTTTTCTGTGCGAGGAACGTATAGAATTTTAAAAACAATATACCACTTTTTTGTGTATCCCCGTCGTTTATCTGGAAAAATTATTGAAAGATTCAAAACATATATTGTGCGATTGAAAACGGTACTGACCCATCTTGCCCCCTGACCCATCTTGCCCCCACATACCATACCTCTCTAATTTTTTGATATGTTTTATAACAACATTTCTTCCTTTGAATGCAGGCAAAAGATATTTTTTATGTTTGCCCCAACCCGTCATAACACCTTTTTAAAAAACTATGATTTTCTAAGAAAAACGCCTGTAACTATTGAACCAAAAGAGATAATCGCACAAAACGACGCGTCTTCAAATGCTCTACAAGTGTTTCTTGGGCGACTTTGATGAAAAATTGAAACTGAAAAAGTTAACGCCAGAAAACCGGTTTTTCTTGAATCACCCTGAGCTTATTCAGAAAAACCTCTAGATCGGTCAATTTTAAAGCTACATAAAATGTGTCTTCAGCAAACTTGCTCAAAATTGATAGATCTACAACTTTCCCGAAGAATGTATATAGTTATTCTTGCAAATAAAAATGTTTGGTTTTCAATTTCTTTGAAAATATGGACTACCCTAATTTTCATGTATATTGAAAAGAGGGCATTAATATTAGGAACAACTTTGTAGAAGACCATATTAATCTAGAAAATCATTTGAAGGCGCTGAATGCATCTTTCCTCGTAAATCTGTTTCGTGGACCATTGTGCAATGTGGCGCTAGCTTCTATGCGCGTAAAATCGCTAAAAGTAAATCGCAAAAATATTGTATGGCGAATAGCATCTAAAGGCAAATTTATCGAAGTGGAATACATTATTCGAAAAAATATTTGGTAGTGGTTGTGCACAATGGTGACTACTATTAAGCCTACCAAATATTTTTTCAGTAAAAGCTTTCTATTTCAAGTAATTCAAGTTTAGATGCTTTTCATCATACAAAATAAAATGGATTTACTCCTGCTGATCAACTGTGGGTGTGCGCCAAGCGGGTAGTCCATTAGCACCGATTTATTTTGTCGTTAATGTTTCCTTTTTTTTGCTGTGATTGTGAAGAGTGTTATCCTGTCTAGTTTGGAGAGTGGCTACGGCTAGGAAACTTCAGATCAATTTTTAGCGTAAAATGTGTACATAGCAAAAGTGACTCTTCTTCAAAAAGTTCATTTTCGTAGGGTAACTTCTGTATAGGTTACCTTGTGAACCCAGTTTTGCTTCTTTCATTATAAATGAAGTATCGTGCCTCGAGCATGCTATATCTTAGAATAACGTTAACAGTATGTTTCAACCTTTCCTTATGGATGCCTTCACGTTGAACAATTTGTCATTGAAATCATCGTCATCATCAAACATTCGAAAGCAGTTTTTTCGTTCAAAACAAAAGTCTTTGCTATGAAAATATATTCACTGTACTTCACACGAGGAATAGAATGCAGTGAAAATATTTTCATGGTCGATGTTTTGATTTGCAGCGAGAAAACTGCTTTTTATTTTCCGAAAAAATATTACGGATGCTTGAGCCTGAAAGCAAGCTCTTGTATTCACCATCTTTTCGCTGATGTTTGGCAGTATTGCTACGATGATAACATTTTCTAAAGTAGCTCAAACATTATTTTGAGATGCTTCAGTTTGATGGATTACTTTTGTAGTACAGTTCATAGATAACTTAACATAGAATTGCACCTAACCCAACTCTCATGAGCAGAATTTATCATGAGTTAACTGATTGACATGTGTCAGATGAGAAGTCTCAATTTGACCTTCTTTGCACTTTTGAGTATTCCTTCGCAAAATTTGCGTATTCAAGCGCCCCTGCTCAACAAACTAGGGAACCTGTACTTATTGGTTGCGACCACATTTGGATAAGGATAATTCGCTTCCATTGCTACTCCAAGAGAGTCTCGTTGTGGTTTCCCAAGTAACCATGACGCTGGATATAGAGCATTAATTTCGCTTTATAGTGTATATATGACATGCGATGTAAAGTTGTTTTGTCATATAGGTACCATTAAAGTAGGTTTAAAGTCGAAAGTGGCGCTACTATTGTTGATTTAAAGCAAGCTTTACTGTGGTGATTGCTAAAGCATATTGTGCCATATAGCTAATGCAATGAAATAGTATGAAATGCATACTTATGACATCATGTCAACAAAAGAAAAAAAGTATTTTTTCATTTTTCTGTCTATTTTTATCTTCTCATACCTGTTCCGATACTCTCACTCTCATGTTTTTTATTCTAATTCGGGAATTGAGTTCTTTAGGGGTATTCAGATTATTCCATAATTGGATTCTCCGTCTAAAAATTAGTCGATATCCAAAATTTAAAATTTTTTGGTGGCCGGGAACTATTTTTAAAATGCATTTAAAGGTTGTATGGGGAAAATTTTTTGTTCGGGACGAACTGTCATTTTATCGAATGAACTGTCATTGTATCCACAGAAATCAAAATTGTTTTGTTAATTTAACCATCAAAACAAAGGAATTGGATCGCAATAAAATCACGTTATACTCAGAAAAATGAGCTCTTTCGATTAGGATACATAAAATAGCAATATTTTATTCACTAAACAACCCAATTGAACCTAGACTGTGACTGTGCTACGACTACCATGCATTTTGCACCCGAAAAAATGTGCAACATAAAGTAACGTATACTCAGCTCGAGCTTTATTGAGTTATGTTTTCAGCAGCTCTAAAAAGTTGTGCTAGGGTCTGAATGTCAACAGTTATCTTACTCTCCCAAATTCATTCGAAAACAAGCGATTGCAGAACCGATTGATTCGAAGCGGACCTGGTGTGATGGTTAGAACACTTGACTATCACGCCGAGGACCTAGTATCGAATCCCACTCCCGACAAACTTGCATAATGTGAGTTCTTCTTTCGGAAGGGAAGTAAAGCGTGGGTCCCGAGATGAACTAGCCTAGGGCTAAAAATCTCGTTAATACAGGTAAAAAAAACCGATTGATTCCACAAACGAAGATAATTCATTTCATTTATTTAGTTAACATCAAATTCATGATAATACTGAATCAACAATTTGCCGCCATAATACTCGATTTGCAGCTGCATTTGCATCGTGCTCTCTGCGCTCCACGCCTTCTTGTACCAACCGGATGGTTAGCAAACACCAACTTTGCAGGGTTGTTGTCCGGCATTCTTGCAACATGCCCTGCCCACCGTGTCCTTCCGGCTTTGGCCACCTTCTGGATGCTGGGTTCGCCGTAAAGTGCAGCGAGCTCGTGGTTCATCCTTCTCCGCCACACACCGTTCTCCTGCACGCCGCCAAAGATCGTTCTTAGCACCCGTCGCTCGAAAACTCCGAGTGCTTGCAGGTCCTCCTCGAGCATCGTCCATGTCTCGTGTCCGTAGAGAACCACCGGTCTTATTAACGTCTTGTACATGGTACATTTGGTGCGGGGGTGAATCTTTTTTGACCGCAGTTTCTTCTGGAGCCCATAGTAGGCACGACTTCCACTGATGATGCGCCTTCGTATTTCACGGCTCACGTTATTGTCCGCCGTTAGCAAGGAACCGAGGTAGACGAATTCTTCTACCACCTCGAAAGTATCCCCGTCTATCGTAACATTGCTGCCAAGGCTTGTCCTGTCTCGCTCAGTCCCACCTACCAGCATGTACTTTGTCTTAGCCGTATTCACCACCAGTCCGACCTTTGCTGCTTCACGTTTCAGGCGGGTGTACTGTTCTGCCACCGTTCCAAATGTTCTAGCAATAATATCCATGTCATCCGCAAAACAGACAAATTGGCTGGATTTCGTGAAGATCGTACCCCGGCTGTTGAGCCCGGCTCGTCGCATAACACCTTCCAGGGCGATGTTGAATAGTAGGCAGGAAAGTCCATCACCTTGTCGTAGTCCCCGTCGAGATTCGAATGAACTGGATAGTTCACCCGAAATCCTTACGCTGTTCTGCACACCGTCCATCGTTGCTCTTATCAGTCTAGTCAGCTTCCCGGGAAAGCTGTTCTCGTCCATAATTTTCCATAGCTCTGTGCGGTCGATACTGTCGTATGCCGCTTTGAAGTCGATGAACAAGTGATGCGTTGGGACCTGGTATTCACGGCATTTCTGGAGGATTTGCCGTACGGTGAAGATCTGGTCCGTTGTCGACCGGCCGTCGATGAAACCGGCTTGGTAACTTCCCACGAACTCATTTACTTTAGGTGAAAGACGACGAAAGATGATCTGGGATAGCACTTTGTAGGCGGCATTCAAAATGGTGATCGCTCGAAAGTTCTCACACATTAACTTGTCGCCTTTCTTATGGACGGGACAGATTATCCCTTCCTTCCACTCCTCCGGTAGCTGTTCGGTTTCCCAGATCTTGACTACTAACTGGTGCAGACAGGTGGCCAACTTTTCCGGGCCCATCTTGATGAGTTCTGCTGCGATACCGTCCTTACCAGCCGCTTTGTTGTTTTTGAGCTGGTGGATGGCATCCTTAACTTCCCTCAGCGTGGGAGTTGGTTCGTTCCCGTCCTCTGCTGCACCAACATAGTCATTTCCTCCGCTGCCTTGGTCCTCCGTGCCTACATTCTCTTCGCCATTCAGGTGCTCGTCGAAGTGCTGCTTCCACCTTTCGATCACCTCACGTTTGTCCGTCAGGAGGCTCCCGTCCTTATCCCTGCAGATTTCGGCTTGCGGCACGTAGCCTTTGCGGGATGCGTTGAGCTTCTGATAGAACTTACGTGTTTCCTGTGAACGGCACAGCAGTTCCATTTCCTCGCACTCCGCTTCTTCTAGGCAGCGCTTTTTCTCCCGGAAGAGACGGGTCTGCTGCTTCCGCTTCTGTCTGTATCGCTCCACATTCTGTCGGGTTCCATGCTGCAGCATTACCGCCCGCGCTGCATCCTTCTCCTCCAGAACCGCTCTACACTCCTCGTCGAACCAATCGTTTCGTCGACTCCGTTCTATGTACCCGATAGTGCTCTCGGCTGCGTTGTTGATGGCTGCTTTGACTGTACTCCAGCAGTCCTCTAGAGGGGCCACATCGAGCACACCCTCGTCCGGCAACGCTGCCTCGAGATTCTGCGCGTATGCGGTGGCGACATCCGGTTGCTTCAGTCGCTCTAGATCGTACCGGGGCGGCCGCCGGTAATGTACGTTGTTAATAATGGACAATTTTGGGCGCAGTTTAACCATCGCCAGGTAGTGATCAGAGTCGATATTAGCGCCACGATAGGTCCTGACGTCGATAATGTCGGAGAAGTGCCGTCCATCAATCAGAACGTGGTCGATTTGCGATTCCGATTGTTGTGGTGATCTCCAGGTGTAACGATATGGGAGGCTGTGCTGGAAGAAGGTGCTACGAATGGCCATGTTCTTGGAGGCGGCGAAATCGATGAGGCGTAGGTCATTTTCGTTCGTCAGCTGGTGGGCGCTGAACTTTCCAATCGTCGGTCTGAATTCCTCCTCCTGGCCTACCTGAGCGTTTAGATCCCCTATGATAATCTTGACGTCGTGGTGTGGGCAGCGGTCGTACTCGCGTTCGAGCTGCGCGTAAAATGCGTCTTCGTCATCATCAGTGCTTCCGGAGTGAGGGCTGTGCACGTTTATTATGCTAATGTTGAAGAATCGGCCCTTGATCCTCAACCTGCACATTCTTTCGTCGATCGGCCACCAACCGATCAAAAGCTGTTCCCAGCTCACGTGTGTTGCCGCAACTCTGGTAGATGGTATGATTACCTCTAAACGTTCGCACCATAGATCCTGTCCAACACACCTCCTGCAGCGCTACGATTCCGAACCCGCGGTCCTTCAGTGGATCGGCGAGTATGCGGGTGCTCCCGATGAAGTTGAGAGATCTGCAGTTCCACGTACCGAGCTTCCAATCGCAAGTACCTTTTCGTCGCTGTGGTCGTCGCCATTGGTATCGGTTCGCATTCTTCTCTTGTTGATTTTCCGGTGCTAGTCTTTTTTACGGCTGGCTCGCAGGGCCTGACACCAACCCACTAACCCAGGGAGCTGGGCTTACCTTCCCGGAAGCTACGGGTTCTGCATTGGCATTTCCTCCAACTACAGTGCTAAATAGCTAGGCTCGAGCGCCAGTCTTCGCCGGGGGTGGTGTTTTTAATGGGCGCCCAGGAGATAATATTTTACCTGAGCTTCCACCCCCAAAACGAAGATAATATAAAGATATAAATTAGTCTGTGTTGATTTTGCTCTTATTGTTTTCATACGTGCTGACTTCTACCATTTATTTTATGAAATCGGGGCACTATATGTTAAATAAGGAAACCAATACCTCAACCCCACATAATTTTTGTTCCCTCATCATCTGATTGTCTTCATGTCCCAACCTGAACCAAAAAAAAACCATACGCAGTAAAAAATTTCAAACAGCAACATCTGAGCATGATAATCCAAGTTCTATGCAGCAACCCATGACAGTTTGGGTCTGTTTTTTTTTCTTTTGAATGGTTGTGTTTTTAAAAAGGTTGTACAGATATTTTTTTTGCAAACTGATGGTATTTTTTTCTGTTTACAACTATGAAAGCATTAGTAAAGGCATATATAAAATAATAAATGCTTGCATTATTGATTGCCATAAAGCTTTTAAAATGCAATGAAGCATTAAACAACGTCCCCATAAAACTATACCGACCTGTCAAAATCCCATAATGCTTCAATGCTTTCATAATTTAGATTAAACGCTTTATTACTTGACAGGTGTAGAATAAAAGTTATCTCGCATTAGCTAAACTATAATACGATTCATTGTAGTATACCATAACTATTGCTTTGAAAGAAGCGTACCGCAAAGAGGTATTTCTGAATGGAACTCTGACCCGTTCAGGTTCAAAATATCTCCGGATAAACCATTCTTTTGTTTAGTTACGAATCTCTAGCTTCCGTCCCAAGAATTGTTGCTATAAAATCGACCTAATGGGCCTGAAAAAGCTCTGCTTACTTCAAATCTCCAGGAGCAAATGGGGTTTTGTCCTATTTCTCTCCAGAGGGATTTGTGTATTTCAAACATGTTTTGAACTCGTGTACCGTGGGGTGCCCTAACTTCGAGCGGGTCCAAATTTCGCTCACTGATAACATTTAGAGATCATAATCATAAAACTAATTGTTGAATGAATTAACTACATCGGCTGTTTTCCTACTCTCCGCATCGACCAATGTGGCGCTAGCTTCTATGCGCGAAAAATCGCTAAAAGTAAATTGCAAAAATGTTGTATGGCGAATAGCATCTAAAAGCAAATTTATCGAAGTGGAATACATTATTCGAAAAAATATTTGGTAGTGGTTGTGCACAATGGTGACTACTATTAAGCCTACCAAATATTTTTTCAGTAAAAGCTTTCTATTTCAAGTAATTCAATTTTAGATGCTTTTCACCATACAAAATAAAATGGATTTACTCCTGCTGATCAACTGTGGGTGTGCGCCAAGCGGGTGCCGGGTAGTCCATTGTCCAAATTTCACTTCAGCTATACTAGATAAAGTGAAAGTTAGACAATTCAACAATTAGTTCTATGATTATGATCTCTAAATATCATCAGTGAGCGAAATTTAGACCCGCGCGAAATTAGGGCATCTCACGGTAGTTTTCTATTTGCTATTTTCATGACGTGAAATTGCTCCATAGTTTTATCCCGAAAGGGTGCGTGTGTTGTATAGAGAAGGAATGAGTTCTACATTTATCTGGTTACCTCACTCTTTCTGAAATGCTTGAAACGCATTGTCGATTATCACATCTGTGATGTTCGTCTGGCTCACATGCCTATTCATGTGAACTCACATGCCTCCCATTTTGGGATGTCCACAGGGACTCTTTTACACAAAGTTGTATACGTCTTTAAGAAAGTACACACACAAACGTAGTTTATGCTTGGGTGAACATTGAGTATGCTTTCGATGACGTGCCTTTCAATGTCATATTGAAAGTCGCATGACGTCACAAGCTACCTCCAATGAGTTATAGGCTCCCTTTACGCCTTTGCGTTTTACAGTGTCCTTTTCAAGGCACTGATTAAACCCGTTGTGGTATGGGCTATGAGCTCTTGTAGTGCTTATGCATTCATTCCCTCTTCTAGGGTACCCCTTCGTATTTCATCACCTTTCCTTATCCTAATTCCCATCCCTTGTCCCATTCTCCCTCGGGTAAATTATGACATAGGCTTATATATATGGCGATGGCACAAATGTCCAAAATGGAGGATGGAGGATAACGTGCCTCTGGAGCCGGCGTAAACTTGCAAATATTACACACCTTTAGGAGTAATACTAAGATCGGAATCAGAAGATCGTCTGTGAATCGCACTGCTCGAGTTGTGATCTTTGATGATCACTACCGCAGAACCAGGAGTTCCAGCTTTTGCAGGACTTTGAGACACACGAGCTCCGGCAGCATCAGCTAGTTCGCGACTGTGCTTTGCTCCATTTGCAATGGACAAATTCTGACTTAGTGGTTCGTTCCTAAGGTATAAGGTAGAAGATTGAAAGGTATAACAACAAGAAAAGATTAAAGCCCTAGCTGCTATCATACTTACTCTTCCACTAGAGTAGTATCGACAACTTGATGAGAGTAATTGTCATGCATTTTTACCAGTGTGACTGCTGTTCCAATGCCTCGAGCCACCACACCTACATCTCCTTCCAAATCGAAGCATTGTGCATACCCTATTACTGCATTCGCCCCTAACTCAATAGCTTTTAATCCAATCTTCCGTTGGACCTAGAATTTTGAACTTTGTTTTAGTCAATAATTGGGTGCCCAATCTCACACAATTGAAAACCATACTTGTCCCGATAATTTCATGAAAGCTATCTGCCTAGCTTCATTGGAAGCCCGAGGTGTCCGAATTTTATCGATCCACTGATATTCTGGATCATCATTCACAACAAGTTCCTCTACAAAACCATGTATCACTTGCGCATTATATCCATGAGGAATAACCGGGGCTAAAAGAGAAGAAAGCTCAGTTGAAAGCATGAAACCTCAACTTTGGGGGCCGTACACAAATTATGTCGCGCTATTAGGGGGGAGGGGGGGTTTTGCAGAACGTGACGACCCTTACAAAAAATATTGAAGACCCATACAAAAAGTGTGACATAGGGTGGAGGGGGGGGGGGTTGAAAAAGATCGGTTTTTGCGTGACATAATTTGTGTATCACCCCTTGGAACAGATTCCTACTTACAATGAAAAAAGCGAACTCCGCAAGAACTCTGTCGAAATTTGTTAAAATCGGTGAACAAATCAACTTTGACAATCACATTCACTTCTCCTAAAACACATGTCCAATAATATAACAAGTTAAATTTAGTAGTGACTACTACATACCCCGTACACCATTCATGGTATCGTAGACCGGAATCCAACCGGACATAACCGAACCTTTACCCGTATTGCTTTGTGTTGGCTTTTCCAGAGTAAAGGAACTGAAAAAAGTTTGGCTTTAGCGGATTGACTTAATATTATTTTGTGAGAAACTTACTGCAGTAATGGACTTAAATTTATGTACACCTTCCCAATGGCATCGTTGGCAGAATATGTGTCATAGTCCATGAGGCGAATTTGCAGCGGCTCATCCTGAAGATCGGCATCGTCCACCTGAAATACGAAGGTTTTCAACACCATAAAATACTAATACAAACATGGATTCGAACACAGAGAAACAGACGTCACACGCTGATCGATCCCCATCGATCACCTTTTCAACGTTCCATCGATTGACTACTCGCGGCGCTGGCATGGTTTTGCTTCTGTTTGACGTTTGCTCCTAACCTCCACCTAGTGATGATCCGGCCAAACACAGTATTTAGCATTGGACGATTGAGTGGTGATTTTTTTTAATGAAATTTCTTCTAAGTGTTATTTTTGTTTCTCTGTGCTTTTTTTTTGTTCACAATATGTTTTAGTCTTTTTTCCTTAGTTTGTACAGTCTGTCATTTTTGATGTCGACACCGAGTTTTGTCTCAATATATCGAGGCCATGGTATTTCAAAAGCAAGTTACGTTGTATATTAGCACAGACAAACAGACGTCTCACTCTACTCACTTTTTATCGTTACCATTTTTAACGGTTAGTTCAAATATTTTGTAGTTCGCAAATCAGTCGATCACGGCGCTCGCATCGTTTGCGTAACATAGCTTGGTTAGCTTTGGGCGATTATGTTTTCGTGACGATGATTTGTATCACAATTTGTTCTAAGTTATACGTCTGTTTGTCTGTCATATTAGTTTACCAGTCCTCGTTATTGCGAAAAGTGACGCAAGATCTCATTCGTTTCGTTAGTTACTCTTTATATACCATCAGGGTACCAGATTCCGCTCATCTAAGGCAAGTTTCGCAGAAAAACATCATCTGTTGAATGATTGTTGAGCCAATTTGTAATGTTTTTCCATTTTATGTTAGGGGCTGTTCATAAACCACGTAGACCAAAATTTGGCCATCTCGGACCCCCCCCCCCCCTCCCCCCTCGTAGACTTTTGTCCATACAAAAAATTCGAAATTTGTATGGAGCGTAGATTTTGGTCAGACCACCCCCCCTCCCCCAAAAAGTCTACGTGGTTTATGAACGGGCCCTTAGTTCAATCTAAGTGCAATCAGATACAAATCAAGACTTATGTAAAACTTTTCATAAAAGTATGATATTATTACATTTGGTGTGAGACCAAAGGTCCTAATTCCGCTCACGAACAAATTTATGCCATCTTTTAAATAGACTTTTGCGGAAAAGTGCATTATTTTTCCAACTCTATGTTTTTACAATTATTTTTTCCTGTTCCGTAGGAGTGTATAATAGGGATTAAACACACTGTGTACTAAAATCAGCAGATTTTACGATTTTGACGTATTTTTTTGGCGTGAGCGGTTATTGGAACACATGAAATTAGCTACAGCTTTTTTGGGCCCAATAGCCGCTCAAAAAATTTCATTGTTTTGTTTTTAAAATTTATGTTATCCGGTAAATATTGCATAAAATGGCTTTGCTCTCGTCTAATTTATACTGTCCAAGAATATCAGCACCGAAAAGAGTGTATTTATGCGTGTAAACTTGATTTTTGCAACAGTGAGCGGCTATTGGGTCATGAGCGGCTACTGGTACACTGACGGTACCGTGGGATGCCCTAATTTCGTGCGGGCCCAAACTTCGTCAACTTTTGACATCTGAGAGCATTATTATTGATTGATTAATTTGTGTTTATTTAAGAGACTTTCAGCCCTTGGCTGGTTCATCTCTTATAGCATTATTATGTAATTCACATTGGAATCATCCAAAATTTGCTATAACCTCAAAACTGCATTTGATCTCAATACAATTCACAAAAAAGACATGAAAATTTAATTTATGTCAAAGCAATACTACATCGAAGCAGAGTTGCACAGCTAAAAAAAATCACCGACTTCGGTAATGTTTTACCGAAATCTCAACCGTTAAGTTTGTTTTACAGGAAAAAATCGGTAAAGGTAGCAACTTTTACCGAAATTCGTTAAAGTTTGACAGATAAACGATAACATTTTACCGAAATTTGGTAATTTTTTACAGAATTTCGTTAAAAACCCATTACCGATCGCTCAGCGGTTGAGATGTCGGTAAAAATTACCGAACGCGATTAGCTGTGTGCACTCTGTCACTGTCAATGGTAAGCAAATCACTGATTTTGATAGGCCGACTGCGATCCAAGTCAGCGTGCGTTCTTGAGTCACCGTCACTTTCCTTTTCCATCAGAACTGGACTGACTGTGATGGTATGTAGAAATCACTGATAGGCCGACTGCGATCCAAGTCAGCGTGCGTTCTTGAGTCACCGTCACTTTCCTTTTCCATCAGAACTGGACCGACTGTGATGGTATGTAGAAATCACTGATAGGCCATCTTTAAAATTCGTTTTAAAATCCAAATAAAGATTTACCAAGATGATATTTTGATATGTGGTACAAAATAACAAGTTTTGCATATTGGACACAAAAAAGTTTGAGTTTTGGTGAAAACCACTAAAATATCACAACAGCTGCAATGATTGTGATCTAGAGTGCGGGTAAACATTAGGTCGTTACCTGTCATTGTCGTTTTGATATTGAACGGCCTGAAGTGATAGTGACGATGGTGCAATATCAGTAGTCACCTGACAAGACTGATAATGTGCAACTCTGCATCGAAGAGACAAACTATCATGATTGCAAGGGCATTCTACTGGAACCAACTTTCCTTGGCAACCAGGCAGCTACCAGTTTTATGCGTCAGCTCCTTCGGCACGACGATGATGCATCTCACTGGATAGTCAATCTTGCTTATCTCCTTCAGAGTATTAGTTATTATTTTTCGAAATGTTTGTGAAATATTAAACAGTAATTTCCTTGACCTGATTAATGGTTACATCGCCAGGCTTACGTTTATGATAATAAATTACAATTACCGTCAATTAAGTCGTTCAAGCAGGCTCTGCGAACGAGATTAGGTGGATTGGTTGGATTAGACTTCAGATTCACCTTACAAGCATGTCCAAGATTAACTTGTCCACTGTTACTTTATTTTTTGTATCTATTCCTTGACCTAATTGAAAGTAATTTGTTTATTTATTCTTAACGATAACCTGTTAGTGAGTACCTTATATATCCTAGCCTTATATCAGGTCAAGGAAATGATTATTAGAAAAAAATTACATTAGGAAGAATAGATTAACTGAACTACTGAATACTATAACAAGTGTAACTAACAGGCTCACGTATAATTAAAAAATTACAATTACAATTTGGAGGCTAATACTAAACTACAGTTACATACAGTTATGGTCACAAATGGCAAAGAGAAAAAGTGAAAATATATTTAATAATTTTTACTTTTTCTCTGCCATTTGTGACCATAACTGTATGTAACTGTAGTTTAGTACTAGCCTCCAATGTTATAAATATCTATATGTATGATTTAAATTTCCTTGACCTGATATATGGCCTGTCCAACAGTGTCGTGATATTACTAATAAATTACAAATCATCACATTACAATTTTTATGTGAAACAATTGTAATTGTAATTGAATTTATTAATCATACGTGAACCATTTTGTACATTTATCGGGTCAATGCTAACTACACCTGCTTCTCTTACCTCAAATCGATACCAATCGGAGTTCCAAACTGGGTTGAGGCTTTTCCTGCAGACGTCCGTTTTGTGCGTGATGGAGCCGAACTTAATTTCGACGAAAGCATCGGTAGTGTCACTGCCTCTATCCATTACCGGCAAGTTTCTTCCCGCCAGAACTTTAACTTTCACTTTTCCAGGCATCTTGGATTATTTTTTGCACTGATTTTTGGCTGCAAGCACAAGGAGCGCAAGGAGCAGTGCGACGAGTGATTATGTCTTTCAAATAAATAAGGATCGATTATTTTTGTTTTGTTTGTTTTTATATTTTTGCATTCTGCTTTCGTCACGCAATCCTGGCACCGTCGATGCGGCAGTGCTATCACGCTCGTTGAAAACTACTCTGCAGAGTCGTTTGCGAAAACCCATTAATGGGTGAAAAAACACCCATTTTCCCTAGAAGTGCCTCTCCCAATTTTATAGAGCTTGCTGACGTTTATTCGCATCTCTCTTTCAAGCATGCAGGCGGGATAGGATTTGTTTTCATCGAGAAACCTTTCCTGTTGACAACAAATCCTATTCCGCCTGCATGTTTGAAAGAGAAAGGGAACGTTCAAAAATTACGTCCAACATTTGGGGGGGGGGGGTCTAAGAAAGTGTGACAGTACGTGTATTAGGTATAGGAAAATAGCGTGACAGAGGGGGGAGGGGGGGTCTATAAATCCCGAAAAACGCTGGACGTAATAAATGAATCTTCCCAAAGGTGAATAAACGCCAGCAAGGTCTATGGGTAAAGGCTGTTTACCAATTACCGGGTAAAGACGGTTACGTCAGAAGATGGGTATTTATTTACCCATTATAAAAAGGCGGCTTTTCGAAAAATGGACGAAAAATCACATGATCGTGAAATTACCGGGACGAATTGGATTGTTTAGTGAATTAAATATTGCCTTTTTCTTTAGCCTAATCGAAAGAGCTCATTTTTCTGAGCACAACGTGATTTTATTGCGTTCTGATTCCTTTGTTTTGATGGTTAAATAAACAAAACAGTTTTAATTTCCGTGGATAGAATGACAGTTCAATCGATAAAGTGACAGTTCGCACCGAACAAAAGAAATTCCCCATACAATCTTTAAATGCATTTTAAAAATAGTTCCCGGGCAGCTAAAATGATGAAATTTTGGATTTCGACTTATTTTTGGGCGGAGATTCCGATTATGCAATAATCTGGATACAGCCGCCGTTCGCTCGTTGCAAAATGTTTACTTTGCAACGAGCGAATGCCATTCGCTAATTGCAACGTCAATTTGACACTAAAGTGCATCGAACTGCACTGCCAGCATGACTGACAGCACAAATTTGAAACTTGAGTGCTTTTTAATGGACTACCCGCTTTGCGCGCAGCCACAGTTGATCAGCAGGAGTAAATCAATTTAATTTTGTATGGCGAAATGCATCTAAACTTGAATTACTTGAAACACAAAGCTTTTCCCGAAAAAATATTTGGTAGGCTGAATAGTGGTCACCATTGTGCACAAACACTACCAAATATTTTTTCGAAAAGTGTGTTCCACTTTGAAGAATTTGCCTTTAAGTCTAGTATGCACCTGGTAAGAAAAGCACTCCAGAAAAAAATCCTCTAATTACCAAAGGAATTTTGACAACTGATTAGTATGGGAAAAAATGTCACTTTTCCTTGAGGAATAATTGAACGGAATATTTTTCCGCAAGGAAAAGTGACAGCTCCAACTGATTTGCCCGGCAGGCGTTACGAGCGTTACACAATTTTCATTTCTTTTCAGCTGCGAACCGCTCAAGAAATTTTGACAACGAAATCATTTCTTGACCGTTTCTTGTCCTATTCTTTTCCACAGTACTTTTGAGGTGCGTACTACACTTTAGATGGTATTCGCCATACAATATTTTTGTGATTTACTTTTAGCGATTTTTCGCGCATAGAAGCTAGCGCCACATTGGTCGATGCGGAGAGTAGGAAAAAAGCCGATGTAGTTAATTCATTGCAAACACGTGTCAAATTTTGCAATTAGCGGACTTGCAACCAAAAAGCGTTGCAATGAGCGGGTTTGCAACGAGCGCTGTACTATAGACACTATAGATTCCATAGACTCGCGGAGACGTAGACAACTGTAGCCAAACGAACTGAAAATCGTATTGCTAACCATGTCTCCGCGAGTCTATGGAATCTATAGTGTCTATAACGTATATCGTTTTGAACATTTACACAGGATTCTGCGAAAAATTTGTACTAGCATAAACATCTGTTATCTGTGCTTAAGAGGCATAATAATAGCCGATAATGTCCGTGCGAGAAGCCAAATTTGGGTTTTTTGCCGTTTACCTAAAAGTGGGTTTATTTCAACCCACTAGGGTACTTCGAAAGTCAACGCTAGGAAGAAAGAACTTTGCGATGGGTTGCAATTTTCTGCCGGGATCAAACGGAAACCCTACACGCTAAGGTCAGTTTACCCAAATATGAGTAAAGTTTACCCATAATCGCCGAAAAGTGCACAACCTCATTTTATGGGTAATGGGGCTTTACCCATATTTGAGTAAGTGACATTTGCTGAATTATGGGTAAATGAAAGTACCCAAATATGAGTAATTTTTTGCTGTTCCTTCAGGCGAAATTTGTTGGGAATCCTCACCGAGATCCTCACAAATATTTAAAATGGCATTCTAAAAAAACAAACAACATATTTAATAAAGACACATATCACACAATTTATTTTGCTCCGGTGATGTCAAAGAAGCTGAGTACACAGCATCCAACGAAAACTTAAAACTTCCCATTATGTCCGGAACATCAATCATCCACATTCATGGTTTGTTTGCTTGGCGTCGATAGAGAATTATTTTTTTTTATTCCTTGTTGGGTATCTAAGTCACTGCGACCAGTTGATAGATCTATTGTGACGATAGAGAATTAACTTCCTCGATCGTTAATCGAATAACATACAAAAACTCTGCGCAGAAGCGTTCCTGAAATGTGGTCGTTTCTGTATCCTGGATGCCTCAAGAAAAACAGCGGCGGAATAGATACACAATCGAAAAGTTGTACAGAACTTCCATACAGACAGTGTTCCTCGGAAGAAATCCGTTGATGTTCCGGATGATGCTCCGCCCTGGTTACATTGTGTTAGATGCCGGTGCGTTGGAAAACGACGTTGTCGGGTGTCTTTGGCATAAGAATCCTGCGCGACACGAAGGGTTCCTTTCGCTTTCGGAGATGGGCAGGCTTCCAAGCAGCAGAGGTAGTTCATATTCTTCTCGCCGGACATTAAATATGCGGTGATTCGCAGAGTATCGCAGCTTGTTCCGATGATGGTGCCATCGCCGAAAAACAACGGGTTGATTGGTTTCAGGCAGCGTCCCAGGCCGTTCGACGAATCGCCTATACACACAGCTGCAATATAAATGTTCGGTTTTATTCGACAAAATAATCATCATTAAATCCAATAATCACATCATTACATTATAACCGGAAGTTTCTCAAATAGCACTTATTGTTCGTAGCGATGTTTGACACTATCCTCTCTGCAGGATTTCGTTACGGAAGTATTCCTTCGATAGTTCGTTTATCGTGCTGTGGAAGACCCCATGTTCCTAATTTTTGTCGGGATTTGGCGGTGTTACCACCACCGGGATGGCCACCGGGAATATCGATAGCGCTGGCAGAAGTTCGCCGGACCGAGGCTGTCAACAAAAACTTTGCCTTTACTGAACAAAATAAATAACTATGATAAATGCATTATTAATTTGACCACTATTAACTAAATTGTTCATCTTACCTTCCAGAACCGTCTTTACCGTGATTTTTTCCGCAAAAAATATAAAATTTAGTCGCGCTTTTGTTTGTTCGACGTTTTCGTATTCGGTTTTATAATTTTTATCCAAATATGAGTAAACTATACATTACCCATATTTGAGTAAACTGACTTTGTTCATAATCTGAGTAAAGTTTACCAATTTTTCTTGGTAATTTTTACCCATAATATGAGTAACGCATGCAAAACCCAAATATAGGTAAATCAACTACCTACTTATGGGTAAACTGACCTTAGCGTGTATATTTACCCACTCAGAGCTTTAACGCGGTTTTGCCAAATTTGGGTTCTCGCACGGAAGAGCCGATATGAGTGAAAAGAACCTATGTTTGGGTTGATTTCTGGTTCCGTGTACCCTACTTTACCGACATATCGACTTAAGTCGGTTTTGCGTGTTTTGTTTTGTCTGGCTTTCCTTTACTGCCACATTTTGCCTTCAGTTTTATTTCGACCTTCGTACGGTGTGGATTGAGTTGTGAATCGACTGATTGTGCTCATTTCGTGGTATGTTAATTACTAAGTGAAAATTGTTAAACCTCTAGCCAAAACTGTGTCAACTAAAGTGAACGGATTGCTGCGTTTTCCGCGATTGCCTTACTTGGCAGTAATTCTCAAAACTAACCCTCAGTAGGCTCCCGCCTGCTAAGAAAAGCGATACCGCGAAATCTAGTGATCTTCGATGGGCTAGCACACGTTGACGTAATTATTTTTATGGTATAACTAAAAATGGACAGCGGATTCCATCAAAATGGTGACTGTTGGATGCAAGTTTTTTTTCATTCCGTTTTATAAGTACATAAGTGTATCACCACGGTAACGAGTGCAGCGAAAGAAGTGAACTTGTGTTGCGCTATTATTTAGTTTTTCTTTTTTTAAGCCATATAGTGGTAGTAAACGGTACAGCAGGGTAATTAAATATACAGTAGCGTATTTAATTCAAAGCTTACTATAGAAAAACCAAATTCATCAGTTTGGTTGTCGCATTGGCTTGCTTGGATGGGAAAATTGTGTTCTTGAACGGTACCGATTTATGTTTACAATATTCTTATTTTATTTTTAAATACAGGAAGGATAAAAATACGCAGGTATTTTTTTTATTAAGGCATGTTTTGAAAGATTGCACTTTGTTTTCGCATCGTGAACATTCACTTGATCTTGTGCCATTGTTTGGTGTGGTCTTGAAACAGCACTACTATATCAAACAATGTTAATGCAATGCGTGTTGCAATATTAGACGGGGAAAGCTTGAATTACAATACGCTTCGCGATGTTAAAAATATCCGTGGAGCTGTTTGAATAAGAAATGTGTGCTAATACAGCGCTGCTGAAGTTTCTGTGTTGTTATTTTGGTGTAGGTAGTGTTAAAATCAAGAGTCAGGTTAATTATCAAGGACACATGACTGCATCCAGAAGAAAATGTTTATTCATGCCTACTTGTAATTATGATTGATATGTATTATCTTCCTCTAATATTTACTTAGTCTGAATTTCAATTAGGTCATAGGTGGTTGTGATGCTTTTATAGAAAGTGAAATAATAGCTAATTTATGTTTTGAATGAGTTGTTCAATATCATAACAAAACGAATACCTGTTTTATTTTGATTGCGTAACTGCGCTAATCAGAGGTTCAATACCTATGTAACATCAAAAAGAGACGTTTGCAGAAGATGTAGCGTCTTGTGTAGCGTATGGTGTTCCAAAACAACATTTGAAAATGTCAATTTCTTGATTTTGCTTTGGCTGACCAAGCCATGTGGGAAATTACACTGTTGAAAATGCTTTGACATCCATGTGCACAACAGAACATGTGCTCGATGAACAAATTGAGATTTGAAATTATGAAAAGAAATCCACGTACTCCGGTGAGACTCGAACTCACGACTCCCAATTCGCTAGACGGGCGCTTCTATTCCTTCAAGCTACGGAGTCACTCGACTATCTCCGTCGCCAGCAGGCCTAGAACTGAACTCGATTCCACAATCGCACATGGTTATCTTCTTTTTCACAATCCAAACCCCCTTCGGATGTGATTAGATGAACATCTAACACATTGTCTGTTGTGCACATGTATGTCAAAGCGGGAGAGGAAGTTATTTTTAATTGTCGAGAGCTTCGGGCACTGCCTTCCAATCACTTATTGGTATGGCAATTAGTGTGCAGTCGGACTCTCGACGGGTCGGTCCTCGGCCGACCGAATACGGTAAGGGTGACCGTAGCACCTTACAAATGTCAATTTCTTGATTTTGCTTTGGCTGACCAAGCCATGTGGGAAATTACACTGTTGAAAATGCTTTGACATCCATGTGCACAACAGACAATGTGTTAGATGTTCATCTAATCACATCCGAAGGGGGTTTGGATTGTGAAAAAGAAGATAACCATGTGCGATTGTGGAATCGAGTTCAGTTCTAGGCCTGCTGGCGACGGAGATAGTCGAGTGACTCCGTAGCTTGAAGGAATAGAAGCGCCCGTCTAGCGAATTGGGAGTCGTGAGTTCGAGTCTCACCGGAGTACGTGGATTTCTTTTCATAATTTCAAATCTCAATTTGTTCATCGAGCACATGTTCTGTTGTGCACATGGATGTCAAAGCATTTTCAACAGTGTAATTTCCCACATGGCTTGGTCAGCCAAAGCAAAATCAAGAAATTGACATTTGTAAGGTGCTACGGTCACCCTTACCGTATTCGGTCGGCCGAGGACCGACCCGTCGAGAGTCCGACTGCACACTAATTGCCATACCAATAAGTGATTGGAAGGCAGTGCCCGAAGCTCTCGACAATTAAAAATAACTTCCTCTCCCGCTTTGACATACATGTGCACAACAGACAATGTGTTAGATGTTCATCTAATCACATCCGAAGGGGGTTTGGATTGTGAAAAAGAAGATAACCATGTGCGATTGTGGAATCGAGTTCAGTTCTAGGCCTGCTGGCGACGGAGATAGTCGAGTGACTCCGTAGCTTGAAGGAATAGAAGCGCCCGTCTAGCGAATTGGGAGTCGTGAGTTCGAGTCTCACCGGAGTACGTGGATTTCTTTTCATAATTTCAAATCTCAATTTGTTCATCGAGCACATGTTCTGTTGTGCACATGGATGTCAAAGCATTTTCAACAGTGTAATTTCCCACATGGCTTGGTCAGCCAAAGCAAAATCAAGAAATTGACATTTGTAAGGTGCTACGGTCACCCTTACCGTATTCGGTCGGCCGAGGACCGACCCGTCGAGAGTCCGACTGCACACTAATTGCCATACCAATAAGTGATTGGAAGGCAGTGCCCGAAGCTCTCGACAATTAAAAATAACTTCCTCTCCCGCTTTGACATACATGTGCACAACAGACAATGTGTTAGATGTTCATCTAATCACATCCGAAGGGGGTTTGGATTGTGAAAAAGAAGATAACCATGTGCGATTGTGGAATCGAGTTCAGTTCTAGGCCTGCTGGCGACGGAGATAGTCGAGTGACTCCGTAGCTTGAAGGAATAGAAGCACCCGTCTAGCGAATTGGGAGTCGTGAGTTCGAGTCTCACCGGAGTACGTGGATTTCTTTTCATAATTTCAAATCTCAATTTGTTCATCGAGCACATGTTCTGTTGTGCACATGGATGTCAAAGCATTTTCAACAGTGTAACATTTGAAATTTAACTTGCCCATACTTTGCTGGATAGATTAGGGTATAAAAAGTGCGTAAAATACGATAAAAAAACACATTTTTTAAAAGTTTTAATCAAGTGTTTCAATGAGCCATTTTACGAAGTGACAACAATGTTGATGATGATATTGATTTTCACGGGTTATTGTACGCTACCTCCTGTCAACATTTATTCATAAAATCGGCTCGTAAAATGGACTATGAGCCATTTTACGAGACGTTTCGGATCAGCTGATTGCTCATTTCATGAATGAAAATTTGACAGGAGGTTGCGCCCAAGCCCGTGAGTGTTAATATCAATATCATCACTGTTGTCGTTTCGTAAAATAGACTATAGCTTAAACATAAACAACACTTAGAATGAGCCATTTTACGAAGTGACACCAATGTTGATGATGATCATGGATGGAAGAAAATCACTTCTAGTGACAAATGATACAGGATACGAACAATCCAAGATTGCCTTTGCTCTTGCAGTAGCATAATGCCGACACCCTCGCCCCGTGCTTGTATCAAGGGATCACAGGCAATCAAAGCATCTGATGCACGCTTTATCATGGGATCACACGTTATCGGATCATGTTACAAGTCGCGATAAATTTTCTTCATCACGGTTAAAACCACTAATAGACCAATAAACGGAATTCATGATTGAAAACAATGCATTCATTGGCATATCTTGATATAAGAGCAACATGAATGCACAAAAAGTGAATGATTTTCGGTATTTATCATTTCGACTTCATGATAACGATCGCATCATGGCCGCACATGCCTCGCGATTCAATTTTCGCGGAGCGTGGTTTGTTATAATGCTTGACGACAACGTTCTATCGTTGTTGCTATGATCGCGCGATGCGCTTCAACCACGACACATTCGAGATCCTATCATGATCACTAGATTTCCATCCTTGATGATGATATTGGTTTTCACGGGTTATTGGACGCTACCTCCTGTCAAAATTCATTCATAAAATCGGCTCGTAAAATGGACTATAGGGCACTGCACTGTTTTGATTTTGTATGGGATTTTGACGTTTCGTGGCCTTGTTGTTTACAAAATGTCTGTAACAGTGAAAGAGAAGGAGATAATTTCATGCACTGCCCTATAGGGCACTGCATCAAAGTATCTCCTTCTCTTTCACTCTTACAGAAATTTTGTAAACAACAAGGCCAAGAAACGTCAAAATCCCATACAAAATCAAAACAATGCAGTGCCCTATACAGAAACAATGATATTACAACTGGTCAGCGTTCAATCAGAGTGGACTACGCGATTTTTCGGGCAGGTAAAGATAAGCTGAGGATAACCTGAACTTTTCGACGTTATTCTGATGCAGATGTGTCATTACATAAAAGAATAATAGTATTTCTGAAAATAATGCCAGAGATATCAAATTTAAAGTGCTTGCAGGACATTTTCTCGAAATCATTGAAAAACAGATGGTCCGGTCTGACTTAACGCTGACCAACTCTTGTATTGAACTACTAAATATAAAAATGTCGAGAAATCTCACGGGACAACCTCTAGAACCGTGTCTTTGGATGAGAAGAACAATCTGCGAAATATTCAGCTCAATCGATTAAAAACTGAGCTGGCGCAAATGAGTTGAAGGTTTATGTGGGATTTTCATAGTCCAAATCCTCCAAATATGTAAATGGGGAAATAGATGGCCTCCAGTGACTCCCTGGTCAAGTTCGCAGGGTTTGACGATATTAAAGTGAAGGTTATTGTAATATAGTATTCTTTAGTTAATCATATCACCTTTTTAACACTTTAATGCGCCTCCAACGGTTCATCACGAACCGGCTGCTGCAGATGGAGTATGGCTGATCATATGTGTTGCGACAGATTCAATCGGAGTTCTTCCAGCAAAATCAATCCACCGTACTTGCAGTGTGATCAGCTTAAAGCTACAAAAAATAGTTTATATTTTAGGATAGGTTTGTTTACAAATTCAGTCGTACCTACAATTCAGTCTCCGTACTAGTCAATCTGCACACAACAGAACTGAAACTTTTAGTCCTAATTCTAGTCCTTAGTCTGTAAGTAGTTTTATAAGTTTTAATATAGCATAAGTTTTATCTTAGAATAACAATTTCACTGCACCTTCACTTCAATTACAATGAAACTTTAATCAATCTTCTGTTCAACTGAAAAATACAATATCACCGTCTATTCTTCCAGTCATCGGTCGGTTTTCTGCATGTCATTTGTTATTGTTTTCCTACCTATTCTGTCTCGTTGTTCATTCGCGTTAGATTTCCATAGGGGTAGTTGATACAAGGGGCTGTTGTGGCTAACATTCTCCCCCCCGTGTCGCCCTAACTTCCGGTTCAGCGTCACAAAACTCAATAGGTCCAACACAGCCCATTTTGTAAGCACCATATTAAACCCAAAAGTCTATGATGAACTGTAACTATCACTTTGGTAATCAACAGTCGCTGTCGGAATATAGTGCAACATACGGTGATGCCGCTTTGGACAACCATTGATTCCGCATACCTGTCCTTTACAAGGCCACCGTGCGTGTGATACGAGACAGCGAGCACAAAGTTTGTTCATCTTTACTACTTCCCACCTGCCATCCAAATCAAGTTCATTGAATGACGTGCAGCTGCCCGAATAAAAAATACAGTAGAAAAACCGAACGTTGTATTGTAACAGTACTATTTAGAACCATATTTTTACAATAGACACCACTGTAAAAATAAAAATACAAAAACAATAAGATGTAATGTAAAAAACCATACCGTGAATTGTAAATGAGATTTTTACAATATATTATACAGGTTGTTAAGTATCGTAACAATATAAAAAAATATTTTTCTCCATATATATATTTTTGCAAAACCATACATTTTATTGTTAATGAATTGTTCTAAATTCTGATACGTGGGTTTAAATATTCCGTACATTGTATGGTACATGAATGGTTTCGAACAATAAAATGTACCGTAAATAAATTGTTTTTAATTGTAATTTCACTACTGGTTATACATTTAATCAAATGGTTTTGGAATGGTTTTCTTTTGTTATGTTGGATTATTATGCGCTTTGGGAATTTTCCACAGCGTTTTGGATAACCCTTCATATATAGGATCGCCCACGTCTAAGTCTGAGTAGTCTCTGATTGCATTAACAGTTGAAGCTTAGGCTCCCATGCCCCACCAGCCAGATAACCGGGTTTTGCGAACTAAGCATTAGGCTCAGTGTACCAGTTATGGCTATAGTACCTCAGATTCGCCATAGTTGATTTTCAACCTTTAAAGATACAAATCATCAAGAAAAATTTCGTGAACAACAGATCACGATCACAAAACATGATTGCAATCATTCAAAATTCACAATTTGCTCCAATTATGGTAGAAATAAATCATTTTCCTTAACTTTTCGGCCTCCTTGCACCCTATTTCGCCATAGTGTACCAGTTATGGCAAATCCCATAAGGAATGCATGTAAATAGTGCGAAGTGGAACCCAAATTAACAAATGTGTCCATAACTGGTACAGGGTTCCTATCATTGGCACACGCCGTAATAAATATTAAAAGTAGTTTTGGCTCCGGTTTTATATTTTTCCTGTAAAGTATGAAAACTAATCTATCATTTGACTTATTGTTTACATTCGTCGATCTTCTTCTTATTTTTGTAGAAATAGTTTTTCTTAGGTAGTGCGATAACTGGTACAGGCACCCTATTTGTGGCAACACTTTAAGCGGCATGATGGAACTATGCCGAGCGCGCTAAGTGTTATTAGACCACTAATGTAGTTGCATGAAGTGGGTGACGAGGTACATAAGCATCATTACAGCGTGCTTCATCGTTATTGCAATATTGAGGCTCCAGTTTGACTAAAGTTTGAAATACTTAACAACTCATAAGAAAACTGTCAAGTTCTATTCAAATATAAGTTAGGTTAAAAAGCGAACCCGCAGACGAACCTATATTAGAAGTCATTTCAATGTACAGTCCAGTTCATATGTTAAAGATGGCTCTACGTCAAAGATAAAGTTTGTCAATCGCATTTGATTCGATTGTAGTCGAAGGCAAGTTCACATGAGAGAAGAGGAGAAAACTCCCCTAAAAGCAAATACCGAAAGAATAGTGTTGAACTCATCCACTGATTTACGGTAATCTGACCTGCATCTTTCCGAGTTGGCCTACATTCGTATTTCTCTCATCGCACTCTACACACCTAGCCCGCCATATCTCTTGGACCCCTGCTTGGACCTGCAGTTCTTAGGACATCTGGTTTATCACTGATTTAAACATGTTATTGACAAGGATGTTTTCGATCATCTGGCAATCATTTGACTCATTTGTCTATAACTCAGTTCAGAAGCCTAATATTGAAATGAGATGTTCGTCAAACTTGTAGATAAGTGTTTTCCTACAATTATCACCAAGGACGCCATATTCTAACTTTTATATTTACGGCGTAAAAGTGTTTTTTGATCGTTTAGTATGAGTAGGTGGTACTAGCTCTCTCACGCCGCATATATGAGATTTAGGATATGGTGTCCTTGGTGATAATTGTAGGAAAACCACTTATCTACAAGTTTGTCGAACATCTCATTTCAATATTATGCTTCTGAACTGAGTTATGGATAAATGAGTCAAATGATTGCCAGGTGATCGAAAGCATCCTTGATTATTGACTCAAAATTGATGTTTCAACTTATTCACTTTTTTCTCTTTCCTTTCCTTTGCAGCAAAAAAGTCACAAACATTAACAAAACAAAGCACGGAAAAAATCTTAAACGAATAATAATTAAAAATTCACGGACAAATAATGTTTTGGAAAAGTAAATGGTTCAAACGTAAGAAAAATAGTATGATATATTGCTACATAAAAATCCAATGTAAATGTATAGTATAGCGAACCATTTCATTACAATACACTTTATTGTAGCTGGTACACTGTATGGTGCAGAAATGGTTTTCACCAAACACTCTATGGTTAGTTTTTATCCGGGTGCTGATTTGATGGCTGTCTGCATTGCACATTGAGCATTTAGCACTGCTCTGATATTCTCTGCCTTTTTGCACCCGTCCATCGATTTCCGATTTCTCTCCATCTTCTCAACAATTCGTTTCTACTCGTTCCGAAGATACATGCGTATTTACAACGGATCTATCCTTTGGTCTAGTTCGCTCATCTTTCAAACTAATCTCTGGAATATTAGCAAGTTGTGTAATCCCACTTGCAGCTGAAGTAACTTTCGCCATATACTCACTAAATACATTCAAATCTACAACCGGTACTTGTTCCTGATAAAGCGCCCAGTTGAACTTGACTGTTGTCGGTAGCTTATCGACCAGCTCTTGGAGCAATATTGGGCTGGTAAGGTACCTTTGTAATCCGACTGCTTTAAGGTGCCCGCAAAGATTTTGTACCACCAATCCAAAACTTACGAGCGTCTCCAATTTATCCGCTTTAGGAGGTGGTGTTGGCAATCATATTGCTAACTATTTGCTCCGGACGACCGTATAACAGTTGCAGAGTGGACAGAACTTGTGGAACTGTAGACGGATGTAGTAAAAAACTGCTGACGGAATCTTTAGCACTACCTCTCAGGCAACGTTGCAAACGCAGAAGGTTTTCGGAGTTCGTGTATCCGCAAGTTTCCGTCGAGTGTTGATAGCTGCTTATGAACAGTGGCCAGTCTATCGGATTCCCGGAAAAAATGGGAAGTTCCTTCGTGACCACCTGTCTTGCAGCGATTTGTTGGGGAGACGGCCCGAGCTGATCCCCCAAGTAAGCCGGAACTACAGCTTGAGAAAGCAGTTGAGGCTGGATCCTGGGCACGCTAGCAAATGTGTTCACAGAAGAAAGAATTGGAGGGGGTGTAGAAAGAAGAAACGGAGGATTTATATCGCAGTGGTTGACGCTAGCAGTGTTCACGGGTTCAAACCACGACGCTGGAGGAGGAGGTAATGGAGGTGAACAAGCACCATCAGCAGACTGATCCTCGTTTCGATTGATGATCTGTTGAACCTCCTCGTGCAGGTCCCAGTACTGCTTCTCCGCTTCATTCCGTACACGAATGGCTTCATGTTCACGCTGGCGACTCGCTGTAATTTGTGACTGCAACTGCTGCTCCATTTCACGAAGGCACTGTGATTCGCTCTCCAGTTCTGCCACTTGAAGTCGAAGTGCTTCGCATTCGCGCTGCCGCTGAACAAGTTGATTGCGCAAATCTACCTCCGAAGCGCGCATCCGTTCCTTCTCCTCGATGAGTTGCTTTTCTAGGGTCCCAATCGTCGATTTCAGATCTGCCCGTTCGCGATCCTGCAGCTTTCGCAAATTCGCTTCCGAGCCACGAACCAGTTTCAGCTCAGCGTCGTGCTGCAGTTGCAGGCTGGTTATTCGATTCACGAGATCGACTTCCCTCCTACGCCTGGTGTCGATATCCACTCGGTGCTTCTCCTGCAGGTCCTGAATGGCCCGACGTTCCGCTTCCGACTGTCGCTGCAACTGTAGTGCATTTTGTTTCCGTAGCTCCCCGGTTTCAACACTCCAGCGCTTGTAATGAGTACCGAAACGGTTAATCTTCGGAATTGCGCCAGTGTTCGCGCCGACTGGCACCACTTCTTCAACCTTCAACAGATCCTCATATGGCTGAAGATTCACCAGTGGTAATTCGTCGCGTTCGTCTTCGTCTGCTCCGACTGCACCTTCGAGAGATTCCTCGGACTCGTCTCCGATAGTGATGCTTCCCAGAGTTCGCGGGATCGATTTCACCTCAAATCCCACTCCTACTCTGTTGTCGGCGATAACGGGGGGAACTACTGCTGCCGTAGACTTCAATGGCGTTGACGAAGAATGTACCACCTGCGGACGACCAGAACTTGCGCCACCCTAATGATCAGCAATCGCAGACGTCGGTTTTGGTGTCTGTACAACGACCACCATACCGGAACTCTCGGTTACCTTGGCCTGCTTCACCCATTCTTCAGTGCGTTTCTTACTCCTCTGGCTGCTCCGCATACTACGCATACTTCTATCTTCGTCGCCGTCATGCTGGTTCAGCAATTCATGCTTCCGCGCGATGTACTGCCTTTCTCGTTCCAGCTTTTCCTGCAGCTCTCGCTCGTATAGCGCCCGTTCCTTCTCGGCCTTCTCGCGACTCAGATCTTCCAAAAGCTTATTTTCTTCCTCAAGCCGCTGCAATTCGCGTTCCACTCTTGCCCTACGTGCACTCGACGAACTTGACAAACCACTAATCGCACTAATTACACTTGGGGTTGGTTCGAGTACATTTGAAGCCCCCCCAGAAGTGCATTTCGTACATACGAAAGTGGTTGAACGCACAGTGGTCGTGTCAACATTCGCGCAGCAAAAATGGTACCAGAAATTGCAATTCTGACACCGTACCATATACCGCTCAGCGTTGTTGGGTAATTCACAACCGCCGCATTCGCGCAACTCACCTCCGTCACCATTTCCCATGGTAGGGATAGACGAATCATTCGACGACGAAATCGACACCTTATCGCTATCGGTCGGTGCTACGTTCGCATTCTCCTGCTGTATAGCCCTCGTCCGTGACCGGGTCTGTCGAACGTTGTCCTGAAGATCCATTTCGATCCGGATGAATTCTTTAAGAAACTGTTGCAACAGATTCAATCGGAGTTCTTCCAGCAAAATCAATCCACCGTACTTGCAGTGTGATCAGCTTAAAGCTACAAAAAATAGTTTATATTTTAGGATAGGTTTGTTTACAAATTCAGTCGTACCTACAATTCAGTCTCCGTACTAGTCAATCTGCACACAACAGAACTGAAACTTTTAGTCCTAATTCTAGTCCTTAGTCTGTAAGTAGTTTTATAAGTTTTAATATAGCATAAGTTTTATCTTAGAATAACAATTTCACTGCACCTTCACTTCAATTACAATGAAACTTTAATCAATCTTCTGTTCAACTGAAAAATACAATATCACCGTCTATTCTTCCAGTCATCGGTCGGTTTTCTGCATGTCATTTGTTATTGTTTTCCTACCTATTCTGTCTCGTTGTTCATTCGCGTTAGATTTCCATAGGGGTAGTTGATACAAGGGGCTGTTGTGGCTAACAATATGTTTTTGCATCAGGGTGCAAAATGTTCATAGTCATTGATTGAAAACAATGCGAATTTGAATGATTCTGCACTGAATATTCAAAACAAACAAATTTATTTTCGCTCTCCCTCTTCGCACAATCAGTCAATTTGTAGTCATTGAATATTTATGAAGCTAACCGGGAATCATCTTCATGTTTACCTACGTTTATGGCTACGATTCCTTCCAAAAACACTCCACAACAATCAAATGGGAAAAGATCTATGTAAAGCACCGTTAAATGTAATCGAAACATTAATATTTTATCAGCAATTTAACACTTTGTAAGATGCTTACAAATATTCATTGACTTTCATTCAGTTGACAAACGAGTATCGAGCATTTGAATATGAATATGCAGGCAAGTGAATGAAAATTGCCGCACGGTGAACTTCAACTTGTCTGCTCTAAAATTTTGCGCCCTGTTTGGCATATTCATCAGACATGCTCGATAAACACAGAGGGACCGCCGGGGCTCAATAGATTCTATACCGAAGCAATAGTTCCAAGTCGGTTGGATTTGAGAATGTTTTGAAGATCGTTACATATCCTAGTAGAAAGTTTATAGGTTTTGTGACAGGTTTTGAAACCTTTTTTTGCCAGTAGACTTGAAAATGCTGTTTTGGCTTTCTTTCCCACATTTTGATTTTGATTAACTACTAAATTTACTATAATTTGAGTAATATACAATAATTAAATATATTTAAATTAGTAATTTTATCAAAACAGATTTGCTTCTTTTAAATATTACAATGATATCCAGTAATATACTCTAAACTTAGTGAAATCAACCGAATAGTAGAAAGGAAAGTTGCAGCACTTAATAGTGCTGATAGATTCGAAGCTAACGTGCGAACAATGGATTACTGCACGAGTTTATACTGGCCTGCTTGTTCTCACACATGGTTTGACTTTTGAGCGGTGACGACACCGCTCAAACGCCAAATTATCTTTGGGAGTGGGCGGGCCGGCCCAAGTTCGTGCAGTGGACCATACTTTAACACTTTATTGACGTAAATGCGTTCGACGTGACATTTTGGACAAAAACTGATTGTTTCTAAGCTGAAGGACGTAACTTGTGTATAACTAGACTGACATTTCTAGGTTACGGGGGAGAAAATGACTATAGGTAGGTATAGGTAGGTATATCTAGGTAGGACCGATAGGACAAATGAACGGTTTGGCTCTGTTTTAATAGTTAGCTGTTTTTGTATCTCGTGTAGGGAGAGTGATTGAAATGCGTTCGGTTTCGACTTGGACATTCTTTATTCTGACATTTAACTTACTAAACACATCACGGCCTACTACAGCTCGGCCATTCTGACAGAACACATCGTCCTCGATGTGATTCTCAATTCCAACGTCATTTTCCTTTGAACTCCAACTCGGTGACTTAGACTCCGAATTGTAATGCGGCTTTCCCCTGAACAGCGTTGCCAGTACCCATGCTTCTCCATTGATGATCACAACTTGAATGATTCACTTGGCCCATTCCGTAACTTCCTTCGCAGAGTTTTCTTCTCCATCTTCGTGTTCTCAATTGATTCTTCTGCAAGTCAAGGTCTTCCAATATTGTAAAAACTTCTTCACCGTTGCGTGACAAATAACTTTAATTTAGCTTCCTTAGTCCAAACTCTGGTTCATCCCACTTCTGAATTGTAGGGAGAGTGATTGGAATGCGTTCGGTTTCGACTTGGACATTCTTTATTCTGACATTTAACTTACTAAACACATCACGGCCTACTACACTCGTATCATTGGAAGCCCATGACATGTTCAAAACTAGTGTCTATCATTGGGGATGGCACCAGAGCTGTAGGTGGCTACCAACATGGGTGTTATCGCAGTAACGGTTGTTGCCTTCAATTGGTATTTGACCGTAATATTTCTTGGAGATAGCTTGTCAACAAAGACAGCATTTTGTGTTATGTTATTTCCAAGAAGTAATAGCAAGGACCTAAACAGGGGCTTCAGGTTCCGCGGGTTAAGATTTATTCTGATAGCTTCATAGATTTCACATGACTGAGGGCGGACGTGACTAATACATCTATGGGAGTGAAAATGCAAAATTTTGATTAAAACTACTGAGGCACAATGTAAAAACTAGTGTTAAATTGGGCAACATAGCCTATTCCGTCTAAACATTGGTCTTTGTAGAGATGAAATTTGAATAACGGTTTCAGCCTTGACAAACAAGCTGTCACGCAGCTCCAACTGAAAACTCATAAAAAAAAATAAATGGCCTCCAGTCTCTCATTCAGCACGTCGGTTTGACGAGTTCGATTTGGCTCAGAATTGAAAAAATAGCAGTTAATACCCTAACCCTACGTCTCCACTAGACAGAAATGTCTTGCCATTTTGCTGCCAGAAAGAGAAAACGTAACAGAAATGATCAACACTGTTGCTTTCCATGCAAACAGCGAGAGAACATTTCTGTCATGACACATCTGTCCAGCAAAATGGCAAGACATTTCTGTCTAGTGGAGACGTCGGGTAAGACAGGGCTGCCCATAGTACCTACGGCCCGCGAGGATGTTTTGTGCGGTACAAATGACGAGAAATTATGGCCCGTAGTGAATAATATTTGATTTCTTTTTCAAATTTTACACTAAAATATTTGATTGATTGATTTATCTTTATTAGAGAGACTTTCAGCCCTTGGCTGGTTCGTCTCTGACACTAAAATAGTGTTCTTTGAACAGTTTTTGAATCTTTCATTTGCATTTGATAAATGGCAATACCAACAGGGTATACCCGATATATCGTTTATACTAAATAAATTATTTACAAATCTATATAAATAAAAATGGAATGGTGTTTGTATGTCACGAATAGGCTTGGAAACGGGTCAACGAATTAAAAAAAAATTCTTTCACTGTTGCATTCGTACAAGGCTCCGACGTGTTCGTGCGAAAAAATAATTGGGAAAAATGACCGGGAAGGCAATAAAAATGGGAAAATCTAAAATTCCATTCTGAGGGGGCTTTTCTATGAAACTGGCTGTAAAAAAACACAGTAGGCAGGCAGTACGACGTTTGCCGGGACAGCTAGTCTATCTATCTATATCTATATAAATAAAAATGGAATGGTGTTTGTATGTCACGAATAGGCTCGGGAACGGGTCAACAGATCGACATGATTCTTTCACTGTTGCATTCCGCCTGGGCTCCAACGTGTTCGTGCGAAAAAATAATTGAGAAAATCGAGCGGGAACGCACCGAAAACGAGAAAGTTTGAAATTTCATTTTGCGGGGCATTTTTCTACAGAGCTGCATGCGAACAAACATAGTAGACACCCGACCAGAAAATTATATCAAGATTATATCATATTGTGTTATGATGTTATAACATTTTTCAATAACTTATTGTGTTATAAACTAGATGCAGGATGATGTTAAAATAACTAAAATTGTAACTAAAACCACACTGGTCTTATCAAGATAATAACCTATTTTGTTTCAATCAGATCAAAATTATAACAGAATGTGATATGAACAGTGTACGCAAAATATGCCAACGCAAGCGAAAAATGGGCAACAATGAAGGCACGGCAACAACGCTTTGTTTTTTCGTTAGCAGATAATGACAAAATCGCTCCCAAGTTTGTTCACAACAAAAACGGTAGGAATATTTGTCTCGTTCTATTCACATCATGATTTACGCATTGTTTTACAACTGAAACTAGACTCTGAGGTTTGCAAGAGTCCTATTTCGTCCAAATGTTTATGAATTTGATAATGTGGGTCGAAAATTTCAGCAGAAAATCCGAAATATCAGCACACGCACGGCAAGCGATGTTTGTTTTATTACTCTCATCGCCTGACATGCGTTTGTTGCGGAGCGCCTTTGTTACCGACATGCACCGCTTAGGACAAAGCGTTTGTTTTTCGGCGTGATCCGTTTTTCGTACCCTGGATATGAATATTAGCTATAGCGACTAGAAAATTATATCAAGTTTATATCATATTGTGATATGATGTTACAATATTTTTCAATAAACAAGATGCAGGATGATGTTAACCTTCCAGGACGCGCGCCATCAAGCAACCAAAACTGCACCGCGCTCGCGCTGTATATGAAATGCGAGGTTTTTTGATAGTGTTGTACTTTTTACAACAGCGCGCGCGCTGAAGGGTTAAAGTAACTAAATTTGTAACAAAAAGTACTCTGGTCTAATCAAGATAATAACCTGTTTTGTTATAATCATATCAAAATTATAACAAAATGTGATATGATTATTGACTTCACACGGTCAGAAAATTCACTCATTTTCGAGCTAAAGTGGGACAACTCAAAATTGAGTAAATTTTTTTTCCAGCGATAGCGCTGGCCCAAGTGCGAAAATCTCATCAGTTTAAGCCGTATAATATTCTTGATGAAGCGAAGAATATTATACGGCTTAAACCAGTTGGATTTTTGCACTTGGGCCAGCGCTATCGCTGGAAATGCAATTTACTCATTTTTTGAGCTGTTCCAGTTTAGCTCAGTTTTGTGTGAATCTTACTCGTTTTAGAGTAACATTTTCTTAGCGTGCAGGATTACTATTTTATATCAAAATATGATATCATTTTGTAACATTATTATCCAAATGTCGAAGAATCATAACTTAATTATATTACAATGAGTTATCAAACAACATTTATAACAAAATATGATATAATTTGGTTACATTATTTCGCTTTATAACGCTTGAGCCAGGGTGAAGAAATCGGGGGCTAGGTGCTTTTAATTGGGTTCTTTAGGGGTATCCAGATAATTACATAATCGAAATCTCCGTCCAAAAATTAGTCGATATCCAACATTCCATATTTTTTAGTGGTCGCGAACTATTTTTAAAACGCATTTGAAGTTTGTATGGGGAATTTTTTTTTCGGGGCGAACTGTCATTCTATCCACGGAAATAAAAACTGTTTTGTTTTTCTTTTCTGTATTAACGAGATTTTTAGCCCTAGGCTAGTTCATCTCGGGGATCCACGCTTTACTTCCCTTCCAAAGGAAGAAATCACATTTAGCGAGTTTGTCGGGAGTGGGATTCGAAACTGTTTTGTTCATGTAACCATCAAAAGAAAGAAACTGGAATGCAATAATATCACGTTATACTCAGAAAAAATTAGCTCTTTCGATTTGGCTATAGAAAATAGCAATATTTTATTCACTAAACAACCCAATTGTGAGATAATATTCTCAAGGTTTCAACAAACTAAAACTGCTAAAATATCAGTAAATTGTGAGGATCTAGAATATTTTTCTATAATATTGACGTAAACTTTAAAATACTTGCATCTATTGATGAAGACCTGCAGCCGTTGAATGTTTTCCGCTGATACACACCAAGTTTCACTGGCATACAGCAGACTTCACGATCGAGTCTAAAATTCGGATTTTGGTGCGTCGACTAATCTGATTGTTTTTCCATACATTTCTTAAACTCGCGAAGGTAGCCTTCGCCTTTTTGTTCCATGCACCTCAATGTCCAATGAAATTTCCTTCACAAATAGTTCCTGGACCGATCGAACTCGATCCCTCAGTATGGTCATGCTCTGTCATCTTCAATACCCACGCCTTTACAGCTGTGGTTATAGGGGCCCCTCACCTCGTCTTATACCATCCGGATCTTTTGCGTACACAATCTTTAAGGGGCTGTCCATTAATTACGTAAGGGTTTTTGGGGGGAGGGGGGGTTTGAAAAATCTTACGCGCCATACACATTTTTTTGGGTTCTCATACAAAAAGTCTTACAAGGGGGGGAGGGGGTGTCGAAAAATCGATAAAATTCCCTTACGTATTTAATGGACACCCCCTTACAGCATTATTGTCCGAAATTCTTGCAACGTGTCCTGCGTAGGAAGTTGTTAATGTTATTATAAAAGAATGAGCAGATGGTTTGTTTTGGTGTTTTGAGACATGTGCTCGTTGATATCCTTCCTGCTTTGGCAACATAGAGCGCAGTGAATTCGTGATTCAATATTCAATATTCAATTCAATATTCGCCACCATGTTCTCCTGCACCCTACACGCCGCCAAAGATCGCCTTTAGCACGTCGAGTGCTTTCATATCTTCTTTGAGCAAGGTCCATGTATCGTATCCATAGATAACCACCGATCTTATTAGTGTCCTGTACATGGTAAATTTGGTACAAGGGCGAATGTTTTTTGACCACCTGTTTTTCTGGATCCCATACTGCCGTGAATCGCATACCAGTCCCATTTGCATAGGAAATCCAGCAAAGATGGGACTGATATGCGATTCACGGCAGCATAGGAGGCATGACTTTCGCTGATGGTGCGTCTTCGTATTTCATGGCTCACGTTATTGTCAGCCGAGAAATACAAGGGACCTATGTAAACGAATTCCTTGACTATCTCCTCAAAAACATTCCCGTTTATCGTGAAGCCTAGTTTAGACTGTTCAATGGACTACCAGATTGGCGCGCGCCCACAGTTGATCAGCAGGAGTAAATCCATTTCAGGCCAAACATTTCAATAGTTCCTATCTGCATTTGAGAGGCTCTCTTTGTTCACTATCTCTTTCTATTATTGCAGTGTAATGGTACACTTTTCAACTATTTTTGCAGTACAAATCAAAAGACGATTGTTTTGACCATCGTTCAATGTATGTAGACAGCCATAATACAAATAAACAACTGAGATATTAACGAAAGAGAGGGAAAACAAAGAGAGCCTCTCTTCTGCAGATAGGACCTTTAGACATGTTTGGCCTGATTTTATTTTGTATGGCGAAAAGCATCTAAACTCGAATTTCTCGAAATGACAAGCTTTTACCGAAAAAATATTTGGTAGACACCAAACCGGTCATCATTGTGCACAACCGTTACCAAATATTTTTAAGAATAATGTGTTTCACTTCGAGAAATACGCCTTTAGATGCTATTCGCCATACAATATTTTTGCGATTTACTTTTAGCGATTTTTCGCGCATAGAAGCTAGCGCCACATTGGTCAATGCGGAGAGTAGGAAAACAGCCAAAGCATTTAATTCATTGAAACGAGCATTTCAATGGCAAACTTCTCAACCATGTTAATCCTTTGGGATGATGCAGTGCCACGAAGTTGCCACATGTGTTGCCGATGAAACATTCCCTACACACAATTCAGATTAGATGTGGATGTCTGTTCTCTGTGCCCTTACTGCAATGAATCCGGTAGAAACACAGGGATAATGATGTTGTTTCTAATTTGCCTCAGGGTACAAACCGCTGCGATGCGGAACAAGTGCAAGCCAGCGATGAGTTTATACAAGAAAAAAGATTCTCGTCAATGATTTACAATAACTCTGCGTGGTCGATATTGTCGTAATCCCGCCTTAAAATCGATGAACAGGTAGTGCGTGGGTATCTGGTATTCCATATAGGGCATTTTCCATGAAATCCCTTTCTCGTGAGGAATGAACTTCTGGTTATCTGAAAAAAAGGGAAGCTTGTGCTGGTATGATTCATAAAATAAAACTAGTTTTTACCGATTTCACCATCCTTAACGCAAAATGAATATAAATGAGAAAATACTTAATGAATGCAATGTTTGTTACAGGTACATCTTTCATGACGATTTAGACCTTTACGCATCGATCAGAAGAGGTACGAGTTTCGTGGTAATCCTCAATTACTAAGAACGATATTTGCGAAATGAAAATGTCTGCTCTCGGATAAAAAAATAAGCTAAAATTCTAAAATGTCCGCAAGTACTCGAGTACATTATTTTGCTAAGCATAATCTTTTATTTCTAGTATTAGCTGCCTGAACATCACAAAAATGTGATTTTCCTTTCTAACAAGTCTTGTCATTAAACAAAAATCTGTACTAAAGCGCGAGATATGTCTACCGACAAAGAAGGAATCGCTTCTCCTCCATCCAAACGCAACGATGTCGCCTATTCAATCAACAGTTATGAAGACACACGGAATGCTAATGTTACGGTAAGTCATCAACTCAATTTTTGTGCCATCCTTGGCTCAAGTTCAATAACTCGTTTCTTTTCTTTCAAGATGTCCTTCGATCCTACTGACTACATACAGAAAGCACGTGTGACCAGAGCACAACCTCCAAAACCGGCATATGATCCACTGCAGTTTGTGCAACTGAAACCATGTAGTTTGGTAAAGACCGCGCAGGCACAAATGCAGAAAGCAGACGAAGTCAAGAAGGTGAAGGATGAAAAGAAGGAAGAACCTGAGGAATGGCAATGTGTAAGTATAATAAATTTGATTTCATGCATACGATGCTGGCCTTCCCCCTGGATAATCGATCTTGACGCGATGGGAGGGCTTAACCCATTAGCACTTTAGCGCCAGTTCATTCATCACCGCTTGGACTTAGAGCTAGATATATCTAGTTTACGAGTTGAGCGCAAGTGAAGGAATCGCCGTAAGTGCTAATGGGAACCAAAGGAGTATCCGTTGTGCATTTATCACAAGTCGAAAACAAGTTATAATTCAGTTTGCATAGACCTAATCTTTGCATTCTTTGAATTTTCTCAAATTTAACAATAGGGTGGGGCGGGGCAAGATGGGTCGCATAAGGATGGATCACCATAACTTTGTAAATACAAATCGGATTGGTTTGCATTCATCCGCTACTCTTTAATACACTAGTTAGCTATGCTAAAAGTCGATAAAAAGTTCATTAAATACAAAATATGATGTTGAACAAGCAGTTTTAAAAAGTGATCGATTTTGTGCCGTGAAAAAAGTGCGGGGCAAGATGGGTCACCTTTTAAGTAATTAACATTTTCTCAACGAAAAACGTCAAAATATAAGATTTGTTCCGCATTCAAATATGCTCCATATCCATACTGAGTAAACAAGAGCTACTACCCTGATAAAAAAGGTCATAGAGATACAACAGAATCTATTGCTACAACACGCTGAAATGAATGGTATTTACTATTAATTCAATTGTTTAAAACGATAGAGTAACAACACACCCTATGCTTTTCCACCATAGCATATATTGTAAATGTCATTTTTACAATAGAAAATGGGGGTTGTTATGTATCTTTACCATAAAAAAATCCTAAAATTCTGGAGCAAATTCAAATCAACTACCATTCAATGTATGGTGTTTTTATGAGTGAAATCTCTAGTACCATTGATTTTATTGTGCACGTATTGTATTTCCAATACAGCATTTTCAGCAGGAAAATACGTACACAATATAATTTATTGTTGAACAGACAAATTTATCATTATTCGATGGTCGTTTATGGTGATTTTATTGGAATTTTTTATCAGGGTAGTAAACATTTTATAAATTTATTTGGAATATAAAAAAACTTTACGATTTGAGTGGTCCTGAGGCGACTTGAAAATCGATTCTTTTTACTAAAAAATTATCATAATTTTATGTTATAATTTTGAGCGTTCATTCAGCTTGATTGAAGTCATTCATGAGATAGTCTTGTAATAAAAAATAAATAACTTTTGAATGCTCCAAAAATACGTTCAAAATTGAAGGTGACCCATCTTGCCCCGCGGCCGTTTATATGGAGAATATATGGAATGTATCGCATAAGAAAAATGGCAAAAAACCATTTTATTTTTTATTTCCAATGAGAGTGAATAATTTTTCAATCAATGCCCCAAACTTTTGTATATTCATGCTGGTCATCTAACAAAATGATTAACATAATCAAAACATGAGTAATGCGCCCGAAAATGACACTGACCCATCTTGCCCCGCCCCATCCTAATTGTTAAATTTAACGTAACGCAAGAGTGGGTAAGGGAGTTCTCTGCGTTACACTCATTAATCATCACTTGAATTCGTTAGGGCCGATTTCTTCACCTCGGCTTAACTCGTAAGCCAGGCTTACCCATATAGTTAAACCTTACTTAACGCCTAAGCCAGGGTGAAGAAATCGGCCCTTAGTGTTATATTTGAACAATTTAAATAAATAATACTTTAATTAGAAACTTCGTTCATTTGATCATATTGAAGAAAACACAACTATTCTCGTTGGAGTCACAGATCAATCTGTTCCTATTTTATTTCATACTCTTTTCTCTCAGTTCTCTCACTTGAAGAGGTATTGGAAACCGATCTAAACGTTGAACACTGAACGCGTTACATCTCTAAAATATCGATTGCGCAATACGCAACAGTTAGTACACAGGACAGGGGACGCTAGGATAAGTTGACTTACAGCCTTACAGATTAGATTCATTACAATTAGAAAATTATGGACTGATTAGGTAAAGATAAAACTGTTGATTTTAGGAATTTATATTTGTATTTCTTATTTTTATAGGTTTTGTAGGGATGAATATAATGAAATCATCTTAGACGGTATCATTTCACTGACCAAAAAAGCAGGAATTTAGTTACATGTTTCTTTAGGACTTAGGACGGTTGACAATGTAAAGGGTTACGGTGGATATAATATTACTTTGGACTGAGATGATCACATATATGCAGAAGACGACTAGCGAAATTAGGAACACAATTTGATACATTATAGACTATATTTTGACATAAACGGTTTGACTAATTTCTTTACAACATCGAAAGGAAGCTCAAAAAGTGTTATCTAACACTAATATGAGAGTTATTTGGGGATGATGCTGGTGCTGTTAATGGCTAACATCGGTTATTGACACTATTGGTATTCCGCTTGAAATAATTTTCGGAATGGATTATAAAATAACTGAGGATATTATCTGATTATTGTTTGGGGAAGCTGTCAGAAAAACTAGTTGCCCATATCGGCTAAAAACGCTAGCTCTGGTAGCTGTCTTCGAATAATTTTCAGAAATATCAAATCTTTAAAAATTAGCTACGACACATTTTTTTTGCTTTTTTAAGAATAGTATTCTGAAGGCGTTAACATAGACAGCCTTTTTTCTCTGAATGTTGTCCAGTGACCTCGGAGATTTTCGATTATTGAAATAATATTATTGCGCAATTATCAAATCATCTTGGAGCTCATTCGATCAAAACACTAGTGCGATGGTGAAGGTTAAAAACAGTACATATTTTTAAAAACTACTACGACCCAATGCTAATTACTACACACTTTGCTCAAGTTGACGACATCGTCTAGTCCATCGTGAGTATTGGTCCTAGTAGGAGGAAAGTTGGGAAAGGGTTCAGGCTTTGCTATTAGCTGTCTTGCAGCTCCACCTGGTCACTCCACAAAAAAAAGATTACATGCATACGATGCTAGTACTTCTCGATTTCGTCTTGAAGAACTTAAAAACTTTGGTAGCGTGTTCTTGTCTTTTCGTTTTAGTAGGCACCTTTCTGTAAATATGATCACATGATTTGTTGAATACCATAGTACAGTAACCAGTCCCGGGTCACCAGATAAGTGGCGGCAAATTTTATTTCGCGTTTTGTCGATTACAAACGAAATGTTTTGTAGATTCTATAACATTCCCCAGAAAACCATTCCCTAGAAATCCAATCCCCAGAATTCCATTCCCCAGAATATACAGTGACCCCACAATTTATGAATCGGCAAAAATGACCACAGTTTATGGATCACTCATTTGATCAGCATGGTGATTCATAAATAGTGTACAAAATTAAGGTGATTCATCGGTGTGGGGTCACTGTACCATTCCCCAGAAAGAAAATAAAACTATTGTTTTATTTCTGAACTAGCTGCCCGAGCAAAGCCTGATAGCAAATTGAAAACTTATTTTGATGTTGTGATATTGCAAATTTTGATAACTCAGGCTGTTGTCGTTTTGGTCGTTTTAACGGTTAAAACATCAAAAATTAGAGCAGAAAAATGTTCCTGTGACAGCAAAATGAAAACAATTCCTGCTATCGATGATAGCAAATTGATAACTGTTTTTGTTATTAGCGCAAGAAAAACGAAAAATCGTAAAATGTAGAGTTTTTCGGTTGATATCAAATCATAAATGCAATAGTATAATTGCACTAATGATATATCCCTAGAATTACTCTACATAGTTTACTTAAAAGCGTTAAAACTATTCTAGCTCTAAACACTTGCATTAATGTAAAATGACAGCAACCAGAAAACAAAATTTGAAATCAAATTAAGTAAAGATAAGCTGATATCAAAATGTGATATCAATTTGTTGCTGAATACAAAATATGTTTTCGATTTGCAGTGGTTTTGTTGTTGGACTTTGCTCGGGTGACCCGACGTGGCTAGCCACGTTTGCTTGAAGAGTTTTCACAATTTGACAATTGACATAATAGCTTAGAAACGTCTGCTTTAAGTTTTTTGCTAATCTGCAACTCTTTTTAGAATATACATTCCAGAAATTTCTCCCAATTCTAAACAGAAAACTCTAAAATATGCTATTATTCGCAGGGAATGAAATTATCAGCAAATTGAGACGAAAAACGGCGTTTATCGAGCAACCGATTTTTTCTGTTTTTACTTTTCCTGTGAGAAATGTTTATCGGTCGTTGCTGTTTGTCCCCGATCAAAGATAGCCGAAAACTGGAAATCGCTCTTTTCATTTTTCGCTATCCAACTTTATCGCCTGCAAAGTTATCGCGATAATTATCAGAAGGCAAATAACAAAAATTTGTCGCTAACGGGATTCGAACCTAGACCCTGCACAAAAATGTGTATGAGCGCGCACCATAACCACTTGACCATACAAGCTGCTCGAAAGAGGACAGAAATTTTTTACATAAAAGCTACAGCCGGTGACGACGGGACTACGGAAAGGCGAACAAAGAGAAGAAAGCAAACCAGTCAACTTTTCATTGCTGATGATAATCGATTTTCGGCGCTGCGGAACGAGCGAAAACTCATTCTCGGGAGAAACCCGGGTCTGAATTTATCGCACGTCTTTTTTTGCCAATAATGCGTGTGGGAGAGTTTTCAACTATCGCGATCGTGATCGATAATTTCATTCCCTGATTATTCGTGGAAAACACTTGAACGTGATTCCTACGAAGAATGTTCAAGAATGTTCATAAACCTTCGAATTCATCTTCTGGTTCTCACTGGAATTTACCTAAGATCTAATTTCTGCTCCCAGGAAAGTTTCAACAATTGTTTTTAATTTGAAAGAAACAGTTCACGAACATTTTAATTACACGCCTTTTATTTCGTTCGAAATTTATCCTAGAATATCTTCTTTTCTTTGTTCCGGAAACATTCTTTCATTTATAAAAAGAAAGCATATTATTTCCTTCGAAGAGTGTTCTAGAATGTGCTAGAAATTTATTTGTCATATTCTGCTTTTTCCTCATTGCCCAGGAAGCTTCAAGTTTTTTTTTCATAATTGAAATAGATACCTCTCGAATATTACATTGACCTTCTTGAAGAAATGGAGTTTCTTCGATTACGCCGAAACAGAAAAATCTAGAACACTCGTGGGAAGTTCTGGAACAGTTTTTGTAATCGAACTCCCATCCTGTTCTTTCTTTACTATTTCTTCTCCTTATTCTACTTTCCCTAAATCATACAATGCCCTCCCCACCATTGCACGTTACGTGAAATATTTCAGTGAAATTTAGCTAACCGAGACGAGAGGACATACAGACAACTCCTGGATTTATTTCATACATTCCATCTGGAATAACATCCTCCAGAAGCCATTGTATCAATAAATATGCGAAACATTTCACTCAGCATTGAGCTCATTCGAGGCGCCAGAAGGTATACTATCATGTATCCACCTTTTGATTGTAAATGACTATTGTAGGGGTCTTGTCTATTGAATGGAAGAATATTCTAGAAATTAGCAGACCCAACGTGGCTAACCACGTTCCTAAAAAAAAAAATCTTTATACAATGAAGAAAATCCCAGATTCTCCTGGAAAGAAAATTTCTAGAAGCTTCCTTGAAGGCTTATGTATTAATGCATATGTGAAATATTTCACTCAGCATGGTGCATCTCTTTGGAAAGCGCCGGAAGGTATGCTATTATGAGTAGAATAACTAGCCACAGAAGTTCAATGCCGCGACTGTTCGTGTGACTAACATCTAGTTTGCCACGCCCTTACAGCGTCAGCAGCGGTACTAGAAGTGTCAAGTTAATTTTGTTTACCAAAACAAAAGGTACTCTACATGAAGGACACTTAAAAATAGTAAATTATTGCAATTAAAGTTATTCAAATAATTAATTGAGAAAAGTGACTACAGCGCCATTGGAGTTCTAGTGTATTTCTATTCTATTATGTATCCAACCTTGAGTAATATATTACTGTTGTAGGGTTCTAGCTCATGTAATAATGGAACTTCTAGATCTTTCTACTGGATTGCAGCGATGCATCAATGAAACGATACAACAATATAGCGATACTACAATGTATCGATGCAACAATACAATACACCAATGCAAGAATGCAGCGATGCACCTATGCAACGATGGACCAATAAATTAACTACATCGGCTGTTTTCCTGCTCTCCGCATCGACCAACGTGGCGCTAGCTTCCATGCGTGAAAACTCGCTAAAAGTAAATCGCAAAAATATTGTATGGCGAATAGCATCTCCCGGGTAGAGCTTAATGGCAAAAGAATGGCAAATTTTACCATTAAAACAGAATGTTTGAATGGCAAAATGTGTTATTTGTTTGTTTGAAATAAGAGTTAAAATAACAAAAATAATAACAAAATTTTGGTAGCAGAAAAACTTAAAAATAACTTATTTTGCCATTGTAATAACAAAGTAATGGTAAAGCATGCGGATTAAATTGAAGAACAAAATATGTTATTATTGAGATATTGATAACAAAATAAGACCCAAATTAACTGTTATCGGTGAATAACAAAATATGACATTCTTGAGTTATTGATAACAGAATAAGAACAAATTTAGCTGTTTATGTGGCGATCAAAATAATGGTAGGTTTAGTTGTTCAAATTCAATTTTAAAATAATGGTAGATTCAGTTATTATTTCAAAGTAGCAGAAGAAAGGTAAAATGAGCTATTTCTTTTTTTTTTTCTTCAATAAAATTTAAGTTCATCAATCAATGTAAAAACAGTTTTATTTTGTGTATACTCTTTAATTGTTTGAGTTCTAAATTAACATAAATTGATGTGCATCAAATAGAATCCATTGCGAGTCAAACACACAGCTGAGAATCCGGATTTGTTTACTTTTGCGAGATACGTCGAATTTTTCAATTTCAGTTATGCTTGAAATATACAATATAATAGTTAATGGTATATTAAGAGTAAAATATGTTATGGTGCCTAATGTTTATAAATAATTTCTCACAATATCAAAATAATGGCAAATTTAGATAGGAATGTAAATTATGTTATTGTTTTGATATTTTATACAATTCATTATAAAAGGTGCTAAATTGCAAGTTTTACCATGATAGTAATTTTTGTTATTGATGTGTTATTTAGCATTATTCATGAATAACATATCAGTGACAAGATTTGCTATGATTGTATATTTTGCTATTGATTTGCCATTTTAAGTTTTTCATAATAACAGAAGAATGGCAAAACGAGATATGATGGCAAAACTAGTTATTATTTTGTCCTTTGTTTGCCATTAGCCTCTACCCGGGTAAAGCCAAATTTATCGAAGTGGAATACATTATTCGAAAAAATATTTGGTAGTGGTTGTGCACAATGGTGACTACTATTAATATATTTTGTCAGTAAAAGCTTCCTATTTCAAGTAATTCAAGTTTAGATGCTTTTCACCATACAAAATAAAATGGATTTACTCCTGCTGATCAACTGTGGGTGTGCGCCAAGCGGGTAGTCCATTAAAACTGCTTTCATTTTCAACATAGATTTTTCCTTCTTTGCTGCATAGGCTGTTCTTTCGAATTGCACTTTTCAGTAAATTATTGGCATCACAACTGCTTACTTTTTCAACATAGATTTTCCCTTCTTTTCTACATAGGCTGTTCTTTCGAGTTACAATGTTTAGGTAATTAACGGCACCACAAGCACAGGTGTTTAGAAATTCTAAAATATATTGTCGGGCCGCCACCAAACCGGACTTCGCACAATCAAGTCGCGACGTTTTTTAATCATGTCAAAAGTAGTGCGCATCCTTCCCGTTGTTGTCAGCCACACAGCGCACTAGATGCGAAACAGTTGCGACACTTGTGGGCCAAGAAAATTGCAATTTTTGATTGAATGTCGGTCTTGATTCCAACCGGATAGACAATATATAATAAATATAACAGCAATTTATCACCGGTGCGGTGGTTGTAATAATGCCCATAATTTCCAGAAAAGTGCAATTCGAAAGAACAGCCTATATAAAAAAGAAGGGAGAATCTATGTTGAAAATGTAAGCAATTATAATTTCAAAAATTTTACTAATTGCCTTAATTCTAAGAAAAATATTGTTTAAATAGCAGGAACATTGTTGGGTTTTTGAATGCCGAAAGGAAAACAATGATACTTTTTTCCTTCTTCATTAAAAATATTTTTGAGTTTGTATAATAATTGTTGGCATTACAACTGCTGCACTTTTTCTATTCCATAGTATTGGAATAATGATGATAAATAAGGGCTTTTATCGACAGAAAAATCTTTTTAATATAAACCGGCAATAAACTGGTCAATTAGCATCTTGTACACTGAACAACATCAGAAGAAAATGCGTTTTCTCTGTAAATTTTGCACATCATTTTTAAGGCGTTATTCAACGTGAAACAAGTGCTGCACAATTTTCGCAAATCTGTCAAGAACAAAACATTTTATAGCTACTGGAATGATGACAGTTTGTGAACTTTCAAGATAGGTTTAAAGATCAACCGTATACAATGTAATAGGCTCCTAAAGTCCTATCGGTATTCTTGTTTTAATCCACAATATATGGTTCAAGAGTACATATTTACTCATTTTTTAATGTTTTTATTAACCGTAGTTGAAAAAATATATATTTTTTTTAGCTTTTTGTTTCGTCCCTAGCTTATAACACATACTTTGAGCAATTTTTTTTCACCGTGTATGTCAGATAGGAACATTTTTGAAATCCCAGTGCGAAAAATGTCGAGCTCAGCCTCAAATGTCAAAGTAGAACTATTTACCATTTTACTCATTTCGAATTTTCTCATTATTCCTTTGTTTTTCAAGTTCGAGTAAAGTACAATTTCGATTAGAATACCATGCTTGATCGTATTATGCAATATAAGCGAGATTTCGTCTTTAATTTTAGGACCCTATTAAACGTTTGAACCACTGTAGAATATTTATATTATTTATATGGATATGAATGTATGCATACATTTTTTACCTTAATTTGTTACATATACCGTATACGAAATAGATATTTCTGCGTAATAACACTATAATGTTAAAATCCTTGCCTATAACATGTCATTATGATAAACATTGTACTGTTTGTGTATCGAATTATACTTTTAGCAGAGTATATTAAGCTTTTCTGTGGAATGGATTTCTGGGGAATAGTGCATTCTGGGGAATGGATTTCTGGGAAATGGTACATGTTCCACACTGGCTTGTGGATTGGAGAAGGGGTCGTACACAAATTACGTCACGCTATCAGGGGGGAGGGGGGTTTTGCAGAGCGTGACCACCCATACAAAAAATATTGAGGTCCCATACAAAAAGTGTGACATAGGGGGGAGGGGGGTTTGAAAAATGTCGATTTTAGCGTGACATAATTTGTGTATCATCCCGAAGGGAAATCGCTGGATATGAAGAACTTGGTGGACGACTCCCTTCTTGGCAGTGGACTGTATGATTTGAAACTTGGGTGTAAGGAAACCGTTGGAATGGAAAGACTTCTTGAACTTGTGGGACGTTTTCCTTACTGGAGATCACTAAATACTTTCGAACTTGGTACTTGTAATAGAAACACTATTATGGCGCCAGCACCAAACCGAATAGCGACTTTTTTTCAGTACCGGATATAGTGCGCTGTGTGCGTTCAATGATGCACTATACTTTATACGTCACTTCCGACGTATGTTGTAAACAACCCAAAATTAGCAAAAATATTTTTCTTAAAATTTTTTTTTGATTTCCAACCGAAATCATAATAGGGTATCACGCCACTTGGGCGGTGGCTTCTATATTCGTCTGTTTGCCACTATAACTCAGTCAATTTCGAACCAATTGACTTGAAATGTTGTGCGATTTGAAAATGATAAATAAATTCTTCCGGTACGGAACAGTACATTCTGGGGAATGGTACATTCTGGGAAATGGTTTTCTGAGGAATGGAATTCTGGGGATTGGTATTCTGGGGAATGTTATAGAATCGATCAGACGCTGTTGTGAGCCGCTCCTCCTGGAGAACAGACGCTCAGGTTTGCCGAGCAAACCAACCCCCCTCCCCCTTCTCTGTCAGCCTACGACCAAAGTTCCCACTGCACCGGGGTTGGTTACCAGATCTTCACTACACGGAGAAATCAAACTACCTATTTTTTGGGTCGATTTTACTCAAAGCTGAGTATATCGAATAAACTAGTTACCCAAAATTAGGTTATTTTCCCTCTTTCCCCCACCGATGTTGTCAAAAACAGAGATGCATCTACCCAATGGGGGTTCTTGAGCCCAATAAGCCAATTTTGAGTAAATGTAGGTATACTCAAATTTGGGTTGAATGAGGGGGGTCTTGAGTTGAATTTACCTACTCTTAAGTATATTTTCTGCTGGAGGTAAAGGCACACGCAGAAAAATGAGGCTTGTTGTTATGATATGCAAACGCGTGGTTTCAGGCTACGATCAAGGCACACGCAGAAAAATGAGGCTTGTTTAAAACAATAAAACACATGGTTGATTTACAAACTGACCATTTACTTATTCCAAAGTTATATTTCTTTGTTCTTACGTAGAGTTTATCGATCAAAACAACCAATTCCCATCATTTTATATAACGTTAAAAACTTCATGTGTATCAACAAAATGAGGACCACAAACATGGCCCGGAAGCACTCACACATCTTTAGAATTCTTACCCCAACATCGCCGCAACGAAGAAAGTGTAGCAAATCCATCACTCCAACTTCCAAGTGCAGTTTTGGCCGTGATGGATAACGCGCAGGCACTCAAGACAACATCCACAAAAAGTTGGTTGGTTTCGCCTTTTTGTCTTTTTTTATTCGTTCTCGCTTCCATCCGCTCGACGAGTGTCCAAAAATAGATTTCCGAGCTGCCGCAGGAGCAGACATCACCAACACAATCACATTCCAGCTTTGTTAGAGGCAAAAGTGCAGTCGTTTAAAACAATCCGGTATTTTATATTGAAACTACCAAATCTGTGTTTGTTCTAACAATCTGTCAAAAATTTCGACAAATGACAATATTTGTATTATCAAACAATGGAACAGTTCAGTTTTAACTAGAAATCAGTTTGTCGCTATAGCAAACTGAAAAATTGTTTGATTTGAACTAGAATTTAATTGTGTTCACAATTTATTTTTCTGCGTGCAATTTACCTAGTGTGAGTTTAATCGATTTACTCAAATTTGGCTTATTGGGCGGAACTATGGGATTGCGTCCAAAGAACTCAATTTTGGGTAGTTTGGCGGTTCCGTGTAAGGTTGCTCATAATTTCCGGCCGGTATCACGAGGAGGTAGGGATAGGAGTTGCTGGGCAAAGGCTAGTGAATCACAATGGGATCTGAATTGCGCAGCATACCCAGCCTTTACCGTGCCAGATAGTATAGTTGGTTACCTCTAAACCACGGGCTCCCAACCGGTGGTCCGCGGCCCCCTGGGGGCCGTGAAGCCAGTCCTGGGGGGCCGCGATGTTACCAAAAACCAATTTGAGGAACGCTCCCAGAAGGCAAAAAATTTTCGGCTGCGCCGCTATTTTTAAGCCATGACTTAAATCGAATGTGCATGTTGACATGTACGTCATTGTTTACGAAATGTGAGTGTCAATAAAAAAATTATCATTGATCGTCGAAAATCCTTCCCACAGTAAATTTCTGGCAACGCCACTGCACCCAAATAACTCAATTCATATTTTTTTTCTAAAAATTTTCATTGGGCCCCAGATGCATTGACAATTCTTAAAGGGGGTCCCCACCTCAAAAAGGTTGGGAACCCCTGCTCTAAACGTTCGCACCGTTGATTCTTTCCAACACACCTCCTGCAGCGCTCCAATGCCGAACTCGCAATCCTTCAGTACATTGGCAAGTATGCAGGTGCTCCCCATTAAAACTGAAAGATCTGTAGCTCCATGTACCGAGTTTCTAATCGCAAGTTCTTTTTGGTTCGCAATGGTCGTTGTTGTTGGTCTCGGTTCGTATTGTTGATTTTTCGGTGCTTGGTTTTTTTACGGCCGGATCGCAAGGCCTAACACCAACCTCCCGGTTAACTGTAAGGAGGGGCCCAGTAAGTTTGCCTAAACAAACCCACCTTCCCTGTCAGCATACGGCCGAAATTCCTACCGAGGTTGGTTATCGGATCTTCCCTAAGGTTGCTCGTATCCCGGCTTGTGCCACTTGGAGGTAGGGATCTGAGTTACATGGCTAGAAACTGAAGGAACTTACAAGAGGTCTGAATTGCATTGCCAGCCTTTACCGTGCCAAAAGTACCTATTAATGGAAGTCAGTATGTAGGGTCTATAGATAGTAGAGTAAACATAGATCCGCGGACACCGCTGACTAAAATATTTTAAGCGTGTAAGTAGTAATTTTCAAAAGTGCGACGATTGAATATGACGTCATGCGGTCCATTCATGTTGTCCAAATCGTGACGTCATGCTCGTTTGGATACAGATTTTGACAGTTCGTTTGGATACAACGGATTCATCTCACGCTAATCTATGTTTACTCTACTATCTATAGTAGGGTCTTGTACCATTTGGGCAGGTGTACCTGTTTTGGGCACTTGCAGCTATAACTAAGTCAATTTCAAACCGATTAATTTGTTTTTTTTTTGTATAGAACTAGGCACGTGCAGAATCTAACTCTATACAAAAATTCAAATCATTCGGTTTGAAATTGACTTAGTTATAGCCGCAAGTGCCCAAAATAGGAACACCTGCCCAAATGGTACAAGACCCTAGTATGTGTAGAAGTAGTATGTGCTCAAAAAGAAACTGCATTGTTTTATTGATTCCCCTCAACGGTGTTGAAAACTACAGAATGATACAAGAAAGCTTGTTGTTCCCTCCGCAGACACTGACGCCTCTCAACAAGAAAGTTTTCTAATGAGTTGAGATTGGCATTGATCCTGATTTGAAAAGTTCTGGAAGCTTCCAGAGTGAACTAAACGTGTACATCTTATTTAAATTTGCAGAACTTAGACAATTGGAAATCTTCTAGAAGGAAACGAGTCGAACACATAATTGATAGGGTAGTCGAGGTAAAAAAGTTTGAACTAGAAGAACATGATCGTAACAGAAGAAAATCCAAAACATTTAACGAAATGATGGAAAACAGGTTAGTGGTCAAAAAGATTTACTGCTTGAAAAAAAAAAAAAATCAATACTTTCTTATATTTAAGGGGTTCGAGACGGCTGAAGTTTCTGCCTATTTACACAGATGACGATAATAACGATTTGAGTGATCTTGGAATAAACAGTTCTGATGTGAGTATAAATTCCTACTTTTTCTAGTGTTGTTAAATTGGTAGGGTAATTGTTTCCATTTGTTTTAAAGGCATCGAGCAAAGCAGCTGAGACGAATATAGATAATGTAGGGGATAGAACTACTCCGGAAATATCCGCTGATGGGGATTCAAACGAATACACATACGAAGCAGCAATCGAAGTTTATAAAAGCCGAATTTCCCGAACAACGCATATAGCTAACGATAACCAGCGGTTTGAAAATAATGCACATCCGAGAACACATACAAGTACGTCGCAAACAGCTGTGAGCTCGTGCAAAGAAGCTTTACTATCCAATTTGGAAGAGAGAAAATCTTCAGATGTGTCGGTGCCTAATATTCCCAAAATTGATTTTTTAAAACGAAAAGAGCTGTTCGAGAAAGAACAGGAACAGGGAAATGAGAGTGACTCAAGACGACAGTCTACGGATTTTGTGAATACTATAAGTATAAAGGAACGTCTATCAGTATTACAACTAAATCAAGCACAAGAACCGAGCGAATCTGAAAAACATCAGCGTAATATTCCCGAAGTATCGTTCTCGGATTTGAAAAACCGATTGGAGATTTTTGAGAGGGAAATAAGAACTATGGCAAATGATAAAGAAGATCATTCGAAGCCATCCTCGCAAAGGTCACACGAAAGTTCGGTAGAGCCGTTGGTCACTACGCCAAAAAATGAACCAAAACAAGAAGATGAACTGTTAGAAAAAACGCAATACTTTCCCAATGTTTACGGTGATATACTGACGCAGAAGCAAACTCTAGATGAAAACGAGAATATCGATACAGATCGAGAAGACAGCGGTATCCATACAACAGACGTATCCTGCTCTGTCTCTCAAGCCGACGATCAGAATGAAGAAGCTGAACCTCTTGCGAACGATGAATCCAATGTCAAATCGGACCAAACTGTATCTAAATCACATCCAACTACTATTGCGGAAGATACCAATCATTTGGAATACGATGAAGCAAACGACATAAGTGTAAGTACACCATTTTAAATTTTCAACCCTATTGTGGAATAAGCTAGTTTGAATGGTTGGCTAAGTCTAATCCTGTTCCTACGCTTATTTCTATCTATTAATGGTGGTTGTCAACATAACCTTAGCTAATTTATCCTCACGTTTAAAATAAGTCAAAAATTCTACTAATATTTTCTGCTACTTACTCGCAGGCTTACAATACCATTGGATCGGTTATCTTTGGGGTTGAAATTAAGCCAACTACTTCCGGTTAGGTAGATGCTATCACCAACATGAAATTCCGTATGATGTATGTATTTAGCTGGTTTGGCAAAGTTTCGCATGTTCAGTAGTAGTACATACATATAGTGTAGTTTTAATTTTAATTCATTTGTTTTTTTTCCTAGTGAAATTTACATATTTAATAGTTCTACATACATAATGAGAATCGTAACCCCATTTAAAAATTGGTCATTACAATTACATCTAGTCAAATTTTCATTTATTATAAGGTGAGCATTGTGGGATACTACCAATCCCATACCGATTTCAGATGTGTAGCCAAGAAACTTACTTAGGGCCGTCCGCCATTTATCTTAAAACAATACAAAGTCCACTGTTTTCAGAGCGATCTTTGCCATTTATAATACTCGATTATAAATAAAAAAGACAATGAAATTCATGTATCGCGTCTTTTCCTATGCAGCGTAACGAGCAACGTGACGCTAAATTGTATTTTCGAAAAAGCGCTTAGAATTTTCACTTACGAAAAAGATAGATATGGATGTTTCTCTACGGATTATTGAAAAGCTATCAATGGATAATTTAACAACTTTATTATGGATAACTGTTACCTTGACGACGCAAACTATAAGATATTTTGGCAGCTCCTCAGCTAATGAGCTGTTTCAACATGGAAATCAAATGCATTGCGCACAGTTTCTGTGTGATCGCATGCTTAACAGAACAAATCAGCACAAAGCAAAATAACACACTACATACCCTAAAATTGGGAATAAACAACAAGTAACTCATAACTAAACAGAGACCTGACAAACGCATGGACCTTACAACAAATACCAAATGTTCATACCTTCTACCATAACCTTGCGGAACAGTTGAGTGACAGTATGTTATTGGATGTCACATCATCCGTGCAGGTCTGTTTTTGAACGATTAAGTACTCTGTTCTATCCAAGGCTAGGTTTGAAGGTTTCTACGTTATTCATTGTCCGGTTAGTTATGTAAGGAGATACTCCAATGGAGAAAATGACGCACCACGCATTAGGGTGGGACTAATTTCAAAAAATCTCTCCGATATATGATTTCTCAAGTGGAAAGTGATCCACTAGTCGAAATAAGTGAGCTGTACAAAAATGACCGATTTCGGTTGATATTTAGGGGTGGCGCAAAGGGTTCAAGTGAAATTTTTGCTAGAACAAACTTTCAAAAATCATTTCAAATTTAATTGTCAAACTTATTTTTTCTAGACTAAATCGGTGATTCTAGAACCCAATTGGGCCAACTTTGTGCTCAAAATTGCGATATCTCCACTGGTTTCCGAGATATTTGAGAAAAATCGACACCAACATTTCAAAAGGGCGTAACTGCTTTTGGAATCATCACCTTCTTTTAAAGCTGTGGATCATGTGTTATGATTTCCATGTTTTTCACAACAAGTACCAGATGGGAAAAACTCTCCTCTTTCCGACAACCACGGTGGTTTGAGTGTAAGGGAGGCAGTACGACTTACAGCTTTGAAAGAAGGTATTACTTCCAAATGCAGTTACGCCCTTTTGAAATGTTGGTGCCGAAATGTCATATTTTGGTACCAAACCCAAAAAATACTGAAAAACGACATTTTTTTCAAATATCTCAGAAACCAGTAGAGATATCGCAATTTTGAGCACAAATTTGGCCCAATTGGGTTCTAGAATCACCGATTTAGTCTAGAAAAAATAAGTTTGAAAATTAAATTTGAAATGATTTTTGAAAGTTTGTTCTAGCAAAAATTTCACTTAACCCTTTGCGCCACCCCTAAATATCAACCGAAATCGCTAATTTTTGTACAGCTGACTTTTATTTCGACTAGTAGATCACTTTCCACTTGGGAAATCATATATCGGAGAGATTTTTTGAAATTAGCCCCACCCCAACCACGCATTTACGCACCGAACATTTTATTACTTCTCAGCATTCTACAGTTGCATGCATAACACTTATTGCTTATCTCGCTTATCTGAAACTACGCACAATATATGTACACATTTATTGTACTTAATACTTACATTACGCTTTATTAGTAAATTGTCAGTAGCGCATGTATGCATTGAAAAGACAACGACTACAAAAATTAACTGTAATTCATTCGAATTTGCATAGATATTAGACGATGCATTGGAAATGGCATTCCAAGAAATTGATAATGTGGAAACGACTGCCCCGCAGCAAATAAACTCCAACATTCAGGAGCCAATTTACCAAAATATTGCCGACATCGAAGACATCACGTCACACAACTCGGAAGAAAGAACCAATGCCGAAAATGAACCCTATTACCAGGTTCCAAAATCCCAAGAGCCATACTATGAAGTACCAAAGACGAAACCGATCCCGTTGTATGAGAATGTGGATATAATGCAGTCGGTTGCCATTATTTCTGACGGTGGGTCAGATACTAATTTTACCGTCAGCTATCAACAGCCACCGAAAGAGAAACCCCCTCCTCCTCCTATAGACAGTAAACAAGATGTTGGTGGTTGTAGTGAATTTACTTGTAATACTAATAGTGAAAATTTTAAGCGCATTAATTCTACCAAACGTATTAAAAAAGAACTTCACAACAAGCGATCGAGTTTTCTTGGAATTGATACAGACTACGTAGATGAGGATGGGTTTTCAAACCTTTCTTTAGCTATTCCTCCGAGAGCGGCATCGTCCATCCTGCAAGAAGGGAAACGGCTTGAGAAACAGTATCTATTGAAGACCGGGCTGTACGACCATTCGGATGCAGGTATGTAACATTTTAAAAATGTTTGTTATTCTTAACTAATTCATTGTCCTTGATGATTTAAGCTGAAAGCCGGGACTCAGGAGTGTCGGAAAATCACTCGCGTCAAAGCAGTGATATATTTACTACTTCATCGGATGATCCAGAAGAACTCATAAAACCAAAAATAGAAGATCTAAAAGCACTGAAGTACAGAGAATATGGTGGCAGCTCGTCAAAAAGTAACTGTTTTCTGCAATCTGATGATGATTTTGGGTGTCAGACGAGAGAAAGCCAGTTGATTCAACCTGAGGTACGATAAACGCAACCCCTTTCCCAGTAAGACTTTAAGGTGTTCGTTATTTGTTGTGTGTATTTTCAATGATGTTTTGCATGTTACAATAACATCTACATCGTAAAACTAAAACCGCATAAAAGGCATGTCGCATTTGATGCAATCAGCAATATCGTCAATATCATTATGTGTTAACAGTACAACAAAGAGACTAACAGTCAAAATTGGAATAGGCGATTTTCTGCAAAAGTTATTTTGAGGTTTACGTCCTATGAATTAAGGGATTACAAACCTTGCGGGGATAAAAAATAAAAATTTGTTTAATGCGTACTCTGAAAGTATACTAGCTAGACAATACACAACCCAAATTTCATAGAGATTGGAGCACTAGAACCAAAGTTACAGCCCTTTGTAGCGGGCATCCTCCATCAAGACAAGGCAAAGCGCGAAACTTTAAACGCGATTATCTCGAAGTGGTGTTTTAAAAAGTGTCGTTGCGGTGATCACGATATCTTAAAAACTAGTTCACCGATTTGAAAACTTTTATTTTTTATTGTTCGTATTTCAAATCTTGAGGCACAGACAAACAGACGCAACACTGATAATTTTCATAGTACACCGATTTATCTGTCTATTTTAAAAATTTGATAGATGGTCAACTGGCCATCCATGGCGCTCATATAGTTTTTGTTCGAGTTTGACGTTTTCCCACTACCGCCACAGTTCATGGTTGGCCAAACTTAGCCGTGACTATGATTTGAATTGAAAAATGTTCGAAGTGTTACGTCTGTTTGTCTGTGCTCGAGGTATTGAACGGGGTCTAAAGTCATTTGGCATAATAGTCCTTTGGCATAATCCTAAATCAACCTTTCAATGATCAGCTTTTCATTCGAAAGATAAAGCAGCCCATTGGTACCTGGAATGATCTAAAATCACTACGAGACCAGCGAGTAATATCCAGGTTACGCACTGGTCACATCAGGGTCTCGCATAATATGGGTAGCTCAACATTTCGAAACACCTGTTAAATTTGTCGTATCCCCTCTTCGATGGAGCATTTTTTATGCGTCTGCCCACAATATGAGCTACTTAGAAACCAATAGAACATCAGTGGCAATATTACAGACACGCTCGGAAACGACGCATCAGCCCTGCTCGAAGTCCTTATCCGTTTTTTGAAAGATGCCAACCTGTATCAGCGTATAGTGGTAATCACGTTCAAATGTGTGCGTGCCTTTTTTGTAGATGTAGTTGTGAAACTGCGAGGAAAATATTTGCACTCTTACCCCGGACGTTAGTTTTATCATTATTTACCCGTTTTACCCAATTCGATTGGGTAATATTTGCATATGCAATCTGAATAGCCTTTCAATCGGCGTGCACTTTTGTGTGAGGAAAAATTTGCGCTAGTGTTCGTGTGTTGAAATGTCACTTATCTCTATATAATACTGTTTTTTAGCTCGAATATAATTGTATTTGTGTAATTCTGAATTGAAATAATCTGAAAATCTCTTTAATAAAGAAAAAAAAAACTTTCATGACGCGCGCCATCGAGCGTGGTTTTTTGGTAGTTTTGTACTTCTTACAACAGCGCGCGTGCTGAAGGGTTAAGTGTTGGTGTAACCCAGGGGAATGACGAAGGGCCCGAATCATCTACCCAGCATTCAATTCAACATGGCGTCCAATATTTTTGTTTTGATTGCTTAATTCATGGAAAAAATGTGCTGGAAACATTGACACTGCTTCGCTGCTACATATAATATCGTGCAAAGTGATAAGGAAAGAGAAACTATCATCAAAAACAACGTTTTCGTTTGAAATGTGTAATTTATGAAATAAGCACTATCAACACACGAGCCACACACCCGAAAATCAGGAGCAAGTTAGGGTAAACCGACCAGAAAGTAGCTACCAAAACGCGCCGTACCAAAAATGATGTTGGGTGGAGCGACGATGTACCGAGTTTGACAGCCATGCCACCCCACTGGTGTAACCAGCCACAGCCCGAGAGGGTCATCAGAAAAATCAAGCAGTTTCCAATAGCGCCAGTCACACGGTGCATATATTGATCAATAGTTGGCCGTTTTATGGATGCATTGAATGTATAATATTGTTCAAAAATAGATTGACATCAATCATTCAACTTTTCCCCTATCTTCCGTTTGATCAACCACACAGCAATATTTCCCCTCCATAGCGCATTTTTCTTCAATTTTCTCTACAATATTTCCCCACCTTCAAAATTGTTACATCAATCCTCTCGAAGATTGTTCAAACCATGGGTCAAATTATTCCATGGATCAATTGATTGGTTCAATATTTCCCCTCCCTCTATCCTTCTTTCAATGCAGCAGCGCATGAACGAGAGCATCATCATTGCAGAGCATTCTGCCGTGTTGCCGTATATTTTTAAATTTAAACTAACAGCTATTGAAATATATTATACAAAAAAACTGAATTCAGATGTAATAAATCATCGAACAAAAAAAAAAACAATTTATGCAGAAGTAATGTAGTAAATTTATGCAAAGTTTATGTAAAGTAATTTATGCAGAGGTAAATGTAATGAACCCAACTATTACAATGCATTAATGATAATAAACAGTTCACAACATTTTTTGTGTAATCTTCTAACTCGGTTCGTGTCCCACCGAACTTTGCTAAAAATTACTGGTGCACTGGCGGTCTCTAACACCAGTTAATTAATAATTTGCACATTATGGTGGTAACATGCTTAGCTGCGTTACCTATAAATTAGAAATACCCCCTTCTGACAAATAACACCCTTCAGTAGTAATTTTGTGTAATGTCGAAATATAAAGGTAATTCAGCAAGACGGCACTGAAGGTGTTTCGAGTCCCATCCCATGGGCTGTCCAAAAACCTTTCGTAATAAAAAAATATGTAAAATGTTTGATTATGTAAAAATGGTTAGAAGAAGAATTAATATGAATAGAAAATTCTTTAAAAAAACATAAATAAAAATGTGACAGAAATGCATTGTATACATGATCTTCCGCATTATTAGCTTTGGGATTGGTAGGACTGAAAATCAACCGCACACCCACCGACGACGCATTGATTCAATAAAAGGCTTTGCTTTGCTAGCTGTGCACGTATGATAAGCATGCACGGATACTTGTTTTTTTTCTCTTTATGCATTAACTTCTCTCATACTGCCGGGAGATTTTCTCTCTGCTCGAGCCTCGGCTTGATCTGTCTCTCTGGAAAGGGGTAATGTCGAAGATATTGGATTGATACTTGGTTTGATCCTCGTGATTTCATCAATAATCCTTGAGAAAGAAATAATTGATGGAATGGTGGAATAAAGGAAACAAGAAAGCACTGCCAAATAAACATTTTCAAGCACAAGTTGCGCATCGTAAATTTTCATTAGATTATTTAGGAATAATGTTTAATATTTAATATTGGTTCATTATGTTTTATATCACATCTTTAATTTCCACTGACGTATATGCGATTTTCTAGTGCCTTTAGTATAAAATGCTAGAAAACTCAGTATATTTTCGACAGCTTTATTCTTTTCGTCATGGGGTGTTATCTAAAGTCTGATGAACTGAAAGTTGGCGTCACATCTTTGCCAATCAAACTGTTTACAACTAAGTTTCAAGATATTTGGACGACAAAAAACTCTTATGGCAAAGAGAGAAGCACTGCCAATAATACACAAAGTCACTCTCAGGGCATTTAATTTAATCATAGTGCAGTAATCAATCTAGCTTTAGATAAACCTGTTAATAACGGATAAAGCAAACATTTTCAATTATAGCCGAAACAAACAAATCAATATGGCAATAACCTCTTATCAGCCTTTGTTTTTCAAACCTCTACTGCTTTACATATTTACTATGACATTAGCAAAAATCAAAACTTGTTCGAACCTAACTATTATTTATTTATTTATTTATTTTTAACTTTAAATTTTGTAAGAGGGAAAAGCCCCTTTGAGTGATTTCCAAATTTACATGTTGAAGTTCGAACCTAACTGTTAATACTTATTGTTTAAGCTCCATTTTGTATGAAGTATTTTGGTTCACCGGTAGAAGTTCATTTATTTATTTCTAAAAATTTGCTTCCAAAGTGTAGTGTCTACCATATGATTGTGTGCATAGGATATCTACCTACATAAAATACTATTCATTACAGTACCTAAATGTCTAGGTATGTTTCATTATGTCTACCTAAGGTAGTATAAATACGGGTGGTCATTGGACCACAGAGGAGAGACTGCATAAGCTTTGGACTAGTCAACATTTTTAATATTCTTCTTTTGTATGATATAAAAGTGGCGACGAGGATCAAGGAACGTGTAATTTCTTTTGAGTTATTCCGAAATTATTTCCTTTTGGTTTTCAGGATGTTGTAATAACAAATTGTTATTTTTGTGGAGAACGGAATTGTTCTTTTATGGTTTGCCATTATGTTGTGAACAGAATGTTCTTTTTGGCCGATGGTGCATTGACAAAATTGTCTTTTTGTTTTGGTAATAACGAAATGTTATTTTTTGTGGTGAACGAAATTGTTCTTTTGTGGCGGAATTGTCATATGTTATGTTTTGGTGAATGGATTTGTGTTATTTGTACTTTTTGGTAAAGTTGCTGATATTGGGATAGCAAAATCGTTTTTTTTGTTTTTGTAGTTTTGTTAGCGAGCAGATATGGTCTTTGAAAGTCAGTTTATTTGTGCTATCATTATTTTGGTGATGAATGTTATTTTTTGAAGTTTTCTAAAGGGGAAAGGACTGTAGTGTCTACCTAATGATTGTGTGCATAGGATATCTACCTGCATAAAATATTATTCATTACAGTACCTAAATGTCTAGGTATGTTTCATTATGTCTACCTAAGGTAGTATAAATACGGGTGGTCATTGGACCACAGAGGAGAGACTGCATAAGCTTTGGACTTGTCAACATCTTTAATATTCTTCTTTTGTATGATAGCATTCCATAAAATTCAATTGAGCTGGCCACCATGAACGCCGTAAACCACGCGCTGAATGTTGGTGAATTGCTATCTCTTCCTCACTGATGGAATGGTCTTCGCTCAATCTGCTGACTCTTTTACCCTGCTGGATTGATCAAATAAAACAACTCCAGGGGAAAGTTTGACGGACTTGGATGATCTTGATGGTTTGGTCAAACTGGATGATAGCGGTGGTTGGATCAATTTTTCGGAGGGGAAATATTGAGGATATGATCACCAGCCTCAATCCTCGCTTCTGCAGGTTGGTCAGTATTTACATCAAGATTCAACATTATCATCCATGTTTTCCTCAATAAAAATGCATGCAATACATTTAGCAATATTTCCATCAAATTGTGTTTCTTGATGAAGTTGAAGGAAAGATTGAACCTCTTGGTTGAATCAACTTATTGATAAGTGTAAATGGCACTAGCGCCAGTCACACGATGCATATATTGATCAATAGTTGACCGTTTTATGGAAACATTGAATGTATAATATTGTTCAAAAATAGATTGATATCAATCATTCAACTTTTCCCCTATCTTCCGTTTGATCAACCACGCAGCAATATTTCCCCTCCATAGAGCATTTTACTTCAATTTTCTCTACAATATTTCCCCACCTTCAAAATTGTTACATCAATCCTCTCGAAGATTGCTCAAACCATGGGTCAAATTATTCCATGGATCAAATGATTGGTTCAATATTTCCCCTCCAGATCAACTTTTCAATGCAGCAGCGCGTGAACGAGAGCATCATCATATTGCAGAACATTCTGCCGTGTTGCCATTTTTTTTAAATCACACATCACACATCACACATATATATATAATTGCCCTGTTTGTCTGTCCGGTGACTAGCCAACCTACGCAGCACGCGGGAAAATTCTCACAAAAGAAAATTGGCATTTCAATTCTTTTTCACTATCAGATGCACAGAACAAAATCAGCGACAACCTTAGACAACCAGACACAGCATTTGATGAAAGAAAAATCACAGACAACAGACGTTGAAAACTTTGATTTTTTTTAAATATTTGACACCTCAATTTATTCTTTTTTACTATCAGATGCAGAAAACAAAACCAGTGATAACCTTAGATAACCAGACACAGCATTTGATGAAAAAAATCATAGACGTTGAAAAAATTGATTCTTTTATCGCAGAAAAAAATCTGTCACTCTTAGGCAACCGAATGCAGCAGTTACTAGAAATAAAAACCAGTGACAACCTTAAACAACCAGACACAGCATTTATGAAAAAAAAACAAAGACAACAGACGTTGAAAATTTTGATTTTTTAGAATGTAGAAAAAAAAATGTGTCACTCTAGGACAACCGAATGCAGCAGTTGCTGGAAATAACACAGATAACCTGTTTGTCTGTCTGGTGACTTCACCGAAGTTTTTCAGATGTACACTCCCGTTCAAAAGTTTGGGGTCACCCCCTCAAAAACATGTCATTTTTTTAGGCCCATATCTCCGCCAATTTGCGTCCGATTTCAAAACCCTAGGTTTTATTCAAAAGATAATAAGTCAAAGAAACTTTGAACATGATTTAAAAGAAACTTTTACAAAAAAATTTGTATGTAAACTTAACCCAAAGTTGCCAAATTTTCTAAAAAATGAATGTAAACTTACGGCACTGTCGCTGGAAGTTGGGTCGACCAAATTTTAAGATGAGAGCGGTAATATGACCCATTTTCTATTAGCTTTCAACTGCTTTTTACAGAACTTAGCTAAAAAATCTAGAAAAAAAGTTATTAAGTAAATTAATCCTTGATATCATCGACCAAAAGTTTGGGGTCACCCCTCAATATGATATATCGGCCAAAAGTTTGGGGTCGCTTTCGTAAAAGATGGAAAAGTGATTTGGTGATATCTTCGTCATCTATAGTTCAATTTTAATTACTTTTGGCTCATTTCAAAGATAATTAACTAAATTTACGTTTGATATCTTCAACTTAACGTATTTAACGATTTTTGTATATAAAAATGTTATGTAAAGTTAGCACATTTTACCACGCTTAAAAAAATGAGGCAACTTTACGTTAAGTTTTAGTATGTAAATTTCAACAAATATGTGTGGTTCAATGTCTATGCAGTAAGTATCATTCATTTTGTTTCAAATAAGCCAAGAAGAATTAAAATTGAATGAAAGATGACAAAGATATCAACAAATCACTTTTCCATGTTTTACGATAGTGACCCCAAACTTTTGGCCGATACAGCATTTTGAGGGGTGACCCCAAACTTTTGGTCGATGACATCAAGGAATAATTTACTTATTAACTTTTTTTCTAGATTTTTTAGCTAAGTTCTGTAAAAAGCAGTTGAAAGCTAATAGAAAATGGGTCATATTACCGCTCTCATCTTAAAATTTGGTCGACCCAACTTCCAGCGACAGTGCCGTAAGTTTATATTTATTTTTTTGAAAATTTGGCAACTTTGGGTTAAGTTTACATACAAATTTTTTTGTAAAAGTTTCTTTTAAATCATGTTCAAAGTTTCTTTGACTTATTATCTTTTGAATGAAACCTAGGGTTTTGAAATCGGACGCAAATTGGCGTAGATATGGGCCTAAAAAAATGACATGTTTTTGAGGGGGTGACCCCAAACTTTTGAACGGGAGTGTATATATAAGCTGCATTGAATTTACCGAATAAAAACACCTTTCAGTAGTAATTTTGTAATTTTCCCATGGGCTGTCCAAAAACTTTTCGTAATAAAAAAAAAAACATATGTACAATATACTCCTGATCAAAAGTTTGGGGTCACCCCCTGAAAAACATGTCATTTTTTAGGCCCATATCTCCTCCAATTTGCGCCCGATTTCAAAACCATAGGTCTCATTCAAAAGATAACAAGTCAAAGTAACTTTGAACATGATTCAGGTGAAACTTTCACAAAAATTTTTGCATGTAAACTTAACCCACAGACAAACAGACGTAACACTCTGATATTTTGCATCGTACACCGATTTAACGGTCTATTTGAAAATTTGATAGTTGGCCAACTGACCACCCGTGGCGTTCGCATCGTTTTTGCTCGAGTTTGACGTTTGCCCACTACCGCCACCTAGTTGATGGTCGGCCAAACTCAGTCCTTTCAGCATTGGGCGAACATGTTTCCGTGACTATGATTTGATTCGAAAAATGTTCGAAGTGTTACGTCTGTTTGTCTGTGCTTAACCCAAAGTTGCCAAATTTTCTAATAAATAAACATGAACTTACGGCAGTGTCGCTGGAAAATGGGTCGACAAAGTTTTATGATAAGAGCGGTACATAATATAACCTATTTTCTATTAGCTTTCAACTGCTTTTTGCCAAACTTGGCTAAAAAATCTAGAAAAAAAAGTTATTAAATAAATTACCTCTTGATGCTATTGACCAAAAGTTTGGGGTCACCCCTCCTCAATATAATGTATCAGCCAAAAGTTTGGAGTCATAAAACAAGTGATTTGGTGATATCTTCGTCATCTTTAGTTCATTTTTAATTCTGCTTGGCTTATTTGAAACATAACAATGTTTTACAAAAGTGATCGCAAACTTTTGGCCGATACATCATTTTGAGGGGTGACCACAAACTTTTGGAAAATGACATCAAGATTTAATTTACTTAATAACTTTTTTTCAACACTTCTTAGCTAAGTTCAGTAAAAAGCGGTTGAAAGCTGATAGAAAATAGGTTATATTACCGCTCTCATCATAAAATTATGTCGACCCAATTTCCAGCGACGCTGCCATAAGTTTTTATTCATTTTTTTAGAAAACTTAAGTTTACATACAAACATTTTTGTATTTTTTCCATTTAAATCCAAAGTTTCATTGACTTATTATCTTTTGAATGAGATCTAGGTTTTTAAAATCGGACGCAAATAGGCGGAGATATGATCCTAAAAAAATGACATGTATTTGAGAGAGTGACCCTGAACTTTTTATCGGGAGTGTATGTTTGAATATGTAATAATGTTCAAGCTTAGAAGAAGAATTAATGTGAATAGAAAAATTATTTTAAAAAGTATAATTTTGACAGAAATGCATTGTATACATTATCTTCCGCATTATTGGCATTGGGATCGGTAGGACTCAGGCCCCTGGCATGAATGAAATTTATCGTAGCCAACATCTAACTGCCTTATACTCATAATCGTGCAAATTGAAACGAGCGTGTAATCAACAAACGCAGCTTTTGTTTGATGTTGTGAGCCACGCACGAAATCACATTCACACTGCGTGTTTGTTGGGTTGCTTTATTCAACTAACCGCATGCTCCTCTTACCGTACATTAATATTAAAGCGAGTTTGAAGTGTTTTGTGATCATAAGCGGTGGAAAAAATGATTCCAAAAACTGATCAACAAACCAAAATAAACGTTAAACAAAAAATTGTTGATGTTTTCGCATTTGACAGTGGGCGCTATTTATTAGCGCCCAGGACATCCTGTCTACCATGATTCCAATGCATTGATATAGGCCGTGTCAGGGGCCTGGTAGGACTGAAAACCAACCCCGCACCCACCGACGACGACGCATTGATTTAATAAAAGGCTTTGCTTTGCGAGCTGTACGTACACTACCCGTCATAAGTACGGACTCACAAAAAGTATTGCAACAATATTGCATCACCCTGACTCACCTTGATATCTCCAAAACCTGAGGACTTACAAAGATGCCGCCTTCAGAAAAGTTGTTGCTTTTGGTCTTCTGAATAACTTTCCTGAAGACAGCATCTTTGTAAGTGCTCAGGTTTTGGAGATATCAAGGTGAGTCAGGGTGATGCAATATTGTTGCAATACTTTTTGTGAGTCCGTACTTATGACGGGTAGTGTATGCTAAGCATGCACGGACACTTGTTTTTTTTTCTCTCTTTATGCATTAACTTCTCTTATACTGCCGGGAGATTTTCTCTCTGCTCGAACCTCGGCTAGATCCATCCTCTGCAAAGGGGTAATGTCGAAGATATTGGATTGATACTTGGTTTGATCCTCGTGATTCCATCAATAATCCGTGAGAAAGAAATAATTGAAGGAATGGTGGAATAAAGGAAACAAGAAAGCGCTGCCAAATAAACATTTTCAAGCACAAGTAAGTTGCGTATCGTAAATTATCATTAGATTATTTAGAAATAATGATTAATATTTAACATTGGTTTATGATGTTTTATATCACATCTTTAATTTATGCGCATATGTGATTTTCTAGTACCTTCAGTATAAAATGCTAGAACGATATAGGGAAACTCAGTATATTTTCGACAGCTTTGTTCTCTTCGTCATGGGGTGTTATCTAAAGCCTGATAAACTTAAAGTTGGCGTCACATCTTTGCCAATTAAACTGTATACAAATAGGTTTCAAGGAATTTGGACGACAAAAATACCCGAAGTCACTCTCAAATCATATTAACTTCTTGATTAACTTAATTATCGTTTAGTAATCAATCTAGCTATAGAGAAACCTGTTTTAATAATAACGGATAAAGCAAACATTTTCAATAATGAGCGAATCAAACAAATCAATATGGCAATAACCTCTTATCAGTCTTTGTTTTCCAAACCTATACTGCTTTACATATTCACTATGACATTAGCAAAAATTAAAATTTTGTTCGAGCGTAACTGTTATACTTATTGTTTAAGCTCCATTTTGTATGAAATATTTTGGTTCAACGGTAGAAGTTCATAACTTGTGTTAGAAATTAAGACACATAAACCTTCTCAAGCCATTAGGAAAAATAGCATGATGAATTAGTAAATAGATCCACTATTTACCAATGGATTACCCGCAAGGAGTGCGTTCAATGTTGGTCAGCAGGAGTAAAATAATTTTATTTTGTATGGCGAAAAGCACCTAAACTCGAATTTCTCGAAATGAAAAGCTTTTACCGAAAAAATATTTGGTAGGCATCAAACCGGTCATCATTGTGCACAACCACTACCAAATATTTTTTCGAATGATGTGTTCCACTTCGAGAAATATGCCTTTAGATGCTATTCGCCATACAATATTTTTGCGGTTTACTTTTAGCGATTTTTCGCGCATAGAAGCTAGCGCCACATTGGTCGATGCGGAGAGTAGGAAAACAGCCAAAGCATTTAATTCATTCATCATATTTAACCGATCAAGTCTTTAAAGATCAAGTCTTTATAATATTTACAATGCAAAAACATGACACTTTATTTCTAGAAATTTGCTTTCAAAACATTCCATAAAATTCAATTTAACTGGCCACCATGAACGCCGTGAACCACGCGCTGAACGTTGGTGAATGAATTAACTACATCGGCTGTTTTCCTACTCTCCGCATCGACCAATATGGCGCTAGCTTCTATGCGCGAAAAATCGCTAAAAGTAAATCGCAAAAATATTGTATGGCGAATACCATCTAAAGGCAAATTTCTCGAAGTGGAACACATTATTCGAAAAAATATTTGGTAGTGGTTGTGCACAATGGTGACTACTATTAAGCCTACCAAATATTTTTTCGGTAAAAGCTTTGTATTTCAAGTAATTCAAGTTTAGATGCATTTCGCCATACAAAAATAAATTGATTTACTCCTGCTGATCAACTGTGGCTGCGCGCAAAGCGGGTAGTCCATTGCTATCTCTTCCTCACTGATAGATTGGTCTTCGCCCAATCTGCTGATTCTTTTACCCTGCTGGATTGATCGAATGAAACAACTTGAGGGGAAAGTTTGACGGACTTGGATGATCTTGATGGTTTGGTCCAGGCTTGATAATCCTCCTCGAAATCAAAAGAGTTTTGCCACATGCTCTAGAGCGGTGTTTTGCTTTTGCCTCGTCGCGAGGGAGCGAACGAACCCCAAACAGAGAGGCAATAAAAACTGAGCAAGGAAGAGAGGAACGAAAAAAGAGTCGATGATTATTTCGGGTTTTTGAGTGCGATTTTCGCCTCGAGAGTCTTTCTTTGTATGGGAGTGGAACTCGCGAGAGCTTTTTGAGTGTGAGTGGACGTGAGAAACACAACAAGAAATTATGAGTGTTGGACGAACTCCTCGCTGCGCGGCAAGCTCGCGCTCGGTGCTGTTGAGGATTTGCGTTGTGATTTCTGAGTTTTATTTTCACTCCTCAGAAAATCGCCAAAATCGCTTCCTCATTTTCTCGCGAGGGAGTTTCTGTCAAGCCTGGTTTGGTCAAACTGGATGATAGTGGTGGTTGGATCAATCTTTCGGAGGGGAAATATTGAGGATATGAACATCAACCTCAATCCTCGCTTTTGCAGGTTGATCAGTATTTATATCAAGATTCAACATTATCATCCATCTTCTCCGCAATAAAAATGCAAGCAATACATTTAGTAATATTTCCATCAAATTGTGTTTCTTGATGAAGTTGAAGGAAAGATTGAACCTCTTGGTTGAATCAACTTATTGATAAGTGTAAATGGCACTAATAACCACAAAACATTGGAGAATATCATGCCGTTTTAAAATTTGCAACTTATTACGTATATTGGGGTGTTTCAGAACTAAATCTGTCCAATATTCAATTTTTCAAGGTTTTCTGATTACAATTGTGATAGGTAATTACCCAAGTAATCATATTGCTGAAGCTGTACGTATTGCATATATAAAGCGCATATATTGGTATGCACTGTCCTACATTAACCATTAAAGTTGAATTAAAGTGGCAAGTGGCGCCACTATGGACTACCCGCTTGACGCGCAGCCACAGTTGATCAGCAGGAGTAAATCCATTTAATTTTGTCTGGCGAAAAGCATCTAAACTTGAATTACTTGAAATAGAAAGCTCTTCCTAAAAAAATATTTGGTAGGCATAATAGAGGTAGCCATTGTGCACAACCACTACTAAATATTTTTTCGACTAATGTATTCCCCTTCGAGAAATGTGCCTTTAGATGCTATTCGCCATACAATATTTTTGCGATTTACTTTTAGCGATTTTTCGCGCATAGAAGCTAGCGCCACATTGGTCGATGCGGAGAGTAGGAAAACAGCCGATGTAGTTAATTCATTGCTGACTTACGATTATTCTGGTATAATCGTAATTCAACAATGGACTACCCGCTTTGCGCGCAGCCACAGTTGATCAGCAGGAGTAAATCAATTTAATTTTGTATGGCGAAATGCATCTAAACTTGAATTACTTGAAATACAAAGCTTTTCTCGAAAAAATATTTGGTAGGCTTAATAGTGGTCACCATTGTGCACAACCGCTACCAAATATTTTTTCGAATAATGTGGTCCATTTTGAAGAATTTACCTTTAGATGGTATTCGCCATACAATATTTTTGCGATTTACTTTTAGCGATTTTTCGCGCATAGAAGCTAGCGCCACATTGGTCGATGCGGAGAGTAGGAAAACAGTCGATGTAGTTAATTCATAGTGGCGCCACTTTCCACTTTAATTCAACTTCAATGGTTTATATAGCGTAATGCATGTAAATATATGTGCGTTATTTATGCATTACGTACAGCTTAAAAAGCGTGGTTACTTGGGTATATATGTTTTCTTAATTTTGTTGGGATACGTTGTTTGGAGAACTTGTAGAAAACAAGTCTATCTTTCAATGAATTAAATGCTTTGACTGTTTTCCTACTCTCCGCATCGACCAATGTGGCGCTAGCTTCTATGCGCGAAAGATCGCTAAAAGTAAATCGCAAAAATATTGTATGGCGAATAGCATCTAATGGCGTATTTTTCGAAGTGTATTCAAAAAAATATTTGGTAGCGGTTGTGCACAATGATGACCAGTTTGGTGCCTACCAAATATTTTTTCGGTAAAAGCTTTTCATTTCGAGAAATTCGAGTTTAGATGCTCTTCGCCATACAAAATTAAATGATTTTACTCCTGTTGAGCAACATTGAACGCACTCCCTGCCGGTAATCCATTTCTGCCGAAAGAATTAACTTTTGAAAATAGTCGTAGAACACAAAATTGATTTGATGCACCTTTTAATTTGCAGGGTTTTGGCGTTCCTTCGCTCTTCTATCTTCCTCCAGGTGTAATCTGTGATCCACTGCTTTCTCCGGGAGCGTAGCTCGCCCAAATTATTTGATATTCCGTGTCGCCATCACGGGAAACTCATGTCACTTTGTGCACTGGTTAATGAGGGAAGAGCGATCCCCCAATCACCACACCATGTCATTGTTGCCACAAAACTCTGCAAAAAGCCCTCCGTTCTCGCTCATTTCTCCGCAAACATGGTGTCCCATGAGGTGCTCATAGTCCGAGTTGCCGGAGCCAACCTTCGCGTTGAAGTCGCCCATGGGGATCTTGATAACACCTTTCGAAATCTTCTCCACGACAGCATTCAGATAAGCTGGAAAAGTACTCTTTGTCTTGCATTTCGGCAGCATCGGTTGGCGCGTAACATAGAATCATGGTAAGATTTCGAACCCGTGTTCTGAATCTGACTACTATTAATCTCTCATTAAGGACAGACTTGTTAGAATCCCAAAATGGCCGCCACAATGGCCGACTTTGGCACCTACTCACGATTTTGAAAGCACAAATCTCTTCGTAAACAAAACCAGCGCACCTGAGCTTCTTATTTTAAGCTTATTACGAGTGAGCAAGAACAGAATAATAAAATGCATTGTTGTTTGAAGCTTGCTTCTTGAGATTTGTGCGTTTGAAGTTTTGATGCACTGTTGAACCGGGATTACAAGACGTTTGTCCTTAATAGGTTCCCACTTCTTGACCGCAGCGTGGGCATTAGCGCTGAGCAGGAAACCAACTCCACGGTGGCGAGAAGCGTGTTCACTAGCGTGGTTCAAAAAATCGTTTTTGCTCCACACTGCTTATTCGATTCCTAACCAGATTATATGCCTTCTCCCAAAATTTGAGCTCATTTGGTTGAAAATTGAGACTGCACAAGCCCTTCAAAGTTTGTATGGGAATTACTATGGGAACAGTGCCCAGGCTACACTACCAGGTAATACCAGCTAAGCACACAACTCTCAGCTGACGATCTTTGTCATCGCTTGGCCCGTGGAAGCATGAGGTAGAAACTTGTGAGGACCATAACTATGTTGGACGCTCTCCTTTTTGACTCACCGTTTTGCAGCCTGGTATTTGTAACATCGCGCCCTTATATCGTGCATTAATGTAGACATTACTTACTGTGCCTTCGCATTCTATCAATATTTTTATTTGATTGTGGTTATAAACATGTTTCAAATTTTCATACCTCACTAAAGCTAACTTCATAAATGTGTATACTAGGCCTGTCCACATTTTCAAAAATGTTCTTTGATTCTCAAGTCCCATATTTTGATTGGCATCCTAAAAGAAGTAACTGGTCAAAATCTCAGCCAAATCCATTGAAATTAAGAGGTGCATCAAATCAATTTTGTGTTTTTCGACTATTTTTGAACTTCCAAAAATCATAACTACACTAAAACTTGTCAAAACTTAATTCTTTCGGCAGAAATTGAAAGCTATACTTGTTTGCTACAACTTCTCCGAACAACGTGTGCCAATAAAATGGACTACCCGCTTGACGCACACCCACAGTTGATCAGCAGGAGTAAATCAATTTTATTTTGTATGGTGAAAAGCATCTAAACTTGAATTACTTGAAATAGAAAGCTTTTACTGAAAAAATATTTGGTAGGCTTAATAGTAGTCACCATTGTGCACAACCACTACCAAATATTTTTTCGAATAATGTATTCCACTTCGATAAATTTGCCTTTAGATGCTATTCGCCATACAATATTTTTGCGATTTATTATGCCTCTCAAGAAAAATCAGAATATGGCGATTATCTGCCTCTGGCTTCTGATATCAGCGCGACAGTCACTAATCATAACAGCGTCACCAGATTTAAAAGTATATAATTCCACTATATGGGGTTTGACAGCAAGAACACTCATTCCACTGAGCTACTCTTGCCGTTCGTCACAAATACATTCAAAAACATCTGTCACTTCGCGAAACCCACGTGCGTTTGTTTTTGGCGGGAACACTTTTTCTTTTGTTTTGCCTTGCGACTGTCATGCGGCGCTATGCCTTGCGAGCGTACGACCGCCGCAGGACTCAAATAAAAGATAAGCGCGACAATACTTTTAGCGATTTTTCGCGCATAGAAGCTAGCGCCACATTGGTCGATGCGGAGAGTAGGAAAACAGCCAAAGCATTTAATCCATTGAAGGAAACATTTGTAATCGAAAAAACCTTAAAAAGATGATTTTTTGATAGATTTCGTTCTGGAACACCCGTAATACGTAATAAGTTCGATATTTTTAAACGGCATCATATTCTCTCATGTTTTTTGATTATTTGCTTCTTTGACACCAATGCTGTAGCCAAATGTGGCCTAAAAACTAGCTTTTTGGAGGCAATCACGCTGTGGCGCGAAGTTGTACTGAGCGTAGTAGCTTTGCTTCCTTGTAGTTTGCCTTGGCTTCCCCCTACCACGGGTGATAACAAACAAGCGTGATGACAGGTGTTGGCTATCATATCAGTGCTGACGCGATGCCACTTTTTGTGCGCCAAGGCGTGATTGCACCCAAAAAGCTAGTTTTTCGGTCACCTTTGGCTTTCACGAATTTTAGTTATTTTTGCTCAACTCCTACAATGCTGGTGTCAAAGAAGCAAATAACCAAAAAAAAACATTGGACAATATGATGCAGTTTTGAAAAATCCAACTTATTACGTATATTAGGGTGTTCCAGAACGAAATCTATCAAAAAAATCAACTTTTTAAGGTTTTTCTGATTACAAATGTGATAATTACACATGCTTCCTTCAATTTTATTGGCAAACGTTGTTCGGAGAAGTTGTAGCAAATAAGTATAGCTTTCAATTTCTGCCGAAAGAATGAAGTTTTGACAAGTTTTAGTGTACCGTGGAGGTCCCATATTCTGCGCACCTAAGACTTCTTCAATTTCAATCAGCTGTAACAAATTCCAAATCAAACCGATTTGGCTGAATTTTTGACCGCACATAGTTATTAGCTTTGTAAATAAGGGATAATTCTTATACAAAACACTCAATTTATATGTAAAATCAATAAAATTCTAAAGTGTGTCTGCTCCTAATTCTGCGCACCTTTTTTTGGAATGTTCCTTATTCTGCGCACTAATGTTCCTAATTCTGCGCACATGGGAAAAACTTCAAAAAGATAACATATTGTAATGAGAACATGATTCGTAGATGAAATTCAATTGAATTCTTCATTTTCAACTTTTATACTACATTACGACCATATTGGAACTTTGCATGTCCCCAACATTGATACTACCTACTTTGATTACTAAGCAAAGGGAATTTCAATCATAATACACAAAAGGGTTTTATAGCATTAGCATTATCGAATACTACTACGTAGAGCTTTTTAGTTATACGCATATGCACATATTAGTAAATTCTACTTTCATTTCTAAAGGCAATATAAACTTTTTCGCCATTACAAGGTGACACAATCTTTGTTTGTAAACTGAGACTTCTTTCTTGTCTAACTCCAGGGTTTCCACTGTTTAAAAAAATCATGTAAACTCACATCATATATCGCATTTGACGAATGCTTGCATGAATACATAAAATTTCCCCCGAGGTTGATAGCAAATGTTTAAAACAAGTGATTAGTCCGGTCGAACTATCAGATCAAAAATGTAAGAATCGTAAATTAGCCTTCGAAGTTTATAAACTAACTTGTTGAGACGTAATTACATTCACCGAATTGCTAGAAACATAGAATATCCTAGTTATAACTATGGTGGCATTTATATGATGTTTGTTTATAAATTATATGTTCAAATTGTAGTGTTGAAATGTCTGCGCAGAATTAGGACCACTATTTAATACCGGTTCCTAATTCTGCGCACCTAAGAAGAACAAGAAGATTAAGAAAAAAAGAAGAAAACTCAATTGTTTTTTGCCGATTCTGATTCCTCGAAGACAGCAGTGCAGGATGCGCATGGAGAAGCAGACATTCTCTTTATTATTTATGTCGCAAAATGCTTCAGCTCATGAGGCAACTTTTTAGCAGCTTCTCTAACGGACACAGATTTCAGGCAATTTTCAGTACTTGCAACATCATTTTATTTTTTTACAAAATCATGGTCGTTGATTTGAAAAAATTTTCTTCCCAAACTTTTTCATTACTATTGAAACAATATTCAAATAGTTATTTATGCAACAAGTTGCAAAATGATGATTTTTTCAGCACGAGTTGTACGTTTATCCAACGAGGCTTGCCGATAAATACGAGTGCTGAAAAAATCGAGTTTTGTAACGCGTTGCATACATTTTTTTTTTGTAATTGCAAAAATACCCGTACAGTATAATCTCTCTAGCCACATAAACGTGTATCAGCAGCAACCACGTGCGAGCCTCCATGCGCGACAGGACGTAGTGCATAGTATTTTCTTCGATCAGGTAGGCTATGGTAGGCCAACTGTCGCAAGTTTTCAAGCTCCCGTCGTCGTCATGCAGCATCATAAGCAACAGCAAAAGTGGGTTCAGTTTCTGCTTCTACGCCTGATTGGCAGTTCAAATCAGAATCTGAATCGTCCTGATTCGGATTCGAACTGCTCAGTGCATGTAGAAGCAGCAACTGTATTTACGGAAGTAGCGGTGCTGGCAAAAGTGGCTGGCAAAGCTGGCAAAAGTGCCGAAAAGTATTACTTTTCAGCACTCTTAAGAGTGCCGAAAAGTAGTACTTTTCGGCACCTTTGCTTCAGTGAAGAAAAGTAGGCCGTTTTAACATTGTTTCCGCGAGTCAAAAGTAGGGAAATTCGCAACGCAATTACAAAAAAATATATTTGAAGCTAATATTGAACTAGCGTCCGTGATTTTGTAGTATATTCGAGAAAGTGCGCCGAATTAGGGGCTGCGCAAAATTAGGGCCGGTCACGGTAGTTATGATTTTTTAAGTTCAAAAATAGTCGAAAAACCGAGCGAAAAACACAAAATTGATTTGATGCACCTCTTAATTTCAATGGATTTGGCTGAAATTTTGGCTAGTTACTTCTTTTAGGATGCCAATCAAAATATGGGGGTGGACTTGAGAATCAGAGAACATTTTTGAAAAGGTGGACAGGCCTAGTGTATACCAGTGATGGAAAACAGTGAGGAATGCAGCTGAGCAGACACAAACGCAAAGCTATCTTACTCGTGAACAACAGAAGCCTGAATATATTCGCACTTCCTTCACTCGCGAGCTAACGAAGCTGGTCGCACTCGTGATTGATTCGCGAAGCAGCTCTGAACATTTTTCAATTTTGTTAAAAAACGAATTTACAGTGCCGACAGCTCTACTTTTCAGGAACAATGAAGCATAAAACACTACTATCTGATGGATAATTACTTGTTTTGCTATTAAAATAGCACTAAAATACAATTCCCGCATCTCCACTTGTTCTTCGCGAATAAAAGTTCATGAGTGTTTTTGTTTTTGTTTTGCTTCATACTCATGAAGCAAGCGGGTGCGAATAAACTCACACAAGGCTTACTCTCGGCACCGTGAGTAAACCGTTTGTTGGTTTTACACTCGCGAGTTGATTCACGATGAGAGTGTTTCCATCTCTGGTGTAGAGAATTATCCATATTAGGTTTATGTGTCACCTGATATAGATTTTTGCAATTAGAAACTAAACATAAACATTATTTGTATGACACATATTCGACGATGAACTTCGCGCTTATCGATATTATGTGTCGAGTATATACATTTAAAAAATGATCAAATATGAATGTAATGAACCGACTTACATAGTTTTCAATAGTGTTTCTAATTGTTTTTTGCTTTTGTTTTTACTGCTTTTTCTATGTTTGATAATTAAAGACTATTTTCCTTTGATTTTTAATGATGAAATAGAGTAAATAAAATATAGACACAGCATTCATGGTATTTATTGGTTTCATTTGCTTTCAACAATATTTCCAATAATCCGTTCCATGCTTACGAGGATATTCCATTCGTTTCGTTCTGAAACAGACTCTCTCCACAAGCCTATTGCCCAAAACGACGCGTATCCACCCCGATTGCCTACACCACTTGTATAACCGTCAGCACATCCTTCACCGGATCATCCAACGATAGCACGATTCCGTCCGTAATTTCCACCGCATCCGTTTCCTCCTTTGTACCAAGCTCCGTACTTTAGTCGTACTGACAAGGTTCGGACATGTTTGTCATTTTTCGGTGCAAGGTAGGTTTCGTTGCAAATTCCGCAGCACCTTCATCATCTCAATAATCGGATTCCGTATCCGGTTGAAGTTTTCACTGCTGCTAATCAGTAAATTGGAGATCCAGCACCGGACGCCAAAACAGACAGATCCGCCGGATCCATGACATCGAAAACCCCCCTAACGAGAAGGGAAATCGATTCCTGTCGATCCTTTTTGGGCACTGTAAAATAAAATCTTGAAATAAATATCGCAATATTGCTTATTCAAAACAAATTTTCAATTTACCGTTCGCTTTACCAGCAGAATCACTTCAACTAAACACCATTCTTTTTCCCTGCCTGCAAAATGGTAGTTCGGGTAGGTTCGGGTGACGGTTACTCCGAGCTGCTGCTGCTGTTGATGCCGCCGTCATCGTTGTTGTTCATTATAGTTCATCCCGTATATATGATTTATGTGTGAAGCTCTATAGATTTTTACTATGTGGTCTTCACACATAAATCATAAAAGCAATCAGTATACGCAGTATGACGTTGTATTATAATATTAATTAGTGCTGTACTTTTAAAATATTATGTGTTTAGGCACATATAAAAAATTATTGGAATTTTGTCAGTGTACTAATGTTTGCTGTAGCTTCTCAGTAAAAAAAAACTAGGGTATCGGTTCCCTTACTAAGCATATATAGTACTCAAATAGAAGAATTCACACGTATGTTAACAAAAAAGAACGGAATTAATTGGTGCTGTAATCGCTTTATTTTCATATTGAATGAATTTGGAAACTTAGGAAAGCTAATGGCTTCGTGACCCTATATTTCGTTAAATATTTGAGATTATTATAGCGCATTTAGTTCACCACTGGACTATCGCACTAGTTTTCAAGAGTGCGAAAACGTTAATAAAAGTGCGCGATTGCATCAAACGGATTTAATGTCTTCGGAGCACTTTTTCAGCATACATCGAAGAAATAGGGCGCCGAAGACATCAATTTGATTTGATGCAATCGCGCACTTTTATTTACGTTTTTGCACTTATGAAGAATGAGTGCGCAGTCCAGTGGTGAACTAAATGCGGTATATTAAAAATTCTTTCAACCATCGTCATACTATCGTCATTCATTTTGTTATTTTTGCTGTAATGGGGTAATAGGGTATATATAGGTACATATAGGTATTACCATCTAATACTCAATGGTAGAAGGCTTATCAAAAGTTTGGTAGTTCAATAAGATCAATATTTATGAGTTTGTAGTTTACTCTAAGTGGTATCATTTTCTTTATTTTATAATACATTATTAAATACAGCATAACACTATTCAATGCTTTCCAACAGGGTATACGATCCCCTATTCCGCCGCCAGTTCCACCAGCGAAACCGTTACGTTCTCCGCAATACGTGCACGATCAGTACAATGCATACAACGAGCACAGTAAATCTTTGTCGAATGTATCAAACTTAGACTACGGCGATATAATGTGCAGTACAGTATCGTCGAGCGAATCCCAAATAGCCTTCCATAGTGCATGCAATAACATTAATACATTATCTAATGAAATTTTGCCTATATGTGATCAACCCCGCCTTTACAATAACCATCATGTGACTGAGAGTGGCTTAGATCTTACAAAGTGTGTGCCGAAAAATAAATCGCCAGTCGACTGGGATCAGTACAGAATTTCGCACGAGACTAGTGAAACTACTCCGGATTTTTATCCATTACACGACAGTATGCTGCGGCAGCGGAGTTACACGGAGTGCTCACCGCAATGGAACGTAAGACCAAGTAGACCAGCTAATCGGAACAGTGACTCATACACTCGCCACTGGTTTGTCCAGGAAGCTGAGCAGCGCAGAATAGAACAGCAACAGCAAGCAGTAAGAGGCAATCATACGTCAGGTTACACTCAGAACAAAAACAGGAAGTCACTTCCAGAATCAGTTATACAAACGATCACACAGCGAGTGCAGAATCTAGGGATAGGTTCCGAGCGACGATGGTAAGGATATGACTTGAAATTTAAATTTTAATATTTGCACAAAAATTCACATTAAAGTAAGGGTCAACGTTGTATGGGGAAAGGTTAAACACAGACAAACAGACGTAACACCTTGATCGATTTTCATGGATATCCATCGCCCAGTCCACACTACCATCACCTGGTGGAAAAGTTGCACGAATCAATATGTTGTGCAATATCGTCAACAGAAGGCGCTAGTGTAAAACGTCAAACGCATAGAGAAACGATGCGCGCGCCTCTGGTTGTGAAAGCCACAACTATGAAAATTTAAAATGATCGTTAAAAGCATGGTCGATGGAAATTTTGCAAGTGTTACGTCTGTTTGTCTGTGGTTTAAATTTGATCGCATCAACCCGGAACAAAGCTTTTTAAATCTATAGGTATTAACATCCAAAACAATGGAGGAAAACAAAGTTTGTTTTCTCAGCGATGGCACCACTACATTTGAAGTAAAATCAGCTTTCTAGTACGGACAAATTGCTGCGTTGCACTTGTTCCGCATCGCAGCGATTTGTACCCTGGAGCAAAAAGAAACAAAATCATCATCCCTATGCGTTTCTTCCGAATTCATTTCAGTAATAGAGAATTTATTGCCATACAAATTTCAAGCTGTTTACTTCATTTTTCCTGACTGTCATTTTCCAACCGTGTTGCGCATGATTTTTCGAGTGGAAAGGTGCCAGGTGACGTCAATGAGTGTCTAAGGGCCGATTTCTTCACCTACCCGGCTTAACGACGTAAGCCTGGTTTATCTTAAACCACACTTAAAGTTAAGCCAAATTATTAAGCCAGGTTTAAATATTTGCATTTCTTCACACCGGTTTAGCAAATAAAGGCGACGGCTTACGCTAAGCCAAGCTTAACGAAATTTCCCATATCATTCCAGTGACTTTCCAATGGAAACGTCATTTTAAGCCGCCGATATTTTGAAATGCCCGTTATATGCAGCAGGAAAAGCGGAAGCGCTCGGTAATTTTTTCGGATACAGAAGGAAATTAACAATAATGATCTACCTAGACTGTTGATGTTTTACCCAACGCTAGTATCGAAGATCTACGATTTAGTACCTACTACATATAATCGTTCCACAACATTTGGTGTTCGAATTTGCCTCTCATTGTACAAAGTTGGAGTGCCACATTGCAGAAAAGGCGTTGATTTTATGTTTTGATACCCATAATCGCCTTCGAATAAAGTTGCATTTCGATAGTGAGTTTTTGAAAATGTGTTTGTCGTGAGATGCTCCAGAGTTCAGACCATTTTTCGAATATGTTTAAAATTATGAACTGTGTACATTCAATGAAAGCCACAGCGTTCAAGTTACACTAGAAACTGAAATCCCTTAATAGAAACAGTTTATTGTACTTTTATTTCATTCGTTGGTGTTTTTAATACCATGCAAAAAATTTAGGATTTTAATATAAAAATGCGTTAATACGATGCACGCTGCCTTGTACTAAAATATGAAACGGAACGTTTTTCGCAGTGCTGAAATAGTTATTTATGCCACAAGTTGCAAAAATGAAGATTTTTTCAGCACGAGTTGTACATTGATTCAACCAGGCTTGCCGAGATGGATAAATACAACTTGTGCTGAAAAAATCGAGTTTTGCAACTTGTTGCATACTAAGTTTTTTGTAATTAAAACCTTAACTGCACATTCTGAGAAAACATGCAAGCGGGCTTCCACGTGTATTAGCCGTCTTAGCCTATTATCCGATCAAGTAGGCGTTTCACTAGGCCTACAGACCAGGACAGACCGAGATGGCTGTCACAAGTTTTCAAGCTTCCGTCCAGTTCAGTCTGGCACTGTTTCTTCTAAGAGAAGTTTTTGGAAGAAATAATACAGGAAGTGACCGAAAGGACGTGCGCGGACATAAAATTTATAGATTTATGGCATATTAACTTTGTTAAATATGATAAATTAAGCCAAACTAGGAGCAAATTGTCCAATAAAACAACAGTGCCGAAAAGTACTACTTTTCGGCACACTTAAGAGTGCCAAAAAGTAGTACTTTTCGGCACACTTGTTAAAGTTTGGTTGGAGGGCCAATTCACTGCCTTTTCACCGATTGAAAAGTAAGCACATTCGAAACGTAATTACAAAAATGTAATTTCGACCTATCTAGATTCAGTGTCATCGAATATCTTCGAAAAAGGCAATAGGACACGATCGGTGAAGCACTAGATTTGTAGTAATGAGCTAAATTGTTGTATGGTAAGAAGTTTAATTCTCCGTTTTTGCAAGGAAATCGTGCAAAAAGCGTGGATATTATGATTCCTTGCCTAATTTGATACTGTTTGAGCAAAACTTTGGAAAGCTGTACTGATTGAGGAACAAGAAATAGCCAAAACAACAACACAGTTTTCTAAAGTTTTGCTCAAACAGCATCAAATTAGGCAAGGAGCCATAATACCCACGCTTTTTGCACGATTTCTTTGCAGAATTCACCTTCTCACCATACACAAATTCAGCTCATTACTACAAATCTAATACTTCACCGATCGTGTCCTATTAATATTAATCATGAAAAAAAAAATGAGATTACTTACCTAAATGTGCGCTTTAAAAATGGAATTTTGAAACGAGTTGCAAAACATTTTTGCAATGGAAAACAAATCACTAGAATATGATCATTTCTATCAGTACCATCATGCTTCGCGGTGGTTCGATGGGAACAGTCATGTGTTCTATCATGCTAGACACTAAATTTTGATCAAGCAAGCTGTACCATAACCGTGACAATTTGGCAAGCTCTAGCCGTGACAACTCGGGTTGTGGATCAAACAATTGCATTATGATTCATAATACAACCGAAATCAGTTGCATTGTGAATCATATTGCAATTGTTTGGTATAGTACGATAAACTAGTCCGTTGTGATACGGCAAGTATAGATCAAATTTCATAGTGCTGAGTTGCAAAAAGATATTTAAAATTCACTTGCGTCGTGTTTTCGGCAGTTTTGTTTTTTTTTTCGTCACGGGAGGTTTTTAGAAATCTATTGAACTCAAAGTTGGCCTCAAATCCTTCCAAAGTAAGCTGAATGATATGGCAATGTTTCAGGCATTTTGGCCGACAAAAACCCCCACGACGCAGAGGACAAACCTGCCAATAATATCCAACGTCACCCTATTAGGTATTCAAAATAAGTCATGTTTAGAAGTACATCACGAATGAAACTTTTTATATTTAGAATTATGAGTCAAAATGTTGAATATTCGATGGGCTAAACGTGTTTTGAACTAAGTTTTTATAAGAAATCAGTGTATAAAAAGGTATTAGAAGATTTTTTTTGAGTGTCATCCTAAGTTTGTAAAAAAAAAAATCTCTTGATTCATAAGAGACGAAAATGTTTATTGTGACCTGAAATTATGGACCGGGTTAAAATAAATAGAAACTTCAATGCAAATGTTCTTTCGACTTCCAAATCAGTATGAAAAATTTCCAAAACTATCAACACGGTGCCTTTTTGAAGGCTTTCAATCTAATGTAAAAACTTGATTGTCCCAAACCCGATGTGAATATTTTATATTGACGACCCGCCTACTATAGGTTATCATTTTCTTTATCATCGTGTCCATCCGTAACCAAACGTTTTACAATTGTATCGTTCCTAAGTGTACGTGTTTCTTAAAAAACATTTTCTGCCGTTTCAAAAATGTATTTATGAAGCAGGTGAAGAAACCCAAACTCTGTAATTTGCGGCTTAAGCCTGGCTTAGCGCTGCTAAGCCACCTCAGAGCACCGCTTAAAATAAGCCACACTTAACGTAAACCGTAGCTTTATAAACCGGGTTTAGTGGTTAAGCCGAGGTGAAGAAATTGAAAAAAAAGTTAAGCCCGGCTTAAAATATTGCTAAGCCTGGTTTAAAATTTAAGCCCGGGTGAAGAAATCGGCCCTAAGGGGCGATTTCTTCACCCTGGCTTAACCGGTAAGCCAGGCTTACCCATATAGTTAAACCTTTAAGCCAGGGTGAAGAAATCGCCCCTAAGGGCCGATTGACGTCCACATTTTTTAGGATTTTAGAATTCCCTCCTCTCCTGGTCCCTCCCCGACTAGAAAAATATATCAAGTTTATAACACATTGTGTTATGATGATATGAAATTTCTCTATAACTTATTTTGTTAAAAACTAGATGCAGGATGATGTTAAAATAACTAAAACAGTAACAAAAAGTACACCGGTCTAATCAAAATAATAACCTATTTTGTTATAATCAGAACACAAATATAACACAATATGATATAAATTTTAGCTTCAAGAAAACTAGTTTCTATCATATTTTGATACAATTATGTAAAATGATGTTCTGAATGTCAAAGAATCAGAACTAAATTATTTCACAATGAGTTATTGAATGACATTAGTTATACATATCATGGTTTGTTATAATTATGTTATATTTTTGTTAGAATCTTCTAGTCGGGTCCGTCACGCATGATAGTATACATAATACATGGCATATCATACTTTTTCGGACACCCCCAACCCCTTCCCCCAAAAGATGGACGTCATATTACACGGTTATCACACGGTTAATGTCTATTACGAACCGCAGACGAATTCAAGAACTCCGGAGACCTTGGTTCCCCTCCCTTCTAGAACAAAGTATTTCAACAAAGATCATTTAAGGGCACACTACCTGAATAACTTTAGTTTAATTGAAAAACATTAAATAATAGAATTTTTGATGACTTTTTTGAGCAATTCATAGCATGCGCAAAGTTAGGCACACCATGCGCAAAGTTAGGAACAATCGAAGATTTCTATTGCAGACTCAAAGAAGGATCATTAGTCTATCGTATAAGCATGTTGTTCATGATAGGTATATTTTGTTTGTTTGTAATTTTTATAACGACTAGAAATTTGATTTTTCTTAACTGCGCAAAGTTTGGTGCATACACGGTATTCAACTTTATTTGTCTTTAATTTAGAATTATGCCAAACGAATTTTAAGCCAAATGACTGTATGCTTAACGACTTTATGCCACATGGCATTATGTCAAACGGGGATGACTCGATAACAGTAACTAGGTGTAACTTAGAAATCTCACAAGTACCAAAATCAACAGTTCCTTTGATTAGCTTCAAAGGACGTGCTTGAAAAATCTACAGCAAACCAATCCTGTGAAACTTTTTAAATGTTTTAGTTGTCAATGATTTTGTTAAAATATCTACTTTTTGATAACAGGTTGGAACATAAAGAATCTTGTTTTTTCCCTTATCCTACCCAGGGCCGGATTTACAAATGTGGGGGCCCGAGGCCACAGTTTTGTGGGGCCCTTTATGAAGAGAATATATTTTTGCCAATGCAAATAAATAATAAAAAAAAATAGGGGGGATTCAGTTAACAGCGTAAACCGCTGATTATTTATTATTCTGATTAAACGTCGCGATCACCAAGGCAATCTTGGATTATTTCATTCGCAATTTCATGAAACATTTGAATAATCACATAATCATCGCTTACGCAGTTATTGAATCTGTTTAATGAATCCCCTAAATGATAAATGAAGCTTATATAAAGTAAAACAGCTTTTCAGGACATTAGATCTCAGATTTGGTTGAAATTTATTCCAGAGTTCATAGTGAAACTTCAAGAAGGATTTAAAGCTATTTTTTAAACTTTCAGTAAAATTTGTAGTGCAATCGATTGTGTCGCTTCTACGAAATCCTGGTGCAATCTCTGGAGAAGTTGCTGGTCGATCGCCATGAAGAATGAACAATTAATAAAAACTTGTTCTTGCGCAACTGCTAGAGGAGTTTTACAAAATTCCGAAATCAAAAAAGAAATTCATATACAAAATGCTGAAGAAATATTGGTGGGAGTCCATGGTAAGCTCCCGAGAAAATTTCTTATTTAAGTTCCAATAAAATTTCCCGTTAAATATCTTGAAAATCTTTAGTTTTTTTAGTTATGAAGAGAATATATTTTTGCCAATGCAAATAAATAATAAAAAAAAATAGGGGGGATTCAGTTAACAGCGTAAACCGCTGATTATTTATTATTCTGATTAAACGTCGCGATCACCAAGGCAATCTTGGATTATTTCATTCGCAATTTCATGAAACATTTGAATAATCACATAATCATCGCTTACGCAGTTATTGAATCTGTTTAATGAATCCCCTAAATGATAAATGAAGCTTATATAAAGTAAAACAGCTTTTCAGGACATTAGATCTCAGATTTGGTTGAAATTTATTCCAGAGTTCATAGTGAAACTTCAAGAAGGATTTAAAGCTATTTTTTTAAACTTTCAGTAAAATTTGTAGTGCAATCGATTGTGTCGCTTCTACGAAATCCTGGTGCAATCTCTGGAGAAGTTGCTGGTCGATCGCCATGAAGAATGAACAATTAATAAAAACTTGTTCTTGCGCAACTGCTAGAGGAGTTTTACAAAATTCCGAAATCAAAAAAGAAATTCATATACAAAATGCTGAAGAAATATTGGTGGGAGTCCATGGTAAGCTCCCGAGAAAATTTCTTATTTAAGTTCCAATAAAATTTCCCGTTAAATATCTTGAAAATCTTTAGCGGAAAACCCGGATAAATTTCTTCGCAAAATTTTTCAAATAATCTGTAAATTTAATCAGGAGGTCACCATTCATCGTTATTTTAGTATGCCAATCTCTCAATTAAAAATAAATCGGAATGAAACCCTTCAAAATAATCTAGCTAGAATTCCTTAAAAAAATGTTTCAACAGTGTTGGTGTTCTCCGATTTGAGTAAGTCGTAAGGTGCCTAAGTAAAATCACACTCAAGAATGCCAAAAATACTTCAAAATTTCGAAACCAATTTCTTCCAAGAACTCTAAAGAAAAATTTTCAAAATGTATTCAAAACCTCTGGACAGAATAAAAACGAATTCAGCAGGAACTGTTTCACTCGGCAATTGATAGAGTTTCCTCTGAAACTGAAAGGAACTCTTTCCTCTAGATTTCAGCCAAAGATTTTGTTCAGAATTTCCGGTAATTTTTTAAGGAATTGCACAAAAAATGTTTTGAGGGTAAAACTTAGAATTTCATAAGTAGCTGGACAAATAATAACAAACTTTTTCAGAATATCACAACATATCGCAAACATATTGACAGTAGACAGTGATTTGAATTATTGTGATAAAAATAAAATCAAGAGAAATTTGTCGCCGAGTTTGTCGCACTACTTTTTTTTTCTTGCTTCAATTTCTTTCGTAAAGTGAAATTTTGTGATATTGCAAATTATGGTAACTCAGGTTGTTGTCATTTTGGTCGTTTTAACGGTTAAAACATCAAAAATGAGAGCAGAAAAATGTTTCCGTAACAGCAAGTTGAAAGCAATTCCTGCCATCAGTGATATCAAATTGATAACTGTTTTTGCTATCAGTGCGAAAAATGGAAAAATCGTAAATGTAGAGTTTTTCGAATGATATGAAAATAAAATGCAATATGTTAATTGCACTGATGGTATAGCAGTTGTATTATACAACGTCGCCTAGAAGTTTTGAAATTACAATATTTATAATAAGTTGAAGTGACAGCAAAACGAAATCAAAATTTGAAATCAAATTAAATCAAGACAATCTGATATCAAATCTGATTACAAATCGTGTTTTCGATTTGCTATCATTTTGTTGTTAGACTTTGCTCGGGACCGCTGTTAATTGCCTTCATTATTGGTTAGATATAAAGTAATAACCACAAAAGTAGAAATTTTTTCACAAAAATTAATGATGTAGTATAGTACATTTAGTAGAGGATGGGAAGGCCGCCTGATTCCGTGGTAGTGGGTATTCATTCACCGTGTATCAGAGGATACCTTCTCTTTTGTTTGAAAATGATCAAAACCACCTAGCAAAGTCAATTTTCGTCGTTTATATTCATTTTGAGTAATAACTTGCAAGATTTATTTAGAAAAAACGAATGTTCAAATTTTTATACTTATATGGAGCAACATCGGGCGCGGTGAATGGAGACCATTGATTTTTAGGGTAGGGGTGATCGGGGCAATATGGGCCATCTAAGGAAATCGTTCTGAAATGCACAGAAAAACTCAATAAATAATTTATTAATGTAATTGAACCATGCTTAAGAGTGTTTCCCTTCGGGGCCGGGTCACAACGTCCGAGGCCATACAGTCCCGGACATTAAGTCGCGTTTTTTTTGCGAAATAGCGTCCAAAAGTTTGGATGCGTCATAATATCCTATGTGCCTTCTTTCCTTGGACTTCGTGGCATATCTGCAAGTTCGGACGTTATGCCCCGGAAAAATGCGCCATAAAGTCCTGGGACTGTATGGCCTCGGACGTTATGATACTGCGCCTTTCCCTTCATATTGCGTCGATAAATTATGAAAAAAACTTTTTGTTAATTGTTGGGTACTTTTGAAAACTATTGATTTTCATGAGTTTCCCAGCTATACGGGGCAATATGAGCCACCAGGCGGGGCAATATGAGCCACCATTTAAAACTCTTTTGTTTTTTTAAACAATGTTTCGTAACAAATGAGAAATAGAACAATATGATTATTTGACAACAATTTAGTGTATTTTATACAAGTTCGATTGTTTTCGTTTTAAAATAATAAAGAAACATAAGCAGATTTCATCGCATTTTACAAACGCATCAAATGTTCAAATCAACGTAGGCACATGTTTCCATCACAGGCATGAATCCAAGAATGGCATCGATGGCATTGGTTCCATCTCTCACACTCTGAGGATGAACGGACGAAGGTAGTAATCCTACATTATAGAGATCTGCGGAGGCGGCCATTGTGAGCCAATCATGCAGAGAGAACTGTCAAAGTGTGAGCCAAATGAACATGCTTATCGTTCGTAGGAAGGCGTCGTTTAAACGGTATTGCAATAATCGGAACTAAATAAATTAAAATTATTTATTTTTAATATCGAGATATTGGCGGCAATGTATGTTTAATAAAAAGATAAAATTTTATTAATTCTGCTTTCAAAAGCTCATGCTTATGAGGACACTTTTGTTGCTGCACTTGTCGAAAAAACTTCCATTGCGCTTCTTGCTTCACTTCTGCCGATATAATTAGCGCATCACTTTTGCATTGAATTTCAGATTTCTTAGATTTCTCCGCTATTTCAACAAAATTTTGAAAAAAAAATTCTACCATAGTTAGAAAATGTAAACAAAACAACTTGAACCACAACGAAGTCACGCACAAAGTTTGAACATCTAGCTTTGTAGCAAGTGTTTGCAGCTGTTGTAAACAAAACAAACAGCGTTGCCAAATCGACGTATGTAACTTCCGCTCATCTCTATGTAGAGGATTTCTAGACGAAGGGAGACACAGTAAGGGAGCACTTACAAATTACGTACCATTTTTGGCCAATTTTCTATAGTCCCTCCCTATCTGTAATTTGTTTTCACATACCTAATGCATGGCTCGTAACAATATCAAGAACTCCTCCCTCCCCCTCCAATGTACGTCATTTATGGACGGTTCCTAAAACAACTTTCCTTGGCCGTTGCCAAAGAGGATATCGTTCCATGCGAAGACCGCAAATATCCGGTTTCATTCAACGTTTGAGATGGGGATGTATTCTGTAGTGACGCCTGTGTCTTGGCGGCGTTCAGGCTGCTATGTGACCAAGTTTTTCGTTCCGATCGCCGCTTGTAACCTCACATCAGTAATGAACCATGGTTCTGCAGATAATGTTCATGTTTTGACAGCAAAATTTTGAGATTAGGTTACAAAATAAAACCGATCATGTTGGTCCGAGCAGGTATGACCATATTGCCCCGTAGAGACTAATTTCGGAAAATTCTTGTTTTATTGTAATTTCAGTTTCGAAAAAATGCACACTTGTTCACAAACTGCTCAGTAATAGTAGGAGTATCAACTGTAATGGAATATTTACCTGGGCAGTTGGGAGTTATCTGTTAAAAGCTTATTTTGGAGTTTTGAATCTTATATGATTTTTGCGTTCGTAGCAAAAAATTACATTTTCATTAATATTTGCATTTCAGAATCGAATTTTGGTACGGTTTTTACAGTGTGACATGATTGAAGCACTCTATAAAAGATCCTAAGGCTTTGAACAGAATAAAACTTGATAATAAGGCCATATTTAGGGTGGCTCATATTGCCCCGTATGGTCATATTGCCCCTACTACCACTACCCATTTAACGGGCACTTTTGTTTCAATTCAAAAATAAGTGGAATCGTACTTTCTTGGTAAACTTGCTTCGATATTGCAAAATACATACCTGATAGGTGAATTTAATTGCTTCTTGGTGAAATAATTTCATAACTACATTTAGTTAATAACTTAAATCATGTAAGCGCAGTTTTTGTTTTTTTTTACTACGAATGCAGTGCACGAGCAAAATATTGCTTCATGTAAACACACTTTAGTGTCAAAATGGTACTGTAAAAAGTTTCTAACCCGCGTTTTGACATGGTAACAATTCATTAGTGTTGTATTGGTGAAATCAAAGTGAAATTGTCATACGATTCCATTGTAATATGGAAATAATGAAAAAATATTCCAAGGCCCACGGTGAATGGAGCCCCCACGGTGAATGGCGACTTGACGGTATAGTAAATCAAAAATCTTTGTTCTTAGGGCCGATTTCTTCACCCGGGCTTAAATTTTAAACCAGGCTTAGCAAAATTTTAAGCCGGGCTTAATTTTTTTTCGATTTCTTCACCTCGGCTTAACCACTAAACCCGGTTTACTAAAGCTACGGTTTACGTTAAGTGTGGCTTATTTTAAGCGGTGCTCTGAGGTGGCTTAGCAGCGCTAAGCCAGGCTTAGACCGCAAATTGCAGAGTTTGGGTTTCTTCACCTGCTTCTTGGATACATTTTTGAACAGCAGAAATCTTTTTTATTAAAACATGTACACTTAGGAACGATGCAATTAACTACCTACATCGGCTGTTTTCCTACTCTCCGCATCGACCAATGTGGCGCTAGCTTCTATGCGCGAAAAACCGCTAAAAGTAAATCGCAAAAATATTGTATGGCGAATAGCATCTAAAGGCACATTTCTCGAAGGAGAATACATTATTCGAAAAAATATTTGATAGTGGTTGTGCACAATGGCAACCACTATTATGCCTACCAAATATTTTTTTAGGAAGAGCTTTCTATTTCAAGTAATTCAAGTTTAGATGCTTTTCACCATACAAAATTAAATGGATTTACTCCTGCTGATCAACTGTGGCTGCGCGTCAAGCGGGTAGTCCATTGTAAAACGTTTGGATACGGATGAAGGCGATGATAAAGAAAATGATTATCTACAGCCGGCGCGTCGTCAATATAAAATATTCGACATCGATTTTTGGAACAATCGAGTTTTTATATTAAATTAAAAGTCTTCAAAAAGGCACCGTGTTGAAGGTTTTGGAAATTTTTCATCTTGATTTGGAAGCCGAAAGTACATTAGCATTGAAGTTTCTATTTATTTCGTCCGGTCCTTCCATAATTTCAGGTCACAATAAACATATTTTTGCCTCTTATGGTTCAAGAGATATTATTTTTTTTAACAAACAAACTTAGGATGACAATCAAAAAAAAAAATCTTCTAATAACTTGTTATACACTGATTTCTTACAAATACTTAGTTCAAAGCACGTTTAGCCCATCGAATATTCAACATTTTGACTCATTATAAATATAAAAAGTATTATTCGTGTTGTACTTCTAAAACTTACTTTGAATAACTAATGGGGTGACGTTGGATATTTTCGGCAGGTTTGTTCTCTTCATCGTGTGGTTTTTTGTCGGCCAAATACCTGAAACATGGGCGTGGCCCTATCATTCAGCTTATTTTGGAAGGATTTGAGGCCAGCTTTGAGTTCAAGAGGTTTCATAAAACCTCCCATGACGAGAACAAAACTGTCAAAAATTCCCCTATCTAAAAATGACGCAAGTGGATTTTAAATATCCTTTTGCTACTCAGCACTATGAAATTTGATTTATATCACAACGGACTAGTTTTTGGTACTATACATTTGCAATTCAATGATTCATGCAACTGATTTCGGCTGTAGCTTGCATGATCAAAATTTAGTGTCTAGTCTAGCATGATGAACATGACCGTTCCCACCGAACCACCGCAAAGCACGATGGTACTGATGGAGATGATCATATTCTAGTGATTCGTTTTTCATTACAAAAATATTTTGTAACTCGTTGCAATACTCGATCTTTTGATCCCATTTTTGCATGATTAATATTAATTACCTTTTTCGAAGATATTCAATGACATTTAATCTAGATAGGACGAAATTATATTTTCTGCAATGTGGCACTCCAACTTTGTACAATGAAAGGCAAATTCGAACACCAAATGTTGTGGAACGATCATGTGGAGTAGGTACTAAATCGAAGATCTTCGAAACTAGCGTTGGGTAAAATATCAACAGTCTAGGTAGTTCATCATTGTTAATTTCCTTCTGCATCCGAAAACATTGCCGAGCGATTCTGCTTTTTCTGCTAAAATTTTTGTTGTTGTTACTCCATACTACATATAACGGGCATTTCAAAATATCGGCGGCTTAAAATGACGTTTCCATTGGAAAGTCACTGGAATGATATGGGAAATTTCGTTAAGCTTGGCTTAGCGTAAGCCATCGCCTTCATTTGCTAAGCCGGTGTGAAGAAATGCATATATTTAAACCTGGCTTAAGAATTTGGCTTAACTTTAAGTGTGGTTTAAGATAAACCAGGCTTACGTCGTTAAGCCGGATAGGTGAAGAAATCGGCCCTTAGAGTTATTTAAACAAGGTTGGCTAGAAGTTTTGAAATACCTTAATAACTTATTTTTTATAATAGTTTGAAGTGACAGCAAAACGAAATCTAAATTTGTAATCAAATTTAGTCACGACAATCTGATATCAAAATGTGATATCTCTTTGCTGCTGAATACAAATCGAGTTTTCGCTTTGCTATCATTTAGTTGTTGGACTCTGCTCGGGCATCCATTTGAAACACCAATAAATCCTCCGTATTAGCTATCGCCAGTTACTGTAATGTCATAATAGTTGCCAATGTTGTCACTGGAGCGAAAGTTTCCTCATAATCCACGTGTTCACGCTCACAGAGTCACAGAAAACCTTTTGCCATTAGCCTCGCTTTGTACCCCACAGGATTTCCATCAGCATTGCAAAACATTGCGCATTGCACTCCTCTAAAACCAATTTCTTTCTACATTCGTATTTTCCCCACATGGCCACAATCAATAGCTTGTATTCTGTAGAAAAAAGTTTGCATTATGCATCAGCAATATCGTTTAACAATTTTTTGAAAAGTGCGCAAAGTTAGGCCTTAGGTGCGCAATGTATGGTACGTTTACGGTATAATCCCTCTGGTTCCAACGTGTTAAACTGACTCGAAAGATACAATATGCTGTCCCAAATGGGCATTTTAGTGACTCAGACGTTTATGTGAACATTATACATATTCCACAATCATTTAGTTAGAGCTTCAAATATTGAGGAACTTGAACAGTTATCTTTGCGGAAAGTTAACCTTTCGTTTTTCCAACATACCTAACTAGACATGCGTGATCATTCAGTCGTTACATTTTTTTGTTTATCTGAGGTAGGTAACACATAGGTTTTGTTGTTTCGATTTTGGAGAAAAAATACAAACTATAACTAATTATTGGCGCTGTCCATAACCTGTAACAAGTTACGCGTTAATATAACATATTCTGTGTAATCATATATATGTGTAAAAACAAAGTGCTTTTAGTTTAGATAAAAATGCTTATTCCAATTTGATGTGATGTGTAATCTTAAATGTTTTTCTTCATAGGCATCCCGAAGGACCCTGTCAAGCACGCAAAGCGACTAACGAAAGTGCGGTTAAACCTGAAAAATTCAACACACAAAATAATCATCGCTTATCCGATCAGGATGAAAAAGTTCTTAGTGTTAGTGGAAAGAAAAAATGTTCTCACTGCAATAATGAATTAGGTGAATGTGTTTTTTTTTGTCATTGTGGGCTAACATTATTATATTGTTGTTTATTTTTAGGGCGTGGAGCAGCTATGGTTATCGAAAGCTTGGGTTTGTTATATCACATCGATTGTTTCAAGTGTTGTGTTTGTCACACACGTCTCGGCGATGGTTTCTCCGGTACAGATGTCCGTGTGAGAAAATATAAGTTACACTGTCAAAACTGCTTTTCGAGTGAAGATGGTATCAAGTTTAGTTGTGTATAGAATAAAATAACATGCAATTTATTGTTGTACATATAGTTTAATTTAAACACCGTCAGATCCGTTAAAATTGTTATTTTATATGTTTATGATATTTTATTTATAGCAATAAAAATGCAAAAACACGTTCAAATTTGGGTATTTATTATATTCGAAGTCATTTAGGGGGCCCCGGGGCTAAAAGGACACCGGAGCGAGAAGGACACCCAAGCAACACACATGTTATATAAAAGTTACGACAGCGCGAGTTTTGGTTGTATAAAAGTTTATTTAACGTTATTTCAACACAATGTTAGAATTACGTAAAATTAACTTCTATATAACCAAAACTTGTCTTATATAACATGTGTGTTGCTTGGGCACCCGTCGATTTCTCTATGAAACGTAAACAATATAGCCCTAATGGACTACCCGCTTTGCGCGCAGCCACAGTTTTGATCAGCAGGAGTAAATCAATTTAATTTTGTATGGCGAAATGCATCTAAACTTGAATTACTTGAAATACAAAGCTTTTCCCGAAAAAAATATTTGGTAGGCTTAATAGTGGTCACCATTGTGCACAACCACTACCAACTATTTTTTTTTTCAAATAATGTGTTCCACTTTGAAGAATTTGCCTTTAGATGGTATTCGCCATACAATATTTTTGCGATTTACTTTTAGTGATTTTTCGCGCATAGAAGCTAGCGCCACATTGGTCGATGCGGAGAGTAGGAAAACAGCCAATGTAGTTAATGGACTACCCGCTTGGCGCACACCCACAGTTGATCAGCAGGAGTAAATCAATTTTATTTTGTATGATGAAAAGCATCTAAACTTGAATTACTTGAAATAGAAAGCTTTACCACAGACAAACAGACGTAACACTTGCGAAATTTCCATCGACCACGCTTTTAACGATCATTTTAAATTTTCATAGTTGTGGCTTTCACAACCAGAGGCGCGCGCATAGTTTTCCTATGCGTTTGACGTTTCACACTAGCGCCTTCTGTTGACGATATGGCACAACACAGAGATTCGTGCAACTTTTCCACCAGGTGATGGTACCTAGTGTGAACTGGGCGATGGATTTCCATCAAAATCGTTCAAGGTGTTAAGTCTGTTTGTCTGTGGCTTTACTGAAAAAAATATTTGGTAGGCTTAATAGTAGTCACCATTGTGCACGACCAATATTAAATATTTTTTCGAATAATGTATTCCACTTCGATAAATTTGCCTTTAGATGCTATTCGCCATACAATATTTTTGTGATTTACTTTTAGTGATTTTTCGCGCATAGAAGCTAGCGCCACATTGGTCGAGGCGGAGTTAATGGGCTACCCGCTTGGCGCACACCCACAGTTGATCAGCAGGAGTAAATCAATTTTATTTTGTATGGTGAAAAGCATCTAAACTTAAATTACTTGAAATAGAAAGCTTTTACTGAAAAAAAAAAATTTGGTAGGCTTAATAGTAATCACCATTGCACAACCACTATCAAATATTTTTTCGAATAATGTATTCCACTTCGATAAATTTGCCTTTAGATGCTATTCGCCATACAATATTTTTGCGGTAAAATATGGTATGGCGAATAGCATTTAAAGGCAAATTTATCGAAGTGGAATACATTATTCGAAAAAATATTTGGTAGTGGTTGTGCACAATGGTGACTACTATTAAGCCTACCAAATATTTTTTCAGTAAAAGCTTTCTATTTCAAGTAATTCAAGTTTAGATGCTTTTCACCATACAAAATAAAATGGATTTACTCCTGCTGATCAACTGTGGGTGTGCGCCAAGCGGGTAGTCCATTCGCGATGATTTCTCTCGGAATTCCAATCTATTCGAGAGTTCGAAGGTACGCTGCTGCCACCTGGAAAAAGTTTACTGTATGCGTGAAGGACCGATTTTTTAGCATGGGGAAGCATAGGAAGTCAGTTTTCAAATGCTTCTAAAAAATTCAAAACAATATTTAATTAAAAGCGGGTTGGTGTACGTGATGAGAAATTCAATTAGCAAACTTTTTAGCATATAATTTAGATTAAAAAGTTTTTTCCCAGATTAGGTACTGATTGTGTAGAAAACGAAGATTCTTAACCCGTACATCAATCCGTTTTTAATTAAATAATGTTATGAATTTTAGAAGCATTTTAAAATTAACTTCCTATGCTTCCCCATGTTAAAAAATCGGCGCTTCACGCACATGATCAACTGTGGTAATTTGCTTCGTAGTCCCCAATATTCCATCGCTTTGACCTATTTCTTTGTACTTGTAGAATAATGGGCTCTGTTTACTACTAGGGTTCATTCCAACCTGAGGATTGCCTAAAGTTATTTCGTTAGAAACTGAGGATCGCCTCCAGTTTGGTTTACAGCCTGAGGATCGCCTCTAGGCTGTATCCGAGGATCGCCTCCAGGTATTTCGTTAGAAACTGAGGATCGGCTCCAGTTTTGTTTACAGCTTGAGGATCGTCTCTAAGCTACATCCGAGGATCGCCTCCGGATATTCCATTAGAAACTGAGAATGGACTACCAGCTTTGCGCGCAGCCACAGTTGATCAGCAGGAGTAAATCAATTTAATTTTGTATGGCGAAATGCATCTTAACTTGAATTACTTGAAATACAAAGCTTTTCCCGAAAAAATATTTGGTAGGCTTAATAGTGGTCACCATTGTGCACAACCACTACCAAATATTTTTTCGAATAATGTATTCTACTTCGATAAATTTGCCTTTAGATGCTATTCGCCATACAATATTTTTGCGATTTACTTTTAGCGATTTTTCGCGCATAGAAGCTAGCGCCACATTGGTCGATGCGGAGAGTAGGGAAACAGCCGATGTAAGTAATTCATTGCCTCTAGTTTTTTTTTATAACCTGAGGATCGCCTCCAGGTTACACCCGAGGATCGCCTCCGGAAAATTCGTTAGCACCTGAGGATCGCCTCCAGACGCTCTACCGTACTGTCATCCCGAAACCAGGTTCTACTACACAAGGGAACGCCCTAGATTCTGAATAATTTCTTAGCAACCCAAAGAAGGGTTATTTCAAAACTATTCAATTTCATACATAAATATTGTTAGAACAGCTAAATTCCGACTTTTATTTTCTACCTCGGGCTGCTCGATATAGTAAGCCCTGAAGAATGCCTACAGAACTCAAAATGAATTAACTAAAGACACTGTATGCATATAGTGTCTTTAGAATGAATTAACTACATCGGCTGATTTCCTACTCTCCGCATCGACCAATGTGGCGCTAGCTTCTATGCGCGAAAAATCGCTAAAAGTAAATCGCAAAAATATTGTATGGCGAATAGCATCTAAAGGCAAATTTATCGAAGTTGAATACATTATTCAAAAACATATTTGGTAGTGGTTGTGCACAATGGTGACTACTGTTAAGTCTACCAAATATTTTTTCAGTAAAAGCTTTCTATTTCAAGTAACTAGCTGACCCGATGTGGCTAGCCACGTTAGCTAAAAAAAGATTGTTTTTAAAATTCCAGCTACACTTCTTCAATGAAACTGTTTTCGAAAACATTCCAGAATCTCTCTCCAGAATGCTTCTCTCTTGAACGTTTAGTAATCTCCAGAAAGTTCTCAAAATTTAATGAATTCTGATTTTCCAGACCTTTTCAGAAGGTCCATTTGACTTTTTTTGAACGTTGACAAACTCCCCGAACATAATCGGCATTAAAAAATTTGTTCCAGAAAATTCCAGAAGGTTAGTTTTCTTGTTCTTTCTGAAACATTCAGTAACTTCTGGAAAGTAGCTGGGAAGTTAATTGTTCCAGAATATTCTAGAGATTTTTTCTGTTTTCATTTGGAATGTTCAGTAGCTTCCAGAAATTTCTCAAACATTTCATGAATTTGGTTGTTCCAGAACCTTCTTAAAGGGCATTTTTCATTCTTTCTGGAACGTTCACAAACTCTCAGACACTTTTCGTAAATTCAAAAAAGTTTGCAGAAGGTCTTTGTCTTGTTTTTGTCCAGTAACTTCTCGAAAGTTCTAAGAATTTTGATTATCTAAAACATTTTCGTAGATTACACTAGTTTACAAAATAAAACGAAAGTCGTGAACTTCTGTCAACGACCAAAATTTTTGAAGCATAATTTAGCGCTGATTTCGAAACCGTGCTTCAAAAAATTTAAAGTAGAACAGTTTTTGAGTTTTAGCTCAATATTGAGTTTTACAACTTTTTAAAATATGGAATTTAATAACATTCAAATATCTTGCGTTTTGTTCAACCAATTTTAAATCTTTTTCCATAAATTAAAAGCTGAATATAATACCATTTGATCATCTGAGTACAGGTTTTGTGTCAGATTGATGAAATTCAAGATATTGGCGAGTTTTGGGGACGATCTCCTTAAATTTTAGCAAATTTTCCAAAAATATATGAAGAAATATATTTTTTTTTTCAATAAGAAAAAAACAATTTAAAAATTCCTTCTCAATGTATATTTGACATATCATATGTAGGCGAGTTACAGTAAAAAAATCAGCTCAATCGGAACATTGATTACGGAGAATGAGATGTGTGAAGTGAGCGACTTTGCTTAAAAATAGAACAAAAATCGATTTCAAATCATCAACCTTGTATGGAAAGTCGAAAAAATTTCCGCTCTACTGTAATTTTTTTCCTTCGCGTATTCGAACTCAGGGTATGATTCTGCACCAAAAACGATCATCAGTTTACCGAGTTCAAAAATGCTGTAAACTAGTGTTATTATTCTTCCTTCTGAAACATTCAGTAATCTCTAGAAAGGTCTCGAAATTTAATGAATTTTGGTGTTCCAGAACATTTTAGAAGGCCCTTTACTTCTTTCTTGGACTTTCATTAACTTCCACAAAGTTCTTGAAATTAAGAATGAAAAGTGTACAGAACATTCCAGAAGGTTCTTTTCCTTTCTCTGATTGAAACGTTCAGTAACGCACAGAAAGTTTTCGATATTTGAGGAAGTGTGATATCCAGAATATCTCAGATGATTGTTTTACTTTTGTAACGTTCAGTATCTTTCAGGAGGTTTCTGGAAATTTTATGGATTTTTATGTTCCAGAACATTCTAGAAGATTCTTTTTTGGTTCATTGCTCGTTCTCTAACGTCCATAACATTTTTCCCATATAATAAAGTTTCATGCTCTCTAGAACATTCTAGAAGGTTCTTTTATAAAACGTTTAACAACTTAGAAGTGGTTATTAGAAGCCGAAGTTCTCAGTTAATAACTGAGCTCATAGACACTAAGCTGAGAAGCAGGGTTTGTCCCAGTTGGGACGTTACGCCAAAAAAAATATGTTCCATAATGCTGCAGAAGGTTCTTCTTCTTCTTTCTGAAGCGTCCAGAAACTTCAAGGGGATCCTCGAAAAGTTAAGAAGTTCCATATTTTAGAGCATTTTAGAACGTTATTTATATTCTGGAACTTCCACAAAGTTTTTAGAATTTTTAGAATATTGATGTTTCAGAACATTCCAGAAGGTTCTTCTTATTATTTCTGGAAAGTCAAAAAACATCCAAAATGTTCTCGTACCTTTTAGAAATTTGATACAACCACAGAGAACAGACATCCAGGCTAGAACAAATTTCATTCGGGAAGTTGTGTAAGGATTTGAATCTTTACTTGAGTAAGGTTGCAAACCAATACACGATGACAACACTAACGCCACCAAACACCACATTGCCACAGTCAGTGGTGAATGAGTTAACTACATCGGCTGTTTTCCTACTCTCCGCATCGACCAATGTGGCGCTAGCTTCTATGCGCGAAAAATCGCTAAAAGTAAATCGCAAAAATATTGTATGGCGAATAGCATCTAAAGGCAAATTTATCGAAGTGGAATACATTATTCGAAAAAATATTTGGTAGTGGTTGTGCACAATGGTGACTACCATTAAGCCTACCAAATATTTTTTCAATAAAAGCTTTCTATTTCAAGTAATTCAAGTTTAGATGCTTTTCACCATACAAAATAAAATGGATTTACTCCTGCTGATCAACTGTGGGTGTGCGCCAAGCGGGTAGTCCATTGAAACATTTCAAGTGGTGAATTAAATTAGTATGGGAAATTAACCGATTGCAGCGCCACGCTATTGCCACTTGTGTTTCTGATTTCAAATGGCCGTTAAATGAATTACCTACATCGGCAGTTTTCCTACTCTCCGCATCGACCAATGTGGCGCTAGCTTCTATGCGCGAAAAATCGCTAAAAGTAAATCGCAAAAATATTATATGGCGAATACCATCTAAAGGCAAATTCTTCAAAGTGGAACACATTATTCGAAAAAATATTTGGTAGTGGTTGTGCACAATGGTGACCACTATTAAGCCTACCAAATATTTTTTTCATGAAAAGCTTTGTATTTCAAGTAATTCAAGTTTAGATGCATTTCGCCATACAAAATAAAATTGATTCACTCCTGCTGATCAACTGTGGCTGCGAGCATAGCGGGTAGTCCATTCCTTACACAATTTCGGAACTGGACTTGGATGTCTGTTCTCTGTGATACAACTATGGTGAAACATTTCAAAGCATTACGGACAAACAGACAGACAACGCTGGGATTTTATATACGGTAATGAATTACCTACACCGGCTGTTTTCCTACTCTCCGCATCGACCAATGTGGCGCTAGCTTCTATGCGCGAAAAATCGCTAAAAGAAAATCGCAAAAATATTGTATGGCGAATAGCATCTAAAGGCGTATTTCTTGCAGTGGAACACATTATTCGAAAAAATATTTGGTAGCGGTTGTGCACAATGATGACCGGTTTGGTGCCTACCAAATATTTTTTTGGTAAAAGCTTGTCATTTCGAGAAATTCGAGTTTAGATGCTTTTCGCCATACAAAGTAAAATGGATTCACTCCTGCTGATCAACTGTGGCTGCGCGCAAAGCGGGTAGTCCATTTTCCAATGAATTAACTACATCGGCTGTTTTCTTACTCTCCGCATCGACCAATGTGGCGCTAGCTTCTATGCGCGAAAAATCGCTAAAAGTAAATCGTAAAAATATTGTATGGCGAATAGCATCTAAAGGCAAATTTATCGAAGTGGAATACATTATTCGAAAATATATTTGGTAGTGGTTGTGCACAATGGTGACTACTATTAAGCATACCAAATATTTTTTCAGTAAAAGCTTTATATTTCAAGTAATTTAAGTTTAGATGCTTTTCACCATACAAAATAAAATGGTTTTACTCCTGCTGATCAACTGTGGGTGTGCGCCAAGCGGGTAGTACATTGTTGCACGGCTAAAAACTCGCCTATTGTTGCACACTCCATGTTATTCTTATGGAATGTGCAACAATGAATCCAAAATAACTACATCGGCTGTTTTCCTACTCTCCGCATCGACCAATGTGGCGCTAGCTTCTATGCGCGAAAAATCGCTAAAAGTAAAACGCAAAAATATTGTATGGCGAATAGCATCTATAGGCAAATTTATCGAAGTGGAATCTCTCTCTCTCTCTCTCTCTCTCTCTCTCTCTCTCTCTCTCTCTCTCTCTCTCTCTCTCTCTCTCTCTCTCTCTCTCTCTCTCTCTCTCTCTCTCTCTCTCTCTCTCTCTCTCTCTCTCTCTCTCTCTCTCGTTTGTCGGGTGAAGATCACTGCGTCCAGATTTTAGAACTATTGTGATATACCCTTTTGCTGTGAGGTACGCAAGTTCTCTCAGTAACATATTTGTCACTGAGATACCTTGGTATCGACTGAACTCAAGACCATCTATTATTGATGGATAGAGATCCTGAGTTACAGTATGTGACTCCCCCATTCTGGCGAGACTAGCTTTATGAAGCCAACCACGTCCTTGGGAGATAAGATCCATATGTCAGTAGGCCCTAAAAGGGCTTGCTGAGAACTTTGAACCTACGTTGAGTGAGTGCACTGCAGTAGCAGAGGATGTGTTCTGATGTTTCCCTCTCCTCGTCACAGAAGCGGCAATTTGAGGTTTGGATTGCTCCGATCTTTTGTAGATGGTATCTGCAGGGGCAGTGTCCAGTTATTAGACCGGTGTAGATTTTGAGATCCCTTTTGTTGAGACCTAATAGTTGTTGGGTTTTCTTGGGGTTTATCGTTACGAGCCTTTTAGATTGGCTCGTATGGGGAAGTGCATTCCAGTTTGATGTGATTTGACTGACCATATATTTGTTCTGTTCCATTTTTACAGAGCAGTCTGAGATCCCGCAGAAGGGCTCAGGGCCAATGAACCTTTCATTAGATCCATTTCTGGCTAGCTCATCAGCAATCTCGTTTCCCTCTAGACCCGTATGTCCAGGGATCCAATATAGGTAGACTCGATTGCGTATGGATAAGTTTTTCAAAGCCAGAATGCATTCCCACACTAGCTTTGAGTTACAAGTGTAGTTATTAAGCGACTTAAGTGCCGCTTGGCTGTCAGAGAAAATACATATTTTTGCAAACCTATACTTTCTCCTCAGGCATAATAACACGCATTCTAATATTGCGTATATTTGGAAGTGGAATACATTATTCAAAAAAATATTTGGTAGTGGTTGTACACAATGGTGACTACTATTAAGTCCACCAAATATTTTTTCGATGAAAGCTTTCTATTTCAAGTAATTCAAGTTTAGATGCTTTTCACCATACAAAATAAAATGGATTTACTCCTGCTGATCAACTGTGGGTGTGCGCCAAGCGTTAGTCCATTCGAGACTTTGGAGGTACGCTGCTGCCACCTGGAAAAAGTTTACTGTATGCGTGAAGGACCGATTTTTTAGCATGGGGATGCATAGGAAGTCAGTTTTCAAATGCCTCTAAAAAATCAAAACAATATTTAATAAAAAGTGGGTTGGTGTACGTAATGAGAAATTCAATGAAATCACTACATCGGCTGTTTTCCTACTCTCCGCATCGACCAATGTGGCGCTAGCTTCTATGCGCGAAAAATCGCTAAAAGTAAATCGCAAAAATATTGTATGGCGAATACCATCTAAAGGCAAATTCTTCAAAGTGGAACACATTATTCGAAAAAAATATTTGGTAGCGGTTGTGCACAATGGTGACCACTATTAAGCCTACCAAATACTTTTTCGGGAAAAGCTTTGTATTTCAAGTAATTCAAGTTTAGATGCATTTCGCCATACAAAATTAAATGAATGAATTAAATGCCTTGGCTGTTTTCCTACTCTCCGCATTGACCAATGCTAGCTTCTATGCGCGAAAAACCGCTAAAAGTAAATCGCAAAAATATTGTATGGCGAATAGCATCTAAAGGCGTATTTCTCGAAGTGTAACACATTATTCGAAAAAATATTTGGTAGCGGTTGTGCACAATGATGACCGGTTTGGTGCCTACGAAATATTTTTTCGGTAAAAGCTTGTCATTTCGAGAAATTCGAGTTTAGATACTTTTCGCCCTATAAAATAAAATGGATTTACTCCTGCTGATCAACTGTGGGCGCGCGCCAAGCTGGTAGTCCATTCATTGGAAAATTACTTTATATGATTCAAGTTTAGATGCTTTTCACCATACAAAATAAAATGGATTTACTCCTGCTGATCAACTGTGGGTGTGCACCAAGCGGGTATTCCTGCAGGAATCCTTGGGGAGTTTTCTATAAAAAAGTAAGTAATTTCTGGCCGAGTTTTTTATACGTTCCATGCAGGAAGAAACTCTTTACAAATAATCTGAAGAAACTATTAGAGATATGATCGAAGGAAGCCTTGAAGAAAATTATTGAAGAATCGTTGACAGAATTAATGAATGAATTAACTACATCGGCTGTTTTCCTACTCTCCGCATCGACCAATGTGGCGCTAGCTTCTATGCGCGAAAAATCGCTAAAAGTAAATCGCAAAAATATTGTATGGCGAATACCATCTAAAGACAAATTCTTCAAAGTGGAACACATTATTCGAAAAAATATTTGGTAGTGGTTGTGCACAATGGTGACCACTATTAAGCCTACCAAATATTTTTTCGGGAAAAGCTTTGTATTTCAAGTAATTCAAGTTAAGATGCATTTCGCCATACAAAATTAAATGAATAGACTACCCGCTTTGCGCGCAGCCACAGTTGATCAGCAGGAGTAAATCCATTTTATTTTGTATGGTGAAAAGCATCTAAACTTGAATTACTTGAAATAGAAAGCTTTTACTGAAAAAATATTTGGTAGGCTTAATAGTAGTCACCATTGTGCACAACCACTACCAAATATTTTTTCGAATATTGTATTCCACTTCGATAAATTTGCCTTTAGATGCTATTCGCCATACAATATTTTTGCGATTTACTTTTAGCGATTTTTCGCGCATAGAAGCTAGCGCCACATTGGTCGATGCGGAGAGTAGGAAAACAGCCGATGTAGTTAATTCATTCTAATAAATCAATGGAGCCATTTAGGAAGAAAACCATAGAAGGTACGCTATAGATTTTTTTTAAAAGAAATATCTGGAGATATTATTATTTTAACGCTTTGATTTTCTTATTTGAAAAATCGCTCTTTGAATGTCTGGAATCCAAGGATGGTTTTCTTGAAAAATTCTTGATATGCAATTTATGGAGATTTCTCTATAGAATTTTTTGAAGAAAATATTGGTGGAATTTATGTTTCAAACATTTATTGTAATGTTTCGATGATCCTGGAGGGGTCGGTTCTGCTTGGGCCTCTTACTGAGCAGAAACATAATTATTTAAACAATAAGGCTGACACAAATTTCGATTTACTCCTGCTGATCAACTGTGGCTGCGCGTCAAGCGGGTAGTCCATTGGTTCAAATTTGGCTGAGTTATAGTGGAAAACAGACGAATATAGAAGCCACCGCCCAAGTGGCGCGATTCCCTACATAATACAAACTGGATTCGAAGCACCACCCTAAACCGGGTGCGTCTTTCACAACTTTATCTCTCTTTCGGCTCTTAGATGCCAATCTCCGCACTCTCGCGGCCTACGAACAACAAGTGTGCGCTAGGCCTGTCCAGCTTTTCAAAAATGTTCTCTGATTCTCAAGTCCACTCCCATATTTTGATTGGCATCCTAAAAGAAGTAACTGGTCAAAATTTCAGCCAAATCCATTAAAATTAAGAGGTGCATCAAATCAATTTTGTGTTTTTCGACTATTTTTGAACTTCAAAAAATCATAACTACTCTAAAACATGTCAAAACTTAATTCTTTCGGCTAGCTAGTTTTTAGGCCACATTTGACTTTCACGAATTTTAGTAATTTTTGCTCAACTCCTACAGCATTGGTGTCAAAGAAGCAAATAACCAAAAAACATTGGAGAATATGCTGCCGTTTTGAAAAATCCAACTTATTAAGTATATTAGGGTGTTCCAGAACGAAATCTATCAGAAAATCAACTTTTTAAGGTTTTTCTGATTACAAATGTGATAATTACACATGTTTTCTTCAATTTTATTGGCACACGTTGTTCGGAGAAGTTGTAGCAGACAAGTATAGCTTTCAATTTCTGCCGAAAGAATTAAGTTTTGACATGTTTTAGAGTAGTTATGATTTTTTGAAGTTCAAAAATAGTCGAAAAACACAAAATTGATTTGATGCACCTCTTAATTTCAACGGATTTGGCTGAAATTTTGACCAGTTACTTCTTTTAGGATGCCAATCAAAATATGGGGGTGGACTTGAGAATCAGAGAACATTTTTGAAAAGCTGGACAGGCCTAGCGCACACTTGTTGTTCGTAGGCCGCGAGAGTGCGGAGATTGGCATTAGTAATCCTACATTATAGAGATCTGCGGAGGCGGCCATTGTGAGCCAATCATGCAGAGAGAACTGTCAAAGTGTGAGCCAAATGAACATGCTTATCGTTCGTAGGAAGGCGTCATTTGAACGGTATTGCAATAATCGGAACTAAATAAATTAAAATTATTTATTTTTAATATCGAGATATTGGCGGCAATGTATGTTTAATAAAAAGATAAAAATTTATTAATTCTGCTTTCAAAAGCTCATGCTTATGACGACACTTTTGTTGCTGCACTTGTCGAAAAAACTTCCATTGCGCTTCTTGCTTCACTTCTGCCGATATAATTAGCGCATCACTTTTGCATTGAATTTCAGATTTCTTAGATTTCTCCGCTATTTCAACAAAATTTTGAAAAAAAAATTCTACCATAATTTGAAAATGTAAACAAAACAACTTCAATCACAACGAAGTCACGCACAAAGTTTGAACATCTAGCTTTGTAGCAAGTGTTGGCAGCTGTTGTAAACAAAACAAACAGCGTTGCCGAATCGACGTATGTAACTTCCGCTCATCTCTATGTAGAGGATTTCTAATTGGCATCTAAGAGCCGAAAGAGAGATAAAGTTGTGAAAGACGGACCCGGTTTAGGGTGGTGCTTCGAATCCAGTTTGACTTTCTATTCTGCAGAGTTGTAACTTGTTCTGTAGCTTAGTTGGTTAAAGCGCCGGACTAGCGATAACGGAGTCGTGGGTTCGAATCCCACCAAAACAAGTGGTAATTTTTTCACAAATTTATCTCTCAATTTGCCAATGGACTACCCGCTTTGCGCGCAGCCACAGTTGATCAGCAGGAGTAAATCAATTTAATTTTGTATGGCGAAATGCATCTAAACTTGAATTACTTGAAATACAAAGCATTTCCCGAAAAAAATATTTGGTAGGCTTAATAGTGGTCACCATTGTGCACAACCACTACCAAATATTTTTTTCGAATAATGTGTTCCACTTTGAATAATATGCCTTTAGATGGTATTCGCCATACAATATTTTTGCGATTTACTTTTAGCGATTTTTCGCGCATAGAAGCTAGCGGCACATTGGTCGATGCGGAGGGTAGGAAAACAGCCGATGTAGTTAATTCATTGAACGTACGTTGCCTAAAAATACTTCAAGTTTTTACGTCCATGGAACATGTTTTGCAAGGAATCTTTGGATGAATCTCTAGAAGAATTCTTGAACAAATCGCTGCATTATATGTATTGAGCATTTAGTTGAATCAGGAATCATATTATTCGTTATTCACATCTTTAACCTTCACCGATATAGCACCGAGGAACCGACGTGACAGCTAGAACAAATAAATTCAAATTTGTTGTCCTCGACGCCATGATGAAAAATAGCCAGACACTACCGCCACCTGTATAACCGTTCGCGCTAATTTGATAGCTTGACCCCAAACCCCCGTGTGTTCATATAGGAAAAGGTTCGCCTCTCCGCTGATTTGACAGAAGCGTTCGCTCGCTTCGCTGGTCGACCGTTAAATTAAGGGGGGACACTTTCGAAACACCACTGTCACGTCGGGTCGTCGGTGGATATAGTGCAACTCCAATGAATGGACTACCCGCTTTGCGCGCAGCCACAGTTGATCAGCAGGAGTAAATCAATGAATTAACTACATCGGCTGTTTTCCTACTCTCCGCATCGACCAATGTGGCGCTAGCTTCTATGCGCGAAAAATCGCTAAAAGTAAATCGCAAAAATATTGTATGGCGAATACCATCTAAAGGCAAATTCTTCAAAGTGGAACACATTATTCGAAAAAATATTTGGTAGTGGTTGTGCACAATGGTGACCACTATTAACCCTACCAAATATTTTTTCGGGAAAAGCTTTGTATTTCAAGTAACTCAAGTTTAGATGCATTTCGCCATACAAAATTAAATTGATTTACTTCTGCTGATCAACTGTGGCTGCGCGCAAAGCGGGTAGTCCATTTAATTTTGTATGGCGAAATGCATCTAAACTTGAATTACTTGAAATCAGTGAATCAAAATTCAACCATCGCGCAACAATAATGACAATGTCGCAACCTGTATTTGTTGCAACAAAACAACCCATGCGACATAAGTTTGTCCCAACTTGAAAATAATGGGATTAACATCATACATCACGAGTTTAGAGATTTTTAAGCCTTGCTTTGAGATTTTCGAACGGTAACTTCGAGTCGGTAAACACTGCAACTCTGGTGAAGCTCTACACCAGTGATTCCCAAAGTGGGCGAAATCGCCCCCTTGGGGGCGAAAATCTGGTCCAGGGGGGCGAAAATTTGAGAAATCAAAATTGGGGGGCGAAAATACTAAATAGGGGGGCGATTTTTTCAATGATTGAAAACCATTAAAAAAATTGAATTACACGTCGAGAATGTGAACTGAATCATAAAAACTCCCTGACATGCAAGCTTACAGTTCAAGTTTTGTATGATAAGATAATAAAAATTGCTGTGACTATTAAACATAAGCATCGACTTAATTCTACAGAATTATTGGTGATGTGGACTCTTTGGCAAAATTGCTAGACGTTTTTCTGAAGGGTTTGTGTGATTCTGGAAATCTAAATAAAAATATATTTGGAAACTCCTATTATAGGAGTCCTATAATGAACATTCATTAATCGTGATTACTTTTTGTCAATATTATGAAAAGAACATAGTTTTTTTCCGCGAATTAATGAGATAAATTACATTTCAACTTGTAGGAGGACTTATTCATGGAATTTCCAAGCAAAAACATGAATAGGGTCAGGGACCATTTGGGCAGGAGCACCTATTTTGGGCACTTGCTGTTATAACTCAGTCATTTTTAAACCGATTGGCTTGAATTTTTGCATATGGCTAGATACTGTGCGTATCTGATCGTGTCTCAAAAATCAAGTAAATCGGTTCAAAATTGAGTAATAGCAGCAAGTGCCCAAATAGCCCCAGACCCTGTCAGTCGAATTACAGAACACTTTTCTGATGAAATTCGTATCACAGTGTTTACAAACAACTGTGCTTGAAAGTATTTCAGAGAAGCTTCTGGGATTCCAAACTTTACTGAAGTAAATTTGAAACAATCCAAAAATTCTGCGTAAAATTCCATTTAAATATGCCACTTAAATCTAGTCATGAATGCTGCATATTTATTTATTTGATATTTTATTTAAAACACAGAAAGCATTCGAATTTATACGAAGCTCGTTTATTAGAATCTGGATGTGGATTTGGAAAAACGTAACTACATTTGAAAATACACCGATATTTATTATTATTATTTTTCATTATTATCGAGATTTCCAGCCCCCGGCAACAAACCGATTTTTTTCTGAGTTGCACTTTTTTCACATAACATATGTTTGTTATTGTTATCAAATTCACCACCAGTCTGACTACTTGTGACCAAACCTTGACTCTCAGTTGTTGAAAAAGTCCTTTTAAGAACAATGATAAAACATCTGGTTGGGAATACCGAGTGTTCGTATGTGTTCACAGTTCGTTCTATTTCGATTAATAAATGTTCAATTAACAACGTTTTGAGAAGTAGGCATAAAAACGATTTTAATATTTTTGTAAGTACGTTTTCAATTCACTATATTTTTTTCAAATGCGGAAAATCAACGCATTTACAAAGCAATTTGATGAAAATGAGAGCGACACAGATTTAGATACACTGAATGGCACAGCTAGATTTGTCACAGCGCTTTTGAAGGCATTAGCTAAGCACAGTTTCAGCCTTCTACTATAGAAAAAATAAAATCTCACCTAGGGGGGCGAAAATATTTTTTTGAAGCTCTAAGGGGGCGATACCTCCTAAAAGTTTGGGAAACATTGCTCTACACACTAAGATTCAGATGTTCCAGCTCAGTAATTTTTTCACTGAGTTCAGTATTTTTTCCATCTTTTTACTGAGTTTTCAACAGCAGATTTATTTCGGTACACTCGGTAATCGTATTTACCGTTCACCAGTAAGGGAACGTCCATAAATTACGTCACGCTTTGAGGGGGGAGGGGGGGTTCAGCAAAGTGTGACGACCTATACAAAAATTTCAGAGGTCTCATACAAAAAGTGTGACATAGGGGGGAGGGGGGGTTGAAAATGGTCAATTTTTGCGTGACGTAATTTATGGACGCTCCCTAACGATATTTACCGTGCTTCAGTAACTTTTGACAGTTTGTGAGCTGAGCTCGGTAACTCATTTACAGAATATCCGCAAAATAAATAACCGAGCGTACCGAGTTAAATCTGCTGTTGAGAACTCAGTAAAAAGATGTATCATCAAACAGTTTCGACTTTGGGTTAGTAATTTTATTCACGTTTATTCACGAGTTGGAAAGTACGCAACAAATTCAGCTTTCGTTTTGTCTGCAACAAAAAAATTCGAGATCATGTCATTATCTGTAACCAGTAGAGATAAAGACTAATCGTCGCACCTTCTTTGTTGCTTGTTTTGTGCCTCTTTTGTCTGACAATTCTCTTCACTGCTTGAAATACAGAGCTTTTCCCAAAAAAATATTTGGTAGGCTTAATAGTGATCACCATTGTGCACAACCGCTACCAAATATTTTTTCGAATAATGTGTTCCACTTTGTAGAATTTGCCTTTAGATGGTGTTCGCCATGCAATATTTTTGCGATTTACTTTTAGCGATTTTTCCGCATAGAAGCTTGCGCCACATTGGTCGATGCGGAGAGTAGGAAAACAGCCGATGTAGTTAATGCATTAAAAATTAACTACATCGGCTGTTTTCCTACTCTCCGCATCGACCAATGTGGCGCTAGCTTCTATGCGCGAAAAATCGCTAAAAGTAAATCGCAAAAATATTGTATGGCGAATACCATCTAAAGGCAAATTCTTCAAAGTGGAACACATTATTTGAAAAAATATTTGATAGTGGTTGTGCACAATGGTGACCACTATTAAGCCTACCAAATATTTTTTCGGGAAAAGCTTTGTATTTCAAGTAATTCAAGTTTAGACGCATTTCGCCATACAAAATTAAATTGATTTACTCCTGCTAATCAACTGTGGCTGCGCGTAAAGCTGGTAGTCCATTGCTTCTAACAACACTTTTTTTCCAAGTGACACTGTTTTTGAGCGGCAGCCGGATGAAAGTGTACCGATTCTAAAGTGCGCAGGCTTTACTTGATCAGTTGTATAATTTTCTCGTTTTTGGAAAAGTTGCACAAAATAAGCTTTGATATTTTGTTGTACCTATCATAACACAGCGCAACATTTTTTTGTCTCAAGAGCAAACTTATGTGTCTCCGAAAGATTTTGGGCCGCTGAATCCGAATCCGGGCTCAGATTTGCTCCAACACGTCACAATAGACTACCCGCTTTGCGCGCAGCCACAGTTGATCAGCAGGAGTAAATCCATTTTATTTTGTATGGTGAAAAGCATCTAAACTTGAATTACTTGAAATAGAAAGCTTTTACTGAAAAAATATTTGGTAGGCTTAATAGTAGTCACCATTGTGCACAACCACTACCAAATATTTTTTCGAATATTGTATTCCACTTCGATAAATTTGCCTTTAGATGCTATTCGCCATACAATATTTTTGCGATTTACTTTTAGCGATTTTTCGCGCATAGAAGCTAGCGCCACATTGGTCGATGCGGAGAGTAGGAAAACAGCCGATGTAGTTAATTCATTAATTACCTTTCGCAAATCGCAAAAATATTGTATGGCGAATACAATCTAAAGGCAAATTTCTCGAAGTGGAACACATTAATCGAAAATATATTTGGTAGTGGTTGTGCACAATGGTGACCACTATTAAGGCTACCAAATATTTTTTCGAGAAAAGCTTTCTATTTCAAGTAGTTCGAGTTTAGATGCATTTCGCCATACAAAATTAAATTGATTTACTCCTGCTGATCAACTGTGGCTGCGCGCAAAGCGGGTAGTCCATTTTGAGCTATACCTCAATTTATAGGGCAAAACATGCGATTTTGGGCTTTTTTGACTGCAAGCCATTAAGCATGGAAATATTTTTTTTAAACAATCAAAAGGTTAATTGGTCAATTAACATCCAAATTAACGACTCATGCAAAATATTTCGTTTTACCTAATCAAATTTGATAAATTTAAGCATTTTATGTAAGTATAAATGTAAGTATAAATTTCCTTGACTTCCTTGGGCATAGAGTATCTTCGTGCCTGCCACACGATATACACATGCAAAATGGTCATTGGCAGAGGAAGCTCTCAGTTAATAACTGTGGAAGTGCTCATAGAACACTAAGCTGAGAAGCAGGCTTTGTCCCAGTGAGGACGTTACGCCAAGAAGAGAGAGAGAGATGTAAGTATGAAAACTTGCATGCAACTTTTGGAGGGTGACTTGTATGGGAAATATCGTACCTAACATAAATCGCTTAAAACTATCAAATTTGATTTGGTAAAACGAAATATTTTGCATGAGTCGTTAATTTAGATGTTAATTGACCATTTAACCTTTTGATTGATTCAAAAAAATATTACCATGCTTAATAACTTGCAGTATAAAAAGCCCAAAATCGCATATTTTGCCCTATAAATTGAGGTATAGTTCAAAATTGTGACGTGTTGGAGCAAATCTGAGCCCGGATTCGGATTCAGCGGACCAAAATCTGTCAGAGACACATAAGTTTGCTCTTGAGACAGACCAAAAGTTAATTTTTGTTACGCTGTGTAATTTATTTATTCATTTATTTATATACCGCCTTCAATATTTAATGGGTTGCATAGACTGTAGACTTATTCTAATGTCCTTAACCTATGTTTAAAAGTTGTCTCGGAAATATTAAAATCAGAAGAAGTGGTCGCGTTGTTGAAAAGTCGCAGCACGAGATCAGAGGGCTTTTGCTACCATACGCTGTACGATGGAATGGAATGTGAAGCAAAGCACGGTGACGTAGAGTTCTACCGGGAGCATAGAAGCATAGAAGTTCACTTGCTGCAGTAGGTTGTTGCAGTTGATCCGATTCGTGATTAGGTCGAAACAGAATAGATAATAAAATGGATGACACCCTGCCTGTTATAACATATTCAAAAGTGAATAATTTGGCTGAGAATTACCTACCAGTGATAACTGTAATAAGCTAAGAACCCGAGCAAAGCTTGTCAGCAAATTGAAAACTAATTTTGATGTTGTTATATTGCAAATTATGATAACTCAGGTTGTTGTCATTTTGGTCGTTTTAACGGTTAAAACATCAAAAATGAGAGCAGAAAAATGTTCCCGTAACAGCAAGTTGCCATCAGTGATATCAAATTGATAACTGTTATTGCTATCAGTGCGAAAAAATGGAAAAATCGTTAAATGTATAGTTTTACGAATGATATGAAAACTTAAATGCAATATGTTAATGGACTATCCGCTTTGCGCGCAGCCACAGTTGATCAGCAGGAGTAAATCAATTTAATTTTGTATGGCGAAATGCATCTAAACTTGAATTACTTGAAATACAAAGCTTTTCCCGAAAAAATATTTGGTAGGCTTAATAGTGGTCACCATTGTGCACAACCACTACTAAATATTTTTTCGAATAATGTGTTCCACTTTGAAGAATTTGCCTTTAGATGGTATTCGCCATGCAATATTTTTGCGATTTACTTTTAGCGATTTTTCGCGCATAGAAGCTAGCGCCACATTGGTCGATGCGGAGAGTAGGAAAACAGCCGATGTAGTTAATGAATTAACTACATCGGCTGATTTCCTACTCTCCGCATCGACCAATGTGGCGCTAGCTTCTATGCGCGAAAAATCGCTAAAAGTAAATCGCAAAAATATTGTATGGCGAATATAGCGCATTTAGTTCACCACTGGACTATCGCACTAGTTTTCACGAGTGCGAAAACGCTAATAAAAGTGAGCGATTGCATCAAATCAACTCGGTGTCTTCAGAGCACTTGTTCTCCATAGATTGAAGAAATAGTGCGCCGAAGACATCAACCTGATTTGATGCAATCGCGCACTTTTATTTACGGTTTCGCACTTATAATGTCGCAGTTCGCAGTCCAGTAGTGAACTAAATGCGGTATACCATCTAAAGGCAAATTCTTCAAAGTGGAACACATTATTTGAAAAAATATTTGGTAGTGGTTGTGCACAATGGTGACCACTATTAAGCCTACCAAATATTTTTTCGGGAAAAGCTTTGTATTTCAAGTAATTGAAGTTTAGATGCATTTCGCCATACAAAATTAAATTGATTTACTCCTGCTGATCAACTGTGGCTGCGCGCAAAGCTGGTAGTCCATTGATTGCACTGATGGTATAACATTAGTTGTATTATACAAGGTCGTCTAGAAGTTTTGAAATTGTTTAAAAGCTTTAATATTTATAATAAGTTGAAGTGACAGCAAAATTAAATCAAAATTTGAATTCAAGTTGAATCAAGACAATCTGATATCAAATTGTGATATCAATTTGCTGCTGATTACAAATCGTGTTTTGGATTTGCTATCATTTTGTTGTAAGACTTTGCTCGGGAAGCAACTTATACCCCATTAGGGATAACGCAAATATGTAGAATGTGATTGTTGGGTCTGATAGGATTACTCTCTGTAAAAAAGATATTTTTCTTGAATCATCATTACATATACCTCCTGTGTCTCTTGTAAATAAACAAATATAAATTCTCTAGTATGTATCGACCACGCTAAATCCGTTAAAATTGAACATGCACGCTGGGAGACAGGAGAGATTGTTTGGTTAGCTAACGTAATCGGTACTTTGTGAGCAGGTCAAAAATGTGAGACTATCACTGTATTAGGGTATTGGTTCCCTTATTAAGCATGTGGCTCCCATTTTCATCCCACGAAAAACAAAGGATTGAAGCGCTGTTTGTTTTGTTTCTTATTTTTGTATTTTTTGTTAGAAGTGAGCACCCATGAAAACAAAAAGAACGGAGTCAATCGGTGCCGTAATCGCTTGTTTTCGAATAGGATGAAAATGGGAGCATGAGATTACTGATGGCACACATACCCTATATGCCTTATTGCAAGATCATATGAGACAGGTTCGGTTTTCACTCTGTCGGTGCAAAACTCTGCTGCCGAAGAAAACTGCCGAGAAAGCTCACCGATGCAGAAATATGTGCATTGGCAGAATGCATTTTAGTCTGGTCCAAACCTTCCTACGCGCTAGTCACTTTTCGCGCTCTCCTGTGCTGCTCATACATTACCACCAACATTATTTTTCCGCGTTTACGTTTCTCGGTCGTTTAGGAGTTGTACATTTAAACGGTGGTTTCCTTCGTTGTGTTCTGTACCATACATGCTGGCTATCGCATTGTTCCATAATTTCCTCTACTATTCGAGCCACGCGTAGTGTGAAGCAAGAAATGATTGATGTGCAGTGATTTGTGCAATTCAATTTGAAAAGTTCTTCGTTAGGTTCTGTGAAAATGCCAAAACTAGTGCTTATTTTATTGAAAACAAGCTTACTCATTTCATGGTGCAACTTGTTGTATGCGCAAAGCAATGAAAGTTATGACGGTGAAAACCAGTCGGCCAGTGCTATTACGAAAAACAAGTACCAGCCAATAACCAGGCCTAATGTAAGCAAAGGCTTCGCCATCGTTGGATCGATGCACGTTATATCAGAATCAAAGGATTTGAACCAGCTACATTCCAATGTGGGATTGCCACAGCCGCATGCAGCTGCAGCTACTGCACAGAGTGATAGAAATTTGCAAGATGAAGTAAACACTGGTGCATTTGTGGGTCCTGACAAAAAAGTTGACGAAATAAAAGTTTACACACCAATAAGCAATACACGGAACTCGTTTTCTAGAGAGCTTTTTCCTACCACTTCAATTGAAATACGTAACATACAAGACAACATGAAACCGCCAACCGATGACGATAGATCGAATGCATACAACCAAGTTATAGTCAGTGCTGAAGAAAAACCAACTGATGACAACACAGGGCACGCGGATCACATTCATCAAGGGTCGACTAAAAAATATTACAAGTATATACGTAAAGAGGTCAAAAACCACACCGCCGAGAATCTACCGATCGCAGCTCACCAGGTTACTGGTGATCAGGATATGCCTGCAAAACACCTCAATTATTTTCATCTTTTTATGAACTTGTACGATCATCACTTGTGGGATATTACGACCATCAAGCATGAGCTGAGCTACGATTGTGCCGTTGACATGGGTATCTATTTGTCACATCTTAGTGTGTCACAGTTGTGGGCTATGAAAGGTAAGTCGTTTTGTTGAGATTCATGCAAACAACTTCTGGCCATACCAAGAACTTACGAAAACTCACTCGTGTGCAGTGTTGCCGCATTTTTATCTGTACCGGAGGCTAAAAAATCTTTTTTATCTGTACCAGACATTCGAAAAATCTGTACAAAATTTGTACCACATTTGATTTAAAATCGTTTAAAATACACAAAAAAGAGCATTACATTCAGGCTAAACTATGGAAAACACTTGATTTGAGTAGGCAATTTCCGAACTTTAAAAACAAAAATATCAGTATTGAAAATGTTTTAAATTTAAATTTTAATGATTTTTTCTCAATTTCAAAAAATCTGTACCATTCTGTACCTTTTGCTGAAAATCTGTAATCTGTATCGTACAGAATCTGTACCACAAAGTTGAAAAAAATCTGTACTTTTACTGCACACTTTTACTGGCAATACTGCTCGTGTGTCTGGAAAAACGGTTTACAGAGCGACGAATAATATCACCGTAAAACGGGGTAACTTTGATAGTTTTTTTAGCAATTTTTCTTAATATTTTTACGTGTAACAGTATTTCCCCTAGTTTTATATTTTTAAAACAAGTATTGGGGTACCATTTATCAAATGCGATTGAAATTCCCTTAAATTTTAAAATATATTGGCTGACTTATAATTTTGTCATATGCGCGAGAATCACATTTTCATTTTGGGGTAACTTTGATAGTGCCCTGAAAAACACATCAAATCCTAAAATATCATCACAGTTTGAAATCTTACAAGTATGAACAATGTTCATTGAACATGATGAAAGAAGCCTTGTGGATATATTACATTGAATTTCTGTAGCAAAATACGAATTTTTCCTACAAAATTCTATATATAAAAATGAGTTTATTGAGTACTGACTGAAAAACACAGTATGTTAAGCTATCAAAAAATCATTATCTTTCTAAAAATATTTTTTTAACGTTACATTAACATATTCATGGTGAATTAGCTTTTTTTGGGTTGTTTCTGAATGTTTTATAAACAAATTTGAACACAACAGAATTAATTACAGGAAAATGCAAGGGCATTGTATACTTTTAGGCGTTTATTAGTGTTGATTGATTCCTGTTTGTAAAAACACTCTTCGTTAAGAAAGACAAGGCCAGATTTGGAATCTACTATGGTGGATATGCCGAGAATAAGAGGCCATTCAATGCAAAAATAGTTGAAACAAAGTCGTACAGCAGATTATTTAAATGACAAAAATATCCAAAACTTTTATTTTTTGCCCGAAAAGTTGAATATAAACTCGGTTTTAATAAAAATACGTTTAAGGCGAACCTGGAAGCATTTCCTTACTTTTTGGTTTTTGATTTTTAATTGAACAACGAAGCAACATTTTTTCAAAATCGGTTTTCGTACACTTGTTGCGTATGGATCAAGGTATCTTCCTTTTTTCCTAGTGGAAAATGTTTTTTGTTTTTGCTGATTTTTGAACAAAATTTCATAACAAATGGTTTCCGCAAAAATGGAAAACATTTTCCACAAAAAAAAAATCAGAAGAGACCTTGATCAATACTCTGCATGTGTAGGAAAACCGATTTTGAAAATATTGCTTCGTTATTTAATAATACATCAAAAACCAAAAAAAAAAATGAGGAAATGCTTCCAGTTTCGCCTTAGGATGGACTTTTATATGTATAGTTTTGATCTACGTTTGGCTTTTTTAACTGATTGAAGAAATCATAGTTTTAAGATAAACTATATCATGCCTGTCACACTATCAAAGTTACCCACATTATTAAAGTTACCCCTTTTTACGGTACGATTAAAATTTTTAAACTCGTTTCGATCAGCCGTGATATTGGTTTATCTGTGCATCATTTACTGCTAGGAAATGTATAATTTTAATGGATACTAATTGCAATTACCGGTCTAATAATAACACATCTGCTTCGGTGATTCTAAATTTGATACTTGCCCCGTAACGTTAGGAGAATATCCTCATGTATTGTAATGTATCTGGCGCAACCGGCGTTGTATATCGTCAAACTAAACTCTATAGTTTCTTGCTTTATGTTGGCTCAAGAAACCATAATAGGGTCCTAAAATTAAAGACGAAATCTCGCTTATATTGAATAATACGATCAAGCATGGTATTCTTATCCGAATTGTACTTTACTCGAACATGAAAAACAAAGGAATAATGAGAAAATTCGAAATAAGTTAAATGGTAAATAGTTCTACTTTGACGTTTGAGGTCAACCTTGTGTGACTGAGCTCGACATTTTTCGCACTGGGATTTCAAAAATGTTCCTATCTGACATACACGGTGAAAAACAATCTCTCAAAGTATGTGTTATAAGCTAGGGACGAGACAAAAGGCTTAAAAAAATAAAAATTATATATTTTCAACTACGGTTAATAAAAACGTCAAAAATTGAGTAAATATGTACTCTTGAACCATAATTTGTGATTTAAAACAAGAATCCCGATAGGACTTTAGGAGCCTATTCAATCATTAGCAGTCATCAGCTATTTTACAGTAGTCTTTTTGCCTCAAGTAGTAAGGGTGCTATTACACGCTTTGCCCAGACCCCAAATATTTGACAACTTTTGACAGATATTATGTTTCCAGTTCAAAACCGAATTAGCGACATTTTTTCTTTGACTTCCGCTGCTTTTGCCTTACGTTAAACACAATGTCGGAAGTGGGGCGCTGTATAGAGTACCAGGTGTACAATACAGCGCGCCACTTCCGACATTGTGTTTAACGCAAGGCAAAAGCAGCGGAAGTCAAAGAAAAAATGTCGCTTATTCGGTTTTGAACTGGAAACATTAAAGACACTGTATGCTAAAGACACGAAATCTGATGATTGTTGCTATTGATGATGATTGTCGCGTGATGACGATGATGCTGTCGAGCAATGCTTTTAAAGCGCGTTTGACAGGTCTCCTGCTCGATTGGAATGACATTGACAGCAAATTTGGAATTCCAATGAATTAACTACATCGGCTGTTTTCCTACTCTCCGCATCGACCAATGTGGCGCTAGCTTCTATGCGCAAAAAATCGCTAAAAGTAAATCGCAAAAATATTGTGTGGCGAATAGCATCTAAAGGCAAATTTATCGAAGTGGAATACATTATTCGAAAAAATATTTGGTAGTGGTTGTGCACAATGGTGACTACTATTAAGCCTACCAAATATTTTTTCAGTAAAAGCTTTCTATTTCAAGTAATTCAAGTTTAGATGCCTTTCACCATACAAAATAAAATGGATTTACTCCTGCTGATCAACTGTGGGTGTGCGCCAAGCGGGTAGTCCATTGGAACATTTCGTGTCTTTGTATATAGTGTCTTTAGGAAACATAATAAATTTTGGCAGGTTGTTTGGCTCTGTTTGTCCCTATTCGTTTTTCGAGAGTGACAAATATTTTTGTTTGCCTGGTACATCTTGGTCAAAATTTAACTGTCAAAAGTGGTCAAATATTTGGCATTGGTCAAAGAGTGCATAAGCTACTAGTACACAGGGTGAAATATTTGTCCAAAAATAAATCAATGCTCAAACATCTTGTTTGACTCGATCGAATTTTCATTAGTGTCAAACTGATGTTGTTTCTTGAGTTCTTTCCTTGTCAAATATTTGACCCTGTGTACTACAGGCCATACTAGCTTAAAAATGCATTTGAAAACTCGCTGTTGTCCATGTAGTGTGCAGAGACATTATCATTAATATATCATGGATTTTGAGCGAAAACAATGCTTTTGAGTTTTTGCAATACAACGATGGTTTGTATCCTCTTAATCTATAGGTATATTTTACTTCATATTATTTTCTGTTACCTAGGGAATCGCGCCACTTGGGCGGTGGCTTCTATATTCGTCTGTTTTCCGCTATAACTCAGTCAAATTTGAACCAATGGACTACTCGCTTTGCGCGCAGCCACAGTTGATCAACAGGAGTAAATCAATTTAATTTTGTATGGCGAAATGCATCTAAACTTGAATTACTTGAAATAGAAAGCTTTTACTGAAAAAATATTTGGTAGGCTTAATAGTAGTCACCATTGTGCACAACCACTACCAAATATTTTTTCGAATAATGTATTCCACTTCGATGAATTTGCCTTTAGATGCTATTCGCTATACAATATTTTTGCGATTTACTTTTAGCGATTTTTCGCGCATAGAAGCTAGCGCCACATTGCTCGATGCGGAGAGTAGGATAACAGCCGATGTAGTTAATTCATTGGTTCAAAATTGACTGAGTTATAGTGGAAAACAGACGAATATAGAAGCCACCGCCCAAGTGGCGCGATACCCTATCTAAATCAAAACTCAAATTACACAGCGAAAAAAAAACAACTATTGATCTGTCAAACAGTAAAAGCATTTAATTAATTGAAACAACCATTGAAGGGATTACATAATAGAGTTAATAAACTGTAGAGGACGAATGTCTCTGGTGTTCCCTTTGTTCTCGCTCGGGAACATGTCGGGCATCTATCTGTCAAACTGCATACTTTTTCGCTTTGACATTTATATCCCTGCCTATCTCCGCCAGCAAGAGATGTTGAGGCGACGACGACAGCGACATTTTTCCTCTATAGTTTATTAGCTCTATTGATTGGCAAAGTCGAAATGCTGGAGTTTGCGGTGGACGCGTCGTGGCTCGAGTCGGTTCCGAATTTTTCGCTTCCCGTCGGCGCTAGTTTCCAACACACTTATTTCTGAATTGCCTGTTCGGTACTTTTTTGACGAGATTATAACAGCAGTACGATCTCGGTAGTTTCGGTAATCGATTTTACTGAGGTTCAGTAAAACAACTGTCAAAATCGTATGGAAAAGGTAAACAATGCATTTTTGCTGAACGAGCTCGGTGCTCAGCAGTTTAAATCTCGTCAAAAAATTACCGAACTCGGTAATAAAAATTAAGTGTGAATACACTTTCAGTTGATAATACATATTTTCTTTCATTTTTGCATTTACACAAAAGAGTGAAAAGTGTTGGTTCGGGCTCGCCGGTCGAGAAAAAATCCGGGCGCCGATAAGTGAATCGCGTTCAGTGTATTTCTGTGTGGAATAGACTAAAGGTCTCTGCTCCCTAGTGGAGTGGAGACGCGTGATAGAATTTTTGCTTTTTGGCTAGTTTTTGCGTCGAAAAGTGGTCGGTTGTTAACGGCGGTTTGTGTATATTGATCCATTGTCAAATCATATCACCAACCATAGGTGACTCCCGGACTGACAATATACCTTACCCTACTAACAAAAATTCCTTCCTGAGACAAGCGCTGAGATGCAGCGATTCGCGGTCTTTATAACAACGTTTGTCTTACTAACATTCCCTCCCTTCCTCGATGACCGTAAGGACGTGGCCGGCGCCGTTATTGACCTTATTAAAGTTGAGAGCTCTCGATCTGTGCACATTGAGAATAGTAAGCTAGTCCCAAGCCCTATTCATTGGTTCCTTGTGCAATTTTGATTGCTCTGGTCAATCACGGAGTAGCAACTACGAATTTGTAACCGTCGGTTCCATGTATAGCTTGTGGCTCCTCCACAAATCCAAAAATTTCCCATCCCGAATCTAACACGCCCTTTTCCGAAGTAAGGTACTAAAACCAATGGAGTGAGCGACACTCATGCAGTGGCTTGATGCGTGAGAAAGTGCCTCTCCACTCTCACTGCCGTCTGTCATGCTGTGACAGTTCGTAGTCGAGCAGTTAGAACCAGTAATTTTAATAATGGTTTCAACCCACAGGTGTCGCATGAATAGAGACAAAACAGGCAGGGCATGATTTTAGTATGCGAAAAGCATAAATTAATATAAAAAAAAATTACAATTTTCCATAAAAGGGAAAGTTGCCTCTCAAAAACCCTCTTTTGGCTGGTGATTCCAGAACGGAATGGTAGTGCGCGCGTGTGTAGTTTTTCTGTTAATTGTTGAGGTCAGTTTAAAGTGAAAACCTCATGTGGTGTAATTATTTTAATTCTGTGTTATTTTCTCTTTGTGATAAGAATACAAGTTAATTGTTAGTAAAAACGTGCGATAAATGTTAGTATTTGTTAAAAGCGTTAGTAATTGTTAAAAAAAAAAACATGCAAAAGTAGGTACAGTGTTAGTACATATATGTTAAAACAAAAATCAAATAATTAATTGTTAAAATTGTTAGATACAACGACAAACAAAACTTAAACCCTATCAGACAACAACGAACTTGCCAAAAGCTATAAGAAAAAGGTAAAACATTGAAAATGTGAAAACAGTGGTTCCGCGACGTCACGGAGGTTAATTTGTGGTTAGGTCCAAAGAACGGGCCTTTTTCTTTCTATTTTGGACTAGTTCTCCAGTCAACCGGGCCTCCAACGGCCATAGTGGACACTCAAGCCCAACCAAGCTACCGCACCGAAGAAACCAGCCAAAGCCGCCATTGTTCATGGCTCTCGAGCAGGAGTTGGTGGTGCATTGGATCACTCCCGCTTCGAATGTTACTCCCTCGACCGTCCGAAGCCGCCATCTTGCCCACCGGCGTCGTTGCACTCGCTCGGTATGCACCGCCGGAGACTTTCGGCACCGACCGTCATCAACAACATCCGCCGTCTTCGTAACAGACGCGCGAACCATCGTCCAAACGATAAGCCTCAATGGGAACCAGAGGTTCCCAAACCACGAACACCAAACCGCAAGTATAAAACCTCCTGTTAATGTGACGTCAAGGTAATAAATTTGTAAATAGGATTGTAAATATGAACCGCTGTGTTAGGTTATTTAAAGAGCATAGCCCTGGATTAAATGTGTTCCACCACTTTTCGTTTTGTCCGCCTTTCCGGGCTAAAAGTAGCCATCATGCCTCGCCTTTCTGGAATTCCACCAATTCATCTATCGTTTTATATGCTTTTTATATCGTCCGTCCTGTGATCTCTCTGTTTATGAAACACTGGTGGGTTTGTTTAACGTTCAATACTGGTCCTGCTGCTATGTTCGTCCTCAGCTGGAGATGTGAGAGACAAGTCACGTTTGAACGACCCTGTGATCCACAATCCCTGAGCCACCGAGTTACAAATTGTGCGGTCATCTATGCTCATGCTCATGCTCATATAGTTTATTAGCTCTATTGATTACATTTATCATGTCTCTTTTTGTTTGTTGTGTAGTTATTTTTAACCCTTTATAAGGCAGTGGCCACCTCCTGTTTTATCTGTTTTATAACATTTTATTACGAACTTTTTTTTGGTTTACTTAAAATTGGGATTGCTAACAACGCCTAGTATTTTTTAGTACTAAACAAAGCTTTAACAACAAATTGGGAGCAATTTGTAGTCTCAAAAATGGCTAAATTTGACCGAGTGAAGAAAGTTAACTCAAACTTATTGTAAAATTATCGATTTGGTAAATATTTTAAGAAATAATCAAATTCAGTAACAAATTTTGAAAACGACGTATAATCAATGCTACACCATTGATTATACGTCGTTTTCAAAATTTGTTACTGAATTATGGGTTGACATGAACTGAACTACACAGTTTATATTATGGGTTAAGCCCTAATCCACTCTAAAATCTCTTTTCCGGCTTTTTGTCGAAGTCAAAAGAAGAAAAGTACCCTAAACGGGCAGTGGCAAGAATATTGCCACCAGCGATGGAGGCCTAAACGGGCAGTGGCAACTATATTGCCACCTCAAAAGCTCGTTTTTGGGGTATAAACGGGCAGTGCACAATGGTCCAAAAAACAGATTTACGAGGAAAGATGCATTCTGCGCCTTCAAATGATTTTCTAGATTAATATGGTCTTCGACAAAGTTGTTCCTAAAAATAAGGCCCACTTTTCAATATACATAAAAATTAGGGTGGTCTATATTTTCAAAGAAATTGGGAATCAAACTTTTTCATTTGCAAGTATAACTATATCTTTGGAAAAGTTGTAGATCTATCAATTTTGAGCAAATTTGCTGAAGACATTTTTTATGTACAGTTTTATACAGTTTTATATTTTTTGACAAATCTCCTTTGTCATGCAAAGTGTTAAAAACTATAGAAGTCTTTAGTTTTGTCATTGCTTGTACGGTAAACATTATTTTCGATCAGCCATGCTTCGACTTAAATGGAGGTTTCAGGTTTCAATTTACCGATCTAGAGATATTTTTCTGAATAAGCTTAGGGTGGTTCAAGAAAAATCGGTTTTCTGACGTTAACTTTTTCAGTTTCGATTTTTCATCAAAGTCGCCCAAGAAACACTTGTAGAGCATTTGAAGACGCGTCGTTTCGTGTGTTGAGATGGTCGTTATCTCTTTTGGTTCAAAAGTTACAGGCGTTTTTCTTAAAAAATCATAGTTATGACGGGTTGGGGCAAACATAAAAAATATCTTTTGCCCGCATTCAAAAGAAGAAATGTTGTTATATATTAGAGGGGTGTTATTTTTGTAACTTAAGTGCAAAATACTCGAAAAGTGCCTATTTTTTCTAGAAAATCATCAATATATTTTGAACGGAATGACGTAGCAACAGCGTTTTTAAAGCTCTAAAAAATTTTTCTTAAGATTTTGCAGCTCTATAAGTGGTTCTTAGATCACTTCGATGAGAAATTTGAAACAGAAAAGATAAAGCGTTTAAACTGTTTTGATCAAATTTACATTCACCGCGTGGAGAGTTGCCTTCACAGCTCGCTCATGACTTTGGTATACGTTTGCGACCCCAATGTTATTCGGCAAACTTTCAGATAAAACTACAAGGTTGAATTCATCCATACATTGTTTTTCAATAGTATGCTTCTGAGCTGAGATAATAGCAAATGAATGTAAATCTTTGCAAATGAATGGCCGCAACTTTGCTTTCTATATCAAGTAATTCAAGTTTAGATGCTTTTCACCATACAAAATAAAATTGATTTACTTCTGCTGATCAACTGTGGGTGTTCGCCAAGCGGGTAGTCCATTACCATAAAGCATGGTAATTTTTATTGATTTGTGGTACGTGGGAATGATTTTTTTGTTATTTTTATGATATTTGGGAATGGTAAAATTAAGCACAATATTGCGCAGTTCCCACTCAACTGGACCCCTTTCGCAGTTAGTATAAGTGCGGGATCGTGGGGTCCAGTGGGGTAATGGGGTAATAGTTCGAGAGCTCACTCACAATTTTCATTCCAGTTAGTTGGCGGGCAACTCACTCACGCTGGATTAAAGATTCATTCGCGCCTTTGTGAGTAAATGAGCGAGTTTTTGTTTTTATGATGAACATTTGGAACGAAACATACTGAAATGATTGTTTTGGCTTTCGTGAGAATTTTCGTCTATCAGTTACCTTGGTTTCAAATTTACAGTCATCGCAAAAAATGTTTATCTAATGATGTTGTTTATTTTTTTTCAGTATGTGATGCATCCGGCCGATACGGTGGACAATCGTTTTTCGGAAATGATTTCTGGTTAGGATCCAAATCATTTTGTGAAGAGATCAATCGGCTGTACAAAAATGACAACCAGACATCATTTGTTGAAATGACATTCTTTGTGGCTACTATCAAAGTCAAGCTGGCTGATTTCGTTCCCGATGTAAGTAGATAAAATAAGTTTTTTATATTATACGTATACTGCCCCTATTCGGATATTTCGAAGAAAGTGATCTCGTCGCGGTTTAAACTGTTTGTTCCTCGTGTTAACCCTTATGTGGCCGGCAGGGTACCCGGGTACCCAGCACCCATTTAAAATACACGGTGTAGAAAAAAGCAAAAAGTTTGCCGGACACATAACGGTTAAAGTCACTATTTCTGTTCACGATTGGGTGTCTCATTAATGTTTAGATTAAAGTGTCTCGAGTATACCAAAGTGGCGAATCCTTGTCGTTTTGACAGGTCTCCTGCTCGATTGGAACTATGGGGATGACATAAAATCGACAGTCCAATTTTGACGTTTCTCCTCTTTGTTTTATCCAGGCTCGTTAGTTTAGACTACTGTGATAATTTGAGAATCCACTGAATCATAATTTTCCAGCGACATTTCACACTAAACATATTTTTTTACTTGTAGAGGTTCGACTGGGAAGTTGACTTATTTCTCGGGGATTTTGGCTTTCAGTCAAAGAAATGCGTTGATTTTCTTATCTCATCGCCAACGTTTCGATCCAGATGTTGGGATCTTCTTCAGGGCTCGAAATTAATCAATTTTGTCTAATCCCGTGTACATCTCACGGTTGATTGTCTCGTTCAAAAACGAGACAATCAACCGTGAGATGTACACGGGATTAGACAAAATTGATTAATTTCGAACCCTGAAGAAGATCCCAACATCTGGATCGAAACGTTGGCGATGAGATAAGAAAATCAACGCATATTTTTTTACCTGTTAAGCATCCGACGCCCCTGTCATGAACTCAACCAAACTTGTGTACGTTAGCCGCTGCGAAATCGTGTGCGAAATTGAAACGTGAAATTTTGTGTAATTCGACAATGATTTTTCATAAGGGCCTTACTGACTTGATCGATTTCTCTTCGTCGACTCTCTCTTTCACTATTAACTTGATCAAAATAAACAAAATCATTATTCTTTTTGTTTCTATAGCAACATGTAGTCGTCTTCTTTGCATTTGAACCAAAAAATCTTTGGAAAACTCAATACACATTCTGTGATGACACAAAAAGAGGATCGATGAAGAGAACTCGAAAATGTCAGTTAGGCCCAAATGAAAAATCAGTGTCGAAATAACATTGCGGCGTTTGCTACGGTGCGGCTGTTCCTTTCGAAAACGATATAGACCGCGTGAACTTTTGTGCAAAACCCCTTTTTGAAACATTTCAACGACCGCGTGGTGTTTACGTTTCAAGAAATCTGACAATATTCTTACTTACTTCTGCCGATGCCTCATTAGATGGAAGCAAAAAGATGTATATAGGGTATGTGTTCCATCATTAATCTCAAGCTCCCATATTCGAAAACAAGCGATTACGGCACCGATTGATTCCGTTCTTTTTGTTTTCATGGGTGCTCACTTCTAACAAAAAATAAAAAAATAAGAAACAAAACAAACAGCGCTTCAATCCTTTGTTTTTCGTAGGATGAAAATGAGAGCCACATGCTTAAGAAGGGAACCAATACCCTATAATAAGAAAACTCTTGAGCTAAAACCACTAACATGAGAATTTTATTTACTGTCGTCACGCCAGTTTGAATTCATGAATTAACTACATCGGCTTTTTTCCTACTCTCCGTATCGACCAATGTGGCGCTAGCTTCTATGCGCGAAAAATCGCTAACAGTAAATCGCAAAAATATTGTGTGGCGAATACCATCTAAAGGCAAGTTATTCAAAGTTCTTATTCGAAAAAAATATTTGGTAGTGGTTGTGCACAATGGTGACCACTATTAAGCCTACCAAATATTTTTTTTTCGGGAAAAGCTTTGTATTTCAAGTAATTCAAGTTTAGATGCATTTCGCCATACAAAATTAAATCACAGAGAACAGACATCCAGGATAGAACAAATTTCATTCGGAAGGTTGTGTAAAGATTTGAATCTTTACTTGAGTAAGGTTGCAAACCAATACACGATGACAACACGTACGCCACCAAACACCATATTGCCACAGTCAGTGGTGAATTGAAACATTTCAAGTGGTGAATTCAATTAGTATGGGTTCATTCAAATATGACGTCCATCGTTTAGGGGGAAGGGGGGGGGGGGGGGTCTGAGAAAGTGTGACACTCCATGTATAAGGTATACAAAATAGCGTGACAGAGGGGGGAGGGGGGGTCTAAATTTCACGAAAAATGATGGACGTCATATTTGAATCGGCCCTATGGGAAATTACCTGACTGCAGCGCCATGCTATTGCCACTTGTGTTGCCGATTTCAAATGGTCGTTAAATTCCTTACACAGTTTCGGAACTGGACTTGGATGTCTGTTCTCTGTGATTAAATTGATTTACTCCTGCTGATCAACTGTGGCTGCGCGCAAAGCGGGTAGTCCATTGTAGAGGCACTAGATGAGATGAGGAGAAAATTGTTTGTTTACATCAAAAATTCATTTTTTCGTCTTCAAAATAACTATTATTTTGCCTTGGTAGTTGCTATTTTCCATTGGTAATTTTCTTTCCAAAAAGTGCTCGTTTGTTTCTCTACGATGCGGAATTCGATACGAAAAAGTGAAAAAGTGCACTTTGCCTATGCTGCGCCATGGCACTTTTTGGCGGAGTCACGTTTTCCATAGGGTTCTCGTTCCTGCCAACAGATTTGCCTATAGGTAAATCTAACGGAAGCTAACGATCCTTCCGCATCTGGTAGCAGGAATGAGAACCTCATGAAAAACGTGGCTCCGCCAAAATTTTCCATGGCGCAGCATAGGCAAAGTGCACTTTTTTCACTTTTTCATATTGAATTCCGCATCGTAGACAAACGAGCACTTTTTGGAAAGAAAATTTAATTCTCTTTCAGATGCGCTTAGATCCGGTAGGTACTTACGAACAATTTATGTGATTAATTTGAGGAGCTCTTGCTGTGATCTTCCGGATCTTTTTGTTAGGTGGCTAATCCGGTATCTGTCGGCGTGGGCATCAAGAATGATGATAATGGAAGCCATTGCAAATGGAAAATAGCAACTTCTAGAGCAAAAAATGAGTAAAATTTGACGACAAAAAATTTACTTTTTTATGTAAACAAACGATTTTCTCCTTATCTCACAAAGCGCCTCTACAATTGGGTTTTTAAATTAAGAAAAATGTATTGATTTTTCGATTTCATACGAAAGAGCATCTTTTTCTGAGCCACTATGATTTTTTTCAGATTTTCAGAACTTTATTCTGATGTCTTAAATCAATTTCAAAGATAGTTTTTGAAATCACCTCTTGACAGCTGAGCAACTGCTTGACAGCTCAGCCCAATACAAAATGCGACGAGGGGTGATCCGACAAATGGCTCTCATACAAATTTCAAATTGATTTTTAAATATAGGTTCCGGGCACCAAAATTCATGAAAATTTGGATTTCGGCTCAGTTTGGCATGCAGATTCCGAATATGGAATTATCTCAACACCGCTAAAGAAGCCAATTGGGGGTAATTTGGATTCACCTATAGGTAAATCCAACAGAAGCTAACGATCCCTCCGCATCTGGTGGCAGGAATGGGAACCTTATGAAAAACGTGACTCCGCCAAAATTTGCCATGGCGCGCGCAGCATAGGCAAAGTGCACTTTTTTCACTTTTTCGTATCGAATTCCGCATCGTAGAGAAACAAACGAGCACTTTTTGGAAAGAAAATTTGATTCTCTTTCGGTTGCGCTTAGATCCGGTAGATACTTATGAACAATTTATGTGATTAATTGGGTTTTAAATTAAGAAAAATGTATCGATTTTATGATTTTATACAAAAGAGCACCTTTTTCTGAGCCACTATGATTTTTTTCAGATTTTTTAAACTTTATTTTAGTCCCTAAAATCAATATCAAAGAGATTTTTTGAAATCCTCTTTTGACAGCTGGGTAACTGTTTGACAGCTCCACCCAGTACAAAATGCGATGAGGGGTGATTCGAAAAATCGCTCCCATACAAACTTCAAATTGATTTTTAAATAGGTTCCCGGGCACCAAAATTCATGAAAATTTGGATTTCGGCTCAGTTTTGCATGCAGATTCAGAATATGAAATTATCTCAACACCGCTAAAGAAGCCAATTTGAGGAGCTCTTGCTATGCTTCCGGCGGGCGGTCTTCCGGATTTTTTGTTAGCTGGCCAATCCAGTGTCTGTTGGCGTGGGCATCAAGAATGATGATAATGGAAGCCATTGAAAATGGAAAATAGCAACTCCTAGAGCAAAAAATGAGTAAAATTTGACGACAAAAAATTGACCTTTTCATGTAAACAAACGATTTTCTCCTTATCTCATCAAGCGCCTCTAAAATTGGGGGTAATTCTGAATTAGCCTATTTAGCATGTTGTCGGATATTTAGCTTTTTGATAGTTAAATCTTCAGATTGTTACATATATTATTAACATTTGAGACTAACACGTGTATTTTCGATATTTTTCTGTTTTAATTTCAGGTTAAACCCATGCAGCTAGGGCAGTGTTTACCAAAATCGTGCTCAATCAGGGATGTCTACCACATACTGAAGGATGATCCCATATCGAAGAAAATGCTAGACTCTAACACTTGCCAAACAATGAACACAACTCATCTCAACAGTCCTACATGTAATCTACTAGATGTAACAAATCTACGACTAGTCCCAGGCAGCTACTCATTACTAAATGACAAACGTTTTTATTTATTAAGGTACGTACTGTATGTGATTATTTCTTTTATGTGAAGTTATCTGTGAATGAACACATGCGCCTAGTATTGAAAAATAGGTTTTCGTTTAGAATCCTTCTTTGTTAACATCAACATCTCAAGTGTTATTGGATATTTTAAATTTCTTCTCCTTTAGTTGGTATTTTGAGTTACCCTATTCGAAATTTTCTCAAATTTGTTTAACCCTTGGTTTAACCCTAGTGGTGCATTGGGGTCATTATGATCTAGACGGGCACTCTGAGCATGTACTACGTCAGAGAAGTTCAGTTCAGTTAATGCACGAAGAAGATTAAATTTGTGAAAATCAAAAACAAACATTTTTATGTGTTAAGCAATTAATTGGTTCTACTATGGATTACTGCACAAATTAATACTGCTGGCCTGCTTACTCTCACACGAAATTTGACGTTTGAGCGGTGTCGGCAAATTTTCTGTGTAAGCAGGCCAGCATAAATTCGTGCAGTGGACCATTGAAATAACTATTAGACTCACAAAGCTTCTTCGATTCCTTCTTGAGTCCAAAAAAACTGTGTGCAAAATTTGGAGGCGATTGGTGGTATTGTGCATTGCGATTGAAATTTGTATGGGATGTAGTATGAGAAAACGCACTTTTTTTCAAGTAAAAGGAAATCGACTAAAGCACTGTTCCTTTTAATTTCAACAAAATGTTTGCATCTTATGACAGATACGTATTTCGACCACCGACGAACCGACATGCCAGCTAGTGCCAAGGTTCATGAAATTTTCGTCCAAAATTTTAAAATAAAAACCGTTGAAAAATAGCGCCATCTGTTGATTTTGGTTCGGAACTATTTTGGCCGAAATATTTCGAACACTCTTAAATAATGCCACCCATAGGTGTGCTGGAATGAACAAATTTTTCAAACATTCGATAATGCTGTTTATTTCATAACAATTACTAAAATTTCTCATGATAAACTAAGAAAAGATAGATTCACAAACTGTGTTCAAAACAAAACTTTTGAGGAGCGTAAAAGACTCAATAATCTTACAGAATTTCATACTTTGATTGAATTAAACGTAGAGTGTTTGTTTGTATTCCGCGGCGTCGCCGTCGTCGTCGGTCATGCCTTCATCATACTGCAGCCACATCAGAACACAATTTCATATCTTAATTTTCCGAAAGCACAATTTATTATTAGGCCTAATTCATATAAGTATTGACTTCTGGGAGATTTTATTTTTTCAAATAAAAGTTGAAATAGTAGTCAGCCCAGTCAGCGTCACTAAAACGGCAGCAGGAGCAGCATCATCGTCGCGACGCTTGCACAATTCGATGGGAATATAGTGTGCAGACGGTAACAGCCACCAATGTTTGAATTTATTTTCACGCTGGGACATTTAATATAACATCCTTAATTGCTTCCCAAAATTCTTAAGTATGCCGTAATTGCCGTAATGCTCCATTCTGAGGCAACGCGTAGCTACAGATTGACAATACTGGCCATCACGTGTTTTTGTTTACACAGCGTTTGATCAAGACGCCGCGACGCCGGCTGTATAAATGTCATGACGGGCTAAACGTCACTTTCAATTTGACACTAGCGATCACTGCAATTTGAATTTACCGTGTAATTATTTCGGTCAAGTCTCGGAATCGAGTGGCACGTCGGTTTAGTCGGTGTTTCGACCTCAACTGTAATGTCTGTAATGTCAGTTTCTCATGTTTGACTCGACTTCATTTGATTTCCAGTAACACAGCCAGGCTCATCATGATCAACACGTCTCAGGTATGAACATAGGAATAGGGGCTTGCATCAAAAACATAACCTCATCGAATTCTCATACGATTTGTTAACATTGCCCTCAAATTTTTTTGAGGGCAAGGACGGCTTTATGGACCGACGCCGAAGGAAAGAAAGAGAAGGAGACAGTGATGACGTCAGCGTGCAAGCGCTCATCACAGCAAACCTGGTCTATTCAAATCGAACGCCAGAAATGGTTTGTAGCCAAGTAACTGATGACGTTCAAGTATAACCTAAACATGCAGAAAAAACAATGTCGAAGACTGAACAGTGAACCGACGCTTGTGGAAAAAAAATTACACTGAAAAACAAGAAAACCCAAATTTGAGTATTTTTAAACTCACTTTTGGGTTCTTTTTTGCATCCTCTTTCATTCGCTCTCTTTGATGTTGTCAAAGAGTGAATAGCAAAACAGCCCAACTTTGAGAGTTCGATGCGGGAAGCCAAAATTCAGTAAGTAACATAGAAGCGAAAGTTGAGTAAATTTAACTGACGGTTGAGTAAAAACAACTTCGACTTTAGGTACTTTGGCCGAATAAGCCTAAATGCAAACTACCTACCTCAACATCAACTCCATCAACTCAAAATTGGCTTCCCGCACGCAACCTCGAAGTTGGGTGGATTGAACTCACTTTTGGGTACTTTTGTTTCTCCGTGTAGGATATTGGTTCCCTTCTTAAGCATGTGGTTCCCATGTTCATCCTACGAAAAACGAAGGATTGAAGCGCTGTTTGTTTTGTTTCTTATTTTTGTATTTTTTGATGGAAGTGAGCACCCATGAAAACAAAATGAATGGAATCAATCGGTGCCGTAATCGCTTGTTTTCGAATAGAATGGATGTGGGAGCATGAGATTACTGATGGCACACATACCCTACGCATGGAAATTCAGGCCAATAATTTTAAGATTTTCTTTATGATGTTATTGCGCACTTCCCACCCCACTCGAGACTCCACTGGATCGCTTTCGCAGTTAGCATAAGTGCGGGATCGAGGATAAAACTGTGATTTCGCACCGAATTGTGTCGGTGTCGTCTGCGCACTTATTCATTTTAAGATACTGAATAAGTACGCAGAAGACATACCGACATGATTCTATGCGAAATCGCAGTTTTATCCACGATACCGCACTTATGCTAACTGCGAAAGGGGTCCAGCACGCATAAAAAAATATGTTAAAATCAAATAGGGTATGCGTTCCATCAGTAATCTCACGCTCCCATATTCATCCTATTCGAAAACTAGTGATTACGGCACCGATTAATTTCGTTCTTTTTGTTTTCATGCGTGCTCACTCCTAACAAAAAATACAAAAATAAGAAACAAAACAAACAACGCCTCAATCCTTTGTTTTTCGTAGGATGAAAATGCCACATGCTCAATAAGGGAACCAGTACCCTATATTTGAGGTCAATTTGTTCAGGCCACAAAAATAAAACTCTGGAGCTCGATTTGAAAAGGTCGTATGTGCTTTTGTCGATTAAAAATTCGATCAGTTGGATTCGCTTATTATAGCAAAAACTGTTAAAATTGAACAAAGTTGATACATACAGCAGAATCATCACAAAACAGGCTTTCCGTTCCATCATTAAAAATCTCCAAAATATCTTCCCTATTGCTACAATAACTGAAATAAACTGATCGAATTTTATATTGACAAATGTACATACGACCCATTCAAATCGAGCTCCAGAACTGTTTGGAGCAAATCGAACGTCACATTTGAAGCAAATGCAATCCATGTTTAAAACAAAAATACATCTTCTGACAGATTGTGTTAGAAATAAATGTAAATATTTTTGTTTTTTTTTTGTGGCAGGTCGGCCCTACGGAAATATTTGTTTTTCATTTAACTTATAAAGTCATTTCCTTCGCTTGAAAAACCTAAAGACACTGTATGCATATAGTGTCTTTAGAAAAACCCACCATCCGTGGTGTACTTAAAAAAAACACCAACATTATGTATACATCTATTCAGTAACAAATTCTGAAAACGACGTATAATCAATACTACACCACTGATTATACGTCGTTTTCAAAATTTGTTACTGTATTAGATAACATACGCTCCCGAAAACAACGGAATTTCGTGGGGACTTTCGGCGAACCTTGCCTTTTTTGCAGGAGGAAATCTTGTTTGATGTTGCAGCTGGAACTTGCGAGATTTGTTTGTTCTCAACGGCAGAACGGGGGGGGGGGGGGGGGGGGGTGGTACAAATAATCAGGAACAAATTTTGAGAACGACGTATAATCAATGCTACACCATTGATTATACGTCGTTTTCAAAATTTGTTACTGAAAAAAGCTTTTCTTTGTTTTTGTTATTGTTTAGCAAGCAAAAAAGTTTTTGTGGTGGCCCCTAAAATGTGGGGGCCCGGGGCCCTGACCCTCCCCCGCCTCTCCCATAGACCCGGCCCTGTCTGTACGTTATAACTTTTGCCATAAGTGTCATATCCTAGGCTATATTCTAACATCATCGGTTACATAATTGATGATGATGATTGTGTACCCACCATCAGCGCAAGGATTACCTGTGGCTGCAGAGTCAAACCCAGGGAGGGAGGTCAAACTCGATGAAACTACGCATTCCTAACGTGCATTCGTCCTAACGTGCAAGCGGACCTTCCCAAACAACACAATGCGATTTCGCGGGCCATCTCCATCGGCAACACAAACCGATTTTCAAGCGGGACTCGATCAGGCCCAGGTCGCGTTGCCAATCGACACTAACGCACTCGCCAAAGATGAGTACGAGGCCTACCTTGTCGCTTGCGGATGCCCTGGTCAAACCTGAAGAGAATGGATCTACCTTGTTGTATCAGGGTAAGCTAAATTCACTGGAGACCCTAGTAACCACGAAGCCGTATATAAGTGCATCAATTTTGCCATATATTGATATTTAAAATTGTGAATATAATGCTGCTTTATTTTAAACACCTCATTAAAGATATATTAAAGTCGAAAAGGGCCCCACTAAAATCAAATTAGTGCCACGTATTGCAGCACGTTGGCAGCCATTGCTAAAGTAACATAAATGCATGTGCTATACATTTACATTTGCACATGCTTAATACGTGGAACACGAAAAACCAACACAAAAATCTAGTTTTAGCCCGACCAATGACCATTAACCATTATTTTTTTTTTAGCCGGGTCGGGAGTCGAACAAGATGTATTGAAGACCGCTAGATGAGTTACATACGCGCTGGCGCCCTTCGCGCACTGCTCATATGCTAATTGTGGTTTTCATCATTATTGGCATGTGATAGCAACCAACAGAAAAGAGAAATGGTTTTGCAGAAGAAAGTCGTCGATCGGAGGTTAAAACGGGGATTAAGTTGGTCGGGAGTCGAATCAGAAGTGTTGAAAACCGCTAGACTTGACCGTAAAGTTGTTCACTTTTCTTGATTTCATTCGTTTACCATTAGAGTCAAGCTTTTATAATTGTATTGTTAGAGCAGCCTTTGCTAGTTTGTACATTACATTTATTTAGTTTTTGCAGTGTTGAGTTATTGAATTATCGTATATGTATATCACCTTTTAATGCACTCTAATGTAAAGAAAAATGTAAATCAATGTAATGAATTGATAATGCCAATCTAAAGGATTATTGCATGACCAATGGTGAATTATTGCATTTCGCATTGCAAAGGTTGATATTCAGTCTAATTCGTGCAATGATATAATGCTTGTGGTTACTAGGGGACCATCGGAAAACAACACGATGGTTGCTTTCTCGTCAAAAAGTCTGGCCACCCCACAAACATTTGCCCGGAAACACTAGTTTACAGCATTTTTGAACTCGGTAAGCTGGTGATCATTTTTGGTGTAGAATCATGCCCTGAGTTCGAAAACGCGAAGGAAAAAATACAGTAGGGGAATTGTGGGTAAAATGAACAGGGGGTAAAATGAACAGGGTGTTGTTTTACAGCAATTAGCGTATTTCTGCATGTTTTAACGATTGGATGCTGTGTGATAACGTAAAACATTATACATACTTCTGCTGATCTTGAACTTAAAAATTGAATAAACCACTTGATTATGACGAAAATATCAAAAACCACACAAAAAATATGCTCTGATGTGAAATTGAGCTTTTTTTCGCACATTATGACATGTGTGATCCCATATTCCAATAATGTACTTCCAAAAGATAATATTCAGTTGAAAAAAAAATTAGGTTACGCTTTCAATACATTTTTTAGAACAACTTTAAAACCAGAACGACTTGAGGGTAAAATGAACAGCTGGTTCAAACTTTACCCATTTTTTATAAAATTTCGTGCAAACTCGGTATTTAGAAATCTATAGCACATATTTTGACACAAGTAGTGCAAAAGGTTAAGAAAAAAAGTATTTTGTGCTCATAAAATAAGATTTTTATCCGAAAAATCGCTTGTTTTAGTACATTTTTTACAAATAATTATTCCGGCACATTCCAAATTATACATCAAAAGTTTTAAAAGTGTAGCATATAAAGTTTGTATTACATTTGTTGGCCTACACTTGAATATATCGAAATTATACATTTAAACTTGTTTTTGAAGACACGTTCATTTTACCCCCATCGAATGTTCATTTTACACACACTACTTTTCCTGACTCTGTTTTCTTGCATGTTTTGTAATCGAAAATAATGTAAGAAAACTGTATTTTTTATTAATATTTTCTTCCAGAACTCTTTAAATATATTCCCAACTACGATATTACGGGGTGAAAAATAAAGATTTGGTCATATTTATATAGGAAACGACCACAAATGCTTAGGGTGTTCATATTAGCCCCAATTCCCCTAGAGCGGAATTTTTTTTCGACTTTCCATACAAGGTTGATGATTTGAAATGGATTTTTGTTCTATTTTTAAGCAAAGTCGCTGACTTCACACATCTCATTCTTCGTAATCGATGCACAATGGTTTATTTTCCCATGTTCACGCTCTTAATTAATAGCTCGAAGGATTGACGAGATAGAGCAATGGTGTCTTCGGCAAAGTTGACGGGAATGACCAGCGCCATCTTTTGGTAGTTAGAGTTTTTGGATCAATCCCCCTAAAAGTGAGATACAAAATTAATTTTTTTTAATTGTTGAGATAGAGGGTTGACGTCTTCGGCAAAGTTGTAGCATTTTTGATTCCAAACAACTTTCCTGAAGACGTCAATGTTGTAATTTTTACTCCAATGGAGATAGAGGCCTGTGTTTGAAAGTTAACCCCAAAAACACGTTTTTTAATTAGAACATACATTTGTTGAATTTTTAGACACATATAATGTTCTGCAAAGTTGTATGAATCAATAAAATACGCAACTTTGCCGAAGACATCAAAGCTGTAAGAATTAAATGAGACGAGTTATAGATGAATTTATGATTTTTTTCATCCACTTTTAGGGATAAATATCTTTCTTAGGGGCAAAAAGGTGCAGCTGAGGATACCCTTATCAAAAAGTACATCTATAGAGCTTTCAAATAAGGGTTAGTTTGTCTGTCCACGATCGTCTACTGAGGAGATATGACCATAATAAAAAATGTCTTTACTACGATTTAACTGCATTCAAATCTACGTTGACAGAAAAATTCATGGCTACTATGATCAAATAATATATAGCCTTCTCTAAGCGAATTTCCGCAACAGTCCTGAATGTTTTAAATACCAAAATTGTTCTAAAAACGTTTTCCACTGCCTTTTTATAACATTTCCACTATTTAGTACAAATCCCATTCATTGAATAAAATATTAAGATTTACCGGGGTTTAATACGCTCTCACAGAGCCAACAGAGTTCTTCTGTAAAGCAATTTGAAATTTTATATGAAGAAAGTCAACATAATGAACTTTTATTAAGATAAGACGAAAGTTGGTGTCATTTTTATTTCATCATAGTAGCCATGAATTTTTCTGTCAAAGTAGATTTGATTGCAATTAAATCGTAGTAAGGAGATTTTTTATTACGGCCATATCTCCTCAGTAGACGATCGTGGACGAACAAACTGACCCTTATTTGAAAGCTCTATAGATGTACTTTTTGATAAGGGTATCCTCAGCTGCACCTTTTTGCCCCTAAGAAAGATATTTATCCCTAAAAGTGGATGAAAAAAATCATAAATTCATCTATAACTCGTCTCATTTAATTCTTACAGCTTTGATGTCTTCGGCAAAGTTGCGTATTTTATTGATTCATACAACTTTGCAGAACATTATATGTGTCTAAAAATTCAACAAATGTATGTTCTACTTAAAAAACGTGTTTTTGGGGTTAACTTTCAAACACAGGCCTCTATCTCCATTGGAGTAAAAATTACAACATTGACGTCTTCAGGAAAGTTGTTTGGAATCAAAAATGCTACAACTTTGCCGAAGACGTCAACCCTCTATCTCAACAATTAAAAAAAATTAATTTTGTATCTCACTTTTAGGGGGATTGATCCAAAAACTCTAACTACCAAAAGATGGCGCTGGTCATTCCCGTCAACTTTGCCGAAGACACCATTGCTCTATCTCGTCAATTCTTCGAGCTATTAATTAAGAGCGTGAAAATGGGAAAATAAACCATTGTGCGATGCTCCGATTGAGCTGATTTTTTACTGTAACTCGCCTACATATGATATGTCAAATAAACGTTGAGCAAAAAAAATTTAAACTGTTTTTTTCTTATTGAAAAAAAAATACATTTGTTCACATATTTTTGGAAATTTTGCTAAAATTTAAGGAAATCGTCCCTAAAACTTGCCAATATCTTGAATTTCGGATGATCGAATGGTATTATGTCCAACTTTTAATTTATGGAAAAAGATTTAAAATTGGTTGAACAAAACACAGATATTGGAATTTTAGTAAATTCATTTTTTATAAAGTTGTTAAACTCAATATTAGCGTTAGCGTTAGCGTAGTTACGGTATACTACGTAGATTGGATACTAACAACATTCATGTACCTTTTGCTAATCTTGCTCGGATTGCTTTTCGGAACAAGGCCGGGGAGTTAACTTTGTTCCAATCTTATGCAAGAATACCAAAAGCACACATGCCATTATTCCCGGCCACGCCCATCTTTACCGTAACTTGAGATAGGGGAAGGAAATGTTGATGTAGCACTTATTTAAGAGGCTTCGGACTCAGTGACACTCCCATAAGGACTACCGAGTGGGTGGTTGGGAGGTGTATTGTTTAGGTCAAGGATTCGTCTGAAAAGCTGGCGATGGACCCACGGCATTGGTTGTTTACTTGGTTAAAATTTAATCTTTTGGAAGCCGGCAATCCAAAGAGATTTTTTTCTATTTATTGTTTAAATAATTATGTTTTTGCTCAGTGAGTGGCCCAAGCAGAATCGATCCCTCCAGGGTCATCGGAACATTACAATATTGTACGTGGATTTGCTAACTGAACACGACGAATCAGAACCGTCGTTTTTGGAATCGCAGTTCGAATCGCCGTTGGAATCGTCGTTCGATTGCAAAGCGAGACAGCAACCAAACTGACACATCGCTTTGACATCGTAGGAGCAACACGTGCGTGAGATTCTCTCTCTTGGTTGGTGTGGTTTGTTTTGATTCAATCTGATTTTCTTTTATGCTGCTCAGCTCATGCTGCCGATGCTGCCAGCTGATGGTGGCAAGGATGGAGGAGCATAGTCGGAGGGGTGCTCCAATACGTTTTCGGAAGAATTCGTCGAGATAAAAAGCTTAAACGTTATAAAAATATGAAAAATTCTAGTTTAAAAGTTCAGCATTAAACTTTTCAATGCGTGTTACATATATTATTTTACAGAGAATCAGTCTAGAGGTCGTTTAACATAATAAGAGCATTAACATAAAAGTCTATAATTTTACAAGAACGCATTGAAACGCCCCTTGAAATTAAACGGCGATTCCCAATCAGCTCAAGCAAATTCCCTTGGAATTCATCTTCGAAGTAAAACCACAATAAATGTTTGAAATGCGTAAAAAAAAGAAAAAAAAGTTGGCGATCCGAGAAAAAAAACCTCAATTTACATAAAAAACGCGGAAACAACGAAAAAAAACAAACATTTCAATTTTTTAAAACAGAAAAAAAAGTCACGTAAAACGAGTTGAACGAAAATAAAATCAAAAGATATTTTTTCTATTGTATAAATAAGTATGTTTCAACTCAGTGCGAGGCACAAGCAGAACCGATCCCTCCAGGGTCATCGGAACTTTGCAATAAATGTTTAAAACGCGAGGAAAAAAAATTGGCGTCTCGAGAAATAACAAAATAAAAAAAATAAGCAAAAAATCGCGCTAAACGACAAAAAACATCTGATTTATCATAAAAAAAATAAATAAAACAAGATCGTGTAAAACGAATAAAAAAAGTGGGCGATCCGAAAAAAAATTTTTTTTCTTAAAAGAATAAAACACATTTACACCCGCGACAATACGACACTCGCCTCGAAGAAAAACGACACGGACGTGGTCTACCCTTTTTTAAGTTGTTAAACTCAATATTGAGCTAAAACTCAAAAACTGTTCTACTTAATATTTTTTGAAGCGCGGTTTCAAAATCAGCGCTAAATTGTGCTTCAAAAATTTTGGTCGTTGACAGAAGTTCACGACTTTCGCTTTATTTTGTAAACAAGTGAAATTATCGGTTACATAATTAAGTAAAAAAGTAAAATTTCTAATGCAAAAACCCATACAAATTTATCGCAATGCGAAATACGGAGACACATCCGATTGCACAGTTGCTTTGGGAGCTGTTCAAGCCACGTAGACCAAATTAACGTTTACACCGATGTGTATCAACCCCTTATTTTTAAATGCATTTGTCATGTGGTCGGCGTTAAACCAACAAAATGTCTTGCAACCACTTGGAATATCAAATTAAGCGCATTATTTCTTTGTTTTGTTTTTTTTATTTATGTGCTAATGTTAATTCTATTCTCGCATCAGTTCCTAACATGCTATAATTTTTCCGAATTTTCAAAATCCTACACTTTTCTATATTTGTCAGAAACATCACCTAGTCCAATCTGACCTAATGCCGACCAAACGCCTCTTATCTCTTTTCTCACTAAATAAAACATAATTTAACTATTTTTAATTAACCCGGAACTAAGAATTGCACTGGTGGGGATTTTTCTTATTACCGAACAGGTTTGGGCCAAAGGGTCTCGGATTTCAATGAAAATTTTACCAGAGCTAGAGGTCGTGGATATACATGAACATATATGGAATTCAAAAAAAAATTATAGAGGACTATTTTCCGGAAAAACGCTAGATGAAATTTCACGATTTTCCAAAATTTTCTAAGACACCCTTAACTTCAAAAAATCATATCTCAAAAACTATGCATCGTAGAACAAACTATTTTTTTAGTGAAATCGACGCCAAATTACTTCAGCAATCCAATAAAAATACGCCGAGAAAAAAAAAATCACAGAAAATTTTTCACCATAGAGAAAAAAAACGTCTAAAAATGCTGATAAAAGTACCATCTGTAAAATTTTTCTAAGCGCAAAAACTAATGTCCTTTCTTTCGTAGCTTCGTAGGAGTAGAAGTAGCAATAGAAACTTATATGTCAAATTTGTTTACGTTGGGTGTAATTTTCAGAAATTTTGCTGTGTCCTCCTCCTCTTCTTGGCATAACGTCCTCACTGGGACAAAGCCTGCTTCTCAGCTTAGTGTTCTTAGCACTTCCACAGTTATTAACTGAGAGCTTCCTCTGCCAATGACCATTTTGCATGCGTATATCGTGTGGCAGGCACGAAGATACTCTATGCCCAAGGAAGTCAAGGAAATTTCCTTTACGAAAAGATCCTGGACCGACCGGGAATCGAACCCGTCACCCTCAGCATGGTCATGCTGAATTCCCGTGCGTTTACCGCCTCGGCTATATGGGCCCTATGCTGTGTACATAACAGTATTATGCAAACGTCGAACTAGAACATAAACGACCCAAACTATTCGAGTAGCTCAGTATTCGCTTTTCCTACTACCCATAATATATTTGAATCAACTAATGAATCGGTGCACGGTTCAAATTATTAAAATATTGTCTAAAATTGTTTAACGCTCTAAGAAGCCGAGTAAATGTTTCATTCTAAGAAATCCTCTAACGTCCTTATTTATATTCACATCCTTTGCATTTACGAAGCTCCATTGATCAGTATTGGATCCTTGACTATATCTTTTGAAAATTTCTAGAATGCTTTCTGTTTCTTTATTTCTGAACGAAACAAAAGATATATACTAAAAAAATACAACACAAATAAACATTTTTGTTACTTACGCAGTTAAAAATATTACATTACATTACATTTAACCTGAGCGAATACCATCATTTGCTCGTTGCAATGCAAATGTGTTGTAACAAATGAACGGCCGCTGTTGTAGATGGCTTCCTATGAAAATATAGCGACTGGCGCACACTGTTGCGGATGGCCAAAAAACGTGATCGAAATTGTTTTGACCATGAAAACATGATTTTTGATCTTTGATGTCTTCGGCAAAGTTTTTCTATAAAATAGGCCCTAATTTATGGAAACATCGGTTTTGTGATCAATCCCCCTAAAAGTGAGAAACGATTTCTATCTTTTTTATTTATAAACTAAAAAATATGTTTGTTCAGAGAAGTTGTAGACAATTTTACTAGAAATAACTTTGTCGAACAAACACAATTTCTATCTTTTGATTTGTATGTACATTTGAGGCGTTTTTTTATGAAGCACCCCTAAAAATCAGTTTTTTGCAATTAAATTTTTCTATGCAAACTCGTTCCATATTTTCAAATGTGGAAATCCTGGTCTGCGAAAACGTGCGAAAGTTAACAAATGGGCATGTCAAACATAAGCATTTTTTAAGTAAAAATTTCAATAACATGATAAATATGAGAGATAGATATATACTTTCTTCGAGAAAGTTACGCGTTTTAATAAGGCAAAATATTTGCTAGAACATTTGGAAATTGTGAAAAATGCATAGAAAAAATTATAAGCAAAAAACTAATTTTTAGGGGTGCTTCATAAAAAACGCCTCAAATGTACATACAAATCAAAAGATAGAAATTTTGTATGTTCGGCAAAGTTATTTCTAGTAAAATTGTCTACAACTTCTCTGAACAAACATATTTTTTTAGTTTATAAATAAAAAAGATAGAAATCGTTTCTCACTTTTAGGGGGATTAATCACAAAATTGATGTTTCCATAAATTAGGGCTTATTTTATAGAAAAACTCTGCCGAAGACACCAAAGATCAAAAATCATGCTTTCATGGTCAAAACAATTTCGATCACGTTTATGGGCCATCCGCAACAGTATGTGGCGGTTGGTTTTATGCGAAGACGGCTAATAACAAGACAGACAGCTCCCACCCTGTTGGCGACATGGTTGAAACGCCGCAACGATTCACAGGAACATTAAAATATGATTGTGTGCGTGTACATGCAAATACGTACATGGAAATGGTAGCATCACATGCACACTCATTCATGATGTTGTTCCCTCTGTTCCCTGAAGTCGTTCGTGGTGCTAGTGTGCTTGTAGCTCCCAAGGTATATGGAGCAAGAGGGTAGATGTCTGTCTTGTTATTAGCCGTCTTAATTTTATGCCTATATCTCCAAAACGGTAAGAGCTTCCATTTTGGTGTCAAAGAACGAAAGAAAGGACATTAGTTTTTGCGCTTGGAAAACTTTAGTTGAAAATAATATATGATACAGACGGTACTTTTATCAGCCTTTTTAGACGTTTTTACTCTATGGTGAAACATCTTCTGAGATTTTTTTTTCTCAATGTATTTTTATTGGATTGCTGAAGTAATTTGGCGTTTATTTCACTAAAAAATAGTTTTTTCTACGATGCATAGTTTTTGAGATATGATTTTTTAAAGTTTGGGGTGTTTCAGAAAATTTTAGAAAATCGTGAAATTTCATCTAGCGTTTTCCGGGAAAATAGTCCTCTATGATTTTTTTGAATTCCATATATGATCATATATTCACGACCTCTAGCTCTGGTGAAATTTTCATTGAAATCGGAGACCCTTCGGCCCAAACTGTTCGGTAATAAAAAAAAATCCCCTGGTGACTCTCTAAATATATTGAACTCCACACATTTTCCACAATTTTAAAATCGGATTACACAAGTTTTTGCCTCTTTCCTTCTTTGACCACGTTTCAACTTTTTGTGTGGCCTCTGATCTCATTGCTCCTGCACATAAAAGCTCATAAGGGCCGTTAATTAAACAAGAGAGCAAATTTTAGGAATCTCAAACAGAATTCCCCTGGTAGACTTTTGTCCATTATAAAAATGTTGAAGTTTCTATGGAGCGTGGACTAAACCTCTCCCCCTTAATGTCTACAAAGATTATGAATGCCCCATGCGACTAATGTATCACAATATGTTATTATTATTTGTAAATATGTATTATTTTATGTATATTTATTTATAAAACGCCTTATATTGCAGTTTAACTTTGATAGTCTTGGTAACTACTGTTATCTTTGCAACTTATTACGAAAATTTCATTGGAGGAACAATAGCTGATACAAAGAACAACAGTAGATCAAAACTTGGAAACAAAGTGGAAAATGAAAAACTCTCAGGTATGGAAAAACTAGTCGAACCAGATGCCAAAGCACTCGAGCTTAATCATTTGAACCAAAATAATAACAATGATGACGGTCCAGAGAAAGAAGCAAACGCTGAACAAAGTACAAAAATCGGGAAACATTTAGGTGAGTTTTTTCTACCGTCTGCGTCATAATGGTTGTACCATCATTTTATCCAAACATTGTTTTATTTTATTTGAATAGAAAACTACAATAACACGGTCCGACAAAAAATCAACTTTTGTTCTGCCCAGCTCTAAATTTCACCTTTTCTGATTGCTCCCGACTAGAAACACAGAAATCTGAAGTTTTGACCCTCCCCCCCCCCTGGGAGAGAGGAGGGGCATCGATTTAAAATTTTGAAAAATCGAAAAATTCCGAGGTTTTTCGATCGTCGTTTCGGCTAAATGCACGATATTAAAAAAGAAAAAGGTTGACCGCGGAGCTTTAGGGGTTGTGCAACTACCAACAAAATTTCACGAAGATCCGTCAAGCCATTATTGAGAAACGGTGTTTTTACGAAATGATGTTTTAAAGATTTCTTATATTGCACGCAAAGAATCTGTAACCTGGTAGCTCATGGGATAGGGGAATCTACAGGGTCGTTGATGGCATTTCATTCACCCCTCTACACATGCCCTGAATGGCCTTATCCCGCAGGAGCAATAGCTAAATGTAAACCTGCCCATAGAAGTCTCACTACGGAGAATCGGCAAACGAATCATCTAAAATGGGGGGGGGATACTCTTACGGCACTGATCCAAGAAAAGCGAGGCTTGGAGGTTCCTTTGCGAACCCGGAGAACGGCACAAACACAAAATGGTGAACAGATCTTAACTCTTGGTGGCTCTTTCTAAAATACGCTACACCTGAGGTTATAATTTACAATTTTATTAAGTGACGTCACAGAATGGGTACTTGCATGCTTTTTGGTTGTTCCGGATCGTTGTTGGTGGTGTAGCTGGTGGCTAGTGAGCTGATCGTGGATCGCCGATCGATGCTGGTCGTGGAAGCCGGCGTCGGAAACGTCGAAGGGGTGTTCGACGGACGCATGCCGACTTCGGACAGGCCGAGCTATTGTCGGTGTTGGTGCTCGTCGGGTCGTGTAGATGGGAAAAGATGGCGACTGAAAGATGGCAGGCGGTGTCGAGAATGCCTAATCGCGCCAAAGCAATGGCGGCACGGAACTACTCTTCAGAGTAACGAGACGGGTTCTGAATCGCCTCCGGAACTACAGCACTTGCACCCACTTCCGGCCCACTCATTCACGGAACTCCGCACGGCACTTCACTGTCGGAAACTCAGGAAAAAGGAGTGGAAAAGAAAAAGGTCCCAAGCATGAACCTGGTCATCACGGATTAGTACCCTATGACGTCACTGTACCTAACCTCTAACTTCATTGATTGTCTAGTCACTTTTGTTACGTACCTTTTTCTTGTTTTGTTCTATGTTACACGTTGTTTTTTGTTCATTGTTCTATTTTTTGTTTTTTTGTATAGGTGGGTTTTACTGTAATTTTAACAATTAATTAGCCTTTAAGACAGACTATTTCAATATTTACACTACTAACCGTACTAACACATTTTAACACACATTCCGTGCTATTTCATTTTAATACATTTACTAACAAACATTTTTGACTTTTTTCACGTATGTTTAACTAACAATTTAACTGATCCTAGTTTAGAAAAGAAAACACGAATAATTAAAAAACGTTCACCAATAATTAGGTTTTATACTAAATTCACCTCAAACTACTGTTTACACACGCGCGCTACTACTACTCTGTTCGAGGATCACTTACAATAAGGAGAAATCCCCCAGTTTCAGTCAGGCTTTTATAAGACCCGCCAGCTTGCATAGAGTTCTGCATATGCATTTATGCTCTTAATTTCATGTTTGCCCATCCTGTTGTAGCTAACACCATCTATGGGACGAGGTGAGTACTTTCAGGGATGTTTTGCCCGAGCTCAAACTGCTCGAGTTTGGACCGTTTGGACGCATTTCAATGGCACGGTCATTCGTTACCTGCATGCAGGGAGTGTGTGCGGTCCTTTATTACAGGGTCTAATTTAGGGGAAGAAATTTGGGAAAATAGGAATTGTGGCGGAGCCATCAAGTACATTTTGGAACCGAACGGTTACAAATCCAACTACTATATGGCACAATGAATTAACTACATCGGCTGTTTTCCTACTCTCCGCATCGACCAATATGGCGCTAGCTTCTATGCGCGAAAAATCACTAAAAGTAAATCGCAAAAATATTGTATGGCGAATAGCATCTAAAGTCAAATTTATCGAAGTGGAATACATTATTCGAAAAAATATTTGGTAGTGGTTGTGCACAATGGTGACTACTATTAAGCCTACCAAATATTTTTTCAGTATAAGCTTTCTATTTCAAGTAATTCAAGTTTAGATGCTTTTCACCATACAAAATAAAATGGATTTACTCCTGCTGATCAACTGTGGGTGTGCGCCAAGCGGGTAGTCCATTGCTGATTTTACCATGCCGTTTAGCATCATGGTGTCTTCGAGGAAGTTTTTCACTACAATAACGTGCTTCTTTTAACCTGTTGGTAAAAATGATCAATGCCCCTAAAAGTGAGATAAAAAATTTACTTTTTGAATTTTGCAAGATACAAGGTTGTTGTCTTCACAAGAGTTGTAGAAAATGCTGTTCAGGATAATTTTGTCGAAGACGCCAAATTCGTAACTCCGTTAGTTTTCAAGATACACAGCAAAAAATAAATGCAACCCGCCCGATGTAATTCATTCCGATGTACTAAATAATCGATGTAATCACGATTCCTATGTACGATTACATCGTTTTGATGTAAAATCTTTTGTTCTTAGTGTACATCGTCCGATGTAATATTCATGCAACCGACGTATTGATCGGGTTGCAGCAGTTCAGATGTAATATTACACAACAGTTTTTTCTGTGTACGTTATGTTTTTACTACCGGCGGCCGGCGCCTTGAAATAGGTTTTTCCCTCAATAACTTTTTTCACTTTTGATTCCACAATTCTATTCTCACAGTCTCCAATAGGTCAATCATTTTTACTTTCTAAATAAGACAATTACTTGTTCTTTCGCATTTGTATGAGCTAATTTGCTTACAATTTTTATAGGCAATTGTGCGGGGAAAAAGTTCACACCTAACAGTCTCCAAAAAAAAAAAAAAACTATTAAGCGGAAAGACAATAATTTCGTTTTTCATTGCTTAACGATTCCCTACCACGTAACCTTCAAAACATAGCACTAGATTTTATCGAGATCTATTTGTAGCTACAGCGTAGAAACAGCGAATCTGTGCTGAATTGCTATTCACCACACTTCACAACGGGGACAGTTCGCGCGCCACAGGTAAGTTCAATTTCCTTCTATTTCTTCTTCTTTTTGAGGTACACAGAGTCACGTCACATCACAGGTAAGTCTTAATACACTTTATTTGTCTATCGTAATACTTAAATTCACTACTTTATTAACTTCTAAACTTAGCACTACAAAATTCAAATTACAGAAAATTCACCTCGGGTGGGTGGTAGAAATTGATTTCACTTTTGTTGCTGTTCTGCTTCGCTGACTATGATGATGGTGCTGATGGTCGCCGATGCCGTAGAGTAAGAGAGGGAGCAGCGTTGACAGAACGACTTTTATAGGTCATGAGTTCTCCATCTTGGTGAGGTTGCCGGAAGAGCGGAACGCATAATTCCGAAGGCAGCCATGTTCCTTGGCCATAGTAGTTCGTGCTGTGAGTTGTTTTGGCAGTCACGTACAGGTGCCGCCACATTGCTGTTTTCGCACTTGATTTGATGTGCGAACACTAGTAATGAATCAACTACATCGGCTGTTTTCCTACTCTCCGCATCGACCGCTAGCTTCTATGCGCGAAAAATCGCTAACAGTAAATCGCAAAAATATTGTATGGCGAATAGCATCTAAAGGCAAATTTATCGAAATGGAATACATTATTCGAAAAAATATTTGGTAGTGATTGTGCACAATGGTGACTACTATTAAGCCTACCAAATATTTTTTCAGTAAATGCTTTCTATTTCAAGTAATTCAAGTTTAGATGCTTTTCACCATACAAAATAAAATGGATTTACTCCTGCTGATCAACTGTGGGTGTGCGCCAAGCGGGTAGTCCATTAACCCGTTAACGCCCAAGGTGTCTCACAATTCAAATCTTCAAATAAATTTGTTATCAAAGGTCATGTTCCAATAAAATAAACATGATTTGACGAAAAAATGGAAGTCTATGGTGTAGTTCCAAGAAATTCTTGATTATAGGTCTTCAATATCTGATAATTTTCTCGAGCTCTATTTCAGCACAGCTTCTACGCTATCGTTATATTCTGATCCGTATAGATATAATACAGCTCTAAACAAGTGAGAGAGATGATAACCACTCAAAAAGAATAGAAAAAGAACTTTTAAATTGGGGCAGAAATATAACCCGATAAACGCCTAAAAGTATGCAATGTATGGTCCTTGTAATTTCATGTTGTTTCGACTTGCTCAAATTTATTTTTTGTAACAAATCAAATAAAGAGTGCCCACTATGTGTAGCATGACCAAACGTTAAAATACCGTAGAAGTTAGATTTTACACAGATAATGATTTCTAATAAAGTAATTGAGTTTTTCCTTTAGTACCCCTCAAACTCTACGTACTCACCATACGTAAACTTTTCAGAAATGTTGCATGTTTTTAAAAGAAAATCGTGTTAAATACAGTTCCTTTTTTAATGTGTATCCTTTGGCGGATACGTATTTCGACCTCAACTATAAGGTCGTCTTCAGTGTCTCGTACTTACAGGTATTCCACTAACACACCCAGGTTCAACATCATTCCATGTTTCGATATAAAATTTCAACCAGATATACTCTACACGGCCTCTCCACTTATGTTTGCACTACTCCATGATTTTTGATTCGTGAACAATATGTGGGTTTAATGGTGCTAGTCTGGGCACTATCAATGTTACAACCACCCAAAAATTCAATTTTATTCGGTCTACCAATTGCAATTTAGAATTACGTACAAAAGTCTGAAAAACATAACGCATTCCCGATAGAAATCCCTGAAGGAATTCCGAGAGGATTTACTGAAGGAATTCTGAGAGGCATATCTGATAGAATTCTGAGGGAATCTCAGCTCAAAGCTTGATAGGAAATAATCCTGTGAAATAATCACAGGAGAAATCCGAGCAAGGATCCCGGCTCGTAGCAAGAATTCCATTAGGATTCTCTGAATATGTTTCGCCAGAAAACTTTGAAAGTATGAAATCTGTAAAGTAATTCATTAAAGAACGGTGGTTAAAATTTCTGAAAGAATTCTTTCATGATTTTCTAAAGCAATTCTGCCAGAAAACTCCAAAGTTTTTCGTGAAGGAATCCTGTAAAGATTACCTGATGGAATTCTTAGAGAGATGATCATGATTCCTGATGACTTCTGGTCCTGCCGATCAGAAGCTGAGCAGGTATTCCTGTAAGAACCATAGAAGATGTCTCTATGATCTAGGATTGCCTGAAAAAAAAATCTCGGAAGAAATCTATATTTTTTCATATTTTTCTTTCGGGAGGCATCCCTTAAAGAGTCACAGCAGGAATCCGGGAAGGAATCTCTGAAAGGATTCCAGCACAAATCCCAGAAGGAATGCATTAAAAGAATAACTAAAAGAATCACAGCAATCTCGAAAGCAATATCTGAAGGAATCCTTGGAATAAACCTGGGAAAATTCTCGAAAGGAACACCAGACGAAATCCTGGAAAGAATTCCTGAAGGTATCTAAAAAAAACCTCAGCAGGTAGAGGTACTGTCTTCTTTGCCCTCTATTCCAACCCTCTATCATAACCTTCAACCCTACTATCTGCCATACCCTCTACCCTATACTCTACCATAACCACTGAATTATCTTTACCGTACCCTCTAGTCTATATTGTGCTTAATCGTACCGTCTACCCTACTCTCTAACCTAACCTTTTCGCACCCTCAACCCAACTCTCTATCCTTCCCACTTCCCTACCGTCTACCCTATCCTCTACCCTAACCTTCTACTCCACTCCCTCTACTGTATCCTTCACCCAAACCCTCTAGCAGACCGCCTTCTCCACCGTTTATCCTACTCACTACCCTACCATACTCATCAAGCCTGATCAATAGATACCCATATTGCATGGTATCATAGCTCAAACTACCATTCCATAGTTGCCATCTTGGATATGGTCCGCCATCTTGGATTTAAAAATAGGGTCAAATATCGATTTTTGACTTCTACTCATGGAGCCCGGTCGATAAACACCTTGGATATCTTGGATATGGTCAGCCATCTTGGATTTCAAAATGGCGTCGGATATTCATGTTTGAGTTCTACCAATGAAGCCCGATCGATAGATACCCATATTGCATGGCATCATTGCTCAAACTTGTTAAATGTCGATTTTTGACTTCTACTCATCAAGCCCGATCGATAGATACTAATGTTGCGTGGTATTATAGCTCAAACTACCATTCCGTGGCCGCCATCTTGGATATGGTCCACCATCTTGGATTTGAAAATAGGGTCAAATATCGATTTTTGACTTCTACTCATGAAGCTCGATCGATAGATACCCATATTGCATGGTATCATAGCTCAATCTACCATTCCGTGGCCGCCATCTTGGACATGGTCCGCCATCTTATTTTTCAAAATGCCGTCGGATATTCATTTTTGAGTTCTACTAATGAAGCCCGATCGATAGATACCCATATTGCATAGTATCATAGCTCAAACTCTCATTCTGTGGCCGCCATCTTGGATTCTGGTCCGCCATCTTGGATTTAAAAATGGCGTTAAATATCGATTTTTGACTTCTACTCATCAAGCCCGATCGATAGATACCCATATTGCATGGTATTACATATCAAACTACCATTCCATGGTCGCCATCTTGGATATGGTCCGCCATATTGGATTTCAAAATGGCGTCGGATATTCATTTTTAAGTTCTACTTATGAAGCCCGATCGATAGATACCCATATTGCATAGTATCCGAAGCAGCATTGCCGTTAAAAAGCATATATTCTGGAGTTTTGACCGCCATTTTGGAACCTAAGCCGCCATCTTGAATTCCAATAACCCTACTACCACATCCATATCCTAAGGAATGTATATGGCAAATTTGATTGAAATTTCTTGACGCATTCCAGGATTATGCCGGTACATTGATACATATATACATACGTACATACATATCAACATACAAATAGACAAACATACAAACATATAAACATACAATCATACATACATTGACTTTTGTATGTATTGATAAACAACTCTGCCGAAGAAGTGAATTATAAATCATAAATTATTGTCACGATTCCAGGGAAATACATTATTTTCGCATAGATCTCATAGATCGTGACAATATGTAATCTTTGCAGTATCGTTTACGCCACCTAGTGAACCATTCACAAACTATATTGCCCACTATGAGCAAGGTATGGGTGTGGAGAGCATCTTCTCTGAAGAAAGTATTCTAAAATTTTGCATAATTCTGGAGATATTCACATCAAAAGAACTGTCCTATTTATAGGACGCTGGGCGGATATGGGTTAAGCTTTTAATGCAAGTACATCAATGCAAACATTTGCCCCATACTTGGGGAAAAAATCGCAAATGATAAAAGATAGTTTAATGGTATAAAGTTCATTTATTTCAAGTTAATTCATGTTTATCCTTCCACCATAGCCACGAAATGTGTTTCTTTCTATTTATAGCATTACATCCCAAAAGGAATACGGCTTGGTTCTCAGTTTTTGTGAACAATGTATTTAATGAATACCTCGATAAATACTTCCAAATACTATAATAATATTATAGCTTTTTTCAGTGTTACTTAAGTTGTCAAAATACATTATGAAGTAATCATGGAGATATGTGTAGACTATTTCAGAAATTATAAATACACTCTGTTGTCATATCTTAATATGATATTAATGAGATATTCAAAGAGTTTCCGCAATGGAGTTATGGAAAAGCAGTGGGTATTATGATACTCGGCCTAATTTAAACAGCATTGTTAAAGCAAAACTTTGTAAAATTTTGTTGCATAAGTTAGAAAACGATAAAACAGTTACCCACAGTTTTGCTCAAACAGCATTAAATTAGGCAAGGAATCCTGATAACCACGCCTTTTGCGTCATTCCAAAGTAGAAATGGAGAATCTACCTTCTCGCTATACATAAATTCAGCGCTTTACAACAGTCTAGTACTTCATTGATTGCGTCCTTTAGGTGGAAATTCGTCCTGTTTTAGGCGCAAAATGATGCAAACATGTTTTGTACACATGTCGTTTTTAAAGTTTGGATCACTAGCGTTGTTAATGATTCATAGCATAGGCATACAATGTGGAATCATCTAGAGAATAGTGCTCATTTAGTTTAGGAATATATGCAATTCCCATAATTCATTTTTTTTTGTCCATACTATCGTTTCAGTTTGCAAATTTTGGGTGAAAACTGTATTAATATTCTGCAATAGAGCATTTATTATTGGAAAATCTTGAAAATAAAAACTGCTTGAGATCAAATTTTGCTCTTCACATTTCCATTTGCAACATCCAGAAATCGAAAGATCTGAAAATTACTGCTCAAGATCAAAATCAGTTCTTTCATACATTCATCTATAACATCCGAATGTTGTAAGATCTGAAAACTACTATTCAAGATCAAAATTAGTTCTTTCACACACTCATCTACAACATGGCGGGACCAAACCGACACAACTACCATAAGCCTCAAACATTATGGATAACGTAGAACTTGATGCTCTTGTTACCTCCTATTTTCAGATATGAGTCGTAGTGCCGTGGTAATGTAATGTCATAAGTTCAATTCTAGTCGTGGCTATGATTATTTTTTTACTCTAACCCATCTGTCAGATCATTTTTTGATATTGGTTTGATCTTCTACAGCCCAGATCTCCACAGATTTTAGATTATTGATCTTATAATATCTAAATGAGATATTATTATGTTCTTCCCCATACTAATTTTTGATCTTTTATCTCTTATGTAAAACAAACCAATAGCTAATAATGATTTTGAGTACTTCATTGAGTGATATCAAATGATGATATTGTTTTGGTTTTTTCTTCTATTCTGGATGCTTACACTTCCTTTCGATTTTTCGCGCATAGAAGCTAGCGCCACATTGGTCGATGCGGAGAGTAGGAAAACAGCCGATGTAGTTAATTCATTGTCATGATATTATGAAGAACAATCGAGTTTTCTAACAATTTACTTCATGCTTCAAATTTGCATTTGCACAAAGGTGTTTTTAATAATTTCAACATTATTTATCCATAACTACCAAAACAAATCTGATTTTTTATCATATTCACTTTCTCAACAAGTTGTTTATGAATGTCTTCATCAAAACCCGAAAAAAATCAATATAGCCATTTCCACAACATTTTTTTTGAGATCAAGTTTCTTATTGTTTTAAGGTTTTTACGCAACATAAGAACTACCACGCAGTGTGAACTGAGTGATGGATTTCCATGAAAATCGTTGAAGCTGTTACGTCTGTTTGTCTGTGCTATTATCTTTTTCCTTAAAGCCAATCTAAGTTCTCATTTTTTGAGTCAAAAACATTTTGAGATTTTGTGAAATGTTTTGAAATGATTTGAAAATTTTTGAAATGTTTTGATTTTTAAATATTCTTTAGGAAAATTGCATTTTTCGTGTTACTTTTGGAAAAAATAATGCTTGTGTTCAATGGACTACCCGCTTTGTGCGCAGCCACAGTTGATCAGCAGGAGTAAATCAATTTAATTTTGTATGGCGAAATGATGATGATGATGATTGTGTACCCACCATCAGCGCAAGGATTACCTATGGCTGCAGAGTCATACCGGAACGGAATGATCTACCTGATGGTTTGTTGTAGCAGGGTAAGCTAAATTCACTGGAGACCTTCGGAAAACAACATGATAATTGTTATCTCGTGACAAAGTCTGGCCACCCCACGAACATTTGCCCGGAAACCAGTTCATTTAACTTCCTTTGGCTACCCCTCCGAAATCCCCATATATGTCATGTTCAAATATAAAAAGTAAGTATAAGGAACGAACTCACCGGGTAATCCTGACCAGCTGGTTTTCTATGTTTGGCTTTGGTCTCAGCATGCAAACGGTCCAACCATATTAAATGTGCACTCGTTCACACCACTCGCTGATTCTCCGATCGTCCATCGAAGAATCCGAAAAAAAATACATAAGCGAGAATACCCGACGCACTGAAAAACAATCTCTTGGATACTAGCATTTCCGAACTCGGAATAACGACGAACACGAGCACCACGATGCGGGCAATGTGGTCTCTTGCCACCGAGCCATCGTCGATCGTTTACACAAAGTGCGAACAAAAAACACAAAGAAAAATACGAAAACGCGGGAACGACGAAATGTGGTAAGTTTCAGCCTCCGCGCCCTGCTTGTCACTGACGACCGACGACCGTTCACTCTTCCATCAGCGTTCCACTCAAGTACGAACAAAAACACAAAGAAAAATGCAAAAACGCGGTAAAGACGAAATGCGGCATGTTTCAGCCTCCGCACCCTGCTTGTCACTGATTTAATTTTGTATGGCGAAATGCATCTAAACTTGAATTACTTGAATGAATTACCTACATCGGCTGTTTTCCTACTCTCCGCATCGACCAATGTGACGCTAGCTTCTATGCGCGAAAAATCACTAAAAGTAAATCGCAAAAATATTGTATGGCGAATAGCATCTAAAGGCAAATTTATCGAAGTGGAACACATTATTCGAAAAAATATTTGGTAGTGGTTGTGCACAATGGTGACCACTATTAAGCCTACCAAATATTTTTTCGGGAAAAGCTTTGTAATGGACTACCCGCTTTGCGCGCAGCCACAGTTGATCAGCAGGAGTAAATCAATTTAATTTTGTATGGCGAAATGCTTCTAAACTTGAATGGACTACCCGCTTTGCGTGCAGCCACAGTTGATCAGCAGGAGTAAATCAATTTAATTTTGTATGGCGAAATGCATCTAAACTCAAATTACTTGAAATAGAAAGCTTTTCCCGAAAAAATATTTGGTAGCCTTAATAGTGGTCACCATTGTGCACAACCACTACCAAATATTTTTTAGAATAATGTGTTTCACTTCGAGAATTTTGCCTTTAGATTGTATTCACCATACAATATTTTTGCGATTTACTTTTAGCGATTTTTCGCGCATAGAAGCTAGCGCCACATTGGTCGATGCGGAGAGTAGGAAAACAGCCGATGTATGTAATTCATTACTTGAAATACAAAGCTTTTCCAGAAAAAATATTTGGTAGGCTTGATAGTGGTCACCATTGTGCACAACCACTACCAAATATTTTTTCGAATAATGTGTTCCACTTTGAAGAATTTGCCTTTAGATGGTATTCGCCATACAATATTTTTGCGATTTACTTTTAGCGATTTTTCGCGCATAGAAGCTAGCGCCACATTGGTCGATGCGGAGAGTAGGAAAACAGCCGATGTAGGTAATTCATTCAAGTAATTCAAGTTTAGATGCATTTCGCCATACAAAATTAAATTGATTTACTCCTGCTGATCAACTGTGGCTGCGCGCAAAGCGGGTAGTCCATTACTTGAAATAGAAAGCTTTTACTGTAAAACAATATTTGGTAGGCTTAATAGTAGTCACCATTGTGCACAACCACTACCAAATATTTTTTCGAATAATGTATTCCACTTCGATAAATTTGACTTTAGATGCTATTCGCCATACAATATTTTTGCGATTTACTTTTAGCAATTTTTCGCGCATAGAAGCTAGCGCCACATTGATCGATGCGGAGAGTAGGAAAACAGCCGATGTAGTTAATTCATTGTTTGGTATCGTGCAGAAAAGTAAGCCGTTACCATACCGAAACGGCAAGTATAAAAAATAATATTATATAGTGCCGAGTTGCAAAAAATATTTTTAGATATGCTTAACAATCCTAGCTATCAGATATAAAAAAAATGTTCAAACTATACAGCTATAAGAAAGGAAAAAAAACTCATAATACAATATTATATTTCCAAACAGTATGTAAGTTACTGTAAGATACGAAAAGGTATTTTTCGACTGGTAAAAGTAATTTTCATTGGGATATTTGATCAAGAACTATTATTACGGGCATTCTAAACGCAAAAGCTTTTGTTCTAAATTTATCAGCAAATCCAGTAGCAGCAAACGTTAAGCAAACGAATGTCTTAATTACTGTTTACTGTATTCGTTTTGTGTTATGACAAGTTATACCATTCGAATGGACTACCCGCTTGGCGCACACCCACAGTTGATCAGCAGGAGTAAATCCATTTTATTTTGTATGGTGAAAAGCATCTAAACTTGAATTATTTGAAATAGAAAGCTTTTACTGAAAAAATATTTGGTAGGCTTAATAGTAGTCACCATTGTGCACAACCACTACCAAATATTTTTTCGAATGATGTATTCCACTTCGATAAATTTGTCTTTAGATGCTATTCGCCATACAATATTTTTGAGATTTACTTTTAGCGATTTTTCGCGCATAGAAGCTAGCGCCACATAGGTCGATGCGGAGAGTAGGAAAACAGCCGATGTAGTTAATGAATTATCATATGATCTGAAAAAATGAATTAAATTAAATTAAATGTTTTCAGGAACGCTAAGAAACTGCGTGGTAGTTCTTATGTTGCGTAAAAAAACCTTAAAACAATAAGAAACTTGATCTCAAAAAAAAAAATGTTGTGGAAATGGCTATATTGATTTTTTTTCGGGTTTTGATGAAAACATTCATAAACAGCTTATTGAGAAAGTGAATATGATAAAAAATCAGATTAATTTTGGTAGTTATGGATAAATAATGTTGAAATTATTAAAAACACCTTTATGCAAATGCAAATTTGAAGCATGAAGTAAATGGACTACCCGCTTTGCGCGCAGCCACAGTTGATCAGCAGGAGTAAATCAATTTGATTTTGTATGGCGAAATGCATCTAAACTTGAATTACTTGAAATACAAAGCTTTTCCCGGAAAAATATTTGGTAGGCTTAATAGTGGTCACCATTGTGCACAACCACTACCAAATACTTTTTCGAATAATGTGTTCCACTTTGAAGAATTTGCCTTTAGATGCTATTCGCCATACAATATTTTTGCGATTTACTTTTAGCGATTTTTCGCGCATAGAAGCTAGCGCCACATTGGTCGATGCGGAGAGTAGGAAAACATCCGATGCAGGTAATTAATTGTTAGAAAACTCGATTATTCTTCATAATATCATGACAATGAATTAACTACATCGGCTGTTTCCTACTCTCCGCATCGACCAATGTGGCGCTAGCTTTCTCTCTCTCTTCTTGGCGTAACGTCCTCATTGGGACAAAGCCTGCTTCTCAGCTTAGTGTTCTATGAGCACTTCCACAGTTATTAACTGAGAGCTTCCTCTGCCAATGACCATTTAGCATGTGTATATCGTGTGGCAGGCACGAAGATACTCTGTGCCCAAGGAAGTCAAGGAAATTTCCTTTACGAAAAGATCCTGGACCGACCGGGAATCGAACCCGTCACCCTCAGCATGGTCATGCTGAATACCCGTGCGTTTACCGCCTCGGCTATATGGGCCCTGTCGTGGCGCTAGCTTCTATGCGCGAAAAATCGCTAAAAGTAAATCGCAAAAATATTGTATGGCGAATACAATCTAAAGGCAAATTTCTCGAAGTGGAACACATTATTCGAAAAAATATTTGGTAGTGGTTGTGCACAATGGTGACCACTATTAAGGCTACCAAATATTTTTTTAGTAAAAGCTTTCTATTTCAAGTTATTCAAGTTTAGATGCATTTCGCCATACAAAATTAAATTGATTTACTCCTGCTGATCAACTGTGGCTGCGCGCAAAGCGGGTAGTCCATTAACTACATCGGCTGTTTTCCTACTCTCCGCATCGACCAATGTGGCGCTAGCTTCTATGCGCGAAAAATCACTAAGAGTAAATCGCAAAAATATTGTATGGCGAATAGCATCTAAAGGCGAATTTATCGAAGTGGAATACATTATTCGAAAAAATATTTGGTAGTGGTTGTGCACAATGGTGACTACTATTAAGCCTACCAAATATTTTTTCAGTAAAAGCTTTCTATTTCAAGTAATTCAAGTTTAGATGCTTTTCACCATACAAAATAAAATTGATTTACTCCTGCTGATCAACTGTGGGTGTGCGCCAAGCGGGTAGTCCATTAACTACATCGGCTGTTTTCCTACTCTCCGCATCGACCAATGTGGCGCTAGCTTCTACGTGCGAAAACTCGCTAAAAGTAAATCGCAAAAATATTGTATGGCGAATAGCATCTGAAGGCAAATTTATCGAAATGGAATACATCATTCGAAAAAATATTTGGTAGTGGTTGTGCACAATGGTGACTACTATTAAGCCTACCAAATAGTTTTTCAGTAAAAGCTTTCTATTTCAAGTAATTCAAGTTTAGATGCTTTTCACCATACAAAATAAAATGGATTTACTCCTGCTGATCAACTGTGGGTGTGCGCCAAGCGGGTAGTCCATTCATTTATTAACCTTCCTTGGGTGAAAACAAACAGAACAAAACTCAGACGACCCGAATCGGACCATCCGTTCGCAAGTTGTGCGCGGTCCCACGTATACCACTGCATTTTATATAGATTGTTTTAAAGAGTTTCCAATCTAATAAAACAAATACTATTGAAAAACGTCACTGTTTAGTAAAATTATAAATTCAGTAAAAATTTGATCAATTTTGAGGATTTTCAAATCTATGTATAGTGGCAGATTTTGCCAGATTTTTAATAACGGACTTGCCAGATAAGTTCTAAAATATAGTGGCAACCCTGGTTGTGCATAATGATGACCGGTTTGGTGCCTACCAAATATTTTTTCGGTAAAAGCTTGTCATTTCGAGAAATTCGAGTTTAGATGCTTTTCGCCATACAAAATAAAATGGATTTACTCCTGCTGATCAACTGTGGGTGCGCGTCAAGCTGGTAGTCCATTGATCACTTTAAAACAACTTTTGCGGATAACATCAGTGCCAATTCAAATATTGCTAAAAGAATCTCTGTTAAACCAGTACGCTGTGAATCTACATGGAACCATGTGACAGAATTTTGTTCAACAAATTTGAACTTTAAGTTAAATAACTCCAAATATCAAAAAATTGGAAATGTAATAATGGGGCGAAATTGATCAGTACACAATGGACTACCCGCTTGACGCGCAGCCACAGTTGATCAGCAGGAGTAAATCCATTTAATTTTGTATGGCGAAAAGCATCTAAACTTGAATTACTTGAAATAGAAAGCTCTTCCTACAAAAATATTTGGTAGGCATAATAGTAGTGTCCATTGTGCACAACCACTACCAAATATTATTTCGAATAATGTGTTCCCCTTCGAGAAATTTGCCTTTAGATGCTATTCGCCATACAATATTTTTGCGATTTACTTTTAGCGGTTTTTCGCGCATAGAAGCTAGCGCCACATTGGTTGATGCGGAGAGTAGGAAAACAGCCGATGCAGGTAATGGACTACCCGCTTTGCGCGCAGCCACAGTTGATCAGCAGGAGTAAATCAATTTAATTTTGTATGGCGAAATGCATCTAAACTTGAATTACTTGAAATACAAAGCTTTTCCCGAAAAAATATTTGGTAGGCTTAATAGTGGTCACCATTGTGCACAACCACTACCAAATATTTTTTCGAATAATGTATTCCACTTCGATAAATTTGCCTTTAGATGCTATTAGCCATACAATATTTTTGCGATTTACTTTTAGCGATTTTTCGCGCATAGAAGCTAGCGCCACATTGGTCGATGCGGAGAGTAGGAAAACAGCCGATGTAGGTAATTCATTAATTAAGCATCGGTCGGAAAGGGAAATTTTCTTCTCCGCTTAATTTTGCTCTCCTAAACCAGAATAAAGCGTTCAAAATCTTTTAACTAGTGAATTTAATACTTAAAATGCCAAATTAAATTTTAAAATTCCCCCTTAAACGCCTAAAGGTAGACAATTTCATTTGAAATAAGCGTTTACCTCCTCGGCTATATGGGCCCTGTCGTGGCGCTAGCTTCTATGCGCGAAAAATCGCTAAAAGTAAATCGCAAAAATATTGTATGGCGAATACAATCTAAAGGCAAATTTCTCGAAGTGGAACACATTATTCGAAAAAATATTTGGTAGTGGTTGTGCACAATGGTGACCACTATTAAGGCTACCAAATATTTTTTAGTAAAAGCTTTCTATTTCAAGTTATTCAAGTTTAGATGCATTTCGTCATACAAAATTAAATTGATTTACTCCTGCTGATCAACTGTGGCTGCGCGCAAAGCGGGTAGTCCATTAACTACATCGGCTGTTTTCCTACTCTCCGCATCGACCAATGTGGCGCTAGCTTCTATGCGCGAAAAATCACTAAAAGTAAATCGCAAAAATATTGTATGGCGAATAGCATCTAAAGGCGAATTTATCGAAGTGGAATACATTATTCGAAAAAATATTTGGTAGTGGTTGTGCACAATGGTGACTACTATTAAGCCTACCAAATATTTTTTCAGTAAAAGCTTTCTATTTCAAGTAATTCAAGTTTAGATGCTTTTCACCATACAAAATAAAATGGATTTACTCCTGCTGATCAACTGTGGCTGCGCGAAAAGCGGGTAGTCCATTGTGCCATATAGTAGTTGGATTCTTTGCGTGCAATGGACTACCCGCTTGACGCGCAGCCACAGTTGATCAGCAGGAGTAAATCCATTTAATTTTGTATGGCGAAAAGCATCTAAACTTGAATTACTTGAAATAGAAAGCTTTTACTGAAAAAATATTTGGTAGACTTAATAGTAGTCACCATTGTGCACAACCACTACCAAATATTTTTTCGAATAATGTATTCCATTTCGATAAATTTGCCTATAGATGCTATTCGCCATACAATATTTTTGCGAGTTACTTTTAGCGATTTTTCGCGCATAGAAGCTAGCGCCACATGTGTCGATGCGGAGAGTAGGAAAACAGCCGATGTAGTTAATTCATATAAGAAATCTTTAAAACATCATTTCGTAAAAACACCGTTTCTCGAGAATGGCTTAACGGATCTTCGTGAAATTTTGTTGGTAGTTGCACAACCCCTTAAGCTTCATGGTCAGTCTTTCTCTTTTTTGATATTGTGCATTTAGCCGAAATGGCGATCGAAAAACCTCGGAATTTTTCGATTTTTCAAAATTTTAAATCAATGCCCCTACCCTGTCCCAGGAGGGAAAGGGTCAAAACTTCAGATTTGTGAGTTTCTAGTTGGGAGCAATGGACTACCCGCTTTGCGCGCACCCACAGTTGATCAGCAGGAGTAAATCAATTTAATTTTGTATGGCGAAATGCATCTAAACTTGAATTACTTGAAATACAAAGCTTTTCCCGAAAAAATATTTGGTTGGCTTAATAGTGGTCACCATTGTGCACAACCACTACCAAATATTTTTTCGAATAATGTGTTCCACTTTGAAGAATTTGCCTTTAAATGGTATTCGCCATACAATATTTTTGCGATTTATTTTTAGCGATTTTTCGCGCATAGAAGCTAGCGCCACATTGGTCGATGTGGAGAGTAGGAAAACAACCGATGTAGCTAATTCATCAGAAAAAGACAAATTTGGAGCTGGGCAAAACAAAAATGTCGGACCGTGTAATTCAGATTGTGTCTACAATGAATGGACTACCCGCTTGGCGCACACCCACAGTTGATCAGCAGGAGTAAATCCATTTTATTTTGTATGGCGAAAAGCATCTAAACTTGAATTACTTGAAATAGAAAGCTTTTACTGAAAAAATATTTGGTAGGCCTAATAGTAGTCACCATTGTGCACAACCACTACCAAATATTTTTTCGAATAATGTATTCCACTTCGATAAATTTGCCTTTAGATGCTATTCGCCATACAATATTTTTGCGATTCACTTTTAGCGATTTTTCGCGCATAGAAGCTAGCGCCACATTGGTCGATGCGGAGAGTAGGAAAACGGCCGATGTAGTTAATGGACTACCCGCTTGGCGCACACCCACAGTTGATCAGCAGGAGTAAATCCATTGTATTTTGTATGGTGAAAAGCATATAAACTTGAATTACTTGAAATAGAAAGCTTTTACTGAAAAAGTATTTGGTAGGCTTAATAGTAGTCACCATTGTGCACAGCCACTACCAAATATTTTTTCGAATAATGTATTCCACTTCGATAAATTTGCCTTTAGATGCTATTCGCCATACAATATTTTTGCGATTTACTTTTAGCGATTTTTCGTGCATAGAAGCTAGCGCCACATTTGTCGATGCGGAGAGTAGGAAAACAGCCGATGTAGTTAATTCATTCATTTATTAACTACATCGGCTGTTTTCCTACTCTCCGCATCGACCAATGTGTCGCTAGCTTCTATGCGCGAAAAATCGCTAAAAGTAAATCGCAAAAATATTGTATGGCGAATAGTATCTAAAGGCAAATTTATCGAAGTAGAATACATTATTCGAAAAAATATTTGGTAGCGGTTGTGCACAATGGTGACTACTATTAAGCCTACCAAATACTTTTTAGTATAAGCTTTCTATTTCAAATAATTCAAGTTTAGATGCTTTTCACCATAAAAAAATAAAATGGATTTACTCCTGCTGATCAACTGTGAGTGTGCGCCAAGCGGGTAGTCCATTGAAAGCTAGTTTTAATAAGTAAAAAAGTTTGCACCGCACAGCACTAAAATGTGTAAGACCTACTCATTAGTGCATAATGGACTACCCGCTTTGCGCGCAGCCACAGTTGATCAGCAGGAGTAAATCCATTTTATTTTGTATGGTGAAAAGCATCTAATCTTGAATTACTTGAAATAGAAAGCTTTTACTGAAAAAATATTTAGTAGGCTTAATAGTAGTCACCATTGTGCACAACCACTACCAAATATTTTTTCGAATAATGTATTCCACTTCGATAAATTTGCCTTTAGATGCTATTCGCCATACAATATTTTTTCGATTTACTTTTAGCGATTTTTCGCGCATAGAAGCTAGCGCCACATTGGTCGATGCGGAGAGTAGGAAAACAGCCGATGTAGTTAATTCATTTCCAGACCCCTCAAAAATGTGTACCGTAATCCGGGGACAAATGGATTAAATGCTTTGGCTGTTTTCCTACTCTCCGCATTGACCAATGTGGCGCTAGCTTCTATGCGCGAAAAATCGCTAAAAGTAAATCGCAAAAATATTGTATGGCGAATAGCATCTAAAGGCGTATTTCTCGAAGTGAAACACATTATTCGAAAAAATATATGGTAGCGGTTGTGGTGCATAATGATGACCGGTTTGGTGCCTATCCAGTGTACGCAGAATATGGCACCGCAAGCGAAAAAACAGGCAACAAAGAAGGCACGGCAACAACGCTTTGTTTTTTCGTTAGCAGATAATGACAAAATCGCTCCCGAGTTTGTTCACAACAAAAACGGTTGGAATATTTGTCTCGTTCTATTCAGATCGTGATTTTCGTATTGTTATACTACTGGAACTCGACTCTGAGGTTTGCAAGAGTATTAATTCGTCCAAATTGAAACGTCTTATGACCCCGGGAGCTCTCGTCGTCCCAGACGGGGACTAACCTAAACCCCAAGCGGCTGGTACCAGCCACGGCCGCTTCCGGGGTGGGCACTCATGGCCTCTTTTCTCCCGGGTCCCAGGGCGTATCACAGGTGGGGAAGTTTCGGATGTGGGAAGCCTAACTATTTAAACTTGACTTACGTTTGTTTATTGCGGTGATCAGGGTGGTGCGGCGAATACGGGAAACACTGCTAGTCGCGAAGATCTACATCTCGAAATCCGATCGACACGTGGCCGCTCGATCGTAGGGTACTGGTTGGTTGATGGTGGCAGCTTCTTCCATGGCGGTACGTGGGCGGAACGTGGCCAAGGGACCCCTGGCTGGCGTGGCACACACCCTGGGGCCACTTGCTCGTCGTGCGAGGGGGCGTGGTATGGCCGGTTGTACCCGCCTACGGGTAGTAGGAGGTTGTAGGACTTGCCGGTTTCCGTCGGGCGATGAAGCACGAGAACTTGGCTGACCGGACCCGTAGCAGGATACGAATTGGCCACTTAATTGTCGGTGGCGAAGAAGGGGGGGGGGGCAGAACGTTCCCGTTGCCGTCACAGTCCCGACGATGCGATGGTCGGAAAGTTGCCGGTTTCCGTCCAGCGTTAGATGGCTTGGTCCGACTTTTTCACGTGGCTACACACTGGTCGGTAACCCGTTGATTGGTCACGGGGAGGGGGGGGGGGTAGCGTTCCCCGTCTGCTAGCTGAATTCTTCACGGGCACCGGTGTTCTCGGCGATGGAACCCACCTGCGGTCAACGACGTTGGTCTGGACTTCGTCTACAATCCGCGGCAGACCCGGACTGGCGAGCGGTCTTCCGCCCGTAGCTTGAAGGGACCACCTGCTAGGTCTTTCTCCTTCTGCTTTTGCACACCGACCGCCTAATCGCTCTTCGTGACCCTTCTTCGTACAATCGACACTCATAGCCTGAAGCAATGACACTCAATCCAGTTTCCGCATCATTGCAGCCGACTTCAGTGTGGCTGCACTCATCGACTACACGCATGTCGTTTTGTTTTTCGCCCGCCCCACCACACCATTCAAATGAATCGTTGAAAAACTGAACATCATGTTGCCCTACCGTCCCACATCAACATTTACAAACAAAATGTTACTGTTCGGTAACAAAATGCTAATGAATTCAATGATGTGGGTCGAAAATTTCAGCAGAAAAGTCGAAATATCGGCACACGCACGGCAAGCGATGTTTGTTTTATTGCTCTCATCGCCTGACATACGTTTGTTGCGGAGCACCTTTGTTACCAACATGCACCGCTTAGGACAAAGCGTTTGTTTTTCGGTGTGATCCGTTTTTCGTACCCTGTGCCTATCAAATATTTTTTCGGTAAAAGCTTGTCATTTCGAGAAATTCGAGTTTAGATGCTTTTCGCCATACAAAATAAAATAGATTTACTCCTGCTGATCAACTGTGGGCGCGCGTCAAGCTGGTAGTCCATTGATCACTTTAAAACAACTTTTGCGGATAACATTAGTGCCAATGAACTAACTACATCGGCTATTTTCCTACTCTCCGCATCGACCAATGTGGCGCTAGCTTCTATGCGTAAAAAATCGCTAAAAGTAAATCGCAAAAATATTGTATGGCGAATACCATCTAAAGGCAAATTCTTCAAAGTGGAACACATTATTCGAAAAAATATTTGGTAGTGGTTGTGCACAATGGTGACCACTATTAAGCCTACCAAATATTTTTTCGGGAAAAGCTTTGTATTTCAAGTAATTCAAGTTTAGATGCATTTCGCCATACAAAATTAAATTGATTTACTCCTGCTGATCAACTGTGGCTGCGCGCAAAGCGGGTAGTCCATTCAAATATTGCTAAAAGAATTTCTGTAAAACCAGTACGCTGTGAATCTCCATGGAACCATGTGACAGAATTTTGTTCAACAAATTTGAATTTTAAGTTAAATAACTCCAAATATCAAAAAATTGGAAATGTAATAATGGGGCGAAATTGATCAGTACACAATTAAGCATCGGTCGGAAAGGAAAATTTTCTTCTCCGCTTAATTTTGCTCTCCTAAACCAGAATAAAGCGTTCAAAATCTTTTAACTAGTGAATTTAATACTTAAAATGCCAAATTAAATTTTAAAATTCCCCCTTAAACGCCTAAAGGTAGGCAATTTCATTTGAAATAAGTGATTTCTTTACACTAAATGACTATTTCATTATAAAATGAACTTTTTCATAACTATTTCATGTTCTGATTAGCTACATAACTTCCCAACCAAGGTTCCACAAAAATGTTAAAGCAGAGAATTTACGGGAAGTCCTATTATCAATCGATTGTTTAGTAGCGATGATTTCAACTAAATGTGAAACACATAGCAAATTCCTCGAAAAAATAAGGCAAAACTAACTTTCTACTAAAAATTTAAAAGTCTACACTCATCTCTAGACAGCTACAAACCAGATAACGTAAAAAGTTTAAGATCATAACGACGCTTAAGAGTTCCTAGTATGGAATTACAATCTAGTACCCGAATGATCAATTTCACCCCGCTGATCAATTTGACCCCGGTTTACGGTAACAGTTATACATTGACAAAATCAGCTCCTGCGTCCACAAAATCGTGAAATTCACAATATTTTTGTACGGCAATCTAGCTATGTTTACTAGTGACTTTAGTAAACTAAAAAAAAATCACTCATTTTTTGAGCTAAAATGAGACAACACAAAAAAGAGAAAATAGCATTTCCAGCGCTACCGCCGTCCCAAATGCGAAAGTCTCATCTCATCAGCAGGGTTACTTTGGCCTCAGGGTCATTTTTGCACCAAACCGTAAAGTGCATCGGCGAGCTGCTGTCAACGTGATGCAAAAGGAAGGTTTAGCAGTACTATAATATTCTTCATCATGTCAAAAATATTATACCCCTAATTAACGAACACCATACACGGACCGTACTGTAGACGATTCAATAATACCACATACTGTTCTAATGGATAAGCTATTTTACAAGACGTTCTACCGGTGGGCCGTTCAATGTTATTGTTTAAATTTGATGTTTTTGTTTTCGCAAAAAGTAGCATAACATGTGGTGAGCGCCAATCAGATTTTTGCTGGCAGAGATGTTTCGGTTTCTAATGCGGCATGTGTCAATCCCCCGAGCTTATGATTGTTGAAGTACATCGAAGTAGTCTTGAAATCAGTTAATCTAAGTAGTCATAATTTGATTGTCAGAAAAATAAATGTATTCCTTAAGTTACCGTAGAACAAGCTACACGCGTTTTCCCTACTCTAAGAGGTTGTGGACCCAGATACAGCTAAGTGCAAGGTAAGTAAAAGGAAGGTAATCCAATATGTCAGATTCCACCATCCGCCATATTGGAAAACCTAACGACAGCTGGCAAGTTTGTATTCAATTTTTTTCACTAGTGAGATGACAAACAAAAACTTTCAGCCCTAGCAACGTAGCAACCCCACAGAAACCATGCACGCTCAACTTTCTCAGCACTAAAATCGGACTAACTCCATGACACTCATCGAGTGTTTGCTACTTACACGGATTGCAAATTAGCTCGTACACCCACTCACGAAAATATTTTGCAAAATTTTCGGCAAAGCAATCTCTTTTGGTTAAGAAATCACCATTGTATTCATAATTAACACAAATGCGGGAGCACGAGCAAATTTTAAACCTGGGGGAATATTACTCATTTTATGAGTGCCATGGAAATATGTCAACATTGGTTATCCGTGTTGAGAATGTTGTTGCCGATGCGGCGCAGCAACGCTTCTGTAGCGTTCTGCAGCATAAACAAACTGGCCGGCTGTCACCTCCATCCCCCCGCAGTGTGCCGCACTCCCCGCATCCACTTACTGCTTATACGCTAACACCTTCCTTATAAACATCTTGGCTAAGTGTTTTTACGGCGAGGAAACCGAGCACTATGGACTCAAAACTCGGTATAGAAAAACTGACGAACGAAAACTATCCCCAATGGTCATTCGAAGCGGAGATGTTACTGGAGCGTGAAGATCTTTGGAAGCATGTCGTGGATGCGGTTCCGGACCCGGTCACAACAGCGTGGACAGCGGGGGACAGGAAGGCGCGTGCGACGATCGCTTTACTGGTCGAGAAACGTCAACATCCGCTGATTCGAGATGCCAAGACTGCTAGAGAAACCTGGAATCGACTGAAGGAACAGCACCAGAAGACCACCATGTGTTCAAGAGTGTCTCTCATCTGCCAAGTCTGTGACAAGAAGCTTTCAGAGGGAGGAGACCTTGAAGCACACGTCTACGAGCTGGAAGAGCTGTTTTCAAGACTCCAAGGAGCAGGTAAAGATTTGGGAGAAGACGTTCAAGTGGCAATCCTGTTGCGGAGTCTTCCGGCTTCGTACGAAAGTGTCCGAACGGCCCTGCTGGTATTGAAGGACGACGAGTTGAAGATGCCTTTTGTCAAGGGGAAAATTCTGGACTATGCTCGGAAGCTACAAGAAAAGGAAGTTATCGTTGGAGAATCTGCATTCAAGGTGGAAACCAAGAAGCTAACTTGCCATTTCTGCGGAGCGAAAGGGCATAAGAAGAAGGACTGTCCGGCATTCAACAAATCTGGCCATCAAGACAGAGCTCAAGATAGAACCGCAAGCAAGTTTGCAAAGCCGAAGAATAAATCTGGTAAGGATAAGTCATACGCTTTCGTTTTGGACGCGGCTGATAGGAAGAAAGTCGACTGGATTATAGACTCCGGCGCAACGTCCCATGTGTGCTGCGACAGAAGCTTTTTCGACGGCCTGAAGTCATGCACAGAGAAGAGTGTTTTCCTGGCAAACGGCAAAGAAGTCAAAGTTCAAGCAACTGGATCTGTGACAATTTTTTGCATCGATTCCAACGGTGGTCGGACAATCGTCACGCTGTCTGATGTAATGTATGTTCCCGGATTGGAGATGAACCTGGTGTCGGTGAGTAAGTTGATTGAAAAAGGAGCCAACATCCAATTTGGAACGAGCGGGTGTCAAGTTCTCTTCAAGAAGGAAGTTGTTGCTGTAGCATTGAAACATGGAGGCCTGTATCGACTGAAGATCTACGATGAACGAACGCTGGCTGTCGGGCAGGACCATACGAAAGACTGCAAGCATACGTGGCACAGACGCCTGGGACACCGCGAGGATGCAGCCATTCAGCAGATCGTCGGTAAGGACTTGGCGACTGGTATTCAGGTGCGTGACTGTGGAATTCATGAAGCCTGCGAACCGTGTCTCGAAGGGAAACAAACTCGAAAACCATTTGCGAAAATCACAGAAAAGAAGTCGGTGGCTGTGCTGGACCTACTACACACGGATGTTTGCGGTCCCATGGAATCGTACTCGTTAAGCGGATTCAAGTACTTCGTCACAATAATTGATGACCACAGCCGGTTCTGTGTGCTCTACTTCTTGAAGAACAAGTCAGAGGTTCCAGCGAAAATTCAAGAATATGTGGAAATGGTCAAGACGCAGCATGGACGAGTTCCGAAAGCCATTAGGTCGGATAACGGTGGAGAGTACATCAGTGGAAATTTGCGAAAGTTCTACAAGCAGAACGGGATTCTAGCGCAGTACACAACAAGTTTTTCTCCGCAATCCAATGGCGTCGCAGAACGAAGAAACCGCTACCTTTCCGAAATGACGAGGTGCATGCTGGCTGATGCGAAACTTGATAATCGATTTTGGGCGGAGGCAATGAATACGGCAGTCTACCTTCAAAACGTTCTTCCTTCAAGATCCATTGATGTTACCCCTCATGAACTATGGTATGGATACAAACCGGACATGAAGCATCTACGTATTTTTGGATCCCAAGCTTATGTGCACATTCCCAAACAACGACGCAAAAAGCTGAGCCCTGTTTCCCAAAAGATGACGTTTGTTGGGTATTCTCCGGACCATAAGGCGTGGAGGTTCCTGGACATGAAGTCACTGAAGCTGGTTGTTAGCAGGGATGCGGATTTTTTGGAACTGAATTGCAACGGAAACAACATGAAACCCACTCAGGACAACGGGAAGAAACCGGATATATGGGAATATGATCTGTTCCAAGGAACTCAGGAGGCTGATGACGTCCAAGATCCTGGTGATGAAGTTCTCGAACCGTTTGATGCTGATGACAACTATCAAGAGGATTTCGAATCAGCTGCGGAATCATCGTTTGACTCAACGTTGGATCAAGATGCCGATGTCACCATAGCACCGCGACGATCAGACCGATCTACCAGAGGAGTTCCACCACTTCGATATCCAGAAATCACCGGTGCTGTTGTTGATCTGCAAAACGAACCAATGTCGTATATGGAAGCGATAAGCGGACCCGAGCGTACCAAATGGCTCACCGCGATGCAGGAAGAACTGGACTCATTGGCAGAAAACCGAACTTGGGATTTGACGGAGCTACCACCCGGAAGAAAAGCTGTTGGCAATCGCTGGATTTTCAAGCGGAAAACTAACGAGCATGGTGAAGTCGTCCGCTACAAAGCTAGACTCGTAGCTCAAGGGTTTTCGCAACGTTATGGATTGGACTACGAGGAAGTTTTCTCTCCGGTTGTCAAGCAAGCTACATTTCGAACTTTGTTGGTTGTTGCCGCTCGCGAAAAACTTCTGGTGAAGCACGTGGATATACAAACAGCATATTTGTACGGTGAACTGCAAGAAACTATATACATGAAGTTGCCCCAAGGTATGGAACGATCCAATTCAAATACGGTTTGCCGATTGAGGAAAAGTTTGTACGGCCTTAAGCAAGCTGGCCGTGTGTGGAACCATACGCTGGATGAAGTACTCACGAAAATGGGCTTCGTTGGATCTACGGCGGATCCATGCTTATACAAACGGACGACGAAGAGGCGGAATACTTTCATCGTGGTGTACGTTGACGATATGGTACTGGCATGCAGCACCGAAGAGGAATTCCAAGAAATCATCACTGCTTTGAAGACCAAGTTTAAAATATCCCTGCTTGGAGATTTGAAGCTATTCCTGGGCATGCATGTGGAGCACAACGGCGAATTCTACCTGGTAAGTCAGACCGCCTATATTTCGAAGCTGACCGAGAAGTTTGGACTGAAATCTGCCAAGCCATCGGCCATTCCCATGGATCCAGGGTATATGCAACGAAAGGAGGAGGAATCTGAAGCACTTCCAAGGAACGATGAGTACCAAAGCCTTGTTGGAGCACTACTGTTCCTATCCGTGATGACCAGACCAGACGTCGCTATTGCTGCTTCAATTCTTGGAAGAAAAGTGAGCAACCCTACAAACGCTGACTGGACAGAGGCCAAAAGAGTGGTACGGTACTTGTATGCCACTCGGGAATTGCGGCTACATTTTGGTGCAAACATTGACTACCTGAAGTGTTTTGTGGATGCCGACTGGGCAGGCGACACCAAAGATCGGAAGTCGAATTCTGGATACTTAATTTTCTTCGGAGGAGGATTGATCTCGTGGGGTGCTCGCAAACAAAATTGCGTTGCGCTCTCATCCACCGAGGCTGAGTTTGTTGCTGTAGCAGAGGCTTGTCAAGAACTACTGTGGCTGCAGAAACTACTTGATGGTTTTGGAGAGAAGAACCAACAGATCACGATATTTGAAGACAACCAAAGTTGCATTCGACAATTGGAAGGAGAAAGGATCGAGAAGCGATCAAAACATATAGATACCAAATACGCTTTTACGAAGGATTTGAGAAGGAAAGAAGTTATCAACGTGGAATACTGCCAATCAGCTGAACAAACTGCAGATATGATGACAAAACCACTATCAAAAATCAAGCTGCAGACATTCAGAAGTGCTGCTGGATTGAAACCATTCAAGAATACTACGTTTGAGGAGGAGTGTTGAAGTACATCGAAGTAGTCTTGAAATCAGTTAATCTAAGTAGTCATAATTTGATTGTCAGAAAAATAAATGTATTCCTTAAGTTACCGTAGAACAAGCTACACGCGTTTTCCCTACTCTAAGAATGATGTCACTAGCAGATGAAAAAAACATTACCACGGTGTACGGATATTAATTATAGTGGGCGGATTGACGCATTTTTGCAGATAAATCAACCCCGTTTATTGGATGGGCCCGTATCACATGTTATGCTAACGAAAATGTAAATAAATGGGCCCACCGGTTGGACTTCAAAGCTGGTAAACATTCAAAAAACAGCTGATTTAAAACGTCTCATAAAATGCCTTCAATGCGTTCAATGCCGGTCAGCAGGAGTAAAAACACTTTATTTTGTATAACGAAAAGCATCTAAACTCGAATTTCTCGAAATGAAAAGCTTTTATCGAAAAAATATTTGGTAGGCACCAAACCGGTCATCATTGTGCACAACCGCTACCAAATATTTTTTCGAATAATGTGTTTCACTTCGAAAAATACGCCATTAGATTCGCCATACAATATTTTTGCGATTTAGTTTTTGCGATCTTTTGCGCATAGAAGCTAGCGCCACATTGGTCAATGCGGAAAGTAGGAAAACAGTCAAAGCATTTAATTCATTGTTCCAGTTTAGCTCAGTTTTGTGTGAATCTTGTTCATTTTGGAGTAACTTTTTCTTAGCGTGTACGAGTTGATTTTGTGAAACGGCGGCTTGCGGTAATGACCAGCATATTTTTTTTTTTAAATTTACCATGGCAAATCATGATCATCGACCCACCATTGCTTCTTGTGTGCGTTTTATTTCTTCTCACATCAACCGGTTCGATAGCCGAGTGGTAGCGTGCGAGCCTGGTGATGTCAAGGTTCTTGGTTCGAATCTGATTGCCAACAGAAACTTGTTTTAATTAATTAACTAACATCGTCTGTTTTCCTACTCTCCGCATCGACCAATGTGGTGCTAGCTTCTATGCGCGAAAAATCGCTAGAAGTAATTCGCAAAAATATTGGGGTTCGTTCAAATATTACGTAACGCTAAAAAGGGAGGGAGGGGGTCTAGCGCTGTGTTACGCTTCATACAAAATTTCCAAATTTCCCATACAAAAGTTGTTACGTGGGGGAGGGAGTGGGTCGAAAATAGTCAAATTTTGCGTTACGTAATATTTGAATGAACCCTTGTATGGCGAATAGCACCTAATGGCGTATTTCTCGAAGTGAAACACATTATTCGAAAAAAATATTTGGTAGCGGTTGTGCACAATGATGATCGGTTTGGTGCCTACCTTTTTTTTCGGTAAAAGCTTTTCATTTCGAGAAATTCGTGTTAAGATTCTTTTCGCCATACAAAATAAAATGATTTTACTCCTGAGCAACATTGAACGGACTCTTTGGCGGTAATCCATTGAAACGAAACTCAGTCTGCACAATTTTAGTGGCGTTGTGTATTTAAGGTGAAACGGGACGCCGTGTTATTTTTCCTATCTTGCCTCTCTTTCTAACAATTTGCCTCGCGATTTTGAAGATGGTAATCTCGAGTTCTATCGCACTGAAGATGCTGAAAAACAATCAGCATATGCACTGCAAGTGAGCATACACAGTGATAGGTTTTTGTTGCAAAATATGAAGTAGAATCTGAGATTACCATCTTAGTAGCAACAGAGCAATGGCGGATATTTCCCCGACCGTCCCGTCCGCCCTTAAATTGACCCTCAGAATAGTAATTTTCACCGCAAGCCGCCGTTCAGTGTATACACTGAACGAGGGCTTGCGGTAATGACCAGCATTAAAATGTTTTTAAATTTACCATGGCAAAACATGATCATCGACCCGCCAACGCTTCTTGTGTACGTTTTATTTCTTCTCACATCAACCGGTTCGATAGCCGAGTGGTAGCGTGCGATCCTGGTGATGTCAAGGTTCTTGGTTCGAATCCGATTGCCAACAGAAACTTGTTTTAATGGACTACCCGCTTTGCGCGCAGCCACAGTTGATCAGCAGGAGTAAATCAATTTAATTTTGTATGGCGAAATGCATCTAAACTTGAATTACTTGAAATACAAAGCTTTTCCCGAAAAAATATTTGGTAGGCTTAATAGTGGTCACCATTGTGCACAACCACTACCAAATATTTTTTCGAATAATGTGTTCCACTTTGAAGAATTTGCCTTTAGATGCTATTCGCCATACAATATTTTTGCAATTTACTTTTAGCGATTTTTCGCGCATAGAAGCTAGCGCCACATTGGTCGATACGGAGAGTAGGAAAACAGCCGATGTAGTTAATTCATTAATTAACTAACATCGTCTGTTTTCCTACTCTCCGCATCGACCAATGTGGCGCTAGCTTCTATGCGCGAAAAATCGCTAAAAGTAAATCGCAAAAATATTGTATGGCGAATAGCATCTAAAGGCGTATTTCTCGAAGTGGAAGACTTTATTCGAAAAAATATTTGGTAGCGGTTGTGCACCATGCATGTCATCCCGGTCATCCCGATGCCTTCCAAATATTTTTTCGGGGAAAGCATTTCATTTGGAGAAATTCGAGTTTAGATGCTTTTCTCCATACAAAACAAAATGATTTTACTCCTGCTGACCAACATTGAACGCATTCCCTGCGGGTAGTCTATTCAACAGATTAATGCCTCCAATTTGCCTTTAGATGGTATTCGCCATACAATATTTTTGCGGTTTACTTTTAGCGATTTTTCGCGCATAGAAGCCAGCGCCACATCGGTCAATGCGGAGAGTAGGAAAACAGCCAAAGCACAGAAAAACAGACGTAACACTTGCGAAATTTCCATCGACCACGGTTTTAACGATCATTTTAAATTTTCATAGTTGTGGCTTTCACAACCAGAGATGCGCACATCGTTTTTCTATGCGTTTGACATTTCTTACTAGCGCCTTCTGTTGACGATATGGCACAACACAGTGATTCGTGCAACTTTTTCACCAGGTGATGGTAGTGTGAACTGGGCGATGGATTTCCATGAAAATCGTTCAAGGCGTTACGTCTGTTTGTCTTTGGCCAAAGCAAGCCAAAAAAGTTTCTGTGAACTCGAACCAAAAAACACGAGATCACCAGGTTCGCACGCTACCACTCGGATATAGAACCGGTTGATATGCAGAGAAACAAAACGCACACAAGAAGCGTTCGTGAGTCGATGATCAGGTTTTGCCATGGTAAATTGGAAAACATTTTAATGCTGGAAGCAAGCGGTCTTTCAGTGTAGCGTTAGCGGAAATTTTTTTTAGTAAAGGTAAGCTGTGTTGGTACTGCTTCGATTCAGCTAACTGATGGTTAGATCAATATGACGCATTCGGTATACCCATAGAAAATAAAACTAAACAATTATTTTAACAGGTCTGATATCGGAAATTCTTCTATGTTTTGCTGCCGGATCGAATTCTAAAACTATTTTATCTGTGGAAACGGCTAATAAGGTATTTTTCATTTAAACATGATTGTATGGATAATAGCGTGGGACACAAAAAGACATTTTACTCCCGTACACTTTTTGAGTTCCATTTTGACCCCATATCAACTGTGCAAAATTTCAACTCAATCGGAAAAACTATATTTTTGCGCCAGCCATTTTAAGTTTTCATACGATTTACTATGTGGAAAATGTCTTTTTCAAAGAAAAATCGTCACAGGTTGCACCTTAACCCCTAAAAATGAATCGATGAATGATTTCTGTTGGAAATTTTACGGGGAACCAACCCTCCGAAGACCGCAAACCGATCTAAGGTATGTGAAAAAAGTTATTGACTAAAAACGGATGACATGCCAACGCTGTTTAACATGTAAGGAATAACAATAAATAATAAAATCTCATCATTTTATCGATCACGTGAAGCTCAATAACTTTTTCCACGAACGTCTCATCGGTTTGCGGTCTTTGGAGGTCTGATTCCTCGTAAAGTTTTCTACAGAAATCATTCATCGACTCCTTTTTTAGGGATCTAAGGGTGCCTCCTAGCGATTTTTCTTTGCAGAGGTAAAATTTCCTCATAGTAAATCGTATGAAAAACTAAGAATGGCGGCCGCTAAAATATAGTTTTTCCGATCGATCTGAAATTTTGCGCAGTTGATAGGACCAAAGTGCAACTCAAAAAATATACAGGAGATAGAGTTTTTCAATTTTTTGTATTTTCCCATATAAACCGTGTACCAGGCTAATGGATTACGCAATTTCGCAATTTACAGGATTCGCTTACCTGCATTCACGGCTTGAGGCTATACTCACTGTTATGGACCATAATGGTGCACACATATTTGCAGTTGTTTGCTGTTGGTGAAAATAGGGTAAGTATTGCTTATCCAGAAAAATCTTCCAACCTGGCGGAGTGAAGAAGACAAAGAATACCTATTCCGCAAACGTCAAACTGCTACACACTTTAAAAAGTATGCACACAACCTATCAACAAAAAAATTGTTGAAAATTTCAATTGTGTTTAATGGCGTTCAGCTGCATACAAAAGTGATGAAACTACACCTAATATAGTTTAAAAATAAGTTACATATTGTGGCACCAATGAACTACCCGCTTGACGCGCAGCCACAGTTGATCAGCAGGAGTAAATCCATTTAATTTTGTATGGCGAAAAGCAACTAAACTTGAATTACTTGAAATAGAAAGCTCTTCCTACAAAAATATTTGGTAGGCTTAATAGTAGTCACCATGGACTACCCGCTTGGCGCACACCCACAGTTGATCAGCAGGAGTAAATCAATTTTATTTTGTATGGTGAAAAGCATCTAAACTTGAATTACTTCTATTTCAAGTAATTCAAGTTTAGATGCTTTTCTCAATACAAAATAAAATGGATTTACTCCTGCTGATCAACTGTGGGCTTTTACTGAAAGTATATTTGGTAGGCTTAATAGTAGTCACCATTGTGCACGACCACTACCAAATATTTTTTCGAATAATGTACACTCAGAAATAAAAGTATACACGGAATTACTATTATTTATGCATTTTGTATCCACATCTCTCTCACTCTCTTTCTGTTTTCATGCTAGGGTAACCAATATAATTTGGACCCCCATATATTTTGGACCCCCTGAGTCGTATTATCACAAATTTCACAGATTTAATGAATAGATGGAGAAAATTTTCAGAATCATTCGCTAAATTAGATTGCTCTGCACGGGCAGCAATCATTTCCGCACTGGAAATAGCATTATTTGCCATGAAATTCATTTTTATCAATCTCGTTATCCGTGTCAGTGTCGTACCATGTTTACAAAAGGAGATTGCGGTGCTGAGGATACTTGAAGATGTATACAAAAACGTTTATCATTCTAGCGCATTAAATTCGCAAAGTTCGTCTAATCAGCCTTTGTCAATCAAGTAATTAGGATGTGATCCAGCATATTCAAGTGGCAGATTGGCAGAAAACAGTTTCAAACGGGCTTAAACACCGGGTGTCCAAAATACATACCTAAGAGGGTCCAAAATACATTGGGGTGTCCAAAATTGTGAAAACTGGTGCTTCAAAACTAAGGTATTTTCATCAAATTTTCAGCCAGAAATTACCTTGTGGGCATTTTTAACGGACAGTCGAGGCTTTAACGATTATACGAACATCATCATAGTGTGTAACACCCTCTGAATATGTATGTTTTTGACTTAAATTCAAACTAATGTCCTCTAGGGGTCTAAAATTCGACCGTTACCCTATCTGGTGCTTCACCTGGGTTGACGAAACACTTCTCTTCAACCCAGGCTAAACGGCAGATACCATGAAAACAAAAAGAGAGTGAGAGATGCGGATACAAAATGCATAAATAATAGTAATTCTGTGTATAGTTTTATTTCTGAGTGTATTCCCCTTCGAGAAATGTGCCTTTAGATGCTATTCCCCATACACTATTTTTGCGATTTACTTTTAGCGGTTTTTCGCGCATAGAAGCTAGCGCCACATTGGTCGATGCGGAGAGTAGGAAAACAGCCGATGCAGGTAATGGACTACCCGCTTTGCGCGCAGCCACAGTTGATCAGCAGGAGTAAATCAATTTAATTTTGTCAGGGGGATGACGAAGAGCCAGAATCATCTACCCAGCATTCAATTCAACATGGCGTCCAATGTTTTTGTTTTGATTGCTTAATTCATGGAAAAAATGCGCTGGAAACATCGACACTGCTTCGCTGCTACATATAATATCGTGCAAAGTGATAAGGAAAGAGAAACAATCATCAAAAACAATGATTTCGTTTGAAATGTGTAATTTTTGAAATAAGCACTAGCAACACACGAGCCACACACCCGAAAATCAGGAGCAAGTTAGGGTAAACCGACCAGAAAGTGGGTACCAAAACGCGCCGTACCAAAAATGATGTTGGGTGGAGCGGCGATGTACCGAGTTTGACAGCCGTGTCACCCCACTGAATTTTGTAGGGCATAATGCATCTAAACTTGAATTACTTGAAATACAAAGCTTTTCCCGAAAAAAATATTTGGTAGGCTTAATAGTGGTCACTATTGTGCACAACCACTACCAAATATTTTTTCGAATAATGTGTTCCACTTTGAAGAATTTGCCTTTAGATGGTATTCGCCATACAATATTTTTGCGATTTACTTTTAGCGATTTTTCGCGCATAGAAGCTAGCGCCACATTGGTCGATGCGGAGAGTAGGAAAACAGCCGATGTAGTTAATTCATTCATTGGAACAGACCCTTAGACGTCAATATTCCACAGCCAACTATTTTGTTTTGAAGTTATTTTAAAAAGAAAAAAAAATCAATAGTCAAAAATCAGTTTTTACGAGATACCATGTGATTTCTGATGAAGATGTGATGGAAAAGTAACATTAAAAATTAAAAAAATAAATAAAAAAAGTGGTGTAATTTTCATGATTTGATGATTTCATGATTTAATTTCCAGATTATAATAATCTCACATAATGTAAAAAATCTCAACCTGATTTTTTAGCAAATACACATTAATACTAGGCAAACATGCTGTCGAGAATGAATGAATGGACTACCCGCTTTGCGCGCAGCCACAGTTGATCAGCAGGAGTAAATCAGTTTAATTTTGTATGGCGAAATGCATCTAAACTTGAATTACTTGAAATACAAAGCTTTTCCCGAAAAAATATTTGGTAGGCTTAATAGTGGTTACCATTGTGCACAACAACTACCAAATATTTTTTCGAATAATGTGTTCCACTTTTAAGAATTTGCCTTTAGATGGTATTCGCCATACAATATTTTTGCGATTTACTTTTAGCGATTTTTCGCGCATAGAAGCTAGCGCCACATTGGTCGATGCGGAGAGTAGGAAAACAGCCGATGTAGTTAATTCATTAAATGCTTTGGCTGTTTTCCTACTCTCCGCATCGACCAATGTGGCGCTAGGTTCTATGCGCGAAAGATCGCTAAAAGTAAATCGCAAAAATATTGTATGGCGAATAGCACCTAATGGCGTATTTCTCGAAGTGAAACACATTATTCGAAAAAATATTTGGTAGCGGTTGTGCACAATGATGACCGGTTTGGTGCCTACCAAATATATATTAGAAATCCTCTACATAGAGATGAGCGGAAGTTACATAGGTCGATTCGGCAACGCTGTTTGTTTTGTTTACAACAGCTGCCAACACTTGCTACAAAGCTAGATGTTCAAACTTTATGCGTGACTTCGTTGTGGTTCAAGTTGTTTTGTTTACATTTTCTAACTATGGTAGAATTTTTTTTCCAAAATTTTGTTGAAATAGCGGAGTAATCGAAGAAATCTGAAATTCATTGCAAAAGTGTTACGCTAATCATATCGGCAGAAGTGAAGCAAGAAGCAGCAATGGAAGTTTTTTCGACAAGTTCAGCAACAACAGTGTCGTCATAAGCATGAGCTTTTGAAAGCAGAATTAATAAATTTTTATCTTTTTACTAAACATACATATGCCGCCAATATCTCGATATTAAAAATAAATAATTTTTATTTATTCAGTTCCGATTGCAATACCAAACAACGCCTTCCTACGAACGATAAGCATGTTCATTTGGCTCCAACCCGGGAGCTTCTTGACAGCTGCCGAACAACGTCAGCGTACCTAAAAATTTTGGTCCGGGTGGTACTGTCAGATTCAAAGCGGCAAGCGCTACTTTTGAAAATGACGAAAACCCAGAATAACAAACCGCACAAAACATATTAAAATATTAAAAAATAATTTTAATGTGTTGTTTCTGCTTCTCTTGCGCAGGAAAATGTAATTTAAGTGCGGTATGATGAATTTGTTTACTAGAAGTGAAAATTATATCTATAAAACGGGTGAAGGCAAAATAGTCGACTTTCATACTATTAAACAGAAACTCATCCTCTGGTGCGGTTATTATGCACATGCAAGTAGTAATTTTACAGCTGCATATCTGGTGGAAAATCCAAAATGGAAGTTAAAAATTATCAGAACATATGTTTTTTTTTTGGTTTGATCGTCGGTTTAATCTAGCCTGCGCAGTTACAAATTAATATGCAATACCGTTAAAACAAGTGCTTTTGTTACATTTGATGCTGTAAATCAAAATGATTTGAATTTAATTAACACTAATTTTTGCACTTCTGTTGAATACGTCCTTTTGATACGAAACGCTAGCCTCTTGTTGGCATCCACTCACCACGAAACAAAAAGATATTTTCGCATGGACAAAAATTGTTGCGTCAGTGAAGGATGGACCCGTTGTTTACGTACAGTAGCGACATCTGCGATTTGCAAGTAGGTACGCGAAACTGAGCTCATCTGTCAAGTAGTGGGGGGGTTGTTTGGCTCACACTTTGACAGTTCTCTCTGCACGATTGGCTCACAATGGCCGCCTCCGCAGATCTCTATAATGTAGGATTACTAATATATATTTACTAGCCAATATATATATTTTTTGTATAGTTACGATACTTAACAACCTATATCAGGGGTTCTCAAACTTTTTCAGCTTGCGACCCACTTTTGATTTTCAAAAAATTTGGCGACCCACCAGCACGAAAATTTATAAAATAAGTCTTTTCTTGCAAATTTGGACTGCCAAAAACAACACAGGGAACCCCAATCCAAGGTGTCAGGCGACCCGTGCTGATGGATGAATCGTTGAGGGGGTTTCAAAGATGCTCGATCGTTAACGGAGCCCGTAACGTGGGTAGATCACCTTTTCGTGTTGCGTTACGGAGTAAAATCTACCGAAACCTAGTGTCATCCTACTTTTCCTATTTTAGGAATATACGTTCTGGCAATGGACTACCCGCTTTGCGCGCAGCCACAGTTGATCAGCAGGAGTAAATCAATATAATTTTGTATGGCGAAATGCATCTAAACTTGAATTACTTGAAATACAAAGCTTTTCCCGAAAAAATATTTGGTAGGCTTAATAGTGGTCACCATTGTGCACAACCACTACCAAATATTTTTTCGAATAATGTGTTCCACTTTGAAGAATTTGCCTTTAGATGGTATTCGCCATACAATATTTTTGCGATTTACTTTTAGCGATTTTTCGCGCATAGAAGCTAGCGCCACATTGGTCGATGCGGAGAGTAGGAAAACAGCCGATGTAGTTAATTCATTGGTTCAAAATTGACTGAGTTATAGTGGCAAACAGACGAATATAGAAGCCACCGCCCAAGTGGCGCGATATCTTAGCTTACAAAATGTTCTACAAAGTTGTACAAGAACTTATTTGGAGCAAGTTTGTCGAAGAAACCATTATTCCACAGACAAACAGACGTAACAACTTGAACGATTTTCATGGAAATCCATCGCCCAGTTCACACTACCATCACCTGGTGGAAATGTTGCACGAATCACTGTGTTGTGCAATATCTTCAACAGAAGGCGCTAGTGTGAAACGTCAAACGCATAGAAAAACGATGCGCGCGCCTCTGGTTGTGAAAGCCACAACTATGAAAATTTAAGATGATCGTTAAAAGCGTGGTCGATGGAAATTTCGCAAGTGTTACGTCTGTTTGTCTGTGATTATTCTATGTATCTCTTGTCTTGTAGGCTGTTCGGGCTCGTTCGGAAGTTAACCATCAATGTTAACTTCTTTTCCCAATCAGCCTATATAGCTGTGTAGTGTCGGTAGCGGTTGTCTCAATGGATTACCGGCAGGGAGTGCGTTCAATGTTGCTCAACAGGATTAAAATCATTTTATTTTGTATGGCGAAAAGCATCTAAACTCGAATTTCTCGAAATGAAAAGCCTTAACCGAAAAAATATTTGGTAGGCACCCAACCGATCATCATTGTGCACAACCGCTACCAAATATTTTTTCGAATAATGTGTTTCACTTCGAGAAATACGCCATTAGGTGCTATTCGCCATACAATATTTTTGCGATTTACTTTTAGCGATCTTTCGCGCATAGAAGCTAGCGCCACATTGGTCGATGCGGAGAGCATTTAATTCAATGGCTAAGAATAACACTACGGATTGCCTGACCCAGTGGTAAGAGTCCACTAAACAGGAGACCCCTAATTCATGGTGTTATGCGGCTTTATGCTTACCGTGCTAAGGAATGAATGGTTAGGGGGGTGTAATAAAAACCAAACCACAAACGGAGCCTGTGGAGAATGAATTACCTACATCGGCTGTTTTCCTACTCTCCGCATCGACCAATGTGGCGCTAGCTTCTATGCGCGAAAATTCGCTAAAAGTAAATCGCAAAAATATCGTATGGCGAATAGCATCTAAAGGCAAGTTTATCGAAGCGGAATACATTATTCGAAAAAATATTTGGTAGTGGTTGTGCACAATGGTGACCACTATTAAGCCTACCAAATATTTTTTCGGGAAAAGCTTTGTATTTCAAGTAATTCAAGTTTAGATGCATTTCGCCATACAAAATTAAATTGATTTACTCCTGTTGATCAACTGTGGCTGTGCGCGAAGCGGGTAGTCCATTAGGGCGTCCTCCACAGTATTACGCCCTTATTGCGCTAACCGGAGCAATGGTGCAGTGGACCTTGCGTCTCTCCGAGATAATCAGTTGCCTTTCTTAAGTCTCAAATTTGAGGCTAAATAAGGGCGGGATTATTCAAATGTTGTAAATTAGCTTACATTACTACCTGTATGGGTTCGCTTAATGCGTTTTCGCCATTGGCGTTTTTCAATGAATTAAATGCTTTGACTGTTTTCCTACTCTCCGCATCGACCAATGTGGCGCTAGCTTCTATGCGCGAAAGATCGCTAAAAGTAAATCGCAAAAATATTGTATGGCGAATAGCATCTAATGGCGTATTTCTCGAAGTGAAACACATTATTCGAAAAAATATTTGGTAGCGGTTGTGCACAATGATGACCGGTTTGGTGCCTACCAAATATTTTTTCGGTAAAAGCTTTTCATTTCGAGAAATTCGAGTTTAAATGCTTTTCGCCATACAAAATTAAATGTTATTACTCCTGTTGAGCAACATTGAACGCACTCCCTGTCGGTAATCAAATGGATTGGTTTGTCGTTGATGTTTCCTTTTTGTGCTGTGATTGTGAAGAGTGTAATCCTGTCTAGTTTGGGTAGTGGCTACGGCTAGGAAACCTCAGATCAATGGACTACCCGCTTTGCGCGCAGCCACAGTTGATCAGCAGGAGTAAATCAGTTTAATTTTGTATGGCGAAATGCATCTAAACTTGAATTACTTGAAATACAAAGTTTTTCCCGAAAAAATATTTGGTACGCAAAGCGGGTAGTCCACAACCACTACCAAATATTTTTTCGAATAATTTGTTCCACTTTGAAGAATTTGCCTTTAGATGGTATTCGCCATACCATATTTTTGCGATTTACTTTTAGCGATTTTTCGCGCATAGAAGCTAGCGCCACATTGGTCGATGCGGAGAGTAGGAGAACAGCCGATGTAGCTAATTCATTTTCAGCGTAAAAAGCGTGCGTGGCCCAAGTGGCTCTACTTGAAAAAGCTCATTTTTGTAGGGTTACTCCTGTATAGGTTACCTTGTGAACCCAGTTTTGCTTCTTTCATTATAAATGAATGGACTACCCGCTTTGCGCGCAGCCACAGTTGATCAGCAGGAGTAAATCAATTTTATTTTGTATGGCGAAATGCATCTAAACTTGAATTACTTGAAATACAAAGCTTTTCCCGAAAAAATATTTGGTAGGCTGAATAGTGGCCACTATTGTGCACAACCACTGCCAAATATTTTTTCGAATAATGTGTTCCACTTTGAAGAATTTGCCTTTAGATGGTATTCGCCATACAATATTTTTGCGATTTACTTTTAGCGATTTTTCGCGCATAGAAGCTAGCGCCACATTGGTCAATGCGGAGAGTAGGAAAACAGCCGATGTAGGTATTTCATTGTCGTGCCTCGACCCTGCAATATCTTAGAATAACGTTAACAGTATGTTCCAACCTTTCCTTATGGATGCACAGAGATGGAAACACTCTCATCTTGAATCAACTCGCGAGTGTAAAAGTAACAAACGGTTTACTCACGGTGCCGAGAGTAAGCCGTGTGTGAGTTTATTCGCACCCACTTGCTTCACGAGTATGAAGCAAAACAAAAACAAAAACAATGAATTTTTATTCGCGAAGAACAAGTGGAGATGCGGGAATTGCATTTTAGTGCGATTTTAATAGCAAAACAAGTAATTATCCATCAGATAGTAGTGTTTTGTGCTTTATTGTTCCTGAAAAGGTAATCTGTCGGCCGTGTAAATTCGTTTTTTCACAAAATTGAAAAATGTTCAGAGCTGCTTCGCGAATCAATCACGAGTGCGACCAGCTTCGTTAGCTCGCGAGTGAAGGAAGTGCGAATATATTCTGGCTTCTGTTGTTCACGAGTAGAATAACTTTGCGTTTGTGTCTACTCAGCTGCAATCCTCACTGTTTTCCATCACTGTGGATGCATTCAAGCAAGCTCTTGTATTCAGCATATTTTCGCTGACATTTGGCAGTATTGCTACGATGATTACATCATATGAAGTAGCTCAAACATTAATTTGAGATGCTTCAGTTTGATGGATTACTTAGGTAGCCCAGTTCATGGATAACTTAACATAGAATTGCACCTAACCTATCTCTGCATGAGCAGAATTTGTCATGAGTTGTTTGATTGGCATGTGTCAGATGAGGAGTCTCCATTTGACCTTCTTTGCACTATTGAGTGTTCCTTCGCAAAATTTGCGTATTTAGGCGTCCCTGCTTAACGAACTAGGGAACCTGTACAAATTGGTTGTGACCACATTTTGTGGATAACTCGCTTCCATTGCTACTCCAGGAGAGTTTCATTGTGGTTTTGTACCTACAACGCCCTCCATTGTGGTATACCATAGCTATTGCTTTGAAAGAAGCTTGTCCTCTGCGGTCTGTGCGGATCGCAAGAGGTATTCCTGAATGGAACTCTGATCTGTTCAAGTTCAAAATATCTTCGGATAAACCATTCTTTCGTATAGTTACAAATCTCTAGCTTCCGCGTGAGAATTATAGCTATATAATCGACTTAGTGGGCCCTAAAAAGCTCTGCTTAGTTAAAATCTCCAGGAGGAAATGTTTCGTCCTATTTTTCTCCAGAGGAATTTGAGTATTTCAAACATGTGTTGAACTCTTGTAGTTTTCTATGGGGTATTTTCATGGCGTGAAATTACTCCACAGTTTTATCCCGAAAGGGTGCGTGCGTTGTATAAAGATGGGATGAGCTTCAGATTTATCTGGTTACCTCGTTCTTTCTGAAATGCTTGAGACGCATTGTCGATTATCACATCTGTGATGTTCGTCTGGCTGCCATGCCTATTCATGTGAACTCACATGCCTCCCAATTTGGGATGTCCACAGTGACTCTTTTACACAAAATTGTACCGTAAAGCGGGGTCAAATTGATCAGCGGGGTGAAATTGATCATTCGGGTACTACATTGTAATTCCATACTAGGAACTCTTAAGCGTCGTTATGATCTTAAACTTTTTACGTCATCTGGTTCGTAGATGTCTAGAGATGAGCGTAGACTTTCATTGTTTTAGAAAAAAGTTAGTTTTGCCTTATTTTTGAGGAATTTGAAATGTATATCTAATTTAGCTGAAATCGTTGCTACTAAACAATCGATTGCTAATAGGACTTCCCGTAAATTCTCTGTTCTAACATTTTTGTGGAGCCTTGGTTGGAAAGTTATGTAGCTAATAATAGCATGAAATAGTCAAAAAAAAAGTTCATTTTATGTTGAAATAGTCATTTATTGTGACAGAAATCACTTATTTCAAATGAAATTGCCTACCTTTAGGCGTTTAAGGGGAAATTTCACAATTTAATTTTGCATTTAAAGTATTAAATTCACTAGTTGTAAGATTTTAAACGCGTTATTCGGTTTTAGAAGAGCAACATTAAGCGGAGAAGGAAATTTTCCTTTCCAACCGATGCTTAATTGTATATTGATCAATTTCGCCCCAAAGTGTCATTTCCAATTTTTTGATATTTGGAGTTATTTAACTTAAAGTTTAAATTTGTTGAACAAAATTCTGTCACGTGGTTCCATGGAGATCCACTGGGTACTGATTTTACAGAAAATTTTTTGGCAATATTTGGAATTCCACTAATGTTATCCGCAAAAGTTGTTTTAAAGTGATCAATTTGACCCCGGTTTACGGTATATGATTTCAAGAAAGTACTCGTCCAAACGTAGGTTTTGCTTGGGTGATTTCTTGAATATTGAGGATGCTTTCGATGCCGTGCCTTTCAATGTCATATTGAAAGTCGCATGACGTCATAAGCTACCTCCAATGAGCTATAGGCTCTCTTTACGCTTATGCGTTTTAGTGTCCTTTTCAGGGTATGGTAGGTAGGTATGTTATGGGCTATGAGCTCTCGTTGCGCTTATGCGTTCATTCCCTTTTTTAGGGTACCCCTTCTTATTTCATCACCTTTCCCTTTCCTAATCCCATTCCATCCCTTGTCCCATTTTCCCACAGATAAATGATGAAATAGGCTTATATGTATGGCGATGGCAAAAATGTCCCAAATGGAGGATAACGTGCCGCTGGAGCCGGCCTTCTGATACCTGATACCTGATGGTTCCTAACTTATATTTTTTTAAAGAATCATGCTAGGGTGATCCATGAAATTCAGTTTTCTTGCAAAAACTTTTAATCCATTCGTTTCTCGTGAAAACTTTGTTCCGAGCACTTTTAGAACTATCAATGACGCATATTTTTTCCCAATGAGCTCAATGTTCTATCTCTCATAGCCAAGTTTGTATCTTATCGAGAGTTACAACTGATTTTCTATGTAAAGAACCGTATTTTTTAAATTCAAGAAAATGCTTCAAACAAAAAAGGTACTCATAATTTTTTCACCATCAATAGAATAGAGTACGATCTTTTCAATGCAAGAAGGCGATTGAAAAACTATTTGCTCCTTTTTAAGATATGACTTTTTGAAAAAAAGTGATTTTTCGAAGAAAAACCCGATTTAATCCTCCTATGGTGAACAGAACCCTTCTTGCACTTATTAAAACTATTGTTGTATTATTTATATTTAACGTATTTGTTTTGTGTGATGGACCAAAAGTTCTAGAAAATATTGTGGATTTTGCATCTAGTGGATTGGTTTGTCAAAATAGCATCATGGACCATGGACTAAACTACCAGAAATGCCAGACACCTTCTAGAATCTTGTGTGAAATTTAAAAAAAAATAGCCTACATATTCTGGAATATTTTATCTTTTGTCAACTGCCAAAAGATCTTAAATCAATTAACAAATGGATAAGAATATCAGCGAGATACACTTTGTCTAATATCTCTTAATCAGTCGATTTTTTTAGCTCCGAAGTACTTGGTATTCATGGTTATGGTGTAAAAAGGACAAAAATAATATATCTACTATGCTAATCTGTTTTGGAATTAGCTAGTTATTTTGGCTGTCCAGTTCTTGCATTTTTCCCACAATATATAAATTCAAAGCTTTCATTTAACATATTGTTGGTTTTCATAGAATTCCTGTTCATTTGTAATTTGATATTTATAATTTTATTGAAAACAATAACCTGCTAGTATACACTTTATATGAGGTCAGCATTATTGATTGAACAATAATTTCCCATATACTGGTCAAAAACTCATGCAAGATAACAAACGAATATAATAATAAAAAAAGGAATTTATTGAAATACTCTTCGAAAGATATCTCAGTAACCAAATGTCCAATCGAAATAAAATTTCAGGGCCTTTTACAAGGATACTGTAGCTTTCATTTGGTGCCAGGAGAACCAAAATCGGTTGACAGACGGTTGAGATATTTATTATTATGATACACTTGGTCAAAAATCTCAAAAAGTTTGGTTGAATAAATCCTAAGTACTCTTCGAAAGATATCTCTGTAACCAAATGTCCAATCCTAAGGCATTCGACCGCATTGATATTCCAATGCTACTCTTCAAATTACAAAAATGGGTATAGAGCCCCGACTTCTTAAATGGTTTGAATCGTACCTTACAAACCGCCAACAAATAATGAAAGTCAAAGGAAAAACATCACATCCCATTCAAGTAATTTCAGGAGTGCCTCAAAGTTCCCATCTGGGCCCTCTTTTATTTATTCTTTACATTAACAACATTTCCTTCATCCTGAAGAAAATGTTCTTTCTCTAGTAAAACACACTAGAATTTATTATAAACTCAACAACTTTATTAACCAGCGAACTGTACTCTAGCACACGCTACCGAGCTCTGACTCAGCCATTCATGTAGGTAGAAAAAGATAGAGAATGATTGGATGAATAAATTCCTCAAGGGTGTGCCAAGGAGTGTGTACGCATAGGCGTGTGCAGATAATGCAACATCCTCTCTGTTTCAATAAAGCTAATCAAATTCAACAACATAGTCCTTCAGCTTTTCTGGAATCCGGGTAATTCTCTTGGGACGACCTCCGCTTGATGTTGCTCCCACAGTTTTCGGAGATTGACGTAATTGATGGCGCTTCAATCGGTGAAGGTGAAACTGGCACCACTGGTGGTGGGAACGACGCCTGCTGTTTCTGATGATTGAGAACTCGTTGAGAACCCAATGTTGTCATAAACGAACTGTCATCGGTGTTATTGCAAATCAGTAACAAATTTTGAAAACGACGTATAATCAATGCTACACCATTGATTATACGTCGTTTTCAAAATTTGTTACTGAAATGTTGTTTTCCTCCTCCCGTGGCAGTACATCGGTTACCGGAACGGATTCGATTCCGTCTGCACATTCCTTCCGGGGCTTCAAATGGACCGCACTTCGTCGATAATTACCACCAGCTACGTCCACCATGTACGACCTTTCGCTTAGACGGTTAGTGATGGTTCCGGGAGTCCACTGTTTGGAGGTCTCTGGATTGAGCTGAACGTATACCGGAGATCCAGTCTGCAATTCCGGTAAGTTTCTTGTTTTGCGGTCGTAGTTCAATTTCGCGTTTCTTCTGTTATTCTCGATTGCTGCTGGAACTTGCTCCACCACCTTTGGCATTAGATTGACACCCGCTGTTGGAACTCCGCTCCGAGTGGCACGAGAAAACAATCGAGCAACGGGGCTAGAACCAATTTTATTAGGAATGTTCCTCCAGTGCAAAAGCGCGTACCAGAAGTCCGTTCCTGTTTCTTCCGCTTTTTTGAGTAAGCGCTTTGCAATCTTCACAGCTGCCTCAGCTTTACCATTAGCCTGTGTTGGTGATGAGGTGCTGATGTGACGTTGTCGATGTCCCAGTCCAAGGAAAACTTTTTCATCTTTTGGTTAATGAAATTAATTCCATTATCAGTCAGCATCGTTTGTGGCACTCCATGGCGTGCAAAATTCCTTCTGCATGCTGCTATTACCGACTCCGGCGTCAGATCCTTCAAAACATCAACCTCAAAAAAATCCGAATAATAGTCGACCGTGACCAGAAATTTCTGACTCCGACCTTGGAACTCGCTGAAGAAAACGTCCATCGAGACAAACTGAAATGGGTGCACGGGTATTTGGTGACTTATCATCGGTGGATTCGGCTGCGACGAGGCGAATTTTGCGCATGTTTTACAACTTTGAACTACATCTTTGATCTGATTGGAAGATATTGATGAGAGGCTTGTGGTCCGTCTTTACTATTGTCTTGGGGTTCCCTACCACAAGCTGGTCGAAACGAATGCATCCGAACAGAATGGCCAACAATTCCTTTTCAATCTGCGCATAGTTTCGTTCCGTTGCTGATAACGTTCTTGAGGCGTATCCAATTACTCCTCCATCCTGGTACACGGCGACACCTAACCCGAAGCAACTGGCATCACATTCCATGATTAATGGTTTCCAGGGATTGTAGTATTGTAGAGTTTCCACATTTCCAACTAAGGATTTCACTCGATTGAACTCCGCTTCTTCGATGTTCGTCCACCGCCATGGAACTATCTCCGAAATCAATTTCCTCAGGTTCGTCAAATTGCAGCTCAGGTTTGGAAGAAATCGACTCAAATAGTTGACCATTCCAATGAAACGGTGTACTTCCTTCCGGTTGAGTGGTGTGGGAAAGTTCTGTATCGTAGTAATCTTTGACTTATCTGGTTGGAGACCTTCGCTTGACAGAACGTGTCCGAAAAACTTCACGGAGGTTTGGCAAAGCTTGAGTTTCGTCCTGTTCAACTTCACATTTTGGGATTCCAGCCGATTTAGTAGGTCGTTCAGGCATTTGTTGTGGTGGATGAGTGCTTCCTCCATTGTTTCACCTACTCCAAACACCAATAGGTCGTCCGCCAAGCATTCCACCCCCTCGAGGTGCTAAATGATCTCCAGCAGTTTCATCTGAAATATCTCAGGCGCCGATGATATTCCAAATGGTAGTCTTGTCCAGCGGTAGCGGCCGAAGGGCGTCCAAAATGTGGTAAGCTTGCTGCTGGCTTCGTCGAGCTCCACGTGCCAAAATCCCTTCTTTACGTCGACGGTAGAAAAAACCTTTGCCTTGCCCAACTCTGGTAATATCTCGTCAAGAGTGACAAATTGTAGGTTAGGTCTTTTCAGCGCCTTGTTGAGTGGAATAGGGTCAAGACAAATTCTGATGCTAACGGTCTCTGGATTACCTCGTTGAACTATTACCAGATTGCTGACCCACTCGGTGTGTAGCACTTCTCGGACGATGATACCTTCCTTCTCTAATAGTTCCAACTCTTTTTTCAGCTTGCACCGCATGGCGATTGGAACACGTCGTGGAGGCTGGATCGATGGTGGTACAGAACGGTCCACTTCCAGCGATACTTTTCCGTCGAATTTCCCATAGCCGACGAAAATTCCGTTGTGATCCTCGATGATTTTCTCGGCTGCCATCCTATGCACCCTCAACACATTTTCAGAATCGTTTCCGTTTGATTTCCCGAATTTCACCGACTTGCAAAACTTTATGAAACCCAAGACCCGCGATGCGTTTGCCGAGAGGAGAGGACAATGGTTAACGTCCACAACCTGTAGAACTAATCGGAATCGCCGCTTCATTCGACGACACGGAATCTTCACTTCTCCCAGCACTTTGATCGGGTTACCTCCGAAGCTTTGCAAACGGTATGTGGACGGTAGCAGCTGCGGATTCTTCTCCCCGGTCAGTTTGACCAACCAGTCGTAGCCAATCAAGTTTGTGTTTGCTCCAGTGTCCAACTCGCAACTTACCGACTTCCACTTTTTTGCGAACTTAAGTTCCAACTCCGCCAATACGCTACCCCCTTTTGCCGAATAGGGTCCTAAAATTAAAGACGAAATCTCGCTTATATTGAATAATACGATCAAGCATGGTATTCTAATCGGAATTGTACTTTACTCGAACTTGAAAAACAAAGGAATAATGAGAAAATTCGAAAAAAGTAAAATGGTAAATAGTTCTAATTTGACATTTGAGGTCAACCTTGTGTGACTGAGCTCGACATTTTTCGCACTGGGATTTCAAAACTGTTCCTATCTGACATACACGGCGAAAAAAAAAAACACTCAAAGTATGTGTTATAAGCTAGGGACGAGACAAAAGGCTAAATAAATAAAAATTTTATATTTTCAACTACGGTTAATAAAAACGTCAAAAAATGAGTAAATATGTACTCTTGAACCATATATTGTGGCTTAAAACAAGAATCTCGATAGGACTTTAGGAGCCTATTGTCGATAATTTTGCCGATCTCGTACTCGTCCTCACGTCCTCACTAGCCTCCGAAGAAGCGTCATTAGAAGACGATGTCGACTCCTCGGGATCACTACTCTCGTCCTTTATTTCCTTCACTCTGTGTGACTTCCTTCTTTTGTCTTTGTTCAATTTACACACTTTTTCAAAATGATTTCTTCGTTTGCACTTATGACACTTTTTACCGAACGCGGGACACGAACCTCGCACAAAGTCATGGTAATCTCCACAGAACTTGCATTTTTGCATCTTCGACTTGTAGTTGTAACGAGATTTACCTTTTTCGATCTTATTCACTTCCACTTCCGGGTTCGGTATCGACAGTTCGTGAGATCGCTTCGCAGTAATTTCCTCGGCCCTGCACATATCAACCGCCTTGTCCAAGGTTATGTCCGTAACGGTTAACATTTTCGACCGAAGATTTGGCCACTTATTCGACGTGACCACCTTATACGCGATTAGCTCCGTCTGCAACACTCCGAGTTTAGCCATCTTTGCTAAGGTCTTCAAGCGAGAAACAAATTCGTCGATGGACTCTCGAGCCTGTTGGGTTGCCGAAAAGAAGTCGAGCCTGTCCACAATAATATTTCTCTTCGCAACCACTTTTTCCCGTATGGCAGCCAAAGCCGTATCTGGATCCACACTCTGCGCCGTTGTCAACTCGAAGTTGAAGTACTTCTTCCGCGCCGACTCCCCAATGACGGAAAGTAAAAAACTCACTTTTTGTTCATTTTCTTCCTGTGGCCACCGATCCATACCAATGGCCTTGGCGTAATCCCTCCAGCTCTTCTCAAAGAAATCCATATTCTCCTCCATATCGCCGTCTACTACCAACGGTGACGGCTGCGGAACTTGCACGTTCGAAGCACTCGGCGTCTGCCCCTGTGTCTCTTGACTCTGCGACCGCAGTTGCATTCCTTCCATCATCTTGGAGAACATGTACATCTGCTGCTCCATCAGCGCTTTAAACTGGTTTGGATCCATCTTGATGAGGATTTTCACTTTAACTCCGAACCGAAAAAATACACCAATATGGCCGCTGCCACTTTGCGACTCACACGAGAAAAATCCAAAATGGCCGCCGACGATTCGCGACTCGAAACAATTTTCCTTCGTATAAACTTCCGGTTTCCGAAACGATTTTCTCCGCGATTTCGATGACGCGAATAAGAAAACTTTAGAACCGCTTATCCACTTCTGACACCATGTTCTTTCTCTAGTAAAACACACTAGAATTTATTATAAACTCAACAACTTTATTAACCAGCGAACTGTACTCTAGCACACGCTACCGAGCTCTGACTCAGCCATTCATGCAGGTAGAAAAAGATAGTGAATGCTGGAGCTCGATTTGAATAGGTCGTATGTGCTTTTGTCGATTAAAAATTCGATCAGTTGGATTCGCTTATCATAGCGAAAACCGTTGAAATTGAGCAAAGTTTATACATACAGCAGAATCCTCACAAAACAGGCTTTCTGTTCCATCATTAAAAGTTTGCAAAATATCTGCCATATTGCTACAATGCCTAAAATAAACTGATCGAATTTTATATCGACAAAAGCACATACGACCTATTCAAATCGAGCTCCAGAATGATTGGATGAATGAACCCCTCAAGGGTGTGCCAAGGGGTGTGTACGCATAGGCGTGTGCAGATAATGCAACAGAAAACAAAAGTGTTTATTTATGCCGACGATATGAAACTATTTATAGAAATAAGGAATCAAGAAGACATCATGGTGTTCGAAAACTTACTACAATGAAACATCAAAATGTGTAATTTAATATCATTCAGCAGAAAACGAAACACATCAAACATATCATTTTCTTTAGGAGATCAGAATGGGGAAAATGTAGTAGAGTTAGGGATTTAGGAGTAATCTTAGATTCTAAACTTAATTTCAATTACCACTACAATACCATTATACATAGAGCAAATAATATGCTTGGCTTCAATAAAACGCTTTAGCTTTAATTTCGACGACCCCTACACAATAAAAACATTATGTGTTGCCTATGTTGGAATATTGTAACACTGGTCCCCATTTCAAAGTAAGCATATCGATCGAATAGAATCAGTACATAAGCAATTTCTATTGTATACTCTTCAAAAATTATTCTGTAGGGTTTTAGTCACCGTCCAATGGTATATTTATTGGTTGTTGATATTTTTCGGTGATTACTACACACTAACGCCTCGATTTATTACGTTTCGGCTTACTCTTCTTAAGCCATCATCAGATCTAAAATATATTTCTATTGGTTAAAATGTTATATAATTTTCCCAATTAATTTTCAATCACCCACTTGTCTAAATCGATATACTCGCCACTAGTGTGGCTCTATTACTAACCCCCATTTACTACATGTACAATCTTCGTGTTGGTTCGGTTTGCTACGTCATTCGTTTCTGTTCGTTCGTCTATGTTAGTAATCCTACATTATAGAGGTAATCACATTCAAATGTATGCGTGCCTTTTTTGTAGATGTAGTTGTGAAACTGCGAGGAAAATATTTGCACTCTTGCCCCGGACGTTAGTTTTATCATTATTTACCCGTTTTACCCAATTCGATTGGGTAATATTTGCATATGCAATCTGAATAGCCTTTCAATCGGCGTGTACTTTTGTGTGAGGAAAAATTTGCGCTAGTGTTCGTGTGTTGAAATGTCACTTATCTCTATAGAGATCTCGTGCAGAGAGAACTGTCAACGTGTGAGCCAAATGAACATGCTTATCGTTCGTAGGAAGGCGTCGTTCGAACGGTATTGCAATCGGAGCTAAATAAATAAAAATTATTTATTTTTAATATCGAGATATTGGCGGCATATGTATGTTTAGTAAAAAGATAAAAATTTATTAATTCTGCTTTCAAAAGCTCATGCTTATGACGACACTGTTGTTGCTGAACTTGTCGAAAAAACTTCCATTGCTGCTTCTTGCTTCACTTCTGCCGATATGATAAGCGTAACACTTTTGCAATGAATTTCAGATTTCTTCGATTGCTCCGCTATTTCAACAAGATTTTGGAAAAAAAATCTACCATAATTAGAAAATGTAAACAAAACAACTTGAACCACAACGAAGTTACACACAAAAGTTGAACATCTAGCTTTGTAGCAAGTGTTGGCAGCTGTTGTAAACAAAACAAACAGCGTTGCTGAATCGACGTATGTAACTTCCGCTCATCTCTATGTAGAGGATTTCTAGTCTATGTGTTGTACACGATCGTATCTTACCCACTAGGCCGTTGTACGTCGAGTCTATACCTCCACATTCGCGCTGCATATTCACGATTCTGTCGTCACCCATCAGCTTGACATGGAAGGCCTCCGCTATGGTTCTGCTCTCCTGGTTCTCGATCCTTTCTAATATTTCCGTGTTGTCGAAGTCAAAATTATGTCCTTCGTCCAGGTGATGTTGGGTTAGGCCCGTTTTTGCCTTCTTCTTCCTCGTGTTGTTCCGGTGTTCGTTTATATGAACGTGAATATGCAGCGCGAATGTGGAGGTACAGACTCGGCGTACGTCGGCCTAGTGGGTAAGATACGAGCGTGTACAACACATAGACGAACGAACAGAAACGAATGATGTAGCCAACTGAACCAGCACGAAGATTGTACATGTAGTAAAAGGGGGTTAGTAATAGAGCCACACTAGTGGCGAGTATACCGATTTAGACAAATGGGTGATTGAAAATTAATTGGGAAAATTATGTAACATTTTGACCATTAGAAATATATTTTAGATCTGATGATGGCTGAAAAAGAGTGAGCCGAAACGTAATAAATCGAGGCGTTAGTGTGTAGTAATCACCGAAAAATATCAACAACCAATAAATATATCTTCGAAAATTAGGTTGGAGTACATTACCTCTTCCATCTTATGAAGCGCGCTATAGGCTTATCAATAAATATTCAAACACTTTAACAGCGCACTTTGGGCAAAATCAAGCCCAAAGGTTGAAAAAATTAATAACTTTCTTAATACAAAACCGTATGTGACCATCGATGGCTTATTCGAAAGCAAATTTTCTCAAGAATTGGTTGGTTGATGGTTTATGTACGGGCAACTACTCTGAAGCGAGTTATAGAGCCCGTTTTACCCCAGTTCCCCTTGAAGTTTGAAAATTTCTGCTATTTTACGGCATTTGTTATGATTTTAATGATTTTTTCGCTGGGATACCATCGCCCCAACTCCATTGAGTAACGTTACATACATTTTCTTCTTCTTCTTCTTCTTCTTCTTCTTCTTCTTCTTTATGGCTCTACGTCCCCACTGGGACTTGACCTGCCTCGCTTCAACTTAGTGTTCTTTGGGCATTTCCACAGTTATTAATTGAAGGGCTTCCTTTGCCTGCCATTGCATGAATTTGTATATTGTGAGGCAAGCACAATGATACACTATGCCCAGGAGGTCGAGAAAATTTCCCCGACCGGAACGGGAACCGAACCCGCCGTCTCCTCCGGATTGGCGATCCATAGCCTTAACCACTAGGCTAACTGGAGACGTTACATACATAAAGTCATTAAAATGTTGGAATTTTAGGGTATTGTGGGGCCAATGGATCATTGAAGCCGACTTTTTCGCTACACACCGCATCAAAACAGAAGCGCTACCGCATATGGACGGTTACACAGTGACAGCAGTCGAGTTACGTCAAACACACAAGGCTACGGTGGCGCTATCTCTTCATTTCATAGCGGCCGTTTTAGTTATTTTAGTGATCCATTAGGCAATGGTATATTTTCATTCGGATTTTTTTTTGCATTTAACCCCATTGTACCCTTAATGTCCAAATTTTATAGGAAGCAGAAATATTACTGGTTAGCTCTTTATCAATATTAACTCATATCATGCATAGAAATTTCAAGTTAAAGTTGTTTTAATTTAAAAACAATAGACAATAGTTTATAGGGGAGTTTGGGTAAACTAAACTCTTAAACTATATGCTGCCGCCACCTCCCATCTATTAGGCTATGTACAAACAACATTTAGGATATTTTTGGAGTATATAAGCAATGGCTTATCGTTTGGAAATGTTTGGAATCGGTGGTATTAGGATGAGAACTACTCATATTTGTATGCGTGAAAACTCAAATATTTCCAATACTTTGAGATCTAACTCGCCAAAAATGGTTTCTTTAGAAATAGTCCATGTGTATTCGATCATTTATTTAGTTATTGCCACGTAAAAAATCATTAATAAAAATAAAAAAATAATTTTTACCTTGAAAATATACCATTGCCCCACAATACCCTAAAATTCCAACATTTTAATGACTTCATGTATGTAACGTTACTCAATGGAGTTGGGGCGATGGTATCCCAGCGAAAAAAATCATTAAAATCATAACAAATCCCGTAAAATAGCAGAAATTCTCAAATTTCAGGGGGAAATGGGGTAAAACGCTCTATAAATCGCTTCAGAGTAGTTCCCAGACGTATAAGAAGTTGCATAAGATGATAAAGTGGAGGCCATATGCGTGCATGCCTCCATTTAGGCGCATGTAAAATGTACGCATATCGCCTCCACTTTAACATTCTATACAACATCTTATACGATTACTGGTTGACAGGGTTGCTCGTACATGAATCATTCACCAACCAATTCTTGAGAAAATTTGCTTTCGAATAAGCCATCGATGGTAACATAGGGTCTTGTATTAAGAAAGTTATTAATTTTTTCCACCTTTGGGCTTGATTTTGCCCAATGTGCAGCGTCGTGAAACTGCAATGGTTTTATTTGTTAACGACATCGTTTCGCAGCGAATTGATTCAACTGAAATCTTATCAAAATTTAACTTTTACATACCCTCACGGCAATGGACTACCCGCTTGGCGCGCACCCACAGTTGATCAGCAGGAGTAAATCCATTTTATTTTATATGGTGAAAAGCATCTAAACTTGAATTACTTGAAATAGAAAGCTTTTACTGAAAAAATATTTCGTAGGCTTAATAGTAGTCACCATTGTGCACAACCACTACCAAATATTTTTTCGAATAATGTATTCCACTTCGATAAATTTGCATTTAGATGCTATTCGCCATACAATATTTTTGCGATTTACTTTTGGTGATTTTTCGCGCATAGAAGCTAGCGCCACATTGGTCGATGCGGAGAGTAGGAAAACAGTTGATGCAGTTAATTCATTGCGAAATCGACACTTGTTTAAAACTACTCATAGTCGCACAAACTATGCCAAAAATGAACCTTTGAATCAAATCATGAACATTTATAATTAACACTGTGAAAGTATTGACTTAACTATGTCGCGGCATAATTTAAAGTAATATTTTAATACCATAAGAAATAACTTCAGTAGTAGTGCTTAAAATATTATTAAAATTATACACACATTTACCAGCATACCCCGAGCAGAGGAGAATAGCAAGTTAATAACTACGAAATCATATTACCTGTTTTTATATCTTGTTTTGTTATTATTAAATTATCAAGGCATAGCTTTTCCATAACAAATTTTGTTGGACAATCTCCTTTTGTTATAATCAAGCTATTGATATACATTAACAATAACATTGTTTGGTTGAAGTACAAGTTTAGTTATTGTTGTAGTATTGATCCACTTATCAGCAATAGCACAACAGTAACAAATTTTGAAATCACAGCAACAATTCGACAATGGATTAAATGCTTTGGCTATTTTCCTACTCTCCGCATCGACCAATGTGGCGCTAGCTTCTATGCGCGAAAAATCGCTAAAAGTAAATCGCAAAAATATTGTATGGCGAATAGCATCTAAAGGCAAATTTATCGAAGTGGAATACATTATTCGAAAAAATATTTGGTAGTGGTTGTGCACAATGGTGACCACTATTAAGACTACCAAATATTTTTTCGGGAAAAGCTTTCTATTTCAAGTAATTCAAGTTTAGATGCTTTTCACCATACAAAATAAAATTGATTTACTCCTGCTGATCAACTGTGGGTGTGCGCCAAGCGGGTAGTCCATTATGACCTGTCCCTTTATGTTGTTCAATTTTTGTATTCAGTTAAGAAGGAAATTTCTGAACGACTCCTTTTAAGAATTCCATAAATAATTTTCGGATGAGCACTTGGAAGTTCTGAAGGAACTTTCGATAATTCCCTGGAAAAGTCTTCAAGAGAACACCTCGCGTAATTTTCTTAGAAATTTCGATGGTAATTCTTCTGAGCAATTATTAGAATTCTTGGTAGAATCTTTTGGAAAACTCCTAAAGAATCTTTCGGAAAAACTCCTGGTGAAATCCTCAAAGAAGTTTTCAGAGAAATCTTAAGATGAATTTCAGGACTAATGATCACAGGAAATTCTGAAGAAATCCTTGAAGGGATTCTATGTAGTATTCTTGAAGAATTTCTAGAGGATTCTTTGAAAATCCATGAAAGATTCCGTAGAAGAACTCCCGGAGAAATTTCTGGAAGATTTTTGGAGTCATTTATGGAAAAGTTTATGACCAAATCTGTCGACGAATTTCTAGAAGAATTTTATGACAAAGTCACTTGATAAACAAATAAGGAGTTTTTGACGGAATCCGGAAAGAGGAATTTTAGAAAAAATATTGCCAAAAATTCTGGTGAAAGTCCTGTAGAAATTATAGAAATTTTTTTGGTGGAATCCTTGTAGAATCCAGGAGGAATATTCGACATAATTCTTGAATCCAGGGAAAAATCGGAGGAATTAAAACAAAGTTTCCAGAAAAATTTTAATAATCTGGACAAAATTTCAAAAATTCCAAAAATTTTCAGCAAAACTGTTGAGCATTCTAAAAGTTCTTCAGTTTCTATGCTGAAAAAAAAAACAAAACAAAAGTCACAAATTGCTATCGACGATCAAACTTTTTCAAGTACACGTGTTGATTTCAAAACCGTGCTCCGAAAACAATTAAAGTAGAACAGTTTATAAATTACAGATGGAAATCGAAGCTCGTCGTATTTGATAATATAGAAATTATAAAAGTTCAATTATCTTGCGACTTCAAATCTCTTAGAATGAATTATAAGCTGAATATAGTATTTTTCGATCATTTGAAAATGCTGCTTACGTCAGAGTGATGAACCTCATGTTATTGGTGGGCTTGTGAGACAAAGCGAATAATTTTATATATGTAATAAGTATTATAACTTATTTAGTAACGAGTTTGATATCATAGCAAATTCTGCTCTCCCATTATTATCAATAACATATTAAGTTGTTATTGAAACTAACAAAACAAGTTATTGAACTGGTTTCCCAGGAACACTTTTTTGTTATGGAAGTTATTTTGTAGCTTATAACAGACAAGTTTATAACACAATATGTTATGGTAATAACTTAGAAATTATCGATTTTATTATTCAGTTATTTTGCCCAAATAACACAGCTACTTATGCTGTTGTTATTTGCTCGGGACACTATTTATATATTTTCTTATATATAAATATATATATATATATATATATTTCCACAATAAATGCATATTAGCGTGGGACACAAAAAGACATTTTACTCCTGTACACTTTTTGAGTTCCATTTTGGCCCCATATCAACTGTGCAAAATTTCAGCTCGATCGGAGAAACTATATTTTAGCGCCGGTCGTTTTTAGTTTTCATACGATTCACTATGGGGAAAATCACTTTTTCAAAGAAAAATCGCCAAAGGATGACTCTTAACCCCTAAAAATAAATCGATGAATGATTTCTGTTGGAAATTTTATGAGGAATAAACCCTCTGAAGACCGCAAAGCGATCTTAGGCATGTGGAAAAAGTTTTTGACTGAAAACCGAATGACAAGCCAACGCTGTTTAACAAGGAATAACAATAAATAATAAAATCTCGTTATTTTATCGATCGGGTAAGACGTAATAACTTTTTCCACGAATGTCGCATCGCTTTGCGGTCTTCGGAGGTCTGATTCCAGTTGTCTACAGAAATCATTCAACGACTTATTGTTAGGGACCGATGGGTGACCTCAAGCGATTTTTCTTTGAAGAAGTAAATTTCCCCCATAGTAAATCTATGAAAAACTAAGAATGGCGGGCGCTAAAATATAGTTTTTCCGATCGATCTGAAATTTTGCACAGTTGATATGGGACCAAAATGGTACTCAAAAAGTATACAAGGATCAATTTTAGGACCCATTCTTTTTTCGTTGTACGTTAATGATCTTCCTAATGTCCTTAAATACTGTAAAATTCAAATATTTGCTGATGATGTACAGCTGTATATAGAATGTATTCTCGGAGACGCTGATGATGTTTCTACGAAAATCAACGCTGATTTGAAAAGGGTGTTTAGCTGGGCAGTGGAAAATAACCTAGCCCTAAATGTAAACAAAACTCATGCTATGTTCATATCCAATAGAAATGATACCCTCAGACCTACGATTATGATCGATGGGAATCGAATAAGCTATGTTAATTCTGCCACTAGCTTGGGCTATGTTATCCAATCAAACTTAGAATGGGACAAATTTGTGTTGCAACAATGTGGGAAAATTTATGGAAAACTTCGTTCGTTACAGCTTACTGCTTCTCTGTTGCCTACGAACACTAAGATTAAGTTGTTCAAAACTCTTGTTTTACCGTATTTTATCGCGTGTGATTTTTTGTTAATGCAGGTCTCAGCAGATACTTTAAATCGCGTGAGAGTTGCTTTAAACGCTTGTGTTAGATATGTTTTTAAACTTTCACGTTTTAGTCATGTTTCACATCTTCAACCACGACTGTTAGGTTGTTCATTCGAGAACTTTTGTAAACTGCGTTGCTGTCAACTAGTTTTTAAACTTGCTAGCATAAAGAAGCCTGAATATTTATATACAAAATTAAATTGTTTACGTAGCGCAAGGTCGAAAAAATTCGCGATACCAAGACATCATACCACTAAATTCGGCAATAGCTTTTTCGTAAGGGGTGTTTCAACTTGGAATTCTTTACCTAATGATTTGACGCTTATTAATACGGGGGCAGTTTTTAGAAAGAAATGCACTTGGGTTAAAATAGTTATTTAAAATGAAGTTCACTGTTTAAAATAAGACAATAATGGGCGGCACTTCTTCTATCGATGAATTCATTGTAACATTTAAAAGACAATATGTCTTAAGTTACTTATTAATAAATGATATAAATAAATAATAAATAAATAATAATACAGGAGTTGGAGTTTTCTCATTTTTTATATTTTCCCATACAAACCGTGTACCACCCGGATAAAAAATTACCATTCAAATATTAACAAATGACTGGTTTTATTGTTCACAATAAAACACATGGTAGATATATTGTTACTTTTTACAATAGAAATCAAGCCCATATAGTTCGTACAATAAGTGAACATTAGCTTTATTAGTGACTAATTGATTCGATTGTTTTTCAATAGTTCTATAATAATTTAAAGTTACTATCAGTAAAAATTAATTTAAGTCGTTTTTAAATAGTTGCAAAAGTGCCTGCAAAGTTCTCATGGACTTTTTCTAATCTAATCTAATCTAATCTAACACATACGCAGCCAGTACAAGAAAGCATCCTGGAAAATAATCGGGTTAGATTACGCCCGATTATTTTTCTTGTCAATATTGATGCTTGCAGCATATCGAACATATGATACAAGCGTCAAAGCGGCCAGGCCTACTGCGTAGCGTTTAACGCAAAGATGATTCTTTGAAATGATTCGATTTTCATAAGTTTTTGTTTAAAATCGAATTACTTCTCAAATCTACATGGGAGGAAGGATGCGTGGACATACCGTACCAAACGCTCCGAGATATTAAAATATGCATTTATAAATGAAAAATAAAAAAGTCATGGAACGTTCTCACCAAATTTATGTAGATCTGCTTGAGGAATGGGAATCGGGTTCTTCAATAAATAAATGTAGATTCCTTAGCTTGGTGCGATGGCTCCAGTATTGTTTCACTTCATATCTCAATTCTTTATGAAGCAATTTTATCACACAAAATGCACTAAATTCTTATCTTCTTTTTGTCGTATAAACAATGTATCAAGTAAACAGTTTCTTAAATGGCATTACACGTGCCATTATTGTTTGCATTTTTTCTTAATTGTGTATCATAGCAAGCTTATCAAATCCGGAGTAGCACCATATGCACGTCACACAGAGCATCAACTTGTTAACCCCAATGTTTGCCATGGCGTATATTTTCCCCATAGTTCCCCACATTTTCCACTTCTACATCAACGTACTGTAGACTGAATGTTTCATTAATAATATGAATTCCAAAACACGTAAAACGTAGAACACGGAAAACGTAGAGGTATTCCGCAGTTTCTCGCATTACACATTTTGCTATCAAGAGCGTCCGGAAGATTATTATTAAAACGCCAAGCACTCAAACACATGAAGAATAATGCTGCCACTATTTCTAGTTTTTCATCCGCTTTTCGTTGAAACACTTCTCACACGAGTTTTCAAACCAATCCTCTTTTTGATAAAATGTTCACTGTTATTTTTCAAATTTCTTGAAAAGGCTGACAGGCGGAAGACAAAAACACAGCACAAGATAATTCCACGTCCGTATTCGCGCGCGGCACACTACGATCTCCCTGCAAAGTTCTCATGGACTTTTTATTAAAAAAGAGTTTATTTCTCAATTACACTTATAAACAATTCGTAACAAATTAATAACAATAAATATTATTGTTGCTTGGATCATGTTTGTATAATCAAATACAAAATCACTTGACATATTTTTTATAGTTTTCGTTTCAAATTTGAGTACAATAGATGTTTCGGTTATCGAATGTTATTCGCTCAAATTTCAACGACTGACAGACGCCAAGCCGTGTTGGCAGAGGAAGCTCTCAATGAATAACTGAGGAAGTACTTATAGAAAACTAGCTGAAAAGCAGGTTTAGCCAAGTAAGGATGTTACGACAAGAAAAAGATGAACAATGATTTTTCTGATGTTTTCCAATAAATTAAAGGAATCTAGTAAATAGTAAACTACCATTGATAACAATACAAATACAATTAGTTTAATGGGGTCAATTGGCTTCTTTAGCGGTGTTGAGATAATTCCATATTCTGAATCTGCATGCAAAACTGAGCCGAAATCCAAATTTTCATGATTTTTGGTGCTCGGGAACCTATTTAAAAATCAATTTAAAGTTTGTATGGGAGCGATTTGTCGAATCACCCCTCGTCGCATTTTGTACTGGGTGGAGCTGTCAAACAGTTACCCAGCTGTCAAAAGGTGATTTCAAAAAATCTCTTTGAAATTGATTTTAGGTACCAAAATAAAGTTCTAAAAATCTGAAAAAATCATAGTGGCTCAGAAGAAGGTGCTCTTTCGTTTAAAATCAAAAAAATGATACATTTTTCTTACTTTAAAAACCCAATTGAACCGATGTTAAAATAAACATGCAATAATATTTGTTATTATGTTAACAGATTTCGCCTTTGAAAAACAAAAGAATTCATATTTCTCGGTAACACTTTTCTCCAGCATTTACAGATACTAATGGCCACATAAATTGTGAACGATGGTATGGATCATACGACCTGAGGTCTGACTTGTGATATTTGGCAGTTATTTGAAAAGATTGAAGATAGATCTTATCAACAGCTGCCAAGCAATACATACCAGACAGACATCAGAGTGTTTGATTTTTATCATAAAATGTGCATATCATTCTGGCGGACGTTAGTGCTCGCAAATGCTGGATATAGATGTTAGCGGGAAATATAAATTCTATGGATTTTCAAAAGCGAAAACTGCTTACAAATAACAACAAATATTATTGTATTTTTATTGTAACAACGATTCATTTGATGCCATTCAATTAATTGTATTTGTATTGTAAGAACAATGAAAAAAAAATTAAAATATATTGTTATCTTTAGAAAATTGCCCTAAAAATGTCTCATAAAAACACAATACATTCTATTGTTTTCGCGAAAAAGTATGAGAATTTTCTCAAAATTTTATGGTTAAGATACATAACGACCACCATTTTTTATTGTAAAAGTGCCATTTACCATTCGCCGAATGGTATAAAACAATAGGGGTGATGGTGAGTGTACCGTGTAAATTACAATATGTTTAATGGTGAATATTTTTCGAAAAAATGGTGTTGTAACAATAAAATTTATCGTAGTTTTATGATATTTTTTATCAGAGCAGGCTAATGCATATATCGCCATAAAAAAAGTGAAAGTAGTAAACAAGTTGTTAAGTTGGGGAAAATATTCAAATATGACACTCGAGTGTTAAAAAATTTCATGAAAAATGGGTAAAAAAGTCATTTTTTAATGCAAACGTTAATGTTTGCACATAATGCGGTACGTAGTACATCAGATGTGCAATACAACGAACTATTGAGTTCTCCAAATTTTATCTCACAAAATCTTCTGCAAGCCTATCCGTATACGGGAGAACAAAAGTTGTTTGCAAAGTTCTTACAAATTCTTAACACGGGGAATTTGAACATAAATCACTACCACACAGGCATTTGGATTAGTCAATGCACGACGATAGGTCTGACGCATGGTTTGGAATATAAATTGATTTTCGCAAATTGAAAAGTCCGCTTTTCAATCAAATTGACAATATAAAATAATATATCTGCTTCCCGATAGTTGCTTTATCTCCTCCACCATTTAGACTATTTTCTATCCATACTAGACTAACCTTCGGTTTTAGGTTCTAAAAGTAAATTTGTTCAGTTGTTTGAAACTAATGACTCTTCTTTTCGTATTTCCTTTTCTTTTCAGGTCGCACGCAAAATTACAGAACGATCTTTCAGCTACCAAGTTGTAGGAAATGCAACGTTTTCTGTGGACACATTTTTCTTCATCAGTGGTGTACTAATTGTCGTGCTTTATTTTCGCTCTTCGAAAAATGAACCATCAAATGAAAAACAAACGAGCAATCTATTCAATTCAACAGCTTGTTCGAATATAGTGCTATCAGTACTATACCGTTTTATTAGACTTACTCCTGCCTATTTATTTGTGATTATATTCAACGAACTGGCATTAAAGTAAACTATGTCTTATTGAAACTTTAATTCAGATAGATGTCATAAACATTTTATGTATTTACAGATGGACTTATGGAAGATCCGTGTTTACACCTGGAATAATTGATCACATAACTTGCAATAAGTATTGGTGGCGTAATATATTATACATCAACAATTGGTATTCGTTCAGTGAAATGTGTATGATATGGTCCTGGTATCTGGCGAATGATATGCAATTTTACGTCATTGCAATAATATTATTAACAGTATCATCAAGGTTAGTACATCATGACTCACATTTCATAGCAAATAAAAACATACATACTTTTATACCGGGTCAACAAGGTCGTTTTTTTTGGAACATAGCTTTTTCGATGGCTTTTATGGTCCGTAACAACTGTAAAAAATTGGGCGCGATTGGTTGTGTCCCCGCTTTCAGCATTGCGTTTGAAATTTGTATGGGATTTAGTATGAGAAAACATATTTTTCTGTATCTCGTAGAGGCTCAAATTTGTTTGGAACTTTGTAACCAACGACGTTAAAGTATGGCCCAGGGGATGCTGATAAACTTTGCCGAAAAGAGCAAGGTAATAGAGTGACTCTGAAAAAAGTTATTAATAATCAAGGTTTGATATCTCCGCGCAACTGCTGAAAACCATTTTTTCTTCCAACACTGCTGATGCTTCGAAGGATCAAATCATCCTTGGATTCCCGGATAAAAAATACAACAGAAAAACATAGGATTCTAATGTAACAGAAACAATGCTCTCACAATAGAATTTAATGTTAAAATAACAATAGAAAAATAATTGAATCAAATGTTTTCAACAATAGAATCAAATGTGAATGTGAATTTCACATTGAATTGTATAAGTATCGTAACTATACAAAAAAAAATTTCCATACAACTTTTTTCGCAAAATAGAAAATTCAAATGTTGTTAATACCGATACGTGGAATGGAATATACCAGGGGTTCTCAAACTTTTCCAGCTTGCGACCCACTTTTGATTTTCAAAGAATTTGGCGACCCACCAGCACGAAAATTTATAAAATAATCAGGGTGTCGACTACCTGGAAAAACCTGGAAAGTCAGGGAATGTCAGGGAATTTATTTTTGGACCTGGAAAATCAGGGAAAGTCAGGGAATTTTGTTGATGGTCAGGGAAAATTTTTCACGATAATCATAAAACGATGTATTCGAGTTATACAACACGAAAAACTTGCTAAATTGTTTCTTCAAACTGTAACGTCCATGATTCTGATTTACGATCAAATCAATAGGGGGATTCACTTAACAGCGTAAACTGATTAAATTGATTAAACTTCGCGATCACCAAGGCAATCTTTGATTATTTCATTCGCAAAATCATGAAACATTTCAAATAAGCACAAAATCATGGCTTACGCAGAAATTTAATCTGTTTAGTGAGTACCCCTAATGTATTAACTTCATCCTGGTTTTTGTAGCATTCAGTTAACGTAATGTTATTCTGATTTTTATCATGAAGCTTTATTTCATAACAAAATTATAAGTCCGGTTAATAAGCTAAAAATTAAAAGTACATGACACTGCTCTGAATGTAATGTTTGGCGAATTTTTGGTCCATTATTTGGTGGTATTGTTTTGAGATGCCTCACTCCTGCATCGTGATGGGTTTCTAATGAATTTATTGGCGGGTAAAGTCTTGCGATGCCCAGAAGTTTGTTGTTCAGACCACTAGTGATTTTTATTATTTTCTGGAGATATCTTTGTAGAAACTTGAGTAAGAATTCCAGGAAAATTTTCCCGAGATGATTGCGTAGTGCTTCGTCTGATTCATTCTAAATCTACGCTCCCAGTAGGGCTTGGTCTGCCTCTTCAACTTAGTGTTCTTTAAGCACTTCTAAAGGCAATCAAAACCTTATTCACTATAGAACTGAATACCCAAGTTACTTCAAACCTTTTTAATACTTTTTTAACTCATGGTGATATCTAAACCCTAAAAAAATCCAAAATATTTTACCCAGATTTTTTAAGTAGTCTTCTTTTGCAAAACACAAATACAATTTCCAATGAATTTTCTAAAACTATTTAGCAAACTTTCCTTGACAAATCCTTACCAGACTTTTCCCATGTCTTTCACAAATTTTCACAAGTCTTGTTTTGAATCCAAACGCCATCTCCTGGCATAGTCCTCACAGGATTCAAATGATTTTTTTTTTCAGATTACTCGTGACATCGTGAAACGACATTCTTTAGAGTTGTTTTTTCCAAGATTCATGATAGTTTTCTACCGTGTTCTCGAACAGACCACTATTTAAATTTATGTACATTTAAAATTTGGGTGACCTGTTTAAGTGTTTCTTGGGTGAACTTTTAATGTTTCTGTGTTGATAACTCACGAATACATCCAATATTATCAATGATGCGTACCAGATTATATGCAGGTTTAATTGTTTGATAAAAATACCTATGTGGGTTAAATTCTGAGAAAAAAAACTGAGTCTTGCCTTCTGCAAGAAATCCTTCATAGATCTAAGTCTACAGTAAAGAAACCATCGAGAAGACTAGTTTACCAAACACCCCAATAAAATTACAAGTTAATTAAGACTTCAGAAAATAAAAACACAATAAAATAGAAAAGACATTCTATTTTATATGTTATATTCCTGAAAAGCATTTAAGGTTCAGCTATTTTAAGACGATAACTATGTTACGAAGATAAAATAAGGCCTTGTCGATAAACTACGTAGACTCTTAGGAGGGGGACCCACCAGTGGGTCGCGACCCATAGTTTGAGAAACGCTGGAATATACCGTAGATTTTTTTTTTATATTTGTATTGTTTTGAGCAGTTAAATATGCCAAGTACATTCTGCTTTGAACTGTGATTTTACATTGAATTCAATGGTTTAGGAATGTTTTTCTATTGTAATATAGACGATTATTATGTTTTCGATTTATTGTAAACGGTGAAATCTAGAGCTCGATTTGAATAGGTCGTATGTGCTTTCGTCGATATAAAAATCGATCAGTTTATTTTAGTTACTATAGCAATATTAATTATTTTTCGAGAACTTTTAGTGATTGAACGGAAAGCCTGGTAAGTAAGGAATCGGCTGTATGTATGAGTTTTGTTTAATTTCAACAGCTTTCGCTTCAATAAGCGAATCCAACTGATCAAATTTTATATCGACGAAAGCACATACGACCTATTCAAATCGAGCTCCAGAAATGTACGGTAAACGTATACACGGAACCGCCAAACTACCCAAAATTGAGTTCTTTTGACGCAACCCCATAGTTCGGCCCAATAAGCCAATTTTGAGTAAATCGATTAAACTCACACTAGGTAAATTGCCTTCACCTCCAGCAAAAACATTTACTTAAGAGTAGGTAAATTCAACCCAAGACCCCCCCTCATTCAACCCAAATTTGAGTAAACCTGCATTTACCCAAAATTGGCTTATTGGGCTCAAGGACCCTCGTTGGGTAGATGCATCTCTGTTTGTTTTTGACAACATCGGTGAGGGAAAGAGGGAAAACAACCTAATTTTGGGTAACTAGTTTATTCGATATACTCAGCTTTGAGTAAAATCGACCCAAAAATTAGGTAGTTTGATTTCTCCGTGTAGGCTAATCCAGATGACCCCCAATGGACTACCCGCTTGGCGCATATCCACAGTTGATCAGCAGGAGTAAATTTATTTTATTTTGTATGGTGAAAAGCTTCTAAACTTGAATTACTTGAAATAGAAAGCTTTTACTGAAAAAAAATATTTGGTAGGCTTAATAGTAGTCACCATTGTGCACAACCACTATCAAATATTTTTTTCGAATAATGTATCCACTTCGATAAATTTGCCTTTAGATGCTATTCGCCATACAATATTTTTGCGATTTACTTTTAGCGATTTTTCGCGCATAGAAGCTAGCGCCACATTGGTCGATGCGGAGAGTAGGAAAACAGCCGATGTAGTTAATTCATTTGGGGAGCTCTTGCTATGCCTCCGGCGGGCGATCTTCCGGATTTTTGTTAGCTGACCAATCCGGTATCTGTCGGCATGGGCATCACGAATGATGATAATGGAAACCATTGCAAATGGAAAATAGCAACTTCTAGAGCAAAAAATGAGTAATATTTGACGACAAAAAATTGACTTTTTACCCTTCTTACACCCATAAGAAGGGTATAAATATCGCTCGAAAAACCGACTTTCGATCCGAGGCCCAGAGGGCCGAGTCTCATATACCAATGAACTCAGCTTGACGAACTGAGCAAATGTCTGTATGTGTGTGTGTGTGTGTGTGTGTGTGTGTGTGTGTGTGTGTGTGTGTGTTTTTCCTCCCTACACGGAGAAATCAAACTACCTAATTTTTGGGTCGATTTTACTCAAAGCTGAGTATATATATCGAATAAACTAGTTACCCAAAATTAGGTTGTTTTCCCTCTTTTCCCCACCGATGTTGTAAAAAACAAACAGAGATGCATCTACCCAATGAGAGTATATTACAGGTGAGGAAGAAGAAGAGATGGCTATGTATTAGTAAGCAAAGAAAAATGTAAACACAAATAGTGACGTCACTATTTGACACGCGTTCTTATGGGAGCTCGCTTTGCTTGTAGTAGTGACATGTTTTGCACCAAACACGGATCTCACGCAAACAAAGCATCTCTTCCACACCTCCATTATACTCTCATTGGCATCTACCCAATGGGGGTCCTTGAGCCCAATAAGCCAATTTTGAGTAAATGTAGGTATACTCAAATTTGGGTTGAATGAGGGGGGGTCTTGGGTTGAATTTACCTACTCTTAAGTATTTTTTTTGCTGGAGGTAAAGGCAATTTACCTAGTGTGAGTTTAATCGATTTACTCAAATTTGGCTTATTGGGCGGAACTATGGGATTGCATCAAAAGAACTCAATTTTGGGTAGTTTGGCGGTTCCGTGTACCTCCCCAGCAGAGAAAACCGATTGGAAAAACTCTGCTACACCTAGATGCCTCGATCCCCCTGGTACCACTGATGCGACTGCTTCAGGGGGGGGGGGGTCAATGCGCTCATGCGCTCTTCTGTTACAGTGCTCTTGCACTTTTTGTCGCTTCTAAACAGTGCTTCTCATCTGTGCACTTCCTCTTCAAGCGATCCCAGCTTGCTGGTCGCTCCTCCACTTCCGCTGCAGCTCCGTCATCATTTTTGGGACTGCCCTGCTGATCGCATTCCACGTCTCTTCAGTACGGCACATCTCGTCGACGACGTTTTCCACGTTTAATGCCGGCATCGATCTTCTTACCGCCTCGAATCTGGGGCAGATGAACACCACGTGCTCCGGTGTCTCCTCCACGTTCTCGCACTCCGGGCAGAAGGGCGAAACGGCATGGCCAAACCGATGTAGGTACTGCCTGAAGCAGCCATGACCAGACAAAAACTGGGTTAGGTGGAAATTCACTTCTCCATGCTTCCTGTTCACTGCACTGCCCATAACTGCATATTTGTAACATTTGCAGTTTTTGTCAAAATTGAGTTAATAACGGGGCTCATCTCCAAATCATCAGTACTTTCATCTATCCAAATGAACTTTACAAGTTTGTTCCACAAAATGTGAAAAAAATACCAAGTCGTTTTGTCTCATTAACAAATATTAACGAATGTAACCGCATAACAGTCACACTGGGAATACATACTGGCCTCATAACGTACAATGAATCATATTTTGCTCTAGTATTTTTTGAACTATTGGCCCAGCATACAAGAAGAGCTGTAGAAGATTTCATTGCGAAGTAATTAATTTTGTATTTTTGCCAAATTTTTGAGATTTAGATCCTTTCCCATACTAGTGCAAATTGCAAACTTTGAGCTCAATTTTCTCCAATGCCTACTTCTGTCGAATGTGACTGTTATGCAGTTATGGGCAGTGCAATGCATTGTTACTTCAATCATATTTCAGTGAGCTTAACAGATTTTGTTGTCGGTTGAGAATCATAGGTATGGTTAGTAATTTTACTATGAAATCGATAATTTCCACAACAAAATTTATTTCAGTGTAGATGGTGAAAAGCACCTAAACTCGAATTTCTCGAATGGATTACCCGCAGGGAGTGCGTTCAAAGTTGGTCAGCAGCAGTAAAATCATTTTATTTTGTAAGGCAGGCAGTAGGGTAAGTGTACCAATTATGGCACTACCTAAGGAAAGCTATTTATAGAAAAATAACGAGAAGACCAACGAATGTCATCAATAAGTTAAAAGACAGCTTAGTTTCCATACTTTACAGGAAAAATATAGAAACGGAGCCAAAACTACTTTTAGTATTGATTACAGCGTGTGCCAATGATAGGAACCCTGCACCAGTTATGGTTATATTTTTTAACTTCGGTTCCTTTTCGCACTATTTGCATGCATTCCTTATGGGGTTAGCCATAATTGGTACACTATGGCAAAAAAGGGTGCAAGGGAGCCGAAATTTTAAGGAAAATGATTTATTTCTACCATGATTTGAGGAAAATGTGGAGTTTAAATGAGAGCGACTATCTTTTGTGAGCGTGATCTGTTGTTCACTAAATTTTTCTTGTTGATTTACATCGTTAAAGGGTGAAAATTAACTATGGCGGATAATTGGTACTAAAGCCATAATTGGTACACTTACCCTACGACGTTTGCCGGGACAGCTAGTACATTGAACATTGAACATTGAACATTGAATGCACTCTCTGCGGGTAATCCATTGTGAGACAAATTTAAAATATAATGTCTTCCTTCGGTAATGGATTAATGAATGAATTAACTACATCGGCTGTTTTCCTACTCTCCGCATCGACCAATGTGGCGCTAGCTTCTATGGGCGAAAAATCGCTAAAAGTAAATCGCAAAAATATTGTATGGCGAATACCATCTAAAGCCAAATTTTTCAAAGTGGAACACATTATTCGAAAAAATAATTGGTAGGGGTTGTGCACAATGGTGACTACTATTGAGCCTACCAAATATTTTTTCGGTAAAAGCTTTCTATTTCAAGTAATTCAAGTTTAGATGCTTTTCACCATACAAAATAAAATGGATTTACTCCTGCTGATCAACTGTGGCTGCGCGCAAAGCGGGTAGTCCATTCCTACTCCTATTAAACGAACTCCTACTAGACAGGGGTGAGCGTTATAGGAGACTAAGAGCTTATCCAGCTTTTTACGCTGGCTTTCCATAAATTTTGAACTACCCCTCTCTGACATTTCTTGCCGACACTATAATTTTATTATGGGTAGATTAAAGCAAGCTCTTTGGCGTTGAAATTTTTTGTTGTTGACAATAAAACGACAGAATTTTTTTCTGATCTTCAGAAAATGGAAAATTTGAATATAATATATTTTAACATATATATTGATTAATTTATCATAAAAAATACTTTTAGGGTCATACGGTTGCACGTGATGCCACCAACCATGAGGTGCAGAATGGATACCTAATAATTTATCCGACAATCAAGTGAAAACTTCCTGGAGCTCAAAATTCCACGATGTGCCAACCAGTGGTGTGGATAGGAAATTTGAAAATTGCTTCCCCTGGCCGCAGGTCAGATAGTGCTCAAGTTGCGGAATCTTGGTACCGATTCTTGTGATTTATTGCTAGGTTATATAATTGTACGTGTTTGGCCTAATAGATTCACAACAGAGTTCTCACCAAGCTCTGGCTCGTCCGAGATATTTAGTACCAGATCGAGCCTGGTGTGAACGACATACATAATAGGTATAGTTCACTGATAAGGGTAATTGTCACCCGATAGCGGTTCTTAACTGTATCGCTGTGTATTCCCACGGGTACATTGTAAGGTACCTACATTACATTGAAATCAAATCCGGGGTTGACTAAACAATAAAATTATGAAATAAAATGCTCACGAGGTGAAATCTCTGTTCTTTAATGAAGTAATACTTTTCTTTAAACGTGATTCCAAAATGTAGTTTTGGCATTTCATTCTGTTCATACCATCAACTCAAGGACACACTGTCGGTGCGTTTTATGCAATTATAATCATCTCCAAAGTTCTGTCCTGGACGATTTCGCGTATGGACTACCCGCTTTGCGCGCAGCCACAGTTGATCAGCAGGAGTAAATCAATTTAATTTTGTATGGCGAAATGCATCTAAACTTGATTTACTTGAAATACAAAGCTTTTCCTGAAAAAATATTTGGTAGGCTTAATAGTGGTCACCATTGTGCACAACCACTACCAAATATTTTTTCGAATAATGTGTTCCACTTTGAAGAACTTGCCTTTAGATGGTATTTGCCATACAATATTTTTGCGATTTACTTTTAGCGATTTTTCGCGCATAGAAGCTAGCGCCACATTGGTCGATGCGGAGAGTAGGAAAACAGCCGATGTAGTTAATTCATTGACAGAGCTCGTACTACGGGTTGGGGGAGAGAAGAGGTCAAACAAGTTCACATTGGTACAATTTTCCGGAGATTTTAAAGCAGGTACTTCGTGATGGAAATGGTGATGAAAATTAAATTTGTGCGCAGGTCCGATTGGGTTCGGCAGGATTTGGTAGTTATCTGTACTTATAAATGTGAATCATCTTCAAATTCATCAATCGATTAAGAATTTGCTAGAAATTAAACAACAGCTTCCGATATAAATAATAATCCTGTAAATTCTGTGCCTAAAATTATAAAAATATAGTTAAAAATCAGGTTAAAAATGGAAAATGGTAATAATTTATTATGCAAACCAGCTGCAAACATTGGTGAAAATTTCTGACAGTTGAATCAACAACCTAGATTTTCAGCCTACTCAGATCTTACTATAAAATCTGTCGGCAAGAAATGTCAAAATCGATTCACCCCTCGTTGTTTTATGGATTTCGGCTTGCGGCGCTAGTGAATATGCAAATTTTAGAAATCTCATAGCTCAGAATCCTGATAACTTAGCAAGTTGGTGTCTTCGGCAAAGTTGATCAGTATGACATAAGCTTACATAAAAATAAACACTTGTTTCAAAATTCTACCACTTTCAAGTACTGATCAAGTATTTATTTTTAGTTTATGTCATGCTGATCAACTTTTCCAAAGACACCAATGAATGGACTACCCACTTTGCGCGCAGCCACAGTTGATCAGCAGGAGCAAATCAATCCATTACCTGCATCGGTGGTATCACATTTCCCGGAATGCCAACTCCCGGAATGCCATTTCCCCGAGTGACATTTCCCGGAATGACACTTTTCCCGGAATGCCGTTTCCCGGAGTGACATTTCCCGGAATGACACATTATCCGGAATGCCATTTCCCGGAATGACACATTTCGCGGAATGCCATTTCCCGGAGTGACATTTCCCAGGAATGATGCTGGATCATTGAGGCTGAATATGATACTTCTGAACGAAAGTGTCAATAGGTCGAATAGGATATTACAGGTCGAATGACTTTTTTTGGTGGGTTGCGTGTTATCTTCTTGATAGTTGAACTGGTAATGAATTCAATCATAATCCTCAGCCTTAATTAGCACAAAAATACCACATCTCCTTTTCTTTATAATTGGAAGAGCTTTTTATCAGGCCTTTAATATATAAAATGATGGATTTTGATTTTATCGTGCCCTCATGGTTGTCCGTGAGGTAATTTGATTGGCATATCCTCATTGGACCAACCATTCAGTTGTTCGTGAAGACTTCGTATGTCGTGCTGTCATCGGACCAACCAGCCGGTTGTCTGTGATAAATCGAAGGTGTTTTAGTCGAAAGCCCTTAGACCTTCTCATCTACCATAGCAATGTACATACCAAAAAAACAAAAAATGCAACCAACCTATCAGCCTGTACTTCATTTTGAAGCAAACTACCACAGCTTTAAAGGGACGGCCACTGGGTAGCCTAATGGAATGGTATTATTATGAAACACATACTGCCTATGATCGCATATCAGTCCCATATTTACTGGGTTTCCTATTCATATGGGACAGTTATGCGATTATAGGCAGCATACACCTCGAAAGAACAGCCTATTTTTAAAAGAAGGAAAAATCTCTTATGGGAAAGTTAGTAGAGTGGCCGCCTATAGTACAGTATAGCAGCCGAGTTGAATGGCTTGATTATCATAAATGCATATACATACTACTAACTCTCTCATCAGAGATTTTTCCTTCTTTTAAAAATAGGCTGTTCTTTCGAAGTATATGTATACAACATTAGCAATTCATTTAATTAGGATGCTATGATACTGTAATATTGTGTTCCACTTTGAAGAATTTGCCTTTAGATGGTATTCGCCATACAATATTTTTGCGATTTACTTTTAGCAATTTTTCGCGCATAGAAGCTAGCGCCACATTAGTCAATGCGGAGAGTAGGAGAACAGCCAAAGCATTTAATCCATTTGCCTTTAGATGGTATTCGCCATACAATATTTTTGCGATTAACTTTTAGCGGGGTTTCGCACATAGAAGCTAGCGCCACATTGGTCGATGCGGAGAGTAGGAAAACAGCCGATGTAGTTAATGGACTACCCGCTTTGCGCGCAGCCACAGTTGATCAGCAGGAGTAAATCAATGAATTAACTACATCGGCTGTTTTCCTACTCTCCGCATCGACCAATGTGGCGCTAGCTTCTATGCGCGAAAAATCGCTAAAAGTAAATCGCAAGAATATTGTATGGCGAATACCATCTAAAGGCAAATTCTTCAAAGTGGAACACATTATTCGAAAAAATATTTGGTAGTGGTTGTGCACAATGGTGACCACTATTAAGCCTACCAAATATTTTTTCGGGAAAAGCTTTGTATTTCAAGTAATTCAAGTTTAGATGCATTTCGCCATACAAAATTAAATTGATTTACTCCTGCTGGTCAACTGTGGCTGCGCGCAAAGCGGGTAGTCCATTTAATTTTGTATGGCGAAATGATGATGATGATGATGATGATGATTGTGTACCCACCATCAGCGCAAGGATTACCTATGGCTGCAGAGTCATACCGGAACGGAATGATCTACCTGATGGTTTGTTGTAGCAGGGTAAGCTAAATTCACTGGAGACCTTCGGAAAACAACATGATAATGGACTACCCGCTTTGCGCGCAGCCACAGTTGATCAGCAGGAGTAAATCAATTTAATTTTGTATGGCGAAATGCATCTAAACTTGAATTACTTGAAATACAAAGCTTTTCCCGAAAAAATATTTGGTAGGGTTAATAGTGATCACCATTGTGCACAACCACTACCAAATATTTTTTCGAATAATGTATTCCACTTCTTTAAATTTGTCTTTAGATGCTATTCGCCATACACTATTTTTGCGATTTACTTTTAGCGATTTTTCGTGCATAGAAGCTAGCGCCACATTGGTCGATGCGGAGAGTAGGAAAACATCCGATGTAGGTAATTCATTGTTATCTCGTGACAAAGTCTGGCCACCCCATGAACATTTGCCCGGAAACCAGTTCATTTAACTTCCTTAGGCTACCCCTCCGAAATCCCCTTATATGTCATGTTCAAATATAAAAGGTAATAATAAGGAACGAACTCACCGGGTAATCCTGACCAGCTGGTTTTCTATGTTTGGCTTTGGTCTCAGCATGCAAACGGTCCAACCATATTAAATGTGCACTCGTTCACACCACTCGCTGATTCTCCAATCGTCCATCGAAGAATACGAAAAAAATACATAAGCGAGAATACCCGACGCACTGAAAAACAATCTCTTGGATACTAGCATTTCCGAACTCGGAATAACGACGAACACGAGCACCACGATGCGGGCAATGTGGTCTCTTGCCACCGAGCCATCGTCGATCGTTTACACAAAGTGCGAACAAAAACACAAAGAAAAATACGAAAACGCGGGAACGACGAAATGCGGTAAGTTTCAGCCTCCGGTCCCTGCTTGTCACTGAAATTTTGTATGGCGAAATGCATCTAAACTTAAATTACTTGAAATACAAAGCTTTTCCCGAAAAAAATATTTGGTAGGCTTGATAGTAGTCACCATTGTGCACAACCACTACCAAATATTTTTTCGAATAATGTATTCCACTTCGATAAATTTGCCTTTAGATTCTATTCGCCATACAATATTTTTGCGATTTACTTTTAGCGATTTTTTGCGCATAGAAGCTAGCGCCACATTGGTCGATGCGGAGAGTAGGAAAACAGCCGATGCAGTTAATTCATTAACTACATTGGCTGTTTTCCTACTTTCCGCATCGACCAATGTGGCGCTAGCTTCTATGCGCGAAAAATCGCTAAAAGTAAATCGCAAAAACATTGTATGGCGAATATCTTCTAAAGGCAAATTCTTCAAAGTGGAACACATTATTCGAAAAAATATTTGGTAGTGGTTGTGCACAATGGTGACCACTATTAAGCCTACCAAATATTTTTTCTGGAAAAGCTTTGTATTTCAAGTAATTCAAGTTTAGATGCATTTCGCCATACAAAATAAATGAATTACCTACATCGACTGTTTTCCTACTCTCCGCATCGACCAATATGGCGCTAGCTTCTATGCGCGAAAAATCGCTAAAAGTAAATCGCAAAAATATTGTATGGTGAATACAATCTAAAGGCAAATTTCTCGAAGTGGAACACATTATTCGAAAAAATATTTGGTAGTGGTTGTGCACAATGGTGACCACTATTAAGGCTACCAAATATTTTTTCGGGAAAAGCTTTCTATTTCAAGTAATTTGAGTTTAGATGCATTTCGCCATACAAAATTAAATTGATTTACTCCTGCTGATCAACTGTGGCTGCGCGCAAAGCGGATAGTCCATTGATTTACTCCTGCTGATCAACTGTGGCTGCGCGCACAGCGGGTAGTCCATTTTCTAAGTTATCGGGGGGAGCGACACTAGTTTTTCCAAGCCAAAAAACCCCAAAAAAGTAAAAAAAAGACGAAAATTCCTTGTAAACGCCACCTAGTGGCAGAATTTTGAAACTAGTGTTTATTTTTATGTAAGTTTATGTCATACTGATCAACTTTGCCGAAGACACCAACCTTCTAAGTTATCAGGATTCTGAGCTATGAGATTTCTAAAATTTGCATGTTCACTAGCGCCGCCTAGTGGCAGAATTATGAAACAAGTGTTTATTTTTATGTAAGTTTATGTCATACTGATCAACTTTGCCAAAGACACCAACTTTCTAAGTTATCGGGATTCTGAGATATGAGGTTTTGAAAATTTACTTGCCCACTAGCGCCGCCCAGTGGAGGAATTTCGAACTTCGCAACTAATCGTCAGTAAGTTATTGGCGTACCCAACAACTTTCCCGAAGACACTATCCTTCCAAATGAATTAATTACATCGCACATTGGAGTAAATCACATCAAAACCTGATCATAAGTGGAAAAACTCAAAATGAAGTAATTGGGTTTTTCGTTGTGTTTTAGCCAAGTGTAGTTATCGTGTAATCGTTTGACAGCTAAGCAGTGTACAAATGTTTTGTTTACGCTTATCAGAAGAGGTTAAGTGAAGCTGAAGTTTAGCCGTTTTCTTTGATATAACTCACAGCGCGTGCTAGTTTTGACCGTACAAAGTGAATGAAATTGATAGTCAATCAATTCAACAATGCAGTTTGTTAAAGAAGGTTAATGTTGTTATTCTGTTAATTTGAAACCCAAACAAATTGACGTTGAATTTACATACAATATATGAAAATATTGAAAAAAATATTTGATGGAATCCTTTACCGTGCATTCAAAATGAAATAAGTTAATTTTCCGGCTGTTTCCGGAAAATCTGCGTTCAGTGTATGATAAAATTATTGTTCCTCTTTCAAATGCAGAAAGAAAACCTTCCGGATGTTTCCGATTTTAAAAGTTACAACACTTTGAAAAAATCGTGATAATTATATTATTATATGATATTATTTGCCTTAAACCACTATTTGGCCCTCTTAACTTATTTTTGCTGAAAACTAGAACTCAACAGCTTTCAAGCAGAAAAAAGAAGTTTAAAATCGGTTAACTGGTTCAAAAGTTGTGATTTTTTGAAAAATTTTAGTTTTGAAAAATCTTGACTTTTACAATCATAAAATTGGTCACCCTAATGACGAAATAAAAAAATACGAAAACTATGAAATACGTTCCATTACTAATTTGGGTTGCATTTGGGTTGTGAAAATGCGTCAAAATAATTTTGATCAGTTTTGATGTACTAGGTGCTCCACTGTGCATCGGCTGTTTTCCTACTCTCCGCATCGACCAATGTGGCGCTAGCTTCTATGCGCGAAAAATCGCTAAAAGTAAATCGCAAAAATATTGTATGGCGAATAGCATCTAAAGGCAAATTTATCGAAGTGGAATACATTATTCGAAAAAATATTTGGTAGTGGTTGTGCACAATGGTGACTACTATTAAGCCTACCAAATATTTTTTCAGTAAAAGCTTTCTATTTCAAGTAATTCAAGTTTAGATGCTTTTCATCATACAAAATAAAATGGATTTACTCCTGCTGATCAACTGTGGGTGTGCGCCAAGCGGGTAGTCCATTATCAGGGTCCTTTAGCTGTCGCATATCGTAACGTTTGCTTGACAACCTGATATGGTTCCTGTAGTACAATGAATGGACTACCCGCTTTGCGCGCAGCCACAGTGGATCAGCAGGAGTAAATCCATTTTATTTTGTATGGTGAAAAGCATCTAAACTTGAATTACTTGAAATAGAAAGCTTTTCCTGAAAAAATATTTGGTAGGCTTAATAGTGGTCACCATTGTGCACAACCACTACCAAATATTTTTTCGAATAATGTGTTCCACTTTGAAGAATGGACTACCAGCTTGGCGCGCGCCCACAGTTGATCAGCAGGAGTAAATCCATTTTATTTTGTATGGCGAAAAGCATCTAAACTCGAATTTCTCGAAATGACAAGCTTTTATCGAAAAAATATTTGGTGAGCACCAAACCGGTCATCATTGTGCACAACCGCTACCAAATATTTTTTCGAATAATGTGTTCCACTTCGAGAAATACGCCTTTAGATGCTATTCGCCATACAATATTTTTGCGATTTACTTTTAGCAATTTTTCGCGCATAGAAGCTAGCGCCACATTAGTCAATGCGGAGAGTAGGAGAACAGCCAAAGCATTTAATCCATTTGCCTTTAGATGGTATTCGCCATACAATATTTTTGCGATTAACTTTTAGCGGGGTTTCGCACATAGAAGCTAGCGCCACATTGGTCGATGCGGAGAGTAGGAAAACAGCCGATGTAGTTAATGGACTACCCGCTTTGCGCGCAGCCACAGTTGATCAGCAGGAGTAAATCAATGAATTAACTACATCGGCTGTTTTCCTACTCTCCACATCGACCAATGTGGCGCTAGCTTCTATGCGCGAAAAATCGCTAAAAGTAAATCGCAAAAATATTGTATGGCGAATACCATCTAAAGGCAAATTCTTCAAAGTGGAACACATTATTCGAAAAAATATTTGGTAGTGGTTGTGCACAATGGTAACCACTATTAAGCCTACCAAATACTTGTTCGGGAAAAGCTTTGTATTTCAAGTAATTCAAGTTTAGATGCATTTCGCCATACAAAATTAAATTGATTTACTCCTGCTGATCAACTGTGGCTGCGCGCAAAGCGGGTAGCCCATTTAAATTTGTATGGCGAAATGCATCTAAACTTGAATTACTTAAAATACAAAGTTTTTCCCGAAAAAATATTTGGTAGGCTTAATAGTAGTCACCATTGTGCACAACCACTACCAAATATTTTTTCGAATAATGTATTCCACTTTGAAGAATTTGCCTTTAGATGGTATTCGCCATACAATATTTTTGCGATTTACTTTTAGCGATTTTTCGCGCATAGAAGCTAGCGCCACATTGGTCGATGCGGAGAGTAGGAAAACAGCCGATGTAGTTAATTCATTAATTAATTATTTTGCTACATATAACATTGAATTCGATAGTAAGTACACTACTTTATTACTGATGTGATGCTAGACACTTAAATATAACAAATAACACTTAAATTAATTAACTACATCGGCTATCTTCCTACTCTCCGCATCGACCAATGTGGCGCTAGCTTCTATGCGCGAAAAATCGCTAAGAGTAAATCGCAAAAATATTGTATGGCGAATAGCATCTAAAGGCAAATTTATCGAAGTGGAATACATTATTCGAAAAAATATTTGGTAGTGGTTGTGCACAATGGTGACTACTATTAAGCCTACCAAATATTTTTTCAGTAAAAGCTTTATATTTCAAGTAATTCAAGTTTAGATGCATTTCGCCATACAAAATTAAATTGATTTACTCCTGCTGATCAACTGTGGCTGCGCGCAAAGCGGGTAGTCCATTGTACAGGAACACGATTGATTACACACGATTAAAGTTGTTACGACAGAACGGATTAGTTACACGAAGGACAAGTAAATGTAAGTAAAATGTAACCTAAATTAATCTGAAAACGAATTAAAATAATGAATTTCAGCTTATAGCTAACTCATACCCCAAATGACAGAGTTTTCTAATAGGAGCTCCGAAGAAATCCGTACGTGTAGCAACATAAATGGTAGATCTTATCAAGCCCTAAAACTTTGCCGAAGAAAGTATTGCGCTAACTCTTAACACACCCGAGATAATAGGCCACACCCACAAAAAGTCGAAATCCCATAAGCTCTTAGTCTCCTATTAAGCGGATTCCTATTGCGCCCCCCGATCAGTGATCTTATTATGCGTTGCGCGAAAATTTGTACGCGCAAGCACCCATACATCTCCGCCTGTAAGAAAAATCATTTCGGTGTTGTCGGCGCAGTATTCCTTGGCCAATGGACTACCCGCTTTGCGCGTAGCCACAGTTGATCAGCAGGAGTAAATCCATTTAATTTTGTATGGCGAAAAGCATCTAAACTTGAATAACTTGAAATAGAAAGCTCTTCCTACAAAAATATTTGGTAGGCATAATAGTGGTTGCCATTGTGCACAACCACTACCAAATATTTTTTAGAATAATGTGTTCCACTTTGAAGAATGGACTACCCGCTTTGCGCGCAGCCATTTGCGCGCAGCCACAGTTGATCAGCAGGAGTAAATCCATTTTATTTTGTATGGCGAAATGCATCTAAACATGAATTACTTGAAATACAAAGCTTTTCCCGAAAAAATATTTGGTAGGTATAATAGTGGTCACCATTGTGCACAACCACTACCAAATATTTTTTCGAATAATGTGTTCCACTTTGAAAAATTTGCCTTTAGATGGTATTCGCCATACAATATTTTTGCGATTTACTTTTAGCAATTTTTCGCGCATAGAAGCTAGCGCCACATTGGTCGATGCGGGGAGTAGGAAAACAGCCAATGTAGTTAATTCATTCGCGCACTTATTGGTAGAAGACACCATAACAATGAATTAACTACATCGGCTGTTTTCCTACTCTCCGCATCGACCAATGTGGCGCTAGCTTCTATGCGCGAAAAATCGCTAAAAGTAAATCGCAAAAATATTGTGTGGCGAATACCATCTAAAGGCAAATTCTTCAAAGTGAAACACATTATTCGAAAAAATATTTGGTAGTGGTTGTGCACAATGGTGACCACTATTAAGCCTACCAAATATTTTTTCGGGAAAAGCTTTGTATTTCAAGTAATTCAAGTTTAGATGCATTTCGCCATACAAAATTAAATTGATTTACTCCTGCTGATCAACTGTGGCTGCGCGCAAAGCGGGTAGTCCATTAAACATACCAGCGGAGGTTTATTAGCGATTTTGCACCTTTTTCGCTCTCTATTTTCTTGCAACGGGTAATATAAGAGTCTCGACTGTACTGCCCATATTCGCATAGTCGATGTAACCGCCATTGGCAATGCCACCGTAAAAAAGCAAATATTTAACGCGTGTGTATATTTGTGACCAGTTTTATTAAAAAGATCACAAGATCTAACCCTTAGTTAGATGTCAACGCGGAAAAAATCTTAAAATTTATATTTATTCATTGTTAAAATTCCAAAAGAATGTTAAAAAGTACTGTGGCGCTTACATCGACTTTGCGAATATGGGCAGTGTAACGCTACCCGGATAAAAAATTACCATTCATTACATGGTAAATATAGCGCATTTAGTTCACCACTGGACTGCGAACTGCGACTTCATAAGTGCGAAAACGCTAATAAAAGTGCGCGATTGCATCAAATCAACTCGGTGTCTTCAGAGCACTTGTTCACCATAGATTGAAGAAATAGTGCGCCGAAGCCATCAACCTGATTTGATTCAATCGCGCACTTTTATTTACGTTTTCGCACTTATGAAGTCGCAGTTCGCAGTCCAGTGGTGAACTAAATGCGGTACCGTCAAGGCACCATTCACCGTGGATCTAAGAGGATTCGGGGCAAATAAGGGCTGTCATTTGACACCAGTCTTATAAACATTGTTGGTGCCGCTTTTAATTGCCTTCATTATAGGTTAAAATTAAAGCAATATTCACAGAAGTAGAAAAATTTTCTCAAAATTTGGTGATATAGTACAATTAGTAAAGGGTAGTAGGGTCGCATAATTCCGTGGTAGGTCACCATTCACCGTGGTAGTAGGGACCCATTCACCGTGTATGAGAAATTTTATTCTACTTTGTTTAAAAATGATCAAAACAACCCAGCCAAGGGAATTTTCTTTGTTTAAATTCATTTCAAGTAATAACTTGCAAGATTTTATTAGAAAAACGAATGTTGAATTTTTCAATTTTTTCTTGATATATGGGACAATATGGGGCACGGTGAATGGAGACCATTGATTTTTAGGGTACCCATTTACCGTGCCTTTTTGTTTCAATTAAAAAGTACGAGTAATTGTACTTTCTTGTTAAACTTACTTCGGTAATGCAAAATACATACCTGATATGTGAATTTAATTGCTTCTTGGTGGAATAAAAACGTTACTAAATTTAGTTTATCGCTTAAATCACCTTAGCGCAGTTTTCATTTTTTCACTATGAATGCAGTGAACGAGCAGAAACCCGTTTCATGTAAACACACTTTAGTGTCAAAATGATACTTTTAAATGTTTTTAGTTAGCGTTTTGACATAGTAACAATACATTAGTGTTGTATTGGTGAACTTGAAGGGAAATTGTCATATCATTCAATCATAATATGGAAATAATGAAAACATATTCGAAGGCACACGGTGAATGGAGCCCCCACGGTGAATGGCGCCTTGACGGTATATTATTAACAAATGACTGGTTTTATTGTGCACAATAAAACACATAGGGTATCGCGCCACTTGGGCGGTGGCTTCTATATTCGTCTGTTTTCCACTATAACTCAGTCAATATTGAACCAATTGACTTGAAATGTTGTACACGGGTAGATACTATGCCTATCTCACCACATTCCAAAAGTTATGTCAATTGGTTCAAATTTGACTGAGTTATAGTGGAAAACAGACGAATATAGAAGCCACCGCCCAAGTGGCGCGATTCCCTAGTAGATATATTGTCACTTTTTACAATAGAAATCAAGCCCATATAGTTCGTACGATAAGTGAACATTAGCTTTATTAGTGACTAATTGATTCGATTGTTTTTCAATAGTTCTATAACAATGGACTACCCGCTTTGCGCGCAGCCACAGCTGATCAGCAGGAGTAAATCAATTTAATTTTGTATGGCGAAATGCATCTAAACTCGAATTACTTGAAATAGAAAGCTTTTCCCGAAAAAATATTTGGTAGCAATTATAGTGGTCACCATTGTGCACAACCACTACCAAATATTTTTTCGAATAATGTGTTCCACTTCGAGAAATTTGCCTTTAGATTGTATTCGCCATACAATATTTTTGCGATTTACTTTTAGCGATTTTCCGCGCATAGAAGCTAGCGCCACATTGGTCGATGCGGAGAGTAGGAAAACAGCCGATGTAGTTAATTCATTTAAAGTTACTATCAGTAAAAATTAATTTAAGTTGTTTTTAAATAGTTGCAAAAGTGCCTGCAAAGTTCTCATGGACTTTTTATTAAAAAAGAGTTTATTTCTCAATTACACTTAAAAACAATTCGTAACAAATAAATAACAATAAATATTATTGTTGCTTGGATCATGTTTGTATAATCAAATACAAAATCACTTGACATATTTTTTATAGTTTTCGTTTTAAATTTGAGTGCAGTAGATGTTTCGGTTATCGAATGTTATTCGCTAAACTTCAACGACTGACAGACGACAAGCCGTGTTGGCAGAGGAAGCTCTCAATGAATAACTGAGGAAGTACTTATAGAAAACTAAACTCGTAAGTGCTGGATATAAATGTTAGCGGGAAATATAAATTCTATGGATTTTCAAAAGCGAAAACTGCTTACAAATAACAACAAATATTATTGTATTTTTATTGTAACAACGATTCATTTGACGCCATTCAATCAATTGGCTTTTTAAATTTAGAAAAAATCAATGATTTTTCATTTTTAAACGAAAGAGCACCTTTTTCTGAGCCATTATGATTTTTTTCAGATTTTTTGAACTTTATTCTGATACCTAAAATCAATTTCAAAGAGATTTTTTAAAATCACCTTTTGACAGCTGGGCAACTGCTTGACAGCTCCGCCCAGTACAAAATGCGACAAGGGGTGTTTCGACAAATCGCTCTCATACAAATTTCAAATTGATTTTTAAATTGGTTCCCGGGCACCAACATTCATGAAAATTAGGATTTCGGCTCAGTTTGGCATGCAGATTCAGAATATGGAATTATCTCAACATCGCTAAAGAAGCCAATTGTATTTGTATTGTAAGAACAATGAAAAAACATGAAGGTATATTCACAGACAAACAGACGTAACACTTCGAACATTTTTCGATTCAAATCATAGTCACGGAAACATATTCGCCCAATGCTAAAAGGACTAAGTTTGGCCGACCATCAACTAGGTGGCGGTAGTGAGCAAACGTCAAACTCGAACAAAAACTATGCGAGCGCCACGGTTGGGCAGTTGACCAACTATCAAATTTTGAAAAAGACCGGTAAATCGGTGTACGATGAGAATTATCAGAGTGTTACGTCTGTTTGTCTGTGGTATATTGTTATCTTTTGAAAATTGCCCTAAAAATGTCTCATAAAAACACAATACATTCTATTGTTTTTCGCGAAAAAGTGTATGAAAATTTTCTCAAAATTTTATGGTTAAGATACATAACGACCACCATTTTTTATTGTAAAAGTGCCATTTACCATTCGCCAAATGGTATAGAACAATAGGGGTGATGGTGAGTGTGCCGTGTAAATTACAATATGTTTAATGGTGAATTATTTTTCGAAAAAATGGTGTTGTAACAATAAAATTTATCGTATTTTTATGATATTTTTTATCAGGGTATCGCATCGACCCATGTGGCTAAATGTAAATCACAAAAATATTGTATGGCGAATACAAGGGCGAATCGCATCTAAAGGCGTATTTCTGCGGTTGTGCACAATGATGACCGGTTTGGTGCCTATCAAATATTTTTTTTTCGGTAAAAGCTTTTCATTTTGAGAAATTTGAGTTTAGATGCTTTTCGCCTTACAAAATAAAATGATTTTACTCCTGCTGACCAACATTGAACGCACTCCCTGCGGGTAATCTATTGCAATGGGTAATGCAGGAACGCAATCAATCGCGCCTAAAATTAAGGCAGTTGTTTTGAACGCCAATGGAGATCGAAAAAGCTTTGTTCCGAGTGTGGTTACATTCAATAAACAAACAATAACAATAAATAATAAAACTCGTATTTGAATGCATGTACACTTAAGTGTAGAATTAGCATAAGTTACAATACACAGAAATCAAAATTAAAAAAAGCATGTACATTTCTGAAATACAGGGGATAGACAAAATGATCGGGACAGGCAAAATTTTTACTACTCAAAAAATGTTCAACCAGCTGTAACTTTTCGAAAAGTGCATCAAATATTCTCAAATTTTTACTGTAAGTTCATCAACTAGTTGTGTATTAGTGGTTTAAATTTGGGAAAGATCGGGCCATTCTTTACGATTCTTCGAAAAGGTAAAATTATCCGATAGCCAACTTTGAGCTGTTATATTTCCGGATTCAATGAACCGAATGCAATGAAATTTTGACCATATATGATTTATATAAAATGAGCCTTTAAAAACCGTTGACTTATCTTAAAATTCTTAACACGGAAGAAAATTATAACGAATAGATTATTTTTCTAATAAAACATCAAATTATCAAGAACTTCAACATCGTTTCAAAATTCAAGATGCAAATTATAGTTTATTTAATTTCTCTCTAATGAATTAACTACATCGGCTGTTTTCCTACTCTCCGCATCGACCAATGTGGCGCTAGCTTCTATGCGCGAAAAATCGCTAAAAGTTAATCGCAAAAATATTGTATGGCGAATAGCATCTAAAGGCAAATTTATCGAAGTGGAATACATTATTCGAAAAAATATTTGGTAGTGGTTGTGCACAATGGTGACTACTATTAAGCCTACCAAATATTTTTTCAGTAAAAGCTTTTTATTTCAAGTAATTCAAGTTTAGATGCTTTTCATCATACAAAATAAAATGGATTTACTCCTGCTGATCAACTGTGGGTGTGCGCCAAGCGGGTAGTCCATTGACTAATATATAAATGTGTTTTGAAAGAAAGTTACAACGTAGCCGCCAACAAATTGAAAAAGTAATGGAATACATATTAAAAATAGACCAATTTGCTAAAAAGTCGTGAAAAAATAAAATCGCTATAACTTTTTGTCTTGTTAAAAAATTAAAGTTAAGTCAAATGTTTTCCAGAGTTCATTATATAAGTCATGAATGGTCAAAATTTCTTTACAATCGGTTCATTAAATCCGGAGATATAATAGCTCAAAGTTGGCTATTGGATAATTTAACCTTTTTATAAGAATCTTTATAACTTCGTGGAAAATGGCCCGACTTTTCCCAAATTTTGACCACTGATACTCAACTAGTTGATGAACTTACAGTAAAAAAATGAGAATATTCGATGCACTTTTTGAAAAGTTACAGATAATCAAACATTTTTTGAAAAATGCTAATTTTGCCTGTCCCGATCATTTTGTCTATCCCCTGTAAATACCAAAGATCGAAATTATGAGAATGGTGTATCAAGGTTAAAGAAGTCGCCGTTGATATCATCGCCATCATTGATATTTTAGAAACTGTTTCTGCTTCCAAAATGTCAATGATGACGATGAAATAAATGACAACTTCTTCAACCTCAACTAAATAAATTATTTGATTTAATCTCTCTTTCAGATACATGAAAACCTCAGCTTTTATTCTGGGCTTACTTATGGTTTGCTCATGGGCGATGTCCATTTTCCTTTCCATTCATTTCAACTATACGTATAAGGTTGCGGAACCTTTCGAATCATTTGACGTGCTGTACGACAAGCCCTGGCAAAGAATCACTCCATACATAATTGGTAAGTGTAGATAATTTGATTTTTCATTTATATTATCCGATAAATTTTGTCCTAGAGGATGACTACTACTTTCGTTGTGCCCTGTCAATTTAACGTATTCATTCGTTCCCAAAAAAATATGATCCAGCCTTAGTTTGCGGAGTGCTAGAACTGAATAAACTTTTGTTGTTCATAAAATAAAAGAAAATTTGAGTAACGGAAAACGTTGTAAAAATTGCCATAAAATTTACCTCAAATAAAATTGTTATTCAAAAATTCAAGATTCGAGGAAGTTTTCGGGACATTTTTATTATTGATAAACAATCGAAAAACTATCGATTTACCTTTTTTTTTATACATTTCGTAAAATAAATAAGTCAATTTGTAATAACTTTTGTTCAAGTCCTTTGTTTGGAAACCTTTTTTGGTATAAAAATATCCGTTCAAAATCGCGGGAAGGTAAGGGTTAATATAGTTTCATTACTTCAATAGTTCTTTAAGCTAAGTTAATATATGTTTTTCTTCAATTTCAGGTATGCTAACTGGGTATATTTTACATTTCAAGAAAACGCCTCCCAAGGTGCCCATGTCAATCAACCTACTTTTCTGGGCATGTTCATTACTGATACTCTTCGTATTAGTATTTGGAGTATGGGACGGTACACTTTCTGTCCCCTTGACGGCGCTTTATGTGAGCCTTGGTCATACAGGTACGTATTATGACAGCCAATATCAGAGGTCTCGTCAATCCAACCAATAAGTAATTTTACAAGACGATTCGGATCAGCTAATCTCTCATTTATTGAATGAAAAGTTGACAGGAAGTTGCATCGTATCCAATAAGTACCGTAAAACGGAGTAACTTTGATAGTTTTTCAGCCAATTTTCTTTATATTTTTCCATGCGACAGTATTTTCCCTAGTTTTATATTTTTAAAACAAGTACTGGAGTCTCTGTTGCCAATAAATTAAATTCTTTGGCTGTTTTTATACTCTCCTCATCCACCAATGTGGCGCCAGCTTCTATGCGCGAAAAATCGCTAAAAGTAAATCGCAAAAATGTTGTATGGCGAATAGCATCTAAAGACGTATTTCTCGAAGTGGAACACATTATTCGAAAAATATTTGCGCACAATGATGCCCGGTTTGGTGCCTTCCAAATATTTTTTCGGTAGAAGCGTTTCATTTCAAGAAATTCGAGTTTAGATGCTTTTCGCCATACAAAATAAACTTATTTTACTTCTGTTGACCAACATTGAACGCACTTCCTGCGAGTTATCCATTGGAGTTGGAAGACCGCAAAATTTTCAAAATTTTTGGGTGACAGATAATTTTTCATATGAGCGAGGATCACATTTTCAATTTGGGGTAACTTTAATAGTGCCCTGAAAAAAACATCTAATCCCAAAAAAAGTATTACAGATTGATGATGATTAACCTGGGCTTGTTAGGGCAATATCTGTAAATAAAAAGAAAATCGCGTTAAGTACTGTTCCTTTGAATTCCACTAAGAATTTGCATCCTTTGACAGATACGTATTTCGACCTCAACTGTAAGGTCGTCTTCAGTGTCTTGTACTTGACTCGACTCAAATTCTTAGTGGAATTCAAAGGAACAGTACTTAACGCGATTTTCTTTTTAATTACATTCTTAGGAGAAGCCGTACGGAGCATATCAGTTTCAATTTTTATAATAACACTTTTTTTCATAAAACTCTACTAGGGTGCCAATGGAACGTATGGGAAAAATTTGGCCATCGAATTTCAAAAACGGGTAGTGCTCAAAAGTTTCGTCTCCTCAAAAAAAGTCTCCATGCAAAATTTCAGCTCAATCGGACTTCGCTAAGGGGTGGCCCAAAGCGGTCAAAGTTTGGCTGTTTTGAAACACGAAAAATATCCCAAGGTAGGGATACATGAAAATTTCGAAATCGAATTTTTTTTATGCCAAATGCCTTAAAAGTGCATGAAACGTCGAGATCTGGCGTTATCTCAAAAAATTTTTTTGGAAAAAAAAATGACTTTTTGGACTTGGAAAATTTTTGAGTTGGGGGAGTGAAATGAATTTGAAATGGAGGATTTGAATTTAGTTGCTGAAATTTTCATAGCAATAGTACTGGAACATGTCTTATATCATCGTTGGCAACTGCTAGCATATTATATATCATATATCGTTAGGGTGGTTCACTTATTTTGCATTAGGGTGGTCCTTTTTGTAGAAAAATTTAAAAAATAAGATAATAGTATTAAAAAATCTCTTATATAACTGTAAGTCATTTTCAATGTTGAATATATATATATATATATATATATATATATATATATATATATATATACATATATATATATATATATATATATATATATATATATATATATATATATATATATATATATATATATATATATATATATATATATATATATATATATATATATATATATATATATATATATATATATATATATATATATATATATATATATATATATATATATATATATATATATATATATATATATATATATATATATATATATATATATATAATATTTCATTAGGGTGGCTCATTTATTTTTAATTAGGGTGGTTCTTTGAGATGGAAATTAAGAACAAAATAATATTTCCAGAAAATTTACCACTCATATTTTTGTATAGTTTAAAATCATGATCCTTTATTGGCATGTAACACTTTGTTAAGATATTCCTAGACCAACATGTGGAAAGGGCGTAACAACCATTGCGAATTTCTGCTTCTCCTGACCCTCCCGGGCGTATCACCAATTATTCATGAAATATTTTATTTTCTTTTTTAAATTTTGAATCTGTTTATTTTTTCGGTGCTTCACTTATTTTGCATAAGGGTGGTCCTTTTTGTAGAAAAATAAATGAAAAAAAAAACGATAATAGTATTTGTATTTGTATTGTATTTTCTGTTAGGGTTGCTTTTTTTGGAAATTAAGATCAAAAAATACTTCCAGAAAATTCAACCAGGTAATATTTTTCGTATAGCTTCAAGCCTTGATTTCCTACAAATCTTTCGGTGACTTATCTATAATGAGATTATTATCTCTCCTCTCGTTCTATTTCATTAATCACATAGTGATTAAAACCGATTTCTATCTACAGAATTAAATATTGTGGTACGGACTACTAAAGAGATTAATTTACTAGAGAGGTTCATCTCATTGTAGGATTTTGAAAAGTTTTGTGAGACTAAATTCAAAAATCCGGGTAAACATTTATTCAGCTGTTCCTATTCTTCTTCCTCATAGGAACAGCTGAATAAATGTTTAGTTTGAAGAGTAAATTGTTTTTTGAACCCCTTAGATGGGAAAGTTTTTCATTAATGCGGTATTTGCAGATATAATTTGCTTTTGCAATGGTCATGAATGTCCGTACTTAGCGGATGAAATTTATGTTCGCAGTTCCGCACGGAGCGTTAAAATTCACCCGAGTGAAATTCTCTCCGTGTGCTCAGTGTGGTACTGCGGTGCGGTTTTTTGACAGTTCGAAAAGACATTTAAATTATTTCAAATCCATCAATCAGTTAAGATAGGAAGATTTAATAAATACGATGATTTCGGTGGTGCAAATCAATAGACCATAATTTTCATATGCTCAGTGCGAACAACCCTGGTCGTGGTAAAAGGGAATATTTGGCATAAATCGTTAGTTTACATGTTAATCGACCAATTTACACTTCGATTGCTTAAAAAATAATTTCCATGCTTAATGGCATTCAGTCAAAACAGCCCAAAATCACATATTTTGCCCTATAAATTGAGGCATAGCTTAAAATCCTGACGTGCTGGAGCAAATATGAGCCCGGATTCGGATTCAGCGACCCAAAAACTGTCAGAGACACATAAGTTTGCTTTTGAGACAGACCAAAATTTATTTTTTTAATAAGTTCGCTTCTAAAAATGTTTCGCTGTGTAATCGTTCTTTTGTGTGCTGACTGCCTTGTACAAATGAGTGCAGTTCAAGTGTAGAAATGTCGTTTGATTCGATTATGGATTTACCAGATACATTTTTTGATTATATGATATCAAAATATGGCTGAAAAGATATTGCGATTACTATCCAAAAACTGCAGATGTTTCGAGAACCCTTTATGTACTGCTTTGGCAACTTCTTCGTCAACAGCCTTGTAGATTTTGAGCGATCCTATCAAACATGTTTGTGCCTATGAACTTCAGACATTACTTATGTCGAACATACCATTTCGATTGGTTATCCGAAAAACATCAACATTCGAGGAGAAGAACCAGCCATAGGCTGAAAATCTCAATAATAAAGATATATAAAAAAATCAACATTCGAGTTGATTTTATCAAATTAAGGTCATTGTTTACAGAAACTGCAGCACACGAAGACAGAAACCAGTTTTTCAATATATTTTTACAATGAATACGATAAATCGTGCTAACTTTTGTTGAGCTGGCTTAGGTAACGCAAAAGTGTGTCAGTAAAGGAACATTTTTAGTGAATAAATATTTTTTCCCATCTATCTCGTATTATGGTAAGCAGTGATCATAGAGGTCTTTCTTTTGTCATCGTGTGTTTAATTCCAACGTTAAATTATTGTATGTTTTTGTATCACGTTAGAGTTTAGGTTCACTCACCACTTCGGTATGCTATATGGTAATCTTGTAGCTAAGGTATATTTTGTTTAGATAGATAGAAAGCAACCTACCGTTGTTCTTTCCCCAGTAACGTAACTGTGTTTTCGGAAATGAAGCTGCCCAAGGCCAAGAATCTTTTTAGAAAAGATAAACAAAAAACTTTTGTTGCACATCATCATCGCCTATCAAGCTGTCATAATTTGGATACGTTCAAAATCAGTTTATTATTCCTTATTTTAAACCATAATAACAATCTGGACCAACATTTGTGTTGCGGAACAACCATTGCAAACGCTTACTTTTCTCGTCCATCCTGGGCGTATCTCAATATTTTGTGCAAACTTTTCCCAATAACAAATAGAGGAGAGTCAGCTCTATCTGTTACTGGAAAAAGAATCCAGGGACATGAGAAGCAGAAATTGGCAATGGTTGTTACGCCCTTTCCACATGTTGGTCTAGGAATATCTTAACAAAGTGTTACATGCCAATAAAGGATCATGATTTTAAACTATACAAAAATATGAGTGGTAAATTTTCTGGAAATATTTTTTTTGTTCTTAATTTCCATCTCAGAAGAACCACCCTAATTAAAAATAAATGAGCCACCCTAATGAAATATTATATATATATTCAACATTGAAAATGACTTACAGTTATATAAGAGATTTTTTAATACTATTATCTTATTTTTTAAATTTTTCTACAAAAAGGACCACCCTAATGCAAAATAAGTGAACCACTCTAACGATATATGATATATAATATGCTATCAGTTGCCAACGATGATATAAGACATGTTCCAGTACTATTGCTATGAATATTTCAGCAACTAAATTCAAATCCTCCATTTCACATTCATTTTACTCCCCCAACTCAAAAATTTTCCCAGTACTATTGCTATGAATATTTCAGCAACTAAATTCAAATCCTCCATTTCAAATTCATTTCACTCCCCCAACTCAAAAAATTTCTAAGTCCAAAAAGTCAATTTTTTTCCAAAAAAAATTTTTTGAGATAACGCCAGATCTCGACGTGTCATGCACTTTTAAGGCATTTGGCATAAAAAAAAATTTCGATTTCGAAATTTTCATGTATCCCTACCTTAGGATATTTTTCGTGTTTCAAAACAGTGAAACTTTGACCGCTTTGGGCCACCCCTTAGCGAAGTCCGACTGAGCTGAAATTTTGCATGGGGACTTTTTTTGAGGAGACGAAACTTTTGAGCACTACCCGTTTTTGAAATTCGAAAATTCGATTTTCATTGGCACCCTACTCTACATATATGTAAAAGTGAGCTTGTAAAAGTGAGTTTATAATATTGAGTTTGTACTACCTAAGTGAAAAACATTATATGTGTAAAAATATATTTTTACGGTACATCAACATTAGGTCGTCCCTTATTTTGCAAAAAATGGAAATGTTAAAACTTCGTTGATGGAAAATGATCGTTTTAGCTAAAAAATGATCGTGTCAAAGTTTGAAGTCCGTATCTCAAAGCTAAGTGGTCCCTCAAGGGGCCTAAAGCTGTCAAAAATTGTGTGGAGCTAAAAATACATAAAATTTTCTTCTTCAAAAAATATGCTATTCTACTAAAACCGATGATTGAAGGACCCATTAGGGCCAAAAATGTTTATGTGATATTTCTACTCTTTTTTGAGTTATTCAGAAAAAAAAACTATTTAAAAATCAGCATTATTGACCATATTTTAGATCCGAAGGAACCTTTCACTATTTAGCTGAATAACTCAAAAACGAGTGGAGATATCACAATGGACTACCCGCTTGGCGCACACCCACAGTTGATCAGCAGGAGTAAATCCATTTTATTTTGTATGGTGAAAATCATCTAAACTTGAATTACTTGAAGTAGAAAGTTTTACTGAAAACATATTTGGTAGCTATTATGCCTATTATGTCACCGTTGTGCACAACCACTACCAAATATTTTTTCGAATAATGTATTCGATAAATTTGCCTTTAGATGCTATTCGCCATACAATATTTTTGCGCCACATTGGTCAATGCGGAGAGTAGAAAAACAGCCAAAGCATTTAATTCATTCCTTTTGACAGGTCGCGCGTCGACGCGCAGCAGAACTCCGCTCATGAGCGCTTGCATAGTGACGTCAGTATTATCTCCTTCTCTTTCATTCCTTCGGCGTCGGTCCATAAAGTCGTCCATGCCCTCAAAAAATCGTATGAGAATGAATGAATTAACTACATCGGCTGTTTTCCTACTCTCCGCATCGACCAATGTAGCGCTAGCTTCTATGCGCGAAAAATCGCTAAAAGTAAAACGCAAAAATATTGTATGGCGAATAGCATCTAAAGGCAAATTTATCGAAGTGGAATACATTATTCGAAACAATATTTGGTAGTGGTTGTGCACAATGGTGACTACTATTCAGCCTACCAAATATTTTTTCAGTAAAAGCTTTCTATTTCAAGCAATTCAAGTTTAGATGCTTTTCACCATACAAAATAAAATGGATTTACTCCTGCTGATCAACTGTGGGTGTGCGCCAAGCGGGTAGTCCATTCGATGAGGTTAGGTTTTTGCTGCAAGCCTCTATTGAAAGACAGGGAAAACAATCATAGCATGCCAGAGTGCGAGCGGAACGATGCAAAGCGGATAGCGTTTTGCCGCGCGACGTGCGGGAAAACAGTGCATGCACTGTTTTTGATGCGATAATCGCGCGGTTCGTGCGTAAAATGTTTGCAGATTTTGTGTTTTTGTGGATTTTGTCCGTTTTCACCAGAAGGTACTGATCTTACAAACATGCGTTTCGAATGTATACAAATATAAATGGAATTTGGAACCAAATAAATATAATAATTAACATGAATTATTATTTCATTATAATGGACTCAGACAAATTTACTCCTGCTGATAACTGTGGCCGCGCGCCAAGCTGGTAGTCCATTTGAGAGGCTTTCAGTTTGATGGAATACTTAAGTAGTACAGATCTTGGATTACTTAACATAGGCAACCGCCCAACTTTCATGGTATCTGCTAGAGAGGAAGTCAAGGAGGAAGTGTTAGACATATGGGGCAGCAGGGACGGATGTCCTGGGGCCTGACGCACCCCCCCGCTTGCGAGTCAGCCGCGTAGTTGCCGGCTAAGAATAGGACTACTAACCCCAATTCAAGGTGTCAAGCGACCCGTGCCGAGGAATGAGTGATCGAGGGGGTGAAAAAGATGCTCGATCTTTAACGGAGCCTGTGGGGTACCTGGGCACCCCCCACAGTATGCTGTCCCTTACCGCGTTAATGCGCGTGGGAACAAGTATGAGCAAAAATCAAAAATCAATTAACTTAGGTGGAAGTAGTGGTGCGATCAACCCCTTCGCAAGAAGTGGGTTGATGAGGTCTCCGACAAGGAGAAGCGAGGAGTCAGGTGCTGGTAGCTTACGTAGCTCAAGCGTGGGAGCTCCTGTCCACTCCACGGCAAGCCAGCCGGTGGAGGTCATGGACGGAGCGTGGCTGCTGAGGGCCATAAGCCAAGAAGTTGGTAAAGGACGGCCCGCATTAGAGGTTGCTGAGCACCAGCTTGGCAAAATCATCGACTTTGCGACAACTAAGTCGAATATAAGCAAGGACCTGAAAACGGCCTTGCTTAGACTTAGAGTGTCTGTCGATGAAGCCAAGCAGGAGCACGCGGTGGCGTTGCTGGCTGCTACAGCTGCGGAACCAGCAAAGGAGAATGTGTCGAAGTTTACACAAACAGAGGCCTTCTCCTTCGCAGGTAGTCCGAGGAGTGTGGAAGCGAATGCTCGTGACAAACGTGACAAGCATTCGCAGAAGCGGGCGAGGCAGCCGTCAGGTGAGGAGCTGTCTGGCGGCGCCCGCAAGGCCAGGCGTATAATAACCCCGAAAGCCGGTGGTAACGCTGGAAAGTCGGACCCCAGCCAGGGTTCCCGGAAAGCTGGGAAGGGTGGGCCTGAAAAGGCTGGCCCGTCCCGGAATGATGGGAATAAGGGGTTGCGACCAATGGTGGGCCCTCAGCAGCCACAGAGCAGGGCGGTCCAAGGAGAAGACCCTCCTTGGACAAAGGTAGAGCGGAAGAAGAAGAAGAAGGTGAATCCGCAGGTAGAAGTACAGGACGCCAAACCAAGGCGTAGGAAGGCAGGTGCCAGGCGTGAGAAAGGCGACGCTATCGTCATCAAGACGGAACAGTCCAAGTACTCGGACGTCTTGAAGACGATGCGAAGCGACGCCAAGCTTGAGGGTCTTGGAGCCGACGTACGCAGTATTAGACGTACTCGTACGGGCGAGATGATCCTGGAGCTGAAGCGCCAGAAGGAGCACAAGGGCGCCGCCTACAAAAGGCTGGCAGAAGAGGTCCTTGGCGAAGGTGTGCAGGTGAGGGCTCTGACACATGAGGCGACTCTGAAGGTCAAAGACATTGACGAGATCACCGAAGTGGAAGAGCTCGTCACGGCACTGCGGCAACAGTGCGATGTGCAGGTGGCCGCCGCAGCCGTTAAGCTACGGAGAGGGCCAGCAGGGACACAGATAGCTTTGGTTCAGCTACCTGTGGCGGATGTTAAAAAGTCCGTTAAAGTAGGGAGTATTAAGGTGGGCTGGTGTGTATGTCACCTGACATTCCACGAGCCACCTGAGGTTTGCTTCAGGTGTCTGGAACCAGGACACAAGTCGTGGGACTGCAAAGGCCCCGACAGGCGCAAACTGTGTAGGCGATGCGGCGCTGAAGGTCATAAGGCCCAAAGCTGCACGAGTCCGCCCATATGCATGATCTGTACCGGGAAAACCTCGAAAAACAGACATGCGATGGGTGGTCCAGGGTGCCCGGCCTTTAAGAAAGCCGCAGTGAGCAACAAATCACAGTGCAGGTAACGCAGCTGAACCTGAACCACTGTGATGCGGCTCAGCAACTGCTTTGTCAGGCGGTTTCTGAGTGGGAGACGGATATCGCCATCATTTCGGACCCATACCGAGTACCCGCCGGCAACGGCAACTGGGCCTCGGATGGGACCAGGAAAATGGCGGCGATATGGACGACGGGTAAATACCCCGTGCAGGAGTTGGTGTCTACTACCTATGAGGGCTTCGTGGTCGCCAAAGTAAACGGGGTCTTCTTCTGTAGCTGTTATGCGCCTCCGCGGTGGCCGATCGAGCGGTTCACGCAAATGCTGGACCGCTTAACGACCGTGCTAACAGGGCGAAGGCCGGTGGTAATAGCGGGTGACTTTAATGCCTGGGCTGTGGAATGGGGAAGCCGTTTCACGAACCAGCGGGGTCAGATCCTGCTAGAAACACTGGCCATCTTAGATGTCGACTTGGCTAACGTCGGTACCAAGAGTACCTATAGTCGAAACGGAGCGGAGTCAATTATTGACGTGACCTTTTGTAGTCCTGGCCTAACAAGTAGTTCGAACTGGAGAGTAGATGATGGCTACACTCACAGCGACCACCTGGCGGTTCGCTACAGTATCGACTACAACAACAGCAGACAGCGGATAGAAGAAGAGGCGGCTAGGCCAAGGCCAAGCCCTCGTAGGTGGAAGACATCATACTTCGACGAAGAGGTATTTAGGGAAGCGCTCCGCCGTGAGCGAAACTTACTCGGTTTAGACGGCGACGAGCTGGTAGCGGTGCTCTCACGTGCGTGTGATGCGACCATGCCTAGGAGAGTCCACCCTAGAAATGGGAGGCCACCGGCTTACTGGTGGACCGACGCGATTGCGGACCTGCGCCGCGCCTGCCTACGGGCTAGGCGGCGGATGCAGCGAGCACGATCAGAGGAAGAGCGAAACGAACGGCGGGTGGTGTTCGCCGCTGCAAAAGCCGCGCTCAAGACCGAGATAAGAGCAAGCAAGAAGGCCTGCTTTGAGGGTCTCTGTCAGAGTGCCAATACGACCCCGTGGGGTGATGCCTACAGGATCGTTATGGCCAAGACGAGAGGTGTGATGGCTCCTACAGAGCAATCTCCAGAGATGTTGGAGGGGATCATTGGAGGACTTTTTCCGCGTCATGATCCTAGTCCTTGGCCTCCTTTCGTAGGACAGCCGGGGACTGGGGCTGGCGATGAGGAAAGGGTCACCGATGTGGAACTTGCGGGGATAGCTAAGTCCCTTAGCGTAGGTAAGGCCCCAGGCCCGGACGGAGTTCCGAACCTGGCCTTAAAAGTAGCTATTGCAGAAGCTCCCGAGATGTTCAGGTCTGCTATGCAGAAATGCCTGGACGAGGGAGTTTTCCCAGAAGCTTGGAAGAGGCAGAGCCTGGTACTATTGCCAAAGGCGGGGAAACCACCCGGAGACCCGTCGGCATATAGACCAATATGCTTGATTGACACGGCGGGGAAGGTGCTCGAAAAGATCATCCTCAATAGAATGTTGAAGTTCACTGAGGGCGTAAATGGTCTCTCGAGCAACCAGTATGGCTTCCGGAAGGGGAGGTCCACCGTAGACGCTATCTTGTCGGTTACAAAAACCGCCGAGAAAGCACTCGAGCCTAAGAGGAGGGGAATTCGCTTCTGCGGGGTAGTGACTCTGGATGTAAGGAATGCATTCAATAGCGCCAGTTGGGCTGCTATTGCCGATGCGCTCTTGCGTCTGGGGATACCGGAGTACTTGTACAAGATTCTCGGAAGCTACTTCCAGAATCGCGTACTGGTTTACGACACGGAGGTGGGTCGGAAGTGCTTTCACATAACCTCAGGAGTCCCGCAAGGTTCCATCCTGGGTCCGGTGTTATGGAATGTCATGTACGACGAGGTGTTGAGGTTAGAGTACCCAGTGGGAGTGGTGATTGTCGGATTTGCCGACGATATTACGCTCGAAGTCTACGGTGAAACGATCGAGGAGGTGAAGTTGACTACCGACCACTCGATCAAGGTTGTGGAGGCGTGGATGCGGTCCAGAAAACTGGAGCTGGCTCACCACAAGACAGAGGTGACGGTTGTTAACAACATGCAGTCGGCGCAGCAGACGGAGATCAGTGTAGGAGAGTGCACTATCCTGTCGAAGCGCTCTGTCAAGCACTTGGGCGTGATGATCGACGATAAGCTTACCTTCGGTAGCCACGTCGATTATGCCTGTGAAAGAGCCTCCACAGCTATTGCGGCACTGTCCCGGATGATGTCCAATAGCTCAGCGGTGTACGCCAGTAAGCGCAAGCTTCTGGCTAGTGTTGCTACGTCCATACTTAGGTATGGCGGCCCGGCGTGGGGTACCGCGCTAAGTACTGAATGCTACCGACGGAAGCTGGAAAGTACTTACAGGCTTATGTGTCTGAGGGTTGCAAGCGCGTACCGTACCGTGTCACACGACGCTCTCTGTGTCATTACTGGTATGGTGCCCATCAGCATTCTTATCAGTGAGGATATGGAGTGCTTCGAAATGCGCGGCACAAGAGGCATACGCAAGACTGTCAGGATGGCCTCTATGGTCAAATGGCAGCGCGCGTGGGACAGTTCCACCAAAGGAAGGTGGACCCATAGGTTGATACCGAGGGTAGATAGTTGGATTAATAGGCGCCATGGGGAAGTTTCATTCCACCTGACACAGGTCCTTACAGGTCATGGTTGCTTCCGACAGTATCTACACCGTTTCGGGCATGCGGATTCTCCCGAATGCCCAGTGTGCAATGGTTTAGAGGAAACGGCGGAACACGTGTTGTTCGTGTGCCCGCGTTTTCGCACAATGCGTGACCGCATGCTTGCCACATGCGGGGAGGACACAACTCCGGACAACTTGGTCCAGAGAATGTGTAGGGATGAGATTAGCTGGAATGCCGTTTCAACGGCTATCACCCATATCGTCTGGGAGCTACAAAGGAGGTGGCGCGTGGACTCGGAGAATGGCTAGTCCAGATGCAGTACAAGAGGTGGTCCAGGGGTTCGAAGTCGGCTTCGTAGGTCATACCGGTGCCCTGCGGTCGAGATCGACCCTTACAGCGATTAAGTGGCCGCGGAGAGGAAGTCCCGGTAGCGGTGCTGTCGTGGCGTCGGTCTACTGGGTTGGATCTGAGCCCGCGGTTGGAAAGGGGTCCCCGGCAAGGGTCGGGGTAGGTGAGATCCTGCTGTCTGCAACCTACGGGTGCATCTGATAGGGCCTGAAGGGTAGTGATACCCTTCCTTTGCGGGCAGGTCAGATCGGGTTGCACGTGGGCATCAGTTCTTGATGTCCGCTCAGCAGTAGGGCGCGGGCGGGGTTGACCCTGCCCGCCTTCCGAGGACAAAGGGAGTGGCGAGGACCACTCGGGAAACTGGCTAAGCGCCAGCATGCTATCGTGATGGACTCTCCAGAGCGAGTCATCGATGTTCGTTGCTGCTAGGCTACGGCAGCTAACCTTGAGGGTGCGATATGCACTAGCCCCTCTCTGAAGCAATACCTTCTTGGTGGTTCCGGAGAGACGTAGGGTTTGGCGACCATAGGAATGTGTTTTAGTGGGTCGAGGAAAGAGTAGTCCTGGCTTCTACCGGCATTGTAGAAGACGGCCTCATCCCCACACTACCCTAACCTTCCTGTTAGGGTGTCTGATGAGCAGATTTATCCCCCTATGGTTTAGAAGGAAAAAAAAAAAAAGACATAACGCTATGCTCTAGCAGAATGGACTACCCGCTTGGCGCACACCCACAGTTGATCAGCAGGAGTAAATCCATTTTATATCGTATGGTGAAAAGCATCTAAACTTGAATTACTTGAAATAGAAACCCGAATAAAAAATACAGTAGAAAAACCGAACGTTATATTGTAACAGTACTATTTAGAACCATATTTTTACAATAGACACCACTGTAAAAATAAAAATACAAAAACAATAAGATGTAATGTTGGATACCACACCGTGAATTGTAAATAAGATTTTTACAATATATTATACAGGTTGTTAAGTATCGTAACAATATAAAAAAATATTTTTCTCCATATATATTTTTTTGCAAAACCATACATTTTATTGTTAATGAATTGTTCAAAATACTGATACGTGGGTTTAAATATACCGTACATTGTATGGTACATGAATGGTTTCAAACAATAAAATGTACCGTAAATAAATTGTTTTTAATTGTAATTTCACTAGTGGTTATACATTTAATCAAATGGTTTTGGAATGGTTCTCTTTTGTTATATTGAATTGTTTTACATTACATAAACCATATATTGTTATATTATCTTGCCATTTTCCTCCTGTTAATGGCATCTTAGGCTTATTAGATTTATTAGAATGCGCTTTGGGAATTCCCAGAGCGTTTTGGATAACCCTTCATATATAGGATCGCCCACGTCTAAGTCTGAGTAGTCTCTGATTGCATTAACAGTTGAAGCTTAGGCTCCCATTCCCCACCAGCCAGATAACCGGGTTTCGCAAACTAAGCATTATTTGTGGCAATACTTTGAGCGGCATGATTGAACTATGCCGAGCGCGCTAAGTGTTATTAGACCACTAATGTAGTTGCATGAAGTGGGTGACGAGGTACATAAGTATCATTACAGCGTGCTTAACCGTTATTGCAATATTGAGGCACCAGTTTGACTAAAGTTTGAAATACATAACAACTCATGAGATAACTGTCAAGTTCGATTCAAATATAAGTTAGGTTAAAAAGCGAACCCGCAGACGAACCTATATTAAAAGTCATTTCAGTGTTCAGTCCAGTCCATATGTAAAAGATGGCTCTACGTCAAAGATAAAGTTTGTCAACCGCATTTGATTCGATTGTGGTCGAAGGCAAGTTCACATGAGAGAAGAGGAGAAAACTCCCCTAAATGCAAATACAGAAAGAATAGTGTTGAAGTGTTGAACTCATCTATTGATTTACGGTAATCTGACCAGCATCTTTCCGGGTTGGCCTACATTGCATTCGTATTTCTCTCATCGCACTCTACACACCTAGCCCGCCCTCGAGCCCGCCATATCTCTTGGACCCCTGCTTGGACCTCCAGTTCTTAGGACATCTGGTTTACCACTGATTTAAACATGTTATTGGCATTAACCCTTTGGAGCCGGAGGGGTCATATATGACCCCGGCGATGAAACCGAGCATAACAAACGTGTTCAACACCAGCGAGGTTGCGTCAACAGCGGCGACAAAAATCGATTTCAAAAGGTTAAATTGATGTTTCAACTTATTTAATTTTTTTTTTCCTTTCCTTTGCATCAAAAAAGTTACAAACATCAACAAAACAAAGCACGGAAAAAATCTTAAACTGAATAAATCTGGTGTTCGATTTGAATAGGTCGAATCTGCATAGGAATCACAGCAAACATACGATCTATTCATATCGAACACCAGAAATAATTAAAAATTCACGGAAAAATAATATTTCGGAAAAGTGAATGGTTCAAACGTAAGAAAAACAGTATAATATATTGTTACATAAAAATCCAATGTAAATGTATAGTATAGCGAACCATTTCATTACAATACACTTTATTGTAGCTGGTACACTGTATGGTGCAGGAATGGTTTTCACCATACACCCTATGGTTAGTTTTTATCCGGGAAGCTTTTACTGAAAAAATATTTGGTAGGCTTAATAGTAGTCACCATTGTGCACAACCACCAACAAATATTTTTTCGAATAACTACATCTGCTGTTTTCCTACTCTCCGCATCGACCAATGTGGCGCTAGCTTCTATGCGCGAAAAATCGCTAAAAGTAAATCGCAAAAATATTGTATGGCGAATAGCTTCTAAAGGCAAATTCTTCAAAGTGGAACACATTATTCGAAAAAGTATTTGGTAGTGGTTGTGCACAATGGTGACCACTATTAAGCCTACCAAATAGTTTTTTGGGGAAAAGCTTTGTATTTCAAGTAATTCAAGTTTAGATGCTTTTCGCCATACAAAATTAAATTGATTTACTCTTGCTGATCAGCTGTGGCTGCACGCAAAGCGGGCAGTCCATTTTTGAAATATCGTTTAATCTATAACAGTTCGAGAGAGCTTGAATACCGTAAAAATGCCAGTTTGCAAGTTTTTCTATTCGCCGGCGCTCCCATTTTAATCCCATTCAAAAACAAGCGATTACGGCACCGATTGATTCCGTTCTTTTTGTTTACATGGATGCTCACTTCTAACAAAAAATACAAAAATAGGAAACAGAACAAACAGTGCTTCAATCCCTCGTTTTTCGTAGGATGAAAATGGGAGCTACATGCTTAAGAAGGGAATCAAAACCCTATATAGTGACTGTAGTTGTGATGGGTGCTTTGAGAATCCGAAGTAAAAGTTTTGTGTTCGTTATGTATTACTGTGTTAGATTACATAAATCTTAAGATAACTGTTTATTTTTTATTTCAGCTTGGGGAGTTGCTCTCATATGGATTACATTGTCTTGCTGCTGGGGATATGCAACACCAGTAAACAATATACTATCATATCAAGCAATTTTTCCCCTGAGTAGATTGTCGTATTGTGCATATTTATTGCACCCAGTGGTAATGATGGCTACATCGTTTCAAATGGAAGCTCCTATGCATCTTCAACACGTGATTGTGGTAAGTTGTTCACTTTGTTATTTAATCTAATAATTAATGAATGAATTAAATGCTTTGACTGTTTTCCTACTCTCCGCATCGACCAATGTGGCGCTAGCTTCTATGCGCGAAAGATCGCTAAAAGTAAATCGCAAAAATATTGTATGGCGAATAGCATCTAATGGCGTATTTCTCGAAGTGAAACACATTATTCAAAAAATATTTGGTAGCGGTTGTGCACAATGATGACCGGTTTGGTGCCTAACAAATATTTTTTCGGTAAAAGCTTTTCATTTCGAGAAATTTGAGTTTAGATGCTTTTCGCCATACAAAATTAAATGATTTTACTCCTGTTGAGCAACATTGAACGCACTCCCTGCCGGTAATCCATTGTGGTCACCATTGTGCACAATCACTACCAAATATTTTTTCGAATAATGTGTTCCACTTTGAAGAATTTGCCTTTAGATGGTATTCGCCATACAATATTTTTGCGATTTACTTTTAGCGATTTTTCGCGCATAGAAGCTAGCGCCACATTGGTCGATGCGGAGAGTAGGAAGCAGTACGACTGCAGCGATCAACACGTTTGGTCGTGTTCGCGGCGTGCTCACAGAAAGTAAACTCCATCGGAGTATAAACGAAGATTAACTGGCAATATAGCGCTAGATCGCTGCGCCATTTTTCGCTCTTTTGTAACCAAAAGAGCGCCCAGAAATAAGAAGAAGAAGAAGAGAGTAGGAAAACAGCCGATGTAGTTAATTCATTGCCTGTGTGGTAGTGATTTGTGTTCAAATTCCCCGTGTTTAGAATTTGTAAGAACTTTGTAAATAACTTTTGTTCTCCCATATATGGATAGGCTTGCAGTAGGTTTAGTGAGACGTTTTTGGACAACTCAATAGAAGCAAATGTTTGTCCGAAATGCGCTAACGATTAACGGCAAGCCTGCCCATTGATAGTAGCTAATGCAACAGATAAGGTATTGGTTCCCTTATTAAGCATGTGGCTCACATTTTCATCCTACGGAAAACAAGGGATCGAAGCGTTGTATGTTTTGTTTCATATTTTTGTATTTTTTGTTCGAAGTGAGCACGCATGAGAACAAAAAGAACGGAATCAATCGGTGCCGTAATCGCTTGTTTTCGAATAGGATGAATATGGGAGCTTGAGATTACTGATGGCACACATACCCCATATAGTGAATTTTGACGTAGTTTTATCAAAATTAACCAGTAAACTGAAAAAATATTAATCATGAGATCTATTCTCCTTATATTGATTTCAGGTTACCATGTTTTTTGGAAATGCTGTACTATCGTTCATATTGGCGTACTTTGTATCGCTAGTATTTGAAGCACCTGTGGTAAAATTGCTAAAACTAGCATTCAGACGATGAATCATTCCGCAAAAAAAAGAAATGTTTACAAGTCCTATTCCAGTAGTTACCATCACGGCGGCGCGGAGCAAGGCAATGAACATCTGGTCTGATATAAATTTCATATGAAGGTGATCGTGATAGCATATAAAAAGACTGTTATTTTGTTTCAAATTCCAGTAGTTTTTTTTAAATAAAGTTAAAGTAATCACTGTGTAGACTTTAATATGAAAAAAAGAAAATGAAAGAATGACAATGCTTCCGTGAACCATAAGGCGCTGCCATAAACGTATGGGTGGTCGGGGCAATTTGGCCAACGGGACAATAAATATGAGCACCGCATGAAAATCACCTACAACTTAATGTTGCGCATTTTAAATGGTTCTTAGGTTCGCAGGTGCTCTAGGGCTATATATTTCATAATGAATAAACTACATCGGCTGTTTTCCTACTCTCCGCATCTACCAATGTGGCGTTAGCTTCTATGCGCGAAAAATCGCTAAAAGTAAATCGCAAAAATATTGTATGGCGAATAGCATCTAAAGGCAAATTATTTATCGAAGTGGAACATTATTCGAAAAAATATCACTAGTTTACAGCATTTTTGAACTCGGTAAGCTGATGATCATTTTTGGTGTAGAATCATGCCATGAGTTCGAAAACGCGAGAGAAAAAAATTACAGTAACGGGTGGTCACTAAATAACGGGAATGCTTTGAATGTGCTCTTGAAAATATATGATCTTTAAAAATGGCAATCTGAATTTAACTATCATAAAGGTTTAACAATGTACGTCCATGGAAAATATAAAATTTAAGAAAGTTGAACGTAGTAATTTGTACAGTATTTTTTTGCAGTGATGTTGGAGCAACTGCTTTGTACGACTTTTCAGAGTTTACTTTCACGCATTTTCTGCGTCTGTGAAATCGTTGGTCAAAATAAATGGTTTCTCAGCTACCTTTAGCATCTCCACACTCAAACGGTAATAAGAAAAAATGGGGATACTGACTTGTTTTTTTTTTTGCTTTGGTTGTAGTCTTTTCCCGTAAATGACATTTATAGAAATTTCCAAAAAATGTTATTTTTCTGTATCACCAAAACGTGTCGATGTAATTTGTGCACTGCGGTTCATTGTTGAACTTTTTTTGTGCTATTTTTTTTTATAACGAACCATTTACATGTTGGTCAATGTGTAAATGTGATTTGATGTAAATATTTGTTATTTAACAAGGCATTCTATTGATTTATCCAGCCCATGTCACAAAAGAAGATTTTATTATGTGAAATGATATCATGCTTATTGGTTTTGCTAGTTTTCCTCTATTTCCTTCAGGATCTGTTTCCTGGGATGCCGAAATGTGGAATTCATTCAAAACCGGGCGAGTTCTAGTTTTATAATGGTTTACTATTAACTTTTTTTACGGTTGTTTTGAGCAATCAGTAGAGCCGTCCAAGGCGTTTTGGTAGTGCTTCCTTTCAATGTCGTTTTCTGCAGAACAGAATAAGTTGACACAAAATAAAAAATACGCTGACTTTGTGGATAGATAGACGATGGTTTTGTCTAAAAAATGTTTACTCTATGGACGCTTCCATTGTTTTTAATCAGCTGCTAAAAGCATTCCCGTTATTTAGTGGCCACCCGTTAGAGCGGAATTTTTTTCGACTTTCCATACAAGGTTGATGATTTGAAATCGATTTTTGTTCTATTTTTAAGCAAAGTCGCTCACTTCAAACATCTCATTCTCCGTAATCAATGCTCCGATTGAGCTGAAATTTTTACTGTAACTCGCCTACATATAATATGTCAAATAAACGTCGAGAAAGAATTTTTAAGTTGTTTTTTTCTTATTGAAAAAAAAAAATACATTTCTTCAAAAAATTTTGGGAATTTTGCTAAAATTTAAGAAGATTGTCCCTAAAACTCGCCAATATCTTGAATTTCATCAATCTGACGCAAAACCTGTATTCAGATGATCGAATGGTATTGTATTCAGCGTTTAATTTATGGAAAAAGATTTAAAATTGGTTGAACAAAACGCAATATATTTGGATTTTAGTAAATTACATATTTTTAAAAGTTGCAAATATTGAACTTAAACTCAAAAACTGTTCTATTTAAAATTTTTTGAAGGTCGGTTTCGAAATCAGCACTAAATTGTGCTTCAAAAATTTTGGTCGTTGACAGAAGTTCTCGACTTTCGTTTTATTTTGTAAACTAGTGTATTTGGTAGTGGCTGTGCACAATGGTGACCACTATTAAGCCTACCAAATATATTTTCAGGAAAAGCATTCTATTTCAAGTAATTCAAGTTTAGATGCTTTTCACCATACAAAATAAATGGATTTACTCCTGCTGATCAACTGTGGGCGTGCGCCAAGCGGGTAGTCCATTGGAATATCCGCCTAAAAATTAGTATAAATCCAAAATTTCCCGGGAACTATTTTTAAAATGTATTTGAAGTTTGTATTGGGATTTTTTTTATTCGGGGTGAACTGTCATTTTTATCGATTGAACTGTCCACAGAAATTAAAACTGTTTTGTTTATTTAAACATTAAAACCAAGGTATTGGAACTTTGATTCACGCATAAACCATGTTTGTGACTCCGTTGGCTTGTCTGACATGCATTTGTTATTTGGCGATTTTAATCAGTCTGGCCTCGTATGGAAAACTTCTTGCAGCGGTCATTTATATCCTGATCCTTGTGAATCAAACTTCAATAGTGCCACTCATAAATGGTGTATCGCTATTAAATATGAGACAAGTCAATCCTATGGACTACCCGCTTGGCGCACACCCACAGTTGGTCAGCAGGAGTAAATCCATTTTATTTTGTATGGTGAAAAGCATCTAAACTTGAATTACTTGAAATAGAAAGCTTTTACTGAAAAAATATTTGGTAGGCTTAATAGTAGTCACCATTGTGCTCAACCACTACCAAATATTTTTTCGAATAATGTATTCCACTTCGATAAAATTGCCTTTAGATGCTATTCGCCATACAATATTTTTGCGGTTTACTTTTAGCGATTTTTCGCGCATAGAAGCTAGCGCCACATTGGTCGATGCGGAGAGTAGGAAAACAGCCGATGTAGTTAATGGACTACCCGCTTGGCGCACACCCACAGTTGATCAGCAGGAGTAAATCCATTTTATTTTGTATGGTGAAAAGCATCTAAACTTGAATTACTTGAAATAGAAAGCTTTTACTGAAAAAATATTTGGTAGGCTTAATAGTAGTCAGCATTGTGAACAACCACTACCAAATATTTTTTCGAACAATGTATTCCACTTCGATAGATTTGCCTTTAGATGCTATTCACCATACAATATTTTTGCGATTTACTTTTAGCGACTTTTCGCACATAGAAGCTAGCGCCACATTGGTCGATGCGGAGAGTAGGAAAACAGCCGATGTAGTTAATGAATCCATTACCTGCATCGGCTGTTTTCCTACTCTCCGCATCGACCAATGTGGCGCTAGCTTCTATGCGCGAAAAATTGCTAAAAGTAAATCGCAAAAATATTGTATGGCGAATACCATCTAAAGGCAAATTCTTCAAAGTGGAACGAAAAAATATTTGGTAGTGGTTGTGCACAATGGTAACCACTATTAAGCCTACCAAATATTTTTTCGGGAAAAGCTTTGTATTTCAAGTAATTCAAGTTTAGATGCATTTCGCCATACAAAATTAAATTGATTTACTCCTGCTGATCAACTGTGGCTGCGCGCAAAGCGGGTAGTCCATTCATTCGAGAAATTCGAGTTTAGATGCATTTCGCCATACAAAATAAAATGGATTTACTCCTGTTGATCAACTGTGGCCGCACGCCAAGCTGGTAGTCCATTGGTTCAAAATGGACTACCCGCTTTGCGCGCAGCCACAGTTGATCAGCAGGAGTAAATCAATTTAATTTTGTATGGCGAAATGCATCTTAACATGAATGGACTACCCGCTTGGCGCACACCCACAGTTGATCAGCAGGAGTAAATCCATTTTATTTTGTATGGTTAAATGCATCTAAACTTGAATTACTTGAAATAGAAAGCTTTTACTGAAAAAATATTTGGTAGGCTAAATAGTAGTCACCATTGTGCTCAATCACTACCAAATATTTTTTCGAATGATGTATTCCACATGTGGGTGGATATGTGGCACGCGCATGAGTGTACTGTATAAAGGTGTATGGTTAAGACACTCGTCACCACAGCAACTAAAGGCAAATTTATCGTAGTGGAATACATTACTTATTCGAAAAAATATTTGGTAGTGGTTGTGCACAATTATTAAGCCTACCAAATATTTTTTCAGTAAAAGCTTTCTATTTCAAGTAATTCAAGTTTAGATGCTTTTCAGTCTTGTGAAGTCTATGAAGCTATCAGAATGAATTATCTACATCGGCTGTTTTCCTACTCTCCGCATCGACCAATGTGGCGCTAGCTTCTATGCGCGAAAAATCGCTAAAAGTAAATCGCAAAAATATTGTATGGCGAATACCATTTAAAGGCAAATTCTTCAAAGTGGAACACATTATTCGAAAAAATATTTGGTAGTGGTTGTGCACAATGGTGACCACTATTAAGCCTACCAAATATTTTTTCGGGAAAAGCTTTGTATTTCAAGTAATTCAAGTTTAGATGCATTTCGCCATACAAAATTAAATTGATTTACTCCTGCTGATCAACTGTGGCTGCGCGCAAAGCGGGTAGTCCATTAACTACCTACATCGGCTGTTTTCCTACTCTCCGCATCGACCAATGTGGCGCTAGCTTCTATGCGCGAAAAACCGCTAAAAGTAAATCGCAAAAATATTGTATGGCGAATAGCATCTAAAGGCACATTTCTCGAAGGAGAATACATTATTCGAAAAAATATTTGATAGTGGTTGTGCACAATGGCAACCACTATTATGCCTACCAAATATTTTTAGGAAGAGCTTTCTATTTCAAGTAATTCAAGTTTAGATGCTTTTCGCCATACAAAATTAAATGGATTTACTCCTGCTGATCAACTGTGGCTGCGCGCAAAGCTGGTAGTCCATTGGTTCAAAACGGATTGGAAACGGATCTGTGATTCCGAAATGAATGGACTACCAGCTTGGCGCGCGGCCACAGTTGATCAGCAGGAGTAAATTCATTTTATTTTGTATGGCGAAAAGCATCTAAACTCCAATTTCTCGAAATGAAAAACTTTTATCGAAAAAATATTTAGTAGGCACCAAACCGGTAATCATTGTGCACAACCGCTACCAAATATTTTTTCGAGTAATGTGTTCCACTTCAAGGAATACGCCATTAGATGCTATTCGCCATACAATATTTTTGCGATTTACTTTTAGCGATTTTTCGCGCATAGAAGCTAGCGCCACATTGGTCAATGCGGAGAGTAGGAAAACAGCAAAAGCATTTAATTCATTGGCAGCGGTCTGATCAGATATGTGTTCACAAAAAGTGAGTTCTGATCCTGGGAGCTGTGCGTTTGTAGCTTTATTCAAATAATGGGTCTGTTTGGTTTGTTATGCAGTATTGCTACATATTGAACAAGTGTTGCTAGATTGATTGCAAATAGTGATTTTGTTGAGCAGAGAAGAGTTTTTTGTTTAAATCGGCGTTGTTTGGGGTGGTTCTACCAAACAGTGTGCAGACAGGATTCTGTTATGAGTGTGATTAGTTGTATTTGTCCTGTGGTTGGAGCGGTGGATGAGCGAGCGTTCGACAAAACATAATGGTGATTTCCTTGGATTCCAGAAGCATGGAGAGTCTTTGTATACAGTTGCAAAACTGTCATTGGCAGAGGGAGATCTCAGTTAGGGACAAACGCCTTGCAACTTGCAATCCTGGTTCAACAGCGCACCACAACTTCAAATGCACAAATCTCAAGAAGCAAACTTCGAACAACAGTGTAACTTTTATTTGTTCTGCTGCGACAAAGTGTGTTCCGGAAAGTCGAATTACGGAGAGCATCCATGGTACTGCAGATTTGTGCTGAAACGCGGATGGTCTTAGAAAAGGATCCACCAGCACTTTTTGGAAGTCAGTGCAGCGGTCACATAGGACGAACACCGGAAGAGCGTCTTTTTGGAAGAGGTCTTTAATTATAAAGCATAATATGCGGTTGTCTTCATGCCACGCCTTTCACATGAAGGAATTTGTGGTTGCAAAGGATATTCGTGGCATCGGGGTCATATGGTTGATGTCATGAATCATTTGGCTGTTTTATGAAGTGGGATGCGGGTTCGATTCACGACGCATTCGTCAGGTGGTGTGTTTGACTGTGCATTGCATGCTGGTCTGTTGTCTGGTTTCATGCTCCCTTCAAATACAAAAGAAAGCCATACTGAGAACATTAAACGTGTTGATGGTTTCTGAATACACAAGTGAATGTTGGGTGCGACTGAAAGCGTTTCACTAGACCAAATCTGGAGCAACATTTGAAAAGGGCATACAAGCATTGGTAAACAATGACTTCACACGTCGCTCCTGAGCCCTCATCAGCTTATTCACAAAAACTAAGACCGTTATCAGATAGAGCAAACATCGATCTTTCGGATAACGGTGTTCATTTGCGTGGGCGGGCTGCTGTTATGCCCTACGGAGCGTTTTCGAAAAAAGACACAAGACCTCTTGGGCCCTTTTCAAATGTTGCTCTAGAAATGAAGAACGAAACCACATTTCCACCATAACTGATAAGAAGTAATAATTTGTTGAAATGAGGAGACAATGCGGTAGTCATATTTTCGGAACTTAAAGATAATATGCGTATTCTAATGAATAGTGAACCTATGAGGAGTAAGTGGAACAACTGCTAAAGAAAAAAAATACTGCCAGAGTGTTTGAGCTAAGAACTGTGTGTGGTCGTGGTTGTCTGCCGTCACCATAGGTATATAGTAGTATAGGGCCCGGTCGATTGTATCTTTGATAAGGGGGCAAATGTTATTGTAAAGAGGGAGAGACGGAGCAGCTCTGCTTTGGAAGCGTTGGCAATAGCACCACGGTTTTATGAAGGATGGTAACGTACCGATCAAAGAAATCATAAGAAGTTCATGGAATGCCAGTAGGTGTAGTTTGTTCATTGAGTGCGGCATCATCACTCCAATGTAGTAATTCGAATACCATATGGCGTTTAGACGGTTTTAATTATCGACAGTTTAAAGCAGTGATCGAACTTTAGAAAACTCTAAGCGAATCTACAAATTCAGATTATTGAAAGGGGGATGTGGTGACGAGTGTCTTACCCGTTCACCTTTATACAAAGCATTCGATCGCATACATGCGTGGAAGTCACAGTAGCCTTCCCACTCTGCGCAGCACAACAGCAAAATGGTCAGTCTTTTATACACACTCGCGCTTACTAGAGACTGTATATATAGAGACACGCAAAGACAACTTATTTTGAGTGTTGTTCTTCTTCTTCGCCCGACTTTGTTTTCACAATTTTGCTGGCGTGCTCGATAGGTAGCCGATTTGACAGTTCGATAGGTAGATTTGGTTTCACTCTTTGCGGGACTGTGTTATAAACAGACTGTAGCGCTTACAAGACGCGGTTACCACACACCATACAAAATAAAACTGATTTACTCCTGCTGATCAACTGTGGGTGTGCGCCAAGCGGGTAGTCCATTCATTCATTGGTATTTGACCGTAATATTTCTTGGAGATAGCATAGGCACAGCTAAGATTAATGGACTACCCGCTTGACGCGCAGCCACAGTTGATCAGCAGGAGTAAATCCATTTAATTTTGTATGGCGAAAAGCATCTAAACTTGAATTACTTGAAATAGAAAGCTCTTCCTAAAAAAATATTTGGTAGGCATAATAGTGGTTGCCATTGTGCACAACCACTATCAAATATTTTTTCGAATAATGTATTCTCCTTCGAGAAATGTGCCTTTAGATGCTATTCGCCATACAATATTTTTGCGATTTACTTTTAGCGGTTTTTCGCGCATAGAAGCTAGCGGCACATTGGTCGATGCGGAGAGTAGGAAAACAGCCGATGTAGATAATTCATTCTGATAGCTTCATAGACTTCACAAGACTGAAAAGCATCTAAACTTGAATTACTTGAAATAGAAAGCTTTTACTGAAAAAATATTTGGTAGGCTTAATAATTGTGCACAACCACTACCAAATATTTTTTCGAATAAGTAATGTATTCCACTACGATAAATTTGCCTTTAGTTGCTGTGGTGACGAGTGTCTTAACCATACACCTTTATACAGTACACTCATGCGCGTGCCACATATCCACCCACATTGTGTCACACCATGTGCTCCGCACCGCAGCAGAACAGTTAGTCTATTATACACTCTCATGCGTACCAGACGCGGTTACCGCAAGTGGCGACGAGGAGAAAAATAAAACTACAGTTTGCTAGTTATTTGATTTGCAGATCATTCGCTTCGTGTTATTTTGGTGAAATTTAGTAATGAGTGGTAGAAAAAAAAATAAAGTGATGTATTTTGCTAATGATGATCTGCGATGAAAGAAAAAAAAAGAAGCTTTCCGCCGTGCGTGGGCTGAAAGTGGAAAAAAAATGATGCTGAGCGTGAAAGAAAATTATGCTTGAAAATAGGCATTTTTGATGAATAATTTCAAATTGTGCTAAGTGTGAGAAAAAAATGAAGTGAAACGAAACATTGCAGTGTTGCTGTTGCTAACGCTGCCTTGCAGCAGTTCTGTGTGCAGCCGCTGACCTTGATTTTTTCTCGCGTGCGGTAGAACAAAGAAGATTTAGCCACTGGTCGTGGTCATTGTGTTGTGTGGCCACTGGCCAAGCATGTGAAAAGGTTTGCTAGACAAAAGGGGAAATAAATGAAGCGCGGATGCATTAGGGTGGTGATGTATGCTGTTGAATTTTGCCGTTTGCATGATTGTCGATGACTTTTAGCGGCATTATTATTTAATGAATTAACTACATCGGCTGTTTTCCTACTCTCCGCATCGACCAATGTGGCGCTAGCTTCTATGCGCGAAAAATCGCTAAAAGTAAATCGCAAAAATATTGTATGACGAATACCATCTAAAGGCAAATTCTTCAAAGTGGAACACATTATTCGAAAAAATATTTGGTAGTGGTTGTGCACAATAGTGACCACTATTAAGCCTACCAAATATTTTTTCGGTAAAAGCTTTGTATTTCAAGTAATTCAAGTTCAGATGCATTTCGCCATACAAAATTAAATTGATTTACTCCTGCTGATCAACTGTGGCTGCGCGCAAAGCGGGTAGTCCATTACTGATTTTACTGTAGGAGCCAGCTGAAATACAAGATGTACTCAATCAGCGTAATCCTGCACAAAAAGGTATGTACATTGTTAGTTATTCATGTGTTTCCCTAAGTACTGAGGGATATTCAATACGATGATATAATTTCTAAAGGTTTCGGTGCACATTTCCGAACGTGCTTGGATTGCTAAAAGTTGATAATGAGAGAAAATATGCATTTTTGGAACTTTGTTATACATGCCAGAATAATGGACTACCCGCTTTGCGCGCAGCCACAGATGATCAGCAGGAGTAAATCAATTTAATTTTGTATGGCGAAATGCATCTAAACTTGAATCACGGTGTGTCTGGTAGAACAATATTATCGCAAAAAAATAGGCATCGCCAAATTCTTCTTTACTCGAAAATATAGGTTTTAAGCTTTCATTTAACGGGTCAATCAAAAAAATCCACCGAGGGACCTCGAACAACTTTTTCATTTGAACATTTTTGCTCACTGTGGGCCATTTACTAGGAGGAAGTTATTTGACGAACCGCTTTTAATTCATTTTGTTTTCCCAATACTATTTACAAACAATATATCATATATATCGAAACAAGATTTAAATTTTTGGCCTACACACTTAAAACTGATTCTTGAGCTCGGCAGAAAATATTGCTGATCTAGATCGGCAACATACGATTTTGCCGGTATCTCGGCAATCGACATAGGTTTACTGAGATTTACCAAACAAGTTTGCCGAGATGCCAGCAAAAGATCTGAATATTTAAAAGATTGGTAGAACTATTTGCTGAGAATGTCAGTAAACAAAGAAAATACTGAAATCAGTAAACCTCTTTACCGAGGTCTTGGCAATGATGCCATGCATTGTTGAATTTCGACAAAAGAGCTGTCAGTTTTGATTTCACCATTGGAACAATATTCTTTCAGAGCTGTGAAGCGTGAAGGTGAAAGAACCGAATCTTGAATTATATAATTAATTTGCAATAAAAAACTGCTGTCTTCAGCAATCAGTTAAAGGATGCAGGAAACTGTAGGAATAAAAAATGTAGGTAAGTTATAAGAATGTTTAATCTATATTTTTTTTTGCAGAACGAATGAAGTTGCTTCGGGGGAGCCCGTTCGCACCGTGTTTGACCTGATACCAGATCTTCCCTCTCGTAACACTTGGTGCGCACTGTTTATTACATTGTAAAAAATAAGAAGAATGTTTTTGTTTCAAATGCTTTCTGCTCGTTTCTTTACAAAGCCATTTTCTAAAAGCGCTTCTTCAACTATTTGATAAAGAGCTTTTTATTCTTAAAATAAATTGTTTCCATTATACAGTATATACATACATATACTGTACAGTGTATTTTCCCACAGAAAGTAAGTATTTTTCCAATTATTCTTTCAGGAGTAACAGCCCAACCCAAACAGTGCCTGCTTTGAAATTTTGTACTTCGGTTGAATTTGTGTCTGATATTGACTAATTAAAAAAGAAAATATTGTTTCGTAAAAGCAATGACGGAGTTATATACCCTAACACCTTGTTTGTAGAACTAAAAATGTTTAGTGATCTTGTTGATCTTCCTGGCGTTTTGTCTTACATAGTTGGGAAAAAGCCTACTTCTCAGATTAATGTTTTATGAGCGAGAACTTCAACAGATATTAACGGCTAGCTTTCTCTGTCCTTCGACCGTCTTAGTGTGTCTTGTTCCAGTGGATGTTTATGTTTCGGAAAGATCCTGAATCGACTGGGACTCGAACTCGTCACTGTCAGCATAGCTTTTCTGAAGATCTGCGCTGTCACCGCTTCGGCTCTATGGACTATATAGTGTTTATGCATATAAAATGCCTAGCCTTCTCACAATTTTGTGCATGTGCCTTGGTTCTGCTATATACTGTCAATGTTATGTACAGTGTGACATAATTTTTGGAACAAGGAAATTACTGTAGACTCTTCACGTCGGTGGTTAGAACAATAATGATTTATTATAATGATACATATGTCAATTACATAAATTAAGGCTACTATGATCAAGTCTAAGATCCTACATCTTTCCCCCCTTTCATACATTTTGCTTAAAGTTAATTATATATTATACATTATGTAATGGCATATGAGATGTTCTATGTGCAGCTGGATTCCTTCCGTCCAGAGTCAAATGCGTCAGATAATTTGAGCAGCCTTCAAGTACGTTGATCGTATTCCATTCTTTTGGTTTACCGACTATTTCTATCGTTACATCTGATACCAGTCAATATCTGAAATAGTGGAAACAATGTAGAATAAATCTAAACATAAATGTTTACGATACAATATTAGAACCAGTTATATTCTTCTTGCCAAGGTTTTGATAAGATGATCTTGATATTTGAAAGCATTGTGTATCATTACTTCCTTGCTTTTTTTTCTAGAGCTTTCGATGCCTTGATTTTAGTTCTTCATCAAACTTCACTATCTGCTAGTGTTCAGGATTGATTCATCGAAGAAACATAATTCGCTTAACCGATTTAACAAGTTTTTAAGTCTTTAAGTCTTTTAGTTCTCGTGAACCGTTCCACCCTAAGTTCCACCAACAACTGTTAAGTCTATGGTTCCACTGTCCAGTAGTTCTTTATCGTATTTTTTTTTCATGTAGAATTAGTACTTAGGTAATCAAAATATTATAGCCCTACTAGTCAAGTCAAGTTATATTACGTGATCAGAAAAACCATTTTATATTTTATAAATCCAAATATAAGATTTGTGATCTAGTGCGTTGACCCGTAATTTCTGAATCGCTGTTCTTCGATCGACTGCATGTCATTGAAGAACTGTTTTGCGAGATTTCTTGGAAGATTATTTACAAAATTCGCTCTTTCAGAGACCAAACTTTGTTCTTTGGAAAAACTGGATGAATGGTTCTGAGGGATATTCAGTTTTCTTGTTTTTTTTTTTGAGAATGAAGAACTATCGTTCTTTTCAAACGAACGACTGATCAATCATTCTTTCCTTAGAACTATTTCTTTTGAACCGTTCGTGAATGGTTCGCCCATCTCTAGAACTCAAACTGCAATTGAATTTTCCTAAGCGAATCAGTAGCATAAATTGAATTATCTTCATCTTATTCTAGCATTGTAAACCTGTATACCGCTTGTAATCTACATAGTTTAACATTGCATAGTGATGAGTAGAATCTCAAAAACAACTTCGAAAACTTGGGTGAAATGGTTGAATCCTTGTGTCTTATGATAAATTCATCAAGCCCGTATTAAAGATTCATTTTTAATTTGCAGCTTTAAGTTGCAGAAATAATTTCAAAGTAGTTATTGAGTACGGGAAGCAGAAAAACAGCGAATTATTCATAATATAACATTTGTGTTTTTTCCGCAATGAATTAACTACATCGGCTGTTTTCCTACTCTCCGCATCTACCAATGTGGCGCTAGCTTCTATGCGCGAAAAATCGCTAAAAGTAAATCGCAAAAATATTGTATGGCGAATAGCATCTAAAGACAAATTTATCAAAGTGGAATACATTATTCGAAAAAATATTTGGTAGTGGTTGTGCACAATGATGACCACTATTAAGCCTACCAAATATGTTTTCAGGAAAAGCATTCTATTTCAAGTAATTCAAGTTTAGATGCATTTCACCATACAAAATTAAATGGATTTACTCCTGCTGATCAACTGTGGGCGTGCACCAAGCGGGTAGTCCATTGTAATCTATTAAATTTCAAGTCTTGCTACTTCAAACATTCTAATTAATCACATATAAAGCCATTTCACATTTCTAAAAGCCGAATCAAATTGATCATGCTTCTTTTGAAGTTATGATCAGTAGATTTGCACAATCCCAAAATATTACTGTTTTCAATTATTGCCAGTTGGCGTTGATTGACATAATTTGTCTTTTTCTAATTTCATATTATCCATAATTTCCAAACTATTATTTCAAAAGAAAAATATAAGTAACTCACCCTCTGTTCCATGTTCTGTCAAAATAAAACCTCACTAGTATTTTCCTCGCTTCAATCTGTCCAGTCCAATCTGCGATATTGTGGCAGCATGCTATTTTCTTTCGTCAAATCATCAAATCTATAATGGTTCCACTCGCTGATGATTGTAGTTTCTGAGGTAAATCCATTTGCTACGGTCTTGACTTCACTACTATGTCTTCAATATAAAAATATAGTTTAGTCAACTAGAGATTTTCAATGGATTGATCTCGCTACCTGTACTTCGGGTTTCCAATGTTTAATTTCACAAACAAAATTTCACGTAAGGTATACTGGGCATAGATTTTGTTGTGAGAATTAAACGTAAGGCAACCATCTCTAAAAGTAGCAGGACTTTTCCTGAGTTATTTCACAAATTGACCTCGGTCCTGCTTTCGTGGTTGTCGATTGAAAACTCTCATGACTAGCCATTAAACATCATACCGCCAAATATGGCCCGGCGTACTTCATCCTTTTGTCTGGGTTCCACTATCATAGATCAGTGTACTCCATCCCAACAACAAGGTTCCGCCTTTCATTCTACTTCAAGTAGAACTGCGTACTTCATCCCAATTTAATTGGGTTCCGCCGATCTGTGGATTCATCCCTCGAGGATCGCCTCTGGGTCCATTTTATTTAGCGTACTATCATCCCATATAATGGGTTCCGCATAACTTGTGAGCTTCATCCCTCGAGGAATCGCCTCTGGGACTCACGGTAATCGCGTTGCTCTGGGTGCACACCTTCTTGAACAGGCATCATCCCTGAGATTCCGGGTTTTATAGCTACTGGAAGTTTTCACTTAGTGAAGGGACTCTCTTTAGCTATAAAATGCATCCCTTAGAATCCGGGGCCCATTTCAGAATGGCTGCAATCATCCCTGAGAGCAACCGAGACCATTTAACTTGCTCCGGGACCGTACCTTCACGAATTGGTTCCATCCCTAAGATTCTGGGGTTTACGTAAGCAACGAGCATTCGCTCAGTGCAATGACTCTTACTCATGGTAAACTTCATCCCTGAGAATCCGGGCCAACTGTAAAGATTACTGGCATCAACCCTAAGAGCAATCACTGGCAGGTATACCTACGAATCAAGGAATCACCCTTCCAAAGACAATCTTGAACGCGTTCTCCAAATCCAGGTGATCCTTTCGTCCTTTCTTCTTGCTTGATATCGGTGCGAATTTATCCTCGTCGCCAAATGTAGACTCTTCACGTCGGTGGTTAGAACAATAATGATTTATTATAATGATACATATGTCAATTACATAAATTAAGGCTACTATGATCAAGTCTAAGATCCTACAATTACTATGGGAGTTTTTTCGGCTTTTGCAGTCGGTGACGGCAGCAAAAACAAGTATGCCTCATGTTACCTAATGTTTGCTATCTTTGATAATCCATTGAATATGCAGCGTTAACTGATTAACTTAATTTATCTCCAACTACATATAACTTAAAAAAAGGTATAGAAAAACAAGTTTAAAAAAAGACAATGGACTACCCGCTTTGCGCGCAGCCACAGTTGATCAGCAGGAGTAAATCAATTTGATTTTGTATGGCGAAATGCATCTAAACTTGAATTACTTGAAATACAAAGCTTTTCCCGAAAAAATATTTGGTAGGCTTAATAGTGCTCACCATTGTGCACAACCACTACCAAATATTTTTTCGAATAATGTGTTCCACTTTGAAGAATTTGCCTTTAGATGCTATTCGCCATACAATATTTTTGCGATTTACTTTTAGCGATTTTTCGCGCATAGAAGCTAGCGCCACATTAGTCGATGCGGAGAGTAGGAAAACAGCCGATGCAGGTAATTAATTACACCGTCTTCGACCTTGCGGCCTCTTCAGACTGAACATTGCAAACATTTGACAACGGACAACACATATTACACCCAGAGGTCCAGTGGAGAATTTTCCGTTTGACGAAAAGTTTTCCCCGACTGGAGCGGGAATCGAACCCACACTCCGAGGCTTACGAGGCACCTAAACGACTGGTGCCGCTAACCGCTCGGCCACAAAGCCCACTATTAGTACTATTTGTAAAGAAATTCCGCATATTTCATTTTATATTAAATTTGACTTGAAAATGGATTAAATGCTTTGGCTGTTGTCCTACTCTCCGCATCGACCAATGAGGCGCAAGCTTCTATGCGTGAAAAATCGCTAAAAGTAAATCGCAAAAATATTGTATGACGAATAGCATCTAAAGGCGTATTTTTCGAAGTGGAACACATTATTCGAAAAAAATATTTTGTAGCGGTTGTGCACAATGATGACCGGTTTGGTGCCTACCAAATATTTTTTCGATAAAAGCTTTTCATTTCGAGAAATTCGAGTTTAGATGCTTTTCGCCATATAAAATAAAATGTTTTTACTCCTGCTGACCAACATTGAACGCACTACCTGCCGGTAATCCATTGAAAAAGAAAAAGTATGCATTAAAGAACCTCAAATATCGCAACATCTTGAAAACTAATGTCCAATGGACTACCCGCTTTGCGCGCAGCCACAGTTGATCAGCAGGAGTAAATTAATTTAATTTTGTATGGCGAAATGCATCTAAACTCGAATTACTTGAAATAGAAAGCTTTTCCCGAAAAAATATTTGGTAGCCTTAATAGTGGTCACCATTGTGCACAACCACTACCAAATATTTTTTCGAATAATGTGTTCCACTTCGAGAAATTTGCCTTTAGATTGTATTCGCCATACAATATTTTTGCGATTTACTTTTAGCGATTTTTCGCGCATAGAAGCTAGCGCCACATTGGTCGATGCGGAGAGTAGGAAAACAGCCGATGTAGTTAATTCATTGTGCTGAAGCTTTGGCAATTTAAAATAATGTAAAAAATTTTGACAACCATTGGAAAGCTCTGCAAATATAAGGATGGTTCACAAAATTGTTTTTTATTCGATTGTTGCATATTTGATTCATAACCAGATTCCATACCTCTTTCCAAAATGTTTTATTTATTCAGACTACACAAGCCATTAATAGATTCAATAGGAACTAGTGTGAGAAGCAATCGGTCATGATATTTCTAGTGTCTTAACGATTAGATTGAACTTGAAGTCACGTGCAATCTTTGAAAAGGAATCTTTTAGAATAATACATCCTATGCCCCCTTTGGATGACTCATGCAAAATCATAGTACATTCTATCGAGATGAAATTTTGACAGTTGGTGTGGGTCGAAAATAAATCTAGGTCTTAACTTGTTTTTACCCAATCGTAATAAACATGCGGGGATTTGATGCCAAAGTAGAAAAATGAAGCAAACCATTCTAGAGATGGCGTGACAATTTTTTATTATGACATTGGGAGCAAACAATATTTATCTTTTTTCTCTTTGGCTGTACATCGGTTCGTGGGTAATTATAGTTTTATGAAACGAAAAGTCCATAAAATATAGATGTGGACCTGAAACATAATCGCTCATGAAAGTTCAGTTCAGTACATTTTCCCTTGCCCGCAATTTTTGAGAAGTGTTGCATGGGAATCTTTCGATTTGAAGTTTAGCTCCGAAATACGGCAAAAAAAGCTACGCTTGCTCTTTTTTAAATCAAATCCATTCCTGAATTTTACACTCATCGGGTAGACCAAGAAATGTCTTGCGATTACCTTACATATCATTATAAGATTTTAATAACAAATTTTATAAAAAAAAATAATTTTACCACTTATTTGCTCTATTTCTATTAATTTTAAGTCAAAGTAGGCCCAAATCAAAGTAGGCTGTTTTCTTTGTACATCCAGCTTTTTACGCTGGCCATAAAACAACGAGGGGTGAATCGATTTTGACATTTCTTGCCGACAGATTTTATAGTAAGATCTGAGTAGGCTGAAAATCTAGGTTGTTGATTCAACTGTCAGAAATTTTCACCAATGTTTGCAGCTGGTTTGCATAATAAATTATTACCATTTTCCATTTTTAACCTGATTTTTAACTATATTTTTATAATTTTAGGCACAGAATTTACAGGATTATTATTTATATCGGAAGCTGTTGTTTAATTTCTGGCAAATTCTTAATCGATTGATGAATTTGAAGATGATTCACATTTATAAGTACAGATAACTACCAAATCCTGCCGAACCCAATCGGACCTGCGCACAAATTTAATTTTCATCACCATTTCCATCACGAAGTACCTGCTTTAAAATCTCCGGAAAATTGTACCTATGTGAACTTGTTTGACCTCTTCTCTCCCCCAACCCGTAGTACGAGCTCTGTCAATACGCGAAATCGTCCAGGACAGAACTTTGGAGATGATTATAATGAATGAATTAACTACATCGGCTGTTTTTTTCGGGAAAAGCTTTATATTTCAAATAATTCAAGTTTAGATGCATACAAAATTAAATTGATTTACTCCTGCTGATCAACTGTGGCTGCGCGCAAAGCGGGTAGTCCATTAACTACATCGGCTGTTTTCCTACTCTCCGCATCGACCAATGTGGCGCTAGCTTCTATGCGCGAAAAACCGCTAAAAGTAAATCGCAAAAATATTGTATGGCGAAAAGCATCTAAAGGCAAATTTATCGAAGTGGAGTACACTAATCGAAAAAATATTTGGTAGTGGTTGTGCACAAAGGCAATCACTATTATGCCTACCAAATATTTTTGTAGGAAGAGCTTTATATTTCAAGTAATTCAAGTTTAGATGCTTTTCGCCATACAAAATTAAATGGATTTACTCCTGTTGATCAACTGTGGCTGCGCGTCAAGCGGGTAGTCCATTGCATAAAACGCACCGACAGTGTGTCCTTGAGTTGATGGTATGAACAGAATGAAATGCCAAAACTACATTTTGGAATCACGTTTAAAGAAAAGTATTACTTCATTAAAGAACAGAGATTTCACCTCGTGAGCATTTTATTTCATAATTTTATTGTTTAGTCAACCCCGGATTTGATTTCAATGTAATGTAGGTACCTTACAATGTACCCGTGGGAATACACAGCGATACAGTTAAGAACCGCTATCGGGTGACAATTACCCTTATCAGTGAACTATACCTATTATGTATGTCGTTCATACCAGGCTCGATCTGGTACTAAATATCTCGGACGAGCCAGAGCTTGGTGAGAACTCTGTTGTGAATCTACACTGAAATCAATTTTGTTGTCGTTTCCACCGAATCCATGGTAGAATTGAGAACTGTACCAACAATTTTCAACCGAATGCAAAATTCTGTTAATTGTACTGAAACATTGTCAATATTACCATGCGTGTATTACTGTTGACTAAAAACATTCTTGGTTCTACTATTTGGGCATTGTAATTTCGACCATGTAGACTTGAATGTTGCGCGTCTTAGATAAACATGGTCAAAAATACAATGTCAAAATAGTAACAACAAGAATGTTTTTAGTCAATGGTACTTCACGCATGGTAATATTGACAATGTTTCAGTACAATGGACTACCCGCTTTGCGCGCAGCCACAGTTGATCAGCAGGAGTAAATCAATTTAATTTTGTATGGCGAAATGCATCTAAACTTGAATTACTTGAAATACAAAGCATTTCCCGAAAAATTATTTGGTAGGCTTAATAGTGGTCACCATTGTGCACAACCACTACCAAATATTTTTTCGAATAATGTGTTCCACTTTGAAGAATTTGCCTTTAGATGGTATTCGCCATACAATATTTTTGCGATTTACTTTTAGCGATTTTTCGCGCATAGAAGCTAGCGCCACATTGGTCGATGCGGAGAGTAGGAAAACAGCCGATGTAGTTAATTCATTAACAGAATTTTGCATTCGGTTGAAAATTGTTGGTACAGTTCTTAATTTTACCATGGATTCGGTGGAAACAACAACAAAATTTATTTCAGTGTATTAGGCCAAACACGTACAATTACACTAGTTTACAGCATTTTTGAACTCGGTAAGCTGATGATCATTTTTGGTGTAGAATCATGTCCTGAATTCGAAAACGTGAAGGAAAAAAATTACAGTAGAGCGGAAAATTTTTCGATTTCCCATACAACGTTGATGATTTGAAATCGATTTTTGTTCTATTTTTAAGCAAAGTCGCTCACTTCAAACATCTCATTCTTCGTAATCAATGCTCCGATTGAGCTGAAATTTTTACTGTAACTCGCCTACATATAATATGTCAAATAAACGTCGAGAAAGAATTTTTAAGTTGTTTTTTTCTTATTGAAAAAAATACATTTCTACAAAAAATTTTGGGAATTTTGCAAAAATTTAAGAAGATCGTCCCCAAAACTCGCCAATATCTTGAATTTCATCAATCTGACGCAAAACCTGTATTCAGATGATCGAATGGTATTGTATTCAGCTTTTAATTTATGGAAAAAGAATTAAAATTGGTTGAACAAAACGCAATTTATTTGAATTTTAGTAAATTACATATTTTGAAAAGTTACAAAACTCGATATTGAGGTAAAACTCAAAAACTGTTCTACTTTAATTTTTTTGAAGGTCGGTTTCGAAATCAGCACTAAATTGTGCTTCATAAATTTTGGTCGTTGACAGAAGTTCACGACTTTCGTTTTATTTTGTAAACTTGTGTTATATAACCTAGCAATAAATCACAAGAATCGGTACCAAGATTCCGCAACTTGAGCACTATCTGACCTGCGGCCAGGGGAAGCAATTTTCAAATTTCCTATCCACACCACTGGTTGGCACATCGTGGAATTTTGAGCTCCAGGAAGTTTTCACTTGATTGTCGGATAAATTATTAGGTATCCATTCTGCACCTCATGGTTGGTGGCATCACGTGCAACCGTATGACCCTAAAAGTATTTTTTATGATAAATTAATCAATATATATGTTAAAATATATTATATTCAAATTTTCCATTTTCTGAAGATCAGAAAAAAAAATCTGTCGTTTTATTGTCAACAACAAAAAATTTCAACGCCAAAGAGCTTGCTTTAATCTACCCATAATAAAATTATATTTAGTGTCGGCAAGAAATGTCAGAGAGGGGTAGTTCAAAATTTATGGAAAGCCAGCGTAAAAAGCTGGATTACTTATCATATCATTCTTTTATTTTAAGCATAATTGGCTTTTTTGTTTGCCTTGCGCCACAAATCCCAAATAGCAACATAAGAAACACTCGTAAGAATTTCAACTAAAATTCGTTTTTATTTCATCAGGAAAAGTTGTTCGGGATACCTCGGTGGATTTTTTGGGGGAACACGTTAAATGAAAGCTGAAATATTTTCGAATACTGGCGGATTTGGCGATGCCTATTTTTTGTGATAAACCTTCACCATATACACGCCGTGTGAATGGACTACCCGCTTGGCGCACACCCACAGTTGATCAACAGGAGTAAATCCATTTTATTTTGTATGGTGAAAAGCATCTAAACTTGAATTACTTGAAATAGAAAGCATTTACTGAAAAAATATTTGGTAGGCTTAATAGTAGTCACCATTGTGCACAACCACTACCAAATATTTTTTCGAATAATGTATTCCACTTCGATAAATTTGCCTTTAGATGCTATTCGCCATACAATATTTTTGAGATTTACTTTTAGCGATTTTTCGCGCATAGAAGCTAGCGCCACATTGGTCGATGCGGCGAGTAGGAAAACAGCCGATGTAGTTAATTCATTACTTGAAATACAAAGCTTTTCCCGAAAAAATATTTGGTAGGCTTAATAGTAGTCACCATTGTGCACAACCACTACCAAATATTTTTTCGAATAATGTATTCCACTTCGATAAATTTGCCTTTAGAAGCAAAGCGGGTAGTCCATTCACTTGAGATATTATATCTGGAGCTCGATTTGAATAGGTCGTATGTGCTTTCGTCGATATAAAATTCGATCAGTTTATTTTAGTAATAGCAGCAATATGGATGATATTTCGGTGGCTTTTAATGATAAAACCGAAAGCCTGTTTTGTAAGGAATCGATTGTATGTATAAATTTTGTCTAATGGACTACCCGCTTGGTGCACGCCCACAGTTGATCAGCAGGAGTAAATCCATTTAATTTTGTATGGTGAAATGCATCTAAACTTGAATTACTTGAAATAGAATGCTTTTCCTGAAAACATATTTGGTAGGCTTAATAGTGGTCATCATTGTGCACAACCACTACCAAATATTTTTTCGAATAATGTATTCCACTTTGATAAATTTGTCTTTAGATGCTATTCGCCATACAATATTTTTGCGATTTACTTTTAGCGATTTTTCGCGCATAGAAGCTAGCGCCACATTGGTAGATGCGGAGAGTAGGAAAACAGCCGATGTAGTTAATGGACTACCCGCTTTGCGCGCAGCCACAGTTGATCAGCAGGAGTAAATCAATTTAATTTTGTATGGCGAAATGCATCTAAACTTGAATTACTTGAAATACAAAGCTTTTCCCGAAAAAATATTTGGTAGGCTTAATAGTGGTTACCATTGTGCACAACCACTACCAAATATTTTTTCGAATAATGTGTTCCACTTTGAAGAATTTGCCTTTAGATGGTATTCGCCATACAATATTTTTGCGATTTACTTTTAGCGATTTTTCGCGCATAGAAGCTAGCGCCACATTGGTCGATGCGAAAAGTACGAAAACAGCCAATGTAGTTAATTCATTCATTTCAACAGATTCTGCTATAAGAAGCGAATCCAACTTATCGAATTTTATATCGACGATAGCACATACGACCTATTCAAATCGAGCTCCAGATATGTTAAATATCAAATTCACTGGAGATCTGGCACATCAACATCATGTCCCGCCCATCGCATCCTGCCATGTTATAGCACCTACGGTTTTCGTATAGTTTGGCGACTAGTGACCAGAGATGGAAACACTCTCATCGTGAATCAACTCGCGAGTGTAAAACCAACAAACGGTTTACTCACGGTGCCGAGAGTAAGCCGTGTGTGAGTTTATTCGCACCCGCATGCTTCATGAGTATGAAGCAAAACAAAAACAAAAACACTCATGAATTTTTATTCGCGAAGAACTAGTGGCGATGCGATAATTGTATTTTAGTGCGATTTCAATAGCAAAACAAGTAATTATCCATCAGATAGTAGTGTTTTGTGTTTTATTGTTCCTGAAAAGTAAATCGGTCAGCCGTGTAAATTCATTTTTTCACAAAATTGAAAAATGTTCAGAGCTGCTTCGCGAATCAATCACGAGTGCGACCAGCTTCGTTAGCTTGCGAGTGAAGGAAGTGCGAATGTATTCTGGCTTCTGTTGTTCACGAGTAGGATAGCTTTGCGTTTGTGCTTGCTCAGCTGCATTCCTCACTGTTTTCCATCACTGCTAGTGACTCATTATTCCTTCTACGCATACCATATTTGATCGTTTACGATAGTTTTGACACATGATATTCAGATACAATGTTTTCGAATATGAATCATGTTCCATGTATGTTTAGTATTAGCGAGTTGTTTCTGAAAGCGAGATGTACCTATTTGGCTTAATGAATTCACTACATCGGCTGTTTTCCTACTCTCCGCATCGACCAATGTGGCGCTAGCTTCTTCTTCTTCTTCTTCTTGGCGTAACGTCCTCACTGGGACAAAGCCTGCTTCTCAGCTTAGTGTTCTACGAGCACTTCCACAGTTATTAACTGAGAGCTTCCTCTGCCAATGACCATTTTGCATGTGTATATCGTGTGGCAGGCACGAAGATACTCTATGCCCAAGGAAGTCAAGGAAATTTCCTTTACGAAAAGATCCTCGACCGACCGGGAATCGAACCCGTCACCCTCAGCATGGTCATGCTAAATACCCGTGCGTTTACCGCCTCGGCTATATGGGCCCTAGCTTCTATGCGCGAAAAATCGCTAAAAGTAAATCGCAAAAATATTGTATGGCGAATAGCATCTAAAGGCAAATTTATCGAAGTGGAATACATTATTCGAAAAATTATTTGGTAGTGGTTGTGCACAATGGTGACTACTATTAAGCCTACCAAATATTTTTTCAGTAAAAGCTTTCTATTTCAAGTAATTCAAGATTAGATGCTTTTCACCATACAAAATTAAATGGATTTACTCCTGCTGATCAACTGTGGCCGCGCACCAAGCTGGTAGTCCATTGGTACTGGAACTAGAGGGAATATGCGCAGCCACAGTTGATCAGCAGGAGTAAATGAATTTAATGAATTAACTACATCGGCTGTTTTCCTACTCTCCGCATCGACCAATGTGGCGCTAGCTTCTATGCGCGAAAAATCGCTAAAAGTAAATCGCAAAAATATTGTATGGCGAATAGCATCTAAAGGCAAATTTATCGAAGTGGAATACATTATTCGAAAAAATATTTGGTAGCGGTTGTGCACAATGGTGACTACTATTAAGCCTACCAAATATTTTTTCAGTAAAAGCTTTCTATTTCAAGTAATTCAAGTTTAGATGCTTTTCACCATACAAAATAAAATGAATTTACTCCTGCTGATCAACTGTGGGTGTGCGCCAAGCGGGTAGTCCATTGTGTATGGCGAAATGCATCTAAACTTGAAATACCTGAAATACAAAGCTTTTCCCGAAAAAATATTTGGTAGGCTTAATAGTGGTCACCATTGTGCACAACCACTACCAAATATTTTTTCGAATAATGTGTTCCACTTTGAAGAATTTGCCTTTAGATGGTATTCGCCCTACAATATTTTTGCGATTGACTTTTAGCGATTTTTCGCGCATAGAAGCTAGCGCCACATTGGTCGATGCGGAGAGTAGGAAAACAGCCGATGTAGTTAATTCATTCCCTCGGTCGCACGTACATTAGTTTTGCATTTTGTTCCACCATTTCCGTGAAAAATGAGATCCGGCTTGTGCAAGTGAGGAGTTGAGGTTATAATTGTAGGATATTCTAGGTTAGATTTGCTATCCATTTCGCCTGAACGATTTTCAGACCCAGAAATATCGTACTTCTAATTAGTTTTCACTGCCGTAAAAAATACTGTTATGCTCAGAATAAACAGTTATACCTTCGGATCACACTCATTTACTCGTAAATCTGAATCTGACTGTAAAAATAATGAATTTCTTTCCAATGTTTTGAAACCCCTAACGAATTTGACATTGCTTTCGGGAAGCATCATCACGACGACGACAACACTCCCAAGCGGTCGAATCGTCGTTTTGGGGGCGAATGAATTAACTACATCGGCTGTTTTCCTAGTCTCCGCATCGACCAATGTGGCGCTAGCTTCTATGCGCGAAAAATCGCTAAAAGTAAATCGCAAAAATATTGTATGGCGAATACCATCTAAAGGCAAATTATTCAAAGTGGAACACATTATTCGAAAAAATATTTGGTAGTGGTTGTGCACAATGGTGACCACTATTAAGCCTACCAAATATTTTTTCGGGAAAAGCTTTGTATTTCAAGTAATTCAAGTTTAGATGCATTTCGCCATGCAAAATTAAATTGATTTACTCCTGCTGATCAACTGTGGCTGCGCGCAAAGCGGGTAGTCCATTAAGCCTACCAAATATTTTTTCAGTAAAAGCTTTCTATTTCAAGTAATTCAAGTTTAGATGCTTTTCACCATACAAAATAAAATGGATTTACTCCTGCTGATCAACTGTGGGTGTGCGCCAAGCGGGTAGTCCATTGATTCTGTCTCATGCCATGAGCCATGCGTTCAGTTGTGATATTTACGGAATTTCTGGAAAATTTTCTGAACTATACAGATCAAGTTCGCTGTTTTGATGTCCCGTTGTTCAATAAAATATTAGCTCAGTACATGGGTAGGTTCTATAGGGATGTGGTTAAATTCACTGGATACGTATGAAGACTTCTGTGTGTACACCAACAAAAGCGTAAGAGAGTATTGTGATTAAATTCGCTACGAAACTACAGAAAGAAAGGTGATTCAATGGACTACCCGCTTTGCGCGCAACCACAGTTGATCAGCAGGAGTAAATCAATGGACTACCAGCTTGGCGCGCGGCCACAGTTGATCAGCAGGAGTAAATTCATTTTATTTTGTATGGCGAAAAGCATCTAAACTCCAATTTCTCGAAATGAAAAACTTTTATCGAAAAATTATTTAGTAGGCACAAAACCGGTAATCATTGTGCACAACCGCTACCAAATATTTTTTCGAGTAATGTGTTCCACTTCAAGAAATACGCCATTAGATGCTAATCGCCATACAATATTTTTGCGATTTACTTTTAGCGATTTTTCGCGCATAGAAGCTAGCGCCACATTGGTCAATGCGGAGAGTAGGAAAACAGCAAAAGCATTTAATTCATTAAATTTTGTATGGCGAAATGCATCTAAACTTGAATTACTTGAAATACAAAGCTTTTCCCGAAAAAATATTTGGTAGGCTTAATAGTGGTCACCATTGTGCACAACCACTACCAAATATTTTTTCGAATAATGTGTTCCACTTTGAAGAATTTGCCTTTAGATGGTATTCGCCATACAATATTTTTGCGATTTACTTTTAGCGATTTTTCGCGCATAGAAGCTAGCGCCACATTGGTCGATGCGGAGAGTAGGAAAACAGCCGATGTAGTTAATTCATTCACTAAAAAAAATGTGAAAAGTATTGGTTGAAATACTGTGTGCGTTATTTACAAGCGACGTGATTAAATGAATGGACTACCAGCTTGGCGTGCGCCCACAGTTGATCAGCAGGAGTAAATTCATTTTATTTTGTATGACGAAAAGCATCTAAACTCGAATTTCTCGGAATGGAAAGCTTTTGCCGAAAAAATATTTGTAGGCACCAAACCGGTCAACATTGTGCACAACCGCTACCAAATATTTTTTCGAATAATGTCTTCCACTTCGAGAAATACGCCTTTAGATGCTATTTGCCATACAATTTTTTTGCGATTTACTTTTAGCGATCTTTCGCGCATAGAAGCTAGCGCCACATTGGTCAATGCGGAGAGTAGGAAAACAGCCGATAAAGTTAATGAATTAACTACATCGGCTGTTTTCCTACTCTCCGCATCGACCAATGTGGCGCTAGCTTCTATGCGTGAAAAATCGCTAAAAGTAAATCGCAAAAATATTGTATGGCGAATAGCACCTAAAGGCAAATTTATCGAAGTGGAATACATTATTCGAAAAAATATTTGGTAGTGGTTGTGCACAATGATGACTACTATTAAGCCTACCAAATATTTTTTCAGTAAAAGCTTTCTATTTCAAGTAATTCAAGTTTAGATGCTTTTCACCATACAAAATAAAATGGATTTACTCCTGCTGATCAACTGTGGGTGTGCGCCAAGCGGGTAGTCCATTCACTGAGAGTATACATAGGGTTTTTCATCCCATTCCTCGCACTACATTTAAACAAAATTGTTCAATATCTAAATTCACAACTAAACGATCGTTTTCGTCCACTTGTTCCATTTCAATCAGATACCTTATTTTGAACGAGTTCACTGCACTTAGTCTAGCACCAATGGACTACCCGCTTTGCGCGCAGCCACAGTTGATCAGCAGGAGTAAATCCATTTTATTTTGTATGGTGAAAAGCATCTTATCTTGAATTACTTGAAATAGAAAGCTTTTACTGAAAAAATATTTGGTAGGCTTAATAGTAGTCACCATTGTGCACAACCACTACCAAATATTTTTTCGAATAATGTATTCCACTTCGATAAATTTGCCTTTAGATGCTATTCGCCATACAATATTTTTTCGATTTACTTTTAGCGATTTTTCGCGCATAGAAGCTAGCGCCACATTGGTCGATGCGGAGAGTAGGAAAACAGCCGATGTAGTTAATGAATGAATTAACTACATCGGCTGTTTTCCTACACTCCGCATCGACCAATGTGGCACTAGCTTCTATGCGCGAAAAATCGCTAAAAGTAAATCGCAAAAATATTGTATGGCGAATACCATCTAAAGGCAAATTCTTCAAAGTGGAACACATTATTCGAAAAAATATTTGGTAGTGGTTGTGCACAATAATGACCACTATTAAGCCTACCAAATATTTTTTCGGGAAAAGCTTTGTATTTCAAGTAATTCAAGTTTAGATGCATTTCGCCATACAAAATTAAATTGATTTACTCCTGCTGATCAACTGTGGCTGCGCGCAAAGCGGGTAGTCCATTAACTACATCGGCTGTTTTCCTACTCTCCGCATCGACCAATGTGGCGCTAGCTTCTATGCGCGAAAAATCTCTAAAAGTAAATCGCAAAAATATTGTATGGCGAATAGCATCTAGAGGCAAATTTATCGAAGTAGAATACATTATTCGAAAAATTATTTGGTAGTGGTTGTGCACAATGGTGACTACTATTAAGCCTACCAAATATTTTTTTAGTAAAAGCTTTGTATTTCAAGTAATTCAAGTTTAGATGCTTTTCACCATACAAAATAAAATGGATTTACTCCTGCTGATCAACTGTGGGTATGCGCCAAGCGGGTAGTCCATTGACGCAGGTGCCCAAGTAGTTCGAAACCCTAGAAGATAGTGTGATTTGATTCACTGGAGAAAAAAAGGGAGATGTGATTCAATGGACTACCCGCTTTGCGCGCAGCCACAGTTGATCAGCAGGAGTAAATCAGTTTAATTTTGTATGGCGAAATGCATCTAAACTCGAATTACTTGAAATAGAAAGCTTTTTCCGAAAAAATATTTGGTAGCCTTAATAGTGGTCACCATTGTGCACAACCACTACCAAACATTTTTTCGAATAATGTGTTCCACTTTGAAGAATTTGCCTTTAGATGGTATTCGCTATACAATATTTTTGCGATTTACTTTTAGCGATTTTTCGCGCATAGAAGCTAGCGCCACATTGGTCGATGCGGAGAGTAGGAAAACAGCCGATGTAGTTAATTCATTCACTCGAGTGGTGGAAAGCAAAGGAAACTAACTGTGATTAAATTCACTGACTGACTAAGTGTAAAGTAGAGTTGTGATTAAATTCAGTAACAAAGTTTATGTAGAAGGTCATGAAGAAAATATTTGATCAGGGCACCGAATTGGTAAGCCTAAGGAAAGCTCGGCCATTCAAAGCATTATTATATTTTTTGGTAACATTTTTGTGCGTTTATGGAGAGTGGAATTCGATCTCAAATCTTCATTGAGTAAGATTAGGTTTTATGCATAAACCTGGGTCGTGAGCACACCAAGGTACTACAATTTCAATGAATTATCTACATCGGCTGTTTTCCTACTCTCCGCATCGACCAATGTGGCGCTAGCTTCTATGCGCGAAAAATCGCTAAAAGTAAATCGCAAAAATATTGTATGGCGAATAGCATCTAAAGGCAAATTCTTCAAAGTGGAACACATTATTCGAAAAAAATATTTGGTAGTGGTTGTGCACAATGGTGACTAATAGTGGTCAAATGTAGCGCTAGCTTCTATGCGCGAAAAATCGCTAAAAGTAAATCGCAAAAATATTGTATGGCGAATAGCATCTAAAGGCAAATTTATCGAAGTGGAATATATTAATCGAAAAAATATTTGGTAGTGGTTGTGCACAATGGTAACTACTATTAAGCCTACCAAATATTTTTTCGGGAAAAGCTTTGTATTTCAAATAATTCAAGTTTAGATGCATTTCCCCATACAAAATTAAATTGATTTACTCCTGCTGATCAACTGTGGCTGTGCGCAAAGCGGGTAGTCCATTAATGGACTACCCGCTTGGCGCACACCCACAGTTGATCAGCAGGAGTAAATCCATTTTATTTTGTATGGTGAAAAACATCTAAACTTGAATTACAGTAAAACCTCCATGAGTCGATATTGAAGGGACCATCGACTCAAGGAAATATCGAGAAATGGAACAAAATCCTTTGGGAAGCTTTTCGGGGGGACCATCATAGTAACCCAAAAAATATTTTTCAGTATGGAAAAAAATACCTCCATGAGTCGATATCGAGTCAAGGAACATCGACTCATGGAGGTTCGACTGTACTTGAAATAGAAAGCTTTTACTGAAAAAAATATTTGGTAGGCTTAATAGTAGTTACCATTGTGCACAACCACTACCAAATATTTTTTCGATTAATATATTCCACTTCGATAAATTTGCCTTTAGATGCTATTCGCCATACAATATTTTTGCGATTTACTTTTAGCGATTTTTCGCGCATAGAAGCTAGCGCCACATTGGTCCATGCGGAGAGTAGTAAAACAGCCGATGTAGTTAATTCATTTCCTGCATCGGCTGTTTTCCTACTCTCCGCATCGACCAATGTGGCGCTAGCTTCTATGCGCGAAAAATCGCTAAAAGTAAATCGCAAAAATATTGTATGGCGAATAGCATCTAAAGGCAAATTTATCGAAGTGGAATACATTATTCGAAAAAATATTTGGTAGTGGTTGTGAACAATGGTGACTATTATTAAGCCTACCAAATATTTTTTCAGTAAATGCTTTCTAGTTCAAGTAATTCAAGTTTAGATGCTTTTCACCATACAAAATAAAATTTATTTACTCCTGCTGATCAACTGTGGGTGTGTGCCAAGCGGGTAGTCCATTCAGGCAAAAAGTATCTTTTTAGTATAAAAAATCAATATCGACATGGCCTTGGCCGAGGAGGACCTGCAAGCACTCGGAGTTTTCGAGCGCCGCGTGCTAAGGACGATCTTCGGCGGTGTGCAGGAGAACGGTATGTGGCGTAGAAGAATGAACCACGAGCTCGCTGCACTTTACGGTGAACCCAGCATCCAGAAGGTGGCCAAAGCCGGAAGGATACGGTGGGCAGGGCATGTTGCAAGAATGCCGGACAACAACTCTGCAAAGCTGGTATTTGCAACTGATCCGGTTGGCACAAGAAGGCGTGGAACGCAGAGAGCACGATGGGCGGACCAGGTGGAGCGTGACTTGGCGAGCATCGGGCGCGACCGAGGATGGAGAGCGGCAGCCACGAACCGTGTATTATGGAGAAATATTGTTGATTCTGTTTTATCTTGAATTTGATGTAGTACTAAATAAATGAATGGCCTTGGCCCCCCCCCCCTAGAGCTATGACCTAGTTACGCTTATGATCGCCTGTCCAATAGTTATCATCATCGATGAAACGACAGCCCTCTGTGTCGTTACTGATGTCACATTGTTTTGCTAATGGACAACCCGCTTTGCGCGCAGCCACAGTTGATCAGCAGGAGTAAATCAATGGAATACCAGCTTGGCGCGCGCCCACAGTTGATCAGCAGGAGTAAATCCATTTTATTTTGTATGGCGAAGAGCATCTAAACTCGAATTTCTTGAAATGACAAGCTTTTACCGAAAAAATATTTGGTAGGCATCAAACCGGTCATCATTGTGCACAACCGCTACCAAATATTTTTTCGAATAATGTGTTCCACTTCGAGAAATACGCCTTTAGATGCTATTCGCCATACAATATTTTTGCGATTTACTTTTAGCGATTTTTCGCGCATAGAAGCTAGCGCCACATTGGTAAATGTGGAGAGTAGGAAAACAGCCGATGCATTTAATTCATTTAATTTTGTATGGCGAAATGCATCTAAACTTAAATTATTTGAAATACAAAGCTTTTCCCGAAAAAATATTTGGTAGGGTTAATAGTGATCACCATTGTGCACAACCACTACCAAATATTTTTTCGAATAATGTATTCCACTTCTTTAAATTTGTCTTTAGATGCTATTCGCCATGCAATATTTTTGCGATTTACTTTTAGCGATTTTTCGTGCATAGAAGCTAGCGCCACATTGGTCGATGCGGAGAGTAGAAAAACAGCCGATGTAGGTAATTCATTGCTGAAGGTAGATCGCATTCGGCGTCATGTTTTTGTTTCGACAATGCAGGCCTTTCAACACATCATCGAACAACATCATTTGAACAACTAAATGTATAGGCCAGTATAAATTCATCGTATAAAAAAAAATGCAAAATTAACAGTTGCTTTATGGATTAATCCACGGTCTTCAATGGACTACCCGCTTTGCACGCAGCCACAGTTGATCAGCAGGAGTAAATCAATTTAATTTTGTATGGCGAAATGCATCTAAACTTGAATTACTTGAAATACAAAGCTTTTCCCGAAAAAATATTTGGTAGGCTTAATAGTGGTCACCATTGTGCACAACCACTACCAAATATTTTTTCGAATAATGTGTTTCACTTTGAAGAATTTGCCTTTAGATGGTATTCGCCACACAATATTTTTGCGATTTACTTTTAGCGATTTTTCGCGCATAGAAGCTAGCGCCACATTGGTCGATGCGGAGAGTAGGAAAACAGCCGATGTAGTTAATTCATTTTGTTATAATTTCAAACTAATCTCAAATTCCCATACATTTTATGATTTTAAAATCTTTGTGTATTTATCCAGAACAAATTTGCAGAACATTATTGATAGAAATCTGGCCAAAAAACTACAAAAAATCAGAAAACTACCATTTTTGGCAGGAAAAATATACAATTTTATAATAACTTCAAACTAATCTCGAATTTCCATCCCTTTTATGATTTTAACATTTTTGCGTATTTATTTGTTCTAATTTGTTCTAATTTGCAGAACATTATTGATAAAAATCTGGCAGAAGAACTTCAAAAATTCAGAAAACTACGAATTTTTCTAGAAAAATATACAATTTCGTTAAAACTTCAAATAAATCTCGAACTCCCATACATTTTATGGTTTCAAAATATTTTCGTATTTATTCAGAACAAAATTGATCTAAATCTGGCCAAAGAACTACAAAAAAATCAGAAAACTTCGTTTTTTTCAGGAAAAATATACAATTTTGTTATAACTTCAAACTAATCACGAATTCCCATACATTTTATTATATTAAAATATTTGTGTATTTATTAAAAAAAAAAAGTTTGCAGAACTTTATTGATATAAATCTGGCCAAAGAACTACAAAAAAATCATAAATTTACGATTTTTTCAGAAAAAATATACAATTTTGTTATAACTTCAAACTAATCTTGAATTCCCATACATTTTATGATTTTAAAATATTTCCGTATTTATCCAGAACAAGTTTGCAGAACATTATTGATGTAAATCTGGTAGAAGAACTACAAAAATTCAGAAAACTACGAATTTTTCAGGAAAAATATACAATTTTGTTATAATTTCAAACTAATCTTGAATTTCCATATATTTTATGATTTTAAATTATTTGCGTATTTATCCAGAACATATTTGATATAAATCTGACCAACGAACTACAGCAAATTCAGAAAACTACGATTTTATTCATGAAAAATATACAATTTTGTTATAACTTCAAACTAATCTCGAATTCCCATACATTTTATGATTTTAAATTTTTTGCGTATTTATCCAGAACAAGTTTGCAGAACGTCATTGATGTAAATCTGGCAGAAGAACTACAAAAATTCAGAAAACTACAAATTTTTCAGGAAAAATATACAATTTTGTTAGAAATTCAGAAAACTACGATTTTTATTAGCAGAAATAAACATTTTTGATATAACCTCAAATTAAGTTCAATTTCTCATATATTTTATGATATTAAAATATTTGCGTATTTATCCAAAACAAGTTTGCAGAACATTATTGATATAAATCTGGCCAAAAAACTACAGAAAATTCAGAAAACTATGATTTTTTCAGGAAAATATACAATTTTGTTATAACTTCAAACCAATCTCGAATTCCAATACATATAATGATTTTAGAATATTTGCGTATTTATCCAGAACATGCTTGCAGACCATTATTGGTATAAATCTGGCCAAAGAACTACAAAAATTCAGAAAACTACGATTTTTACAGCAGATATGTACAATTTTGATATAACCTCAAATTGATTTCAATTTCTCATACATTTTATGATTCTGAAATATTTGCGCATTTATCCAAAACAACTTTGCAGAACATTGTCGATAGTTTTCTCTTCACAAAATAACAAAATATTCAGAAAATTACGATTTTTCAGGAAAAATATACAATTTTCATATAACCTCAAATTGATCTCCAAAACGCATACATTTTATGTTTTTAAATATTTGCGTATTTATTCAAAACAAGTTGGCATAACATTGTTGATGGTTTTCTCTCCAAAGAACTACAAAAAAAAAGGGAGATGAACCAGCCTTGGGCTGAAAATCTCCCTAATAAAGCTAATAATAATACAAAAAAAAATCAGAATACTCCGAATTTAAAAAAAAATTGTTCTGTATAAATATGCAACTTTTTTTTAATCATAATGTGTATGGGATATTGAAATCTTAAAATTGATTACATACATACATTTATTTGTTCCACATCATTAAGACAAGACATAATCAACAATAGTACGCCAGAATACTCGGTTTGTGGCTGCCGCTCTCCATCCTCGGTCACGCCCAATGCTCGCCAAGTCACGCTCCACCTGGTCCGCCCATCGTGCTCTCTGCGCTCCACGCCTTCTTGTGCCAACCGGATCCGTTGCAAACACCAGCTTTGCAGGGTTGTTGTCCGGCATTCTTGCAACATGCCCTGCCCACCGTATCCTTCCGGCTTTGGCCACCTTCTGGATGCTGGGTTCGCCGTAAAGTGCAGCGAGCTCGTGGTTCATCCTTCTCCGCCACACACCGTTCTCCTGCACACCGCCGAAGATCGTTCTTAGCACGCGTCGCTCGAAAACTCCGAGTGCTTGTAGGTTCTCCTCGAGCATGGTCCATGTCTCGTGCCCGTAGAGGATTACCGGTCTTATTAACGTTTTGTACATGGTGCATTTGGTGCGTGGGTGAATCTTTTTCGACCGCAGTTTCTTCTGGAGCCCGTAGTAGGCCCGACTTCCGCTGATGATGCGCCTCCGAATTTCACGGCTCACGTTGTTGTCAGCCGTCAGTAAGGATCCGAGGTAGACGAATTCCTCCACCACCTCGAAAGTATCCCCGTCTATCGTAACATTACTACCCAGACGGATCCGGTCGTGTTCGGTTCCGCCTACCAGCATGTACTTTGTTTTTGAGGCATTCACCACCAGTCCGACCTTTGCTGCTTCGCGTTTCAGGCGGGTGTACAGTTCTGCCACCGTTCCAAATGTTCTAGCGATAATGTCCATGTCGTCCGCACAGCACACAAATTGACCGGATTTTGTGAAAATCGATCCCCGGCTGTTGAGCCCGACTCGTCGCATCACACCTTCCAGTGCGATGTTGAAGAGTAGACATGAGAATCCGTCACCTTGTCGCAGTCCCCGGCGAGATACGAATGAACTGGATAGTTCACCCGAAACCCTTACGCAGTTTTGCACACCGTCCATCGTTGCTTTAATCAGTCTAGTCAGCCTTAAAATTGATTATAATTGGTTATAATGGACTACCCGCTTTGCGCGCAGCCACAGTTGATCAGCAGGAGTAAATCAATTTAATTTTGTATGGCGAAATGCATCTAAACTTGAATTACTTGAAATACAAAGCTTTTCCCGAAAAAATATTTGGTAGGCTTAATAGTGGTCACCATTGTGCACAACCACTACCAAATATTTTTTCGAATAATGTGTTCCACTTCGATAAATTTGCCTTTAGATGCTATTCGCCATACAATATTTTTGCGATTAACTTTTAGCGATTTTTCGCGCATAGAAGCTAGCGCCACATTGGTCGATGCGGAGAGTAGGAAAACAGCCGATGTAGTTAATTCATTAAAATGTACGTTATCGAAAAAAAAAATTTCTGAATTTTTGTAGTGCTTTGGCCATTTTTTTAATCATAAATTTTGGATGCATATCGCAAATATTTTAATATCATAAAACGAATTAAGAATGAATTAACTACATCGGCTGTTTTCCTACTCTCCGCATCGACCAATGTGGCGCTAGCTTCTATGCGCGAAAAATCGCTAAAAGTAAATCGCAAAAATATTGTATGGTGAATACCATCTAAACGCAAATTTCTTAAAGTGGAACACATTATTCGAAAAAATATTTGGTAGTGGTTATGCACAATGGTGACCACTATTAAGCCTACCAAATATTTTTTCGGGAAAAGCTTTGTATTTCAAGTAATTCAAGTTTAGATGCATTTCGCCATACAAAATTAAATTGATTTACTCCTGCTGGTCAACTGTGGCTGCGCGCAAAGCAGGTAGTCCATTGAGATCTACTTGAAGTCATAACAAAATTGTATTTTTTTTTTTGAAAAATTCATAGTTTCTTATTTTTTTTGTATCTCTTTGACCAAAATTATATCAATCTTATGTTATAACAAAATTATAAATTATCCGGAGATATTCATAGTTTCTTGATTTTTTGTAGTGTTTTTGTCCGAATAATATCAACAATGTTCTGCAAATATATTTTATATAAATACGCAAATATATGGAACATTGAAAAAAAATGAAATTATAACAAAATTGTATATTTTTCCTGCAAAAAGTCGTAGTTTTCTGTATTTTTTGAAGTTTGTTGGGCAGAAGTATATTAGCAATGTTGTGCAACTTGTTATGCATAAATACACAATGGACTACCCGCTTGGCGCATACCCACAGTTGATCAGTAGGAGTAAATCCATTTTATTTTGTATGGTAAAAAGCATCTAAACTTGAATTACTTGAAATAGAAAGGTTTTACTGAGAAAATATTTGGTAGGCTTAATAGTAGTCACCATTGTGCACAACCACTACCAAATAATTTTTCGAATAATGTATTCCACTTCGATAAATTTGCCTTTAGGTGCTATTTGCCATACAATATTTTTTCGATTTACTTTTAGCGATTTTTCGCGCATAGAAGCTAGCGCCACATTGGTCAATGCGGAGAGTAGGAAAACAGCCGATGTAGGTAATTCATTACTCAAAAATCATAAAACGTATGGGATTTTGACATCAATTTGAAGTAATAACAAAATTGAATATTTTTCCTGAAAAATTTCTAGTTTTCTTAGTAGTTCTTTTGGGAGAAAGCTGTGAACGATGTTCTACAAATTTGTTTTTTATAAATACGTAAATATTTCAAAATCATAAAATATATAGTAAATCGTGATCAATTTTAAGTTATAACAGAACTTTATATTTTTCCTGAAAAATTCGTAGATTTTTGAATTTTTCGTAGTTCTTAGAAGCTTAACTATCAACAATGCCCTGCAAACTTGTTTTGAATAAATACGCAAAAATTCTTAAATCATAAAATGTATAATAAATCGAGATCAATTTGAAGTCACAATAAAATTATATAGTTTTCCCGAAAAACTCGACGTTTTCTGATTTTTGTTGAAGTTTTTTAGTCATATTTATATCAACAATGTTCTGCAAACTTGTTCTGGATACAAACGAAAATATTTAAAATCATTAAATGTCTACGATTGTGTGACCAATAAGATGTTATAAAATTCGTAGTTTTCTGATTTTTTGTAGTTCTTTGGCCAGATTTAAATCAACAATGAAAAGTTGTTCTGGATAAATACGCAAATATTTTAAAATCATAAAATGCATGGGAATTCGAGATCAGTTTGAAGTTATAACACAATTGTATATTTTCCTGAAAAAAAAGTAGTTGACTGATTTTTTTATTGCTCTTTAAAAAGAAACGATGTTTTGGATAAATACGCAAATATTTTAAAATCATAAAATGTATGACAAATTGAAAACAATTTGAAGTTATATCAAAATTGTATATCTTTGCTGGAAAAATCGTAGTTTTCTGAATTTTTTGTAGTTCTTCGGCCAGATTTACATCAATAATGTTCAGCGAACATGCTCTGGATAAATATGCAAATATTTTAAAATCATAAAATGTATGGAAATTCGGGATAAGTTTAAAGTAATTGCAGTATTGTATATTTTTCCTAAAAAAATTGTAGTTTTCTGATTTTTTGAAGCTCTTTGGCCAGATTTGTATCTAAAATGTTCCGCAAACTTGTTCTGGATAAATACGCAAATATTTTATTATCATAAAATATATGGGAATTCGAGATTAGTTTAAAGTTATAACAAAACTGTATATTTTTCCTGAAAAAAAAAATGTAAATTTCTGAATTTTTGTAGTTATTTTGCCAGATTTATATCAATAATGGTCTGCAAACTTGTTCTGGATAAATACGCAAACGTTTTAAAAACATAAACTGTATGAGAATCCGATATTGATTTGAAGTTATAACAAAATTGTATATTTTACCTGAAAAAACATAGTTTTCTGAATTTTCTGTAGTTCTTTGGCCACAATCATATCCAGAGCCGTAGCGTGGGGTTGGCCAGGTTGGCCCCCGCCAAGGGCGCCAACCTCAGAGGGGCGCCGAAAAGGCCTAAGGCTAGAAGGAAATTGAATGATGCTAATTATATTTATTATGTTTTACAAAGAACACTTTACCAGATGAGTTGACATTCGTGTTCAACGGAATGGTGCTTATGTTTTCTGGAATGTTATCAAGATTTCACTATTTATAATAATATTTGATATTGATAATATGTTTTTACATCTTTCAGTATACACAAAAAATCAGTTTATTCTGAGCATTTACCATGAGATTAGCAGGGAGTTTATCTACTATTTTATTATGAGAAACCATTTTCAAAATGCTAGTTTCTTTCTAAAAATTCCTAAACATTCTCACTGGGGATGTTTTGAGATTACTTCCGAGGATCTTCGCATTCATTGAAGTATTTTTTATTACTTAAGAAATACAGGAAGTTATCTAGATTTGTTTTTCAGAAATTAGTCAAACGATTCCTCCTCATATTTCTCTTAGAATTTTAGTAGATAATTTTACCTTAGTTATGTCAAGGAGGTTCAGCAGATATTCTTTCAAAAAATCTTTCAGTGATAAATTTGCTTCTATTCTCAATCCTTCTATTTCTTATTTTTTCCTGGGATTCTCCTGGAAAATCTTAAATAAGTTTCTTTAGAAAACTTCCAGAGTTTTCTTCAGAAATCTTCCTACAGAAGATTCTTGCAAAAATATCTATAAGGATAACTTTGAAACCCTTCAGTAATTCCTATGGAAAATCCTGCAGAGATTCCTTTCGAAATCTCGGGTTCTCCACAAATTCCTACAGACATTAGTTGAGGTATTTCTTTAAGAACAACTACAGAAATTCATGTAAGAATTATCGCATAAATTCCGTTGGAAATTCTTGCTGAAATGTCTCCTGGATTTTCATATGAACCGGATATTCTAGCAGAATTCCTTCCGAGATTCCTGCATAATTTTATTCAGTAATTCCAGCAGGAATTCTTCCACAGATTTCAACAAAGCTCATATAAAAATTTCTTCGGGAATACCTCCTGTTCTGGTATTTCCCAAGAACAGAACCAGCTGTATAGCAGTTTCTTAAGCTAAACTTTGCTTAAGAGTGGTTTATTCCACCCTAGTACAGCAAAAATGTTTGTTGGGATATCCTGTCTATAGCTTGTCTAATGATTACTGAAAATTTTCTTACAGATCTTCTGGGAAATATGTTCATTAAGTTATTGGGAAATTCTGTTAAAACCAATTCAGCTAATCGCCGAAAATTTGTAAAAGAAATCGTTTGAGGTTTCCTGAATACCCCTTGAAAACAGTTGGCTCAGAAAAGAAAAGAAAAAAATCTGTAAGATGTCTTGAAGAAATGTATTCATCATTTATGTCATTTCTCATTATTGTGTTGGTCTTAGTGAAATTCTTGAAATGCAAAATATGTTTGCGCTTATATTAGTACAAGAGAAATAAACTTTGGAAAAATTTTGGGTGACATCCATTGAACTCCAAAAGAAAAACACGAATGAAAAGTACTCTAAGAAAATAAAAAAAAATCGAGGGACAATTTGTTTTTTTTTCGAAACACCAAAACCCAACTTTTAGAAAATTAGAAAAAAAAAGAATAACTACAAACTTTAAAAAATTAATAATCGCCGTCTTGGGGCGCCAACCTGGATGCTTGCCAAGGGCGCCATGGAGCTACGCTACGGCTCTGATCATATCAATAATGTTCTGCAAACTTGTTCTGGATACAAACAAAAATATTCAAAGATCAATAAGATGTTATAACAAAATTGTAGATTTTTCCTGAAAAAATCGTAAGTTTCTGAATGTTTTGTAGTACTGCAAACTTGTTCTTGATAAATACGCAAATATTTTAAAATCATAAAATGAATGGGAAATGGATCATTGAAGTCGACTTTTCCGCTACTCACCGCATCAAAATAACAGCGCCACCGTATATGGACGGTAACACAGTGACAGCAGTCGAGTTACGTCAAACACACAAGACTACGGTGGCGCTATCTGTTCATTTCATAGCGGCCGTTTTAATTATTTTAGTGATCCATTGAAATCAATTTGAAGTTATATCAAAATTGTATATTTCTCCTGAAAAAAATCGTAGTTCTCTGAATTATTTGTAGTTCTTTGGCCGAATTTATATCAATAATGTTCTGCAAACTTGTTCTGGATAAATACACAAATAATTAAAAAATCATAAAATGCATGGGAATTCGAGATTAGTTTGAATTTATAACGAAATTGCATATTTTTCCTGAAAAATTCGTAGTTTTCTGTTTTTTTGTAGTTCTTTGAAGAGAAAAATATCAAACATTTTCTGAGAATGAATTAACTACATCGGCTGTTTTCCTACTCTCCGCATCGACAAATGTGGCGCTAGCTTCTATGCACGAAAAATCTCTAAAAGTAAATCGCAAAAATATTGTATGGCGAATAGCATCTAAAGGCAAATTTATCGAAGTGGAATACATTATTCGAAAATATATTTGGTAGTGGCTGTGCACAATGGTGACTACTATTAAGCCTACCAAATATTTTTTCAGTAAAAGCTTTCTATTTCAAGTAATTCAAGTTTAGATGCTTTTCACCATACAAAATACAATGGATTTACTCCTGCTGATCAACTGTGGGTGTGCGCCAAGCGGGTAGTCCATTTCTTCCTTACGTATGTGCGCACATTTAAAAAAAATACATTGGTCATCGCGACAAATTTAAAGTTACAAAAGAAAATATGGTTTTCTCTGTATTATACGTAGTTTTGTGAATATATTGCAGTGCTCTAAGTGATAAATAATCACTTAAATCACATTGATAGCTTTATTGCACTCGTGTGGGCTATTCACCATCAAAAAATCATGTGGTCATCGCGATATATTTAAAGTTCTGCTCGAACATAAAAATCTTACGAAATTTATAACGACTTGCTCCGGGTTTTTTAGTACTAGAAAATAGAACTTTGATCAGAGAAAATTTTCAAAACATGTATACTCATCCAGAGATCCTTGAAAATTCATTGCTTAAAATTTTTTGAAATCGGACTTGTAACGGCCGAGATATAGAAGGTTGAAATTAGCGTTCCAACTTTTTTCGAGGCATAGACGTTCGTGTAAGTGAAAAATAGCATCGACGCAGGAGTGTTAAATGCTTTGGCTGTTTTCCTACTCTCCGCATTGACCAATGTGGCGCTAGCTTCTATGCGCGAAAAATCGCTAAAAGTAAATCGCAAAAATATTGTATGGCGAATAGCATCTAATGGCGTATTCCTCGAAGTGGAACACATTATTCGAAAAAATAAATCTGGAGCTCGATTTGAATAGGTCGTATGTGCTTTCGTCGATATAAAATTCGATCTGTTTATTTCAGTTATTGTAGCAATATGGAAAATATTTTTGAGACTTTTAATGATGAAATGGAAAGCTTATTTTGTGAGGATTCTGCTGAATGTATGAACTTCGTTCAATGGACTACCCGCTTGGCACACACCCACAGTTGATCAGCAGGAGTAAATCAATTTAATTTTGTATGGCGAAATGCATCTAAACTTGAATTACTTGAAATACAAAGCTTTTCCCGAAAAAATATTTGGTAGGCTTAATAGTGGTCATCATTGTGCACAACCACTACCAAATATTTTTTCGAATAATGTATTCCACTTCGATAAATTTGCCTTTAGATGCTATTCGCCATACAATATTTTTGCAATTTACTTTTAGCCATTTTTCGCGCATAGAAGCTAGCGCCACATTGGTCGATGCGGAGAGTAGGGAAACAGCCGATGTAGTTAATTCATTTCAACGATTTTCGCTACAGTAAGCGAATCCAACTGATCGAATTTTTAATCGACGAAAGCACATACGACCTATTCAAATCGAGCTCCAGAAATATTTGGTAGCGGTTGTGCACAATGATGACCGGTTTGGTGCCTACCAAATATTTTTTCGGTAAAAGCTTTCCATTTCGAGGAATTCGAGTTTAGATGCTTTTCGTCATACAAAATAAAATGAATGAATGGACTACCCGCTTTGCGCGCAGCCACAGTTGATCAGCAGGAGTAAATCAATTTTATTTTGTATGGTGAAAAGCATCTAAACTTGAATTACTTGAAATAGAAAGCTTTCACTGAAAAATCATTTGGTAGGCTTAATAGTAGTCATCTTTGTGCACAACCGCTACCAAATATTTTTTTTTCGAATAATGTGTTTCACTTTGAGAAATACGCGATTAGGTGCTATTCGCCATACAATATGAATGAATTAACTACATCGGCTGTTTTCCTACTTGTTACGCAATGTGCAAACGCGCCGTCGTCATCAACGAGCCCCCACAACTCGCCGCCACTGCTAATGAAGTGGAACTGATTGAAAACGAAGAGAAACATGATACTGTTATGTAATAGGATCAAAACAAAAACGAGATTGTATATTCGGTAATTGAGATCGAGAATTTTGATAAAATTATAAAATTAGTTGCAAACTACGTCAAGTTTAGTGCTGGTTCAAGTGCCAGTTTAGATATAAAATTGTTTTGATTAATTGAAGTTCATTTAAGTTTGTTTATTGAAGATCAGGTAGAATTATTCTAAAGCTGAATTTCGAAATATTTGCATTACTTATACTAAATTACTTCGACAGAACTGATCGTTACTTCGAGTACAGCTGAGCATCGATAGCAAGCAGCATAATTGAGGTAAATGCTCGTTTATAACATATCATTAGTGCATAAAATGAATGCAACATGTATACAGGGATATTGTAAGCAGTCGCAGTTACCGTACGAGTTCAATTTCCGGACGTAGCGAAATAATACGTGGACACTAAACGTAAGTAAGAACGAAGGCAGGAAAAGTTATTGATTCTTAAATGTGAAACTAAACTAGGCAAAATGATTATGTATTCAACAGGAAAATTTAACAATTTGCAAATAAACGGATTAAAGCGAGTTGTTCAAGTTTACGGAAAACCGTCTACCATACTGTTGTCGATTCGGGAACATATTAAATTTTCGTTTATCGTCGGAATGTCAAGCGGTAGCGTAGCGGGTGCTGGAGTGAAGGAAAGCGGTTCTCCTGGTGAAGGAGTGAACTGTGGAGTGTGTCGCCGAACCGATAAAGACTGCACCAATGGTCGAATGGTACAATGCGACGAGTGCGATGAGTGGTTCCATTACGATTGTGTGAATGTTAACGATAGTATACGGAATTCTGACTGGAGCTGTAACGAGTGCGTAAGAACTTCGCTGGACAAGCAACGGCGAGCTATAAGTGAGCAGATGCAGCAGCTCAACCAGCAGCAGAAGCAGTGGCAACATCAGCAGCAGAAACACCTGGAGCAGACTGAGAAACAGCTGGAGAACCCTGAGCAGCGGCACGAACAACAGCGGCAGCAGCGAAGTCAAGAGCAGTTAGATCAGTTGCAAACAGGGCAGCTGCAGTTGCAACAGCCTTGTAACCAGCTGGAAGCAGTTACATTCGGATTCAACGTGCCGCGGCAATCGTTTGGCAGTGCTCTGAGACAGAATCAGCCACAGCCAGTCAGGTTAGCGGACGTGGTCGTTTCGGAGGGACAAGAAGCGAATGGACAGAGCCATAGCAACCCGTTAGGGAGTTTCACCGCCAACAATGTGAGATTATTTAGTAGAAGTAACAAGGCGTCGTCGAAGTCATCAAAGCGTTCTGTAAAACTTCGAGAACTGCAAACGAAGGCTCTTGAAGCAAGACAGGCGCTGGAGAAAAAGCAGTTGGAAGAGCGATTAGCGTTGGAGCGTGAAATGTTGGAGGATAGTGATTCCGAGGTGGACTCAGTTACGAGTCACAAGAACATTAACGAATGGCTGAATATATCGGATAATCCAGGAAAGATAACAGGAAACTCGATGGATGAAACACCACTGCCAGTGTACGACGAACTTCTGCGAAAACCGGTTGTGTCAGCATCTCAATCGTGTCTCCCTGGTGCACCGATAGCGCCATCAAGTGTTCAGCAACATACTGGATACCATGTCTCGCAGCAGTTTAGGAGAAGTTATGCTCCCAAGGTCAGGTACGCTGACAATATACGACCTAGTACGAAAATTTCGGGGTTTCTACCGGATTTCCAACCACTATTGGGTGATGACTCATCCATGCCGATACCTACCGTAGCGTCGCAGCAGCCTAGAATGACAGCGTATCCGGCGACAAGTTTTCAACATCAAGTCGCTCAAAATCGGCATCCCGGTTTAAATCCGCAGAACGTTGATCAGCCAGTGATGAGCACATCAACTCCACGACATCATTTATCTACATCTCAAAAGCAGTGTCAGCCACATATGTACAGCAGTTCTGCACCGCTGGATAGTGGCCACCTAGCAGCAAGGCAGACGGTTAAAGACCTTCCTAAGTTCGGCGGGGATCCCGAAGATTGGCCCAGATTCATTGCGGCATACGAGCGCACTTCTAGAATGTGTGCTTTTAGGAACGACGAGTTGCTCGACCGTCTGGAGAGAAGTTTGCATGATAAGGCACTCAACGCAGTCAAAAGCATGTTGCTGCATCCCGATAATGTTCCAATGATTATAAATCGGCTAAAAACACTTTTTGGTAATGCAGAATTCATCGTAGAAACTATGATTAGAAGAATTCGCATGATGGCCCCACCGAAAGCAGACAAACTGGAAACCATTGTCGACTTCGGTGTCGCAGTACAGAACCTCTGTGCAACGATTCAAGTCTGCCAGATGGACGAACGACTATACAATGTCGCATTACTGCAGGAGCTTGTGGATAACTTACCGTCTACGTTGAAAATGCAGTGGGCGCTTCATCGTAGAAATATTGGAACAGCTACAATGTTAGACTTCAACAATTGGTTAGGAGAAATGGTTGAGGCCTTTAGCCAGGTGATTAGACCCACTGTATGGCACAAGCCGCAGAGCTCCGATTTCAAATTTGAAAGGAACACCCGTAAAGAACATATCAATGTTCATGTCCATGCAACAGACCCTCCAGAAAACGTAGATGCCATAGTTTGTCTAGCGTGTGACAACGATTGTAGCACACTTGACGTGTGCACTAGCTTTCTGGAAATGTCGCCGAATGCACGTTGGACGCTGGTTAAAGAGAAGCAAATATGCAGAAAGTGTTTAGCTAAACATTTAGGAAACTGTGACAGAAACATCCCCTGCAACCAAAACGGGTGCAGCTATCTGCATCACAGGCTGTTACATGATGAAAGACATCACAAAAGGCAGCCATCAAATACTCCAGTTCAACGTACGTCTTGTAATGTTCACTACAGTTCACAGAAAGACGTCCTATTGAAGTACATTCCTGTCACGGTGTTTGGAAAAGGCAAAGCAATCAAAACTTATGCTTTCCTTGATTCAGGATCGACATCGACGATTATAGAGCACAGTTTGTGGAGAGAATTGGATCTTGACGGTAAGAAATCGCCATTGAGAATCTCATGGACTGATGGACAAAAAAGGTGTGAAGCGAATTCTATGGTGTTTTCAGCTAAAATAGCTAGTTCACAGAACCCAGGGCAAAGCTTCATTCTTCCCGAGATACATACCGTGAAAACCCTAGATCTCCCTGCGCAGTCAATATCGGCGGCAAAGTTAGCGGAACATTTTTCACATCTATCAGATCTGCCAATAGTGTCATACTCAGATGTCAAGCCCCGAATTTTACTGGGAGTTGATAGCTCAAGATTGGAGAGTCCGTTTGACTTCAGAGAGGGTGACGAAAATGAGCCGATGGCAATGCTCACTCGACTGGGGTGGGTGGTTTACGGTCCGTGTTCGATGCCAGAACAAGCGAAGGTCATCGAAGATGTCGCAAGCAACGAGTTAAACGGAGCTCAAAGGATTGCCAAGCCCGAAAATATCAAGAAGATACCGATGACAACAGATGAAAATAACGTGTTGCCACATGTTAACGTTGTTGGAAAGCAGCGTTTAGTACAGATCGATAATAGCGCACTACTTTCTCCAAGCGAAACTATGGTCACTAAACGGCTAGAAAACAGGAACAATCGTTCAGGTATACAACAAATGCCGTTTGGTCACACCATTTTGGGACGAGCTATGTCATCGGGAACTCCAGACCGGAAGTGTTGTGCTCCCTACAATAGCCCCGCTACGCAAATGTACATAATGGACTACCAGGAGCAGCAGACCCAATGTGACTATACGGATATGAAGTTGGAAGTCGACTCCGACGCAACAGAGAGTACACAAGGACTTACAAGTTGTGTACTGGGGGGGAGTGTTACGCAATGTGCAAACGCGCCGTCGTCATCAACGAGCCCCCACAACTCGCCGCCACTGCTAATGAAGTGGAACTGATTGAAAACGAAGAGAAACATGATACTGTTATGTAATAGGATCAAAACAAAAACGAGATTGTATATTCGGTAATTGAGATCGAGAATTTTGATAAAATTATAAAATTAGTTGCAAACTACGTCAAGTTTAGTGCTGGTTCAAGTGCCAGTTTAGATATAAAATTGTTTTGATTAATTGAAGTTCATTTAAGTTTGTTTATTGAAGATCAGGTAGAATTATTCTAAAGCTGAATTTCGAAATATTTGCATTACTTATACTAAATTACTTCGACAGAACTGATCGTTACTTCGAGTACAGCTGAGCATCGATAGCAAGCAGCATAATTGAGGTAAATGCTCGTTTATAACATATCATTAGTGCATAAAATGAATGCAACATGTATACAGGGATATTGTAAGCAGTCGCAGTTACCGTACGAGTTCAATTTCCGGACGTAGCGAAATAATACGTGGACACTAAACGTAAGTAAGAACGAAGGCAGGAAAAGTTATTGATTCTTAAATGTGAAACTAAACTAGGCAAAATGATTATGTATTCAACAGGAAAATTTAACAATTTGCAAATAAACGGATTAAAGCGAGTTGTTCAAGTTTACGGAAAACCGTCTACCATACTGTTGTCGATTCGGGAACACTACTCTCCGCATCAACCAATGTGGCGCTAGCTTCTATGCGCGAAAAATCGCTAAAAGTAAATCGCAAAAATATTGTATGGCGAATACCATCTAAAGGCATATTATTCAAAGTGGAACACAATATTCGAAAAAATATTTGGTAGTGGTTGTGCACAATGGTGACCACTATTAAGCCTACAAACTATTTTTTCGGGAAAAGCTTTGTATTTCAAGTAATTCAAGTTTAGATGCATTTCGCCATACAAAATTAAATTGATTTACTCCTGCTGATCAACTGTGGCTGCGCGCAAAGCGGGTAGTCCATTAACTACATCGGCTGTTTTCCTACTCTCCGCATCGACCAATGTGGCGCTAGCTTCTATGCGCGAAAGATCGCTAAAAGTAAATCGCAAAAATATTGTATGGCGAATACCATCTAAAGGCAAATTCTTCAAAGTGGAACACAATATTCGAAAAAAATTTTTGGTAGTGATTGTGCACAATGGTGACCACTATTAAGCCTACCAAATATTTTTTCGGGAAAAGCTTTGTATTTCAAGTAATTCAAGTTTAGATGCATTTCGCCATACAAAATTAAATTGATTTACTCCTGCTGATCAACTGTGGCTGCGCGCAAAGCGGGAAGTCCATTTACTACTGCTGATCAACTGTGGGTGTGCGCCAAGCCGGTAGTCCATTCATTTACTTTTAGCGATTTTTCGCGCATAGAAGCTAGCGCTACATTGGTCGATGCGGAGAGTAGGAAAACAGCCGATGTAGTTAATGGACTACCCGCTTTGCGCGCAGCCACAGTTGATCAGCAGGAGTAAATCAATTTTATTTTGTATGGCGAAATGCATCTAAACTTGAATTACTTGAAATAGAAAGCTTTTCCCCAAAAAATATTTGGTAGGCTTAATAGTGGTCACCATTGTACACAACCACTACCAAATATTTTTTCGAATAATGTGTTCCACTTTGAAGAATTTGCCTTTAGATGGTATTCGCCATACAATATTTTTGCGATTTACTTTTAGCGATTTTTCGTGCATAGAAGCTAGCGCCACATTAGTCGATGCGGAGAGTAGGAAAACAGCCGATGTAGTTAATTCATTAACTACATCGGCTGTTTCCCTACTCTCCGCATCGACCAATGTGGCGCTAGCTTCTATGCGCGAAAAATCGCTAAAAGTAAATCGCAAAAATATTGTATGGCGAATAGCATCTGAAGGCAAATTTATCGAAGTGGAATACATTATTCGAAAAAATATTTGGTAGTGGTTGTGCACAATGGTGACTACTATTCGCCCCCAAAACGACGATTCGACCGCTTGGGAGTGTTGTCGTCGTCATGATGATGCTTCCCGAAAGCAATGTCAAATTCGTTCGGGGTTTGAAAACATTGGAAAGAAATGAATTACCTACATCGGCTGTTTTCCTACTCTCCGCATCGACCAATGTGGCGCTAGCTTCTATGCGCGAAAAATCGGTAAAAGTAAATCGCAAAAATATTGTATGGCGAATACCATCTAAAGGCATATTATTCAAAGTGGAACACATTATTCGAAAAAATATTTGGTAGTAGTTGTGCACAATGGTGACTACTATTAAGCCTACCAAATATTTTTTCGGGAAAAGCTTTCTATTTCAAGTAATTCAAGTTTAGATGCATTTCGCCATACAAAATTAAATGGACTACCCGCTTGGCGCACACCCACAGTTGATCAGCAGGAGTAAATCCCTTTTATTTTATATGGTGAAAAGCATCTAAACTTGAATTACTTGAAATAGAAAGCTTTTACTGAAAAAAATATTTGGTAGGCTTAATAGTAGTCACCATTGTGAACAACCACTACCAAATATTTTTTTCGAAAAATGTATTTCACTTCGATAAATATGCCTTTAGATGCTATTCGCCATACAATATTTTTGCGATTTACTTTTAGCGATTTTTCGCGCATAGAAGCTAGCGCCACATTGGTCGATGCGGAGAGTAGGAAAACAGCCGATGTAGTTAATTCATTGATTTACTCCTGCTGATCAACTGTGGCTGCGCGCAAAGCGGGTAGTCCATTCATTATTTTTACAGTCAGATTGAGATTTACGAGTAAATGAGTGTGATCCGAAGGTATAACTGTTTATTCTGAGCATAACAGTATTTTTTACGGCAGTGCAAACTAATTAGAAGTACGATATTTCTGGGTCTGAAAATCGTCCAGGCGAAGTGGATAGCAAATCTAACCTAGAATATCCAACAATGGACTACCCGCTTGGCGCATACCCACAGTTGATCAGCAGGAGTAAATCCATTTTATTTTGTATGGTGAAAAGCATCTAAACTTGAATTACTTGAAATAGAAAGCTTTTACTGAAAAAATATTTGGTAGGCTTAATAGTAGTCACCATTGTGCACAACCACTACCAAATATTTTTTTGAATAATGTATTCCACTTCGATAAATTTGCCTTTAGATGCTATTCGCCATACAATATTTTTGCGATTTACTTTTAGCGATTTTTCGCGCATAGAAGCTAGCGCCACATTGGTCGATGCGGAGAGTAGGAAAACAGCCGATGTAGGTAATTCATTCTAACCTCAACTCCTCACTTGCACAAGCCGGATCTCATTTTTCACGGAAATGGTGGAACAAAATGCAAAACTAATGTACGTGCGACCGAGGGAATGAATTAACTACATCGGCTGTTTTCCTGCTCTCCGCATCGACCAATGCGGCGCTAGCTTCTATGCGCAAAAATCGCTAAAAGTAAATCGCAAAAATATTGTATGGCGAATAGCATCTAAAGGCAAATCTAAAGGCAAATAGTTGGTAGTGGTTGTGCACAATGGTGACTGCTATTAAGCCTACCGAATATTTTTTCAGTAAAAGCTTTCTTTTTCAAGTAATTCAAGTTTAGATGCTTTTCACCATACAAATAAAATGGATTTACTCCTGCTGATCAACTGTGGGTGCGCGCCAAGCGGGCAGTCCATTGAAAGTTCTACCATTCCTACTTAAAAAAAATGTCGGATGTTGATTGTAAGTAGGAAAAATAAAATAATTCCCCCAACAGATTATGTTGATAGGTATGTAAAAAAAGGTAAACATCATCAGTTCGGTAGTTGCGCTACCGAAACAAAGATGGGTAACAGTATGTTTTGTTTTGCCCTTGAAAGCCAATTAAGCCTACCAAATATTTTTTCAGTAAAAGCTTTCTATTTCAAGTAATTCAAGTTTAGATGCTTTTCACCATACAAAATAAAATGGATTTACTCCTGCTGTTCAACTGTGGGTCTGCGCCAAGCGGGTAGCCCATTTAGCACTATTTCGACCAAAAAGCTTGCAAATGACATTTTTAATAGATGCATCATATTGCCCCGCTTATCTTAGATTCTCAGCAAGCTGCGTTCGAAACGCGCAGCCTCAGATCGCGCCAGACCGCGCACGTATGATTTGTACACGGTGTGCACCTTGGCTAAAACTGTTTTTCAGCCGCCGGGTGGAGCTGTCAGCCGCCGTGTACAAATCAAACGGGCGCAATCTTAAGGCGGCTGACTCAGATCAGCAGCATCTGAGTGATTAAGCTAGGATGCACAATACCTAATTCATAATATTAATTCGGTTTTGTATTCAGGATTTGCCGAAAAACCTATTTTAAACAATCCATTACCTGCATCGGCTGTTTTCCTACTCTCCGCATCGACCAATGTGGCGCTAGCTTCTATGCGCGAAAAACCGCTAAATGTATTTAAATCGCAAAAATATTGTATGGCGAATAGCATCTAAAGGCATACTTCTCGAAGGGGAATACATTAATCGAAAAAATATTTGGTAGTGGTTGTGCACAATGCACTATTATGCCTACCAAATATTTTTGTAGGAAGAGCTTTCTATTTCAAATAATTCAAGTTTAGATGCTTTTCGCATTACAAAATTAAATGGGTTTACTCCTGCTGATCAGCTGCGGCTGCGCGTCAAGCGGGTAGTCCATTATTTTCCTTATTTTTTTGCTCCTTTGCACCTATAGTGGTGGCAGTGTTCCTATAGTGGCGCGTCCCATAAGAATGAATTAACTACATCGGCTGTTTTCCTACTCTCCGCATCGACCAATGTGGCGCTAGCTTCTATGCGCGAAAAATCGCTAAAAGTAAATCGCAAAAATATTGTATGGCGAATACCATCTAAAGGCAAATGGACTACCCGCTTGGCGCACACCCACAGTTGATCAGCAGGAGTAAATCCATTTTATTTTGTATGGTGAAAAGCATCTAAACTTGATTTACTTGAAATAGAAAGCTTTTACTGAAAAAATATTTGGTAGGCTTAATAGTAGTCACCATTGTGCACAACCACTACCAAATATTTTTTCGAATAATGTATTCCACTTCGATAAATTTGCCTTTAGATGCTATTCGCCATACAATATTTTTGCGATTTACTTTTAGCGATTTTTCGCGCATAGAAGCTAGCACCACATTGGTCGATGCGGAGAGTAGGAAAACAGCCGATGTAGATAATTCATTCTTCAAAGTGGAACACATTATTCGAAAAAATATTTGGTAGGGGGGGTGGGGGTAAGACGGACCGGGTGGGTAAGACGGACCACTGACTAGTTCTGTCACTTAAGAGCTGAAATTTGGTTTTCTTTTACGATTAACTCCATCTTCTTATCAGTAGATGATTATTAAACCACTCCATGAGAGAATACATATGTCAAAAGGGCAAAAAATAAACAATGATTTAGCTGGCTACACGCTTTTGTGATGGGATCTAATTTTGAGGCGGCAATAAATAAGCTTTTTTAACATTAAATTGCTGAGTTTTCCCATATTATTTTGAGTTTCCCAGTTGTTTTAAACTGTTCCGTCCTACACAAAACGAAATTCAGGTAAATTTCATGGCTTATGGATAACGATGGTGGAATAAATATTTTGCGTTGCGTGGGGGTAAGACGGTCCGCCTTGAGGGTGGGTAAGACGGACAGTGTTGGGGCTACTTTGATAGTGCCATGAGAAACACATTAAACCCACACATTGTTCACAGATTAAAATCTTTGGAGTACAAAAATCGTTGTGGAAGCCGTGTAAAGCATTTTATATTGATTTTTTGTTTAAAAAATCATTATATTTGAATTTTTGTTGTTGGAACAGTTTGCACTTCGAAAATTACCAGAGCATTGCATACTGTTGGGCGTTTACCAGTGTATGAATGTTTCCAATTTACAAAATGGACTTTAATTTGCAAAAACACGTTTCGCTAAGAAATTCAAAGCCAAATTTAGATTCTATTATGATTGATCTACCGAATATAAACGGCTAAGAACATCATTTAACACAATTAATGGCTTATTAGCTAATTTTCCAAACGTATCCATCTTACCCACCCTACCGGTCCGTCTTACCCACACTGTTGAAAAACATACATTTGGAGATCACTTTTTAAATATCTCAAAAGTCATGGAAAATCAAATTTTATTGCAAAATCGTTTTGCAGATTGTAAAGTACCTTAGTTGAAGTAAATAGTATGGAGGTAAAATTTTAATTATCTCATTGTTTACACTGTCAAAATAGAGTGTTTCCTAAGCATGTCCGTCTTACCCCCACCCCCCCTAGTGGTTGTGCACAATGCACAATGGGTCCAGAGCCGTATTTACGAAGACAAAAATGTTTGTGCCTAAACCTTAAGTTTTAGATACATGGTGTCTTTGGGAAACTTTCTTCTTATTTTTTGACCTTTTTTCTCATTATTGTGAAATTAGGGTGGTCCCTCTAGTTTCGCTGATCCAAACATCTGCTTTTTAATAGTTTTATGTACGTTCACAAAATGTTCTACAAAGTTGTAAAAGAACTTATTTGGAGCAATTTTGCCGAAGAAACCATTATTCTATCTCTTATGGTTCCTAACTTATAATTTTTTAAAAGATTCATGGTAGGGTGATCCATGAATTTCAGTTTTCCTGAAATAACTTTTAATTCGTTCGTTTCTCGTAAATACTTTGTTCCAAGCACTTTTAGAACTATCAACGACGCATATTTTTTCCAAAGAGCTCAAAGTTCTAACTCGCGTAGTTAAAAAGATATTGGCATTTTTCTTCGAAAAATCACTTTTTTCAAAAAGTCATATCTCAAAAAGGAGCAATTGGATTTTCAATCTCCCGGTTGCATTGGAAAGATCGTACTCTGTTCTATTTATGGTAAAAAAACTGTAGGTAGGTACCTTTTTTGTTTAAAGCTTTTTATTGAATTTTGAAAATTTTTTTCATGGAAAAGCAGTTGTAACTTTGAAAATCGATGAGATACATATTTGGCGTCTTCGACAAAATTGTAAGTTTTTGGCTGCTCTAAAAGTACCCAGAACAAAGTATTGCGAAAAAATCAACACATAAAATTATATTGAGTAAAAACAGATTTTCATATGAAAAATGACACATTTCAAGCAAATTCAACTCGTCTTTGTTAGATAGATCAAAGTAGCTTGGAAAATGGTCATCCATTTCATTCTAGAACCAATGTTTATTTATACTGTCATCACCATTTAGGCACAATGTTGATAAGATATTGTAAATCATGTAACTTTGATAGGCTTTTACGTTAATATAAACATGTACTAGTGATTGACATTTTCACTATCCATACATTGAAGTGATAAAATTGAAATTAAATTAATGGAAATCAGCTCAAAATCACATTTTAAGTTGAGTTCATTGACGAATTATGGATTATAAGCAAATTTAAACATTTTCGACATGGTTACTTCGATCTATCTAACAAAGACTAGTCGAGTTTGCTGAAATGAATTAACTACATCGGCTGTTTTCCTACTCTCCGCATCGACCAATGTGGCGCTAGCTTCTATGCGCGAAAAATCGCTAAAAGTAAATCGCAAAAATATTGTATGGCGAATACCATCTAAAGGCAAATTCTTAAAAGTGGAACACATTATTCGAAAAAATATTTGGTAGTGGTTGTGCACAATGGTAACCACTATTAAGCCTACCAAATATTTTTTCGGGAAAAGCTTTGTATTTCAAGTAATTCAAGTTTAGATGCATTTCGCCATACAAAATTAAACTGATTTACTCCTGCTGATCAACTGTGGCTGCGCGCAAAGCGGGTAGTCCATTGTTCCGCTTTCCATATGAAAATCGGTTTTTATTCAATATAATTCTATGTGTTGATTTTTTCGCATTACTTTGTTCTGGGCACTTTTAGAGTAGCCAAAAACTCACAATTTTGTCGAAGACGCCAAGTTTGTATCTCATCGATTTTCAAAGTTACAACTGCAATTCCATAAAAAAAATCGTATTTTCAAAATTTTATAAAAAGTTTTAAACAAAAAAGGTACCTGCAGTTTTTTGACCATAAATATAACAGAGTATGATCTTTCCAATGCAACCGAGAGATTGAAAATCCATCTGCCCCTTTTTGAGATATGACATTTTGAAAAAAGTGATTTTTCGAAGAAAAATGCCAATATCTTTTTAACTGTTAGAACTTTGAGCTCTATGGAAAAAATATGCATCGTTGATAGTTTTAAAAGAGCTCGGAACAAAGTATTTACGAGAAACGAACGAATTAAAAGTTACTTCAGAAAAACTGAAATTCATGAATCACCCTAACATGAATCTTTTAAAAAAATATAAGTTAGGAACCATAAGGGATAGAATAATGGTTTCTTCGGCAAACTTGCTCCAATTAAGTTCTTTTACAACTTTGTAGAACATTTTGTGAACGTACATAAAACTATTAAAAAGCAGATGTTTGGATCAGCGAAACTAGAGGGACCACCCTAATTTCACAATAATGAGAAAAAAGGTCGAAAAATAAGAAGAAAGTTTCCCAAAGACACCATGTATCTAAAGCTTAAGGTTTAGGCACAAACATTTTTCTCTTCGTAAACACGGCTCTGGACCCATTGTGCAATGATGGTAACCACTATTAAGCCTACCAAATATTTTTTCGGGAAAAGCTTTGTATTTCAAGTAATTCAAGTTTAGATGCATTTCGCCATACAAAATTAAATTGATTTACTCCTGATTCCCGTTTCCGCTGCGTGTTTGGCCTTACTCTGTCCCTGGTCCGCCGACATGTAGTAATGGACTACCCGCTTTGCGCGCAGCCACAGTTGATCAGCAGGAGTAAATCAATTTAATTTTGTATGGCGAAATGCATCTAAACTTGAATGGACTACCCGCTTTGCACGCAGCCACAGTTGATCAGCAGGAGTAAATCAATTTAATTTTGTATGGCGAAATGCATCTAAACTTGAATTACTTGAAATACAAAGCATTTACCGAAAAAATATTTGGTAGGCTTAATAGTGGTCACCATTGTGCACAACCACTACCAAATATTTTTTCGAATAATGTGTTCCACTTTGAAGAATTTGCCTTTAGATGGTATTCGCCATACAATATTTTTGCGATTTACTTTTAGCGATTTTTCGCGCATAGGAGCTAGCTTTTCCCGAAAAAATATTTGGTAGGCTTAATAGTGGTCACCATTGTACACAACCACTACCAAATATTTTTTCGAATAATGTGTTCCACTTTGAAGAATTTGCCTTTAGATAGTATTCGCCATACAATATTTTTGCGATTTACTTTTAGCGATTTTTCGCGCATGGAAGCTAGCGCCACATTGGTCGATGCGGAGAGTAGGAAAACAGCCGATGTAGTTAATTCATTAGTATTTAGTCGTAGTAGTTATTAAAATACTGTGTTTCAACTATCCCCATCGCATTAGGGTTTTGACCGAATGGAAGCTCCAAAGATAAATTGATAGTTGAACAATATTTCAATAATCGGAAATCTCCGTGGTCACTGGACAACATTCAGAGAGAAAAAAAAGGCTGTCTATGTTAACGCCTTCAAAGTACTAATCCTAAGAAATATTACAAAGAAGAGTAAAAAAAAGTAATAGCTAGTTTTTAAAGATTTGATTCCGTTCCGTTTCGATTCCGTTTTTAGCCGATATGGACAACTAGTTTTTCTGACAGCTTCTCCAAATAACAATCAAATAATATCCTAAGTTATTTTATAATACATTCTGAAAATTATTTCAAGCTGATTACCAATAGTGTCAATAACCGATGTTGGTTATTGACAGCACCAGCATCATCCCCAAATAACCTTCATATTGGTGTTAGATAACACTTTTTGAGCTTCCATTCGGTGTTGCAAATCAGTCGAACCCTATATGTCAAAATATAGTCTATGATGTGCCAAATTGTGTTATTAATTTCGCTAGTCGTCTTCTGCATATCTGTGATCATCTCAGTCCGAAGTATTCTTATATCCACCGTAACCCCATTGTCAACCGTTCTAAGTCCTAAAGAAACATGTTACTAAATTCCTTTTTTTTTTTGGTCAGTGTTATAATATCGTCTAGGATATAAAAACAAAAATAGTTCAGTCAGCTGATCTAAAAATGATAAAGATTATTTGTCAACTTTTATAAATTCATAAGCCAACTTATCCTAGCGTCCTCTGTCCTGTGTACTTTCGAATTTAAGTGATGAATGATGAGTGTAACGCAGAGCCTCCCCTACCCACTCTTGCGTTACGTTAAATTTAACAATTTTTGTTATATTTGAGAAAATTAGAAGAATGCAAAGAGTAGGTATATGCAAGCTGAATTAAAACTTTTCTTTGACTTGTGATACATGCACAACGGATACTCCTTTGGTTCTCATTAGCACTTACGGCCGATTCCTTCACATGCGATCAACTCGTAAACCAGGGAACTGTAGCATAATCGGGCTAATCATATTAGCTACAAGTTATTACCCGTTGCAAGAAAATAGAGAGCGAAAAAGGTGCAAAATCGCTAATAGACCTCCGCTGGTATGTTTAATCGTTATGGTGTCTTCTACAATAAGTGCGCGAATTGGCCAAGGAATACTGCGCCAAAAACACCGAAATGATTTTTCTTACAGACGGAGATGTATGGCGGGCGCTTGCGCGTACAAATTTTCGCGCAACGCATAATACAAGCTACAAGTACTAATATTACCAGTGCTAATAATTTGTGTTGCATAAAGGCTGAATTTTCCACTAATATTATTAGCACTTGTAATATTAGTGACCATGAAAATACAAGTTGTTTTGGCTCATTTACCTGTCAAGTTCATCCGACAGTTCACTATTAATTTTAAATGGCAGATGATGTTTGTTTATATTCTGCATTTTTCGCGTAACATCCGGAAATAACGAATTATCCGTTATTCCGAAGTTTTGCATTCTTTATACGATAGATGAAGAAAAGCATGTGCTGTTTGGATAATTTTCGGCCGCTCTGACGAAATATTTTTTACAAAGTATGGCATTGCAAGTACCTAGATTTTTAGTAAAATGTCCCAAAGATTTAATAGTACTGGTTGAAAAACAATGTATAAAGATTTAGCAACATGTATTATGCTTCTTGTTAAAATCCGAAGTGATCTGGGGTGCAAAAATTGAGCTTTTACCTACTTTTATATGTCGCAAATCGATTCGAGTTAGTGTATGTATATTGTAGATCTTGATTAGCTTAATAATGCGCAATTCAAGCAATTATAGCCGAGGCGGTAAACGCACGGGTATTCAGCATGACCATGCTGAGGGTGACGGGTTCGATTCCCGGTCGGTCCAGGATCTTTTCGTTAAGGAAATTTCCTTGATTTCCTTGGGCATAGAGTATCTTTGGGCCTGCCACACGATATACACATGCAAAATGGTCATTGGCAGAGGAAGCTCTCAGTTAATAACTGTGGAAGTGCTCATAGAACACTAAGCTGAGAAGCAAGCTTTGTCCCAGTGAGGACGTTACGCCAAGAAGAGAGAGAGACAAGCAATTGATTCAAATTTATTTCGCATCTGTAACTTAACCTGTGCTTATGAAGTGACCATAATATATACTTTACCAAGAACCTCCAATCAAAGATGGGTTTTGTAGAAACTTTGGAGAACTTGAGAGACTCAGCAGATATTATATTTTGGATACAAAGTGTACATCAACGCAATTTTCTCTTCAATGACAATGAGTTTCGAATACATACTGCCAAATTTATTCGTCGAAAACTGGAATTAAGGTTGACATGTTAGATAAATAATATCTTTTGAGTTCATCAAAATGGTAAATCGATATATTCAAAACTAAATATGACTTCTGCAATACTTTAAATCTAACTTGTAAATTATTTCACAAGACCTTTGAGACTTGTAATCAAAAGTACAAGTCATAGCTAATATTTTATACTTGTAGTTTATTTATGCAACATACACTTGTAAATTCTACTAATAATATTAGTCCAGCCGACTTGTAGTATTAGACTTGTAACTTGTACTTGTAGTATTTTTATGCAACAGAAAATTATAAGTCACAAGCTACAAGACTAATATTATTAGTAAAATTTTCATTATGCTACAGGCCCCAGATATATCTAGCTCAAGTCCAAGCGATGGTGAATAAACTGGCGCTAAAGTGCTAATGGGTTAACCCTTTCTTTCCCATGGTAGCACAGGTGATCCACTACTTTCCACTGTTCATACAAATACAGGATAAGTTAGATCATTTCCATTTTTTCGTCAGATGTTTGTATACGTTTAATGAACTATTATGCCAAGTTTGGTCAAAATTTATCTGCTCGTTTTTGTTCTAGAGCTAAATCATTTAGCGAAAGTCGGTATTTTTTCTATTTTAATTCAAACACAATTTGAATATCCAATATTCCGAAACATGAACATTATTTTCATTGGAAAAAATACTAGCATGCCCTACAATATGTATATTAGCACAATAAAATACCGTTTCACAAACAAGTTGACGAGAAAACACTAATTTTATGAACAAACATGTGGATCATTAGTGATCCATTGGGAACAAAACGACATTTTTATCCTTCCTGATCTAACCTGTTCCTTGTTACCATGTTTGTTTACATTCAAGACATTTCCCATTATTAATAATGTAAAAATGTCATTATTCCATATAATGTAATCTATTTAGCGCCGGCAATAAGTCGCAGATGAATCCAGGAAGGTTTATATTGTTGAGAATTACAATCTCTGCAATCCATGCATCCACATTGATGCGCCCCTCGTTTATAACATGACTATCTGTCATTCCACTAACACCACGCTATTCACATTGACTGTACGACTAACTCCATCTTGAATAAAGCAAATGTGCTGACGTGTATTTTGATCGCTAATAGTTAAATCGGTTTTATCGCGTTTCTAGCCGTTGTTCCGAAATTCCTCTGGCCGTATCACTTTAGGTTATTGGCCCAGTGTCGCGGAGTGATAAAAGTGAAGTGGATAATGGCAGAGGAGGACAAGAACGAGCGTTTTCTGTTGCCGCTTTTCGACGGGGGAAACTTCACCGCATGGAAATTCCGCATGCGGGTTCTGCTCGAGGAGCACGAACTGCTTGAGTGTGTGGAAACGGAGGCGGAGGAAGTACCAGAGCTGTTGGATGAAGCGGGCGATAGTGTTGACGTGAAGCGCGAGAAGCAAGTGAAACGTGAGAAGCGAGCGAAGAAAGACAGAAAGTGTAAATCTCTTTTGATTTCTCGCATACACGATACGCAACTGGAGTACGTGCAGGAGAAAAACACCCCGAAGCAAATTTGGGACGCTTTGGTTCGTGTGTTCGAGCGAAAAAGTATCGCCAGCAGAATGCACCTGAAAAGGAAAATGCTTTCGTTGCGGTTCCAGTCTGCCCGAATAAAAAATACAGTAGAAAAACCGAATGTTGTATTGTAACAGTACTATTTAGGACCATATTGTTACAATAAACACCACTGTAAAAATAAAAATACAAAAACAATAAGATGTAATGTTAGACACCATACAGTGAATTGTAAATGAGATTTTTACAATATACTATACGGGTTGTTAAGTATCGTAACAATATAAAAAAATATTTTTCTCCATATATATTTTTTTACAAAACCATACATTTTATTGTAAATGAATTGTTCGAAATACTGATACGTGGGCTTTAATATACCGTACATTGTATGGTACACGTATGGTTTCAAACAATAAAATGTACCGTAAATATATTGTTTTTAATTGTAATTTCACTACTGGTTATAAATTTAATCATGGTTTTGGAATGGTTCTCTTTTGTTATGTTGTATTGTTTTACATTAGATAAACCATATAATGTTATATTATCTCGTCATGTTCCTTCGATAATGGCAGTTCTAGCCAAACTAACCTAAACTCGTCTAAGTCTGAGTAGCCTCTGATTGCATTAACAGTTGAAGCTTAAGCTCCCATGTCCCACCAGCCAGATAACCGGGTTTTGCAAACTAAGCATTATTTGTGGCAACACTTTGAGCGGCATGATGGAACTATGCCTAGCGCGCTAAGTGTTATTAGACCACTAATGTAGTTGCATGAAGTGGGTGACGAGGTACATAAGTATCATTACAGCGTGCTTAACCATTATTGCAATATTGAGGCTCCAATTTGACTGAACTGTGAAATGTGTACATAACAACTCATGAGAAAACTGTCAAGTTCGATTCAACTATAAGTTAGGTTAAAAAGCGAAGACGAACTTATTTCAGAAGTCGTTTCAGTGTCCAGTCCAGTCCTTATGTTAAAAATGTCAAAGATAAATCGCATTTAATTCGGTTGTTGTACAAGGCAATTTCACATGAGAGAAGAAGAAAAAGAATAGTGTTGAACTCATCCACTGATTTACGGTAATCTGGCCTGCGTCTTTCCGGGTTGACCTACATTCGTATTCCTCTCATCGCACTCTACATACCTAGCCCACCATATCTCTTGGATATGCAGTCCTTAGGACACCTGGTTTACCACTTTATTTAAACATTTTATTGACTTTAAATAGATGTTTCAACTTTTTCACTTTTTTCTCTTTCATTTCCTTTGCAACAAAAATGTCACGGACATCAACAAAACAAAGCACGGAAAAAAACATAAACTGAATAAAAAATAAAAAATGCACGGAAAAAGATTGTTTCGGAATAGTGAATGGTTCAAACGTAAGAAAAACAGTATAATATATTGTTACATAAAGATCAGATGTAAATGTATAATAGCTACCAATGTGCAAAGCTTTTAGCGAACCATTCCATTACAATACACTATATTGTAGCTGGTACACTGTATGGTACAGGAATGGTTTTCACCAAATACCCTATGGTTAGTTTTTATCCGGGTGGTTCTCTGCAGGACCATTTTCTCCAGTTCGACCGTCTAGTGCGCGAGTATCGAAACACGGGCGCGGTGATCGATGATGTTGACGTGATATGCCATCTGCTGATCACGCTCGGTCCGAGTTTCTCCACGGTGGTGACGGCGTTGGAAACGATGCCGGAAGATGCATTGTCGTTAGAATTTGTGAAGTGCCGTCTTCTGGACGAAGAAATTAAACAAAAGGGTGTTAGTGCGGAATCGGTTTCGTCGTCGCGTTCGGATGGTGCAGCGTTCGCTGGACAAAAGAAGAAGGGAAACAAGAAGAAACCCCTGAAGTGTTATGGCTGTCAGCAAGAAGGACACAAACTGTCCGAGTGCCCGAAGAAACAGCAAAAAGTGAACGAAAAAGAGAAGAATCGATCGAAGGCGAACATGGCAGACGGAAAAGGTGTTTCGTTCCTGGTGTTGAACAACGGGGATACTATTCCGGATCGACAACGAGTGCAGTGGTTTATAGATTCCGGTTGCTCAGATCATCTTGTGGAGGATGCGGATCTGTTCGACGAATGAATTAACTACATCGGCTGTTTTCCTACTCTCCGCATCGACCAATGTGGCGCTAGCTTCTATGCGCGAAAAATCGCTAAAAGTAAATCGCAAAAATATTGTATGGCGAATAGCATCTAAAGGCAAATTTATCGAAGTGGAATACGTTATTCGAAAAAATATTTGGTAGTGGTTGTGCACAATGGTGACTACTATTAAGCCTACCAAATATTTTTTCAGTAAAAGCTTTCAATTTCAAGTAATTCAAGTTTAGATGCTTTTCACCATACAAAATAAAATGGATTTACTCCTGCTGATCAACTGTGGGTGTGCGCCAAGCGGGTAGTCCATTGCGACCACTCGAGACGCCGATCGAGATTGCCGTAGCCAAGGACGGCGAATCGATCGTGGCGCGTCATTCCGGGACTGTACGACTGGTATCCGTCGTAGATGGTGAGTCCGTTCCATGTACTATTGATAATGTATTATATGTGCCTTCTTTGCGATTCAATCTATTCTCTGTACTGAACGTTGAGCGAAAGGGAATGAAAGTGCTTTTCGGAGATGGTAAAGTGAAGATTTTCGAGGGTTCGAGGGTAGTGGCAACCGGTGTACGTAACGGCAAGTTGTACGAACTAGACTTTTATTCGATCGGTGACTGTGCTGGGAAGTCGATGTTGACGTGCGGACGAATTACGAAAGAACTTGAACTGTGGCATCGTAGATTCGGGCATCTGAACATGCACCAACTGGAACAGCTGATCGGTAAGGGAATGGTCGTTGGGATTTCGCCCGGTAAAAACCTGGACCGAAGTGAAATCATTTGTGAACCTTGCGTAGTGGGTAAACAAACCCGAAAGCCTTTTTCCGTGCGCGAAGGCAAGCGTTCGTCGCGAGTGTTGGAGGTCGTCCATTCCGACGTGTGCGGGCCCGTAACACCGATCGGTCGCGGCGGTGAACAGTATTTTGTAACGTTCATAGACGATTGTTCACATTTCGTTATGATTTTCCCGATGAAGTCGAAGAGCGAAGTTCTTGAGTGGTTCCAATACTACGAGGCTTTGGTAACCGCGAAGTTTGGGGTTCGGATTTCCCGTCTCAAGTGTGATAATGGGGGGGAATACCGGAACAAAGCGTTTGAATCTTTCTGCCGTGAGAAGGGAATCCAAATCGATTGGACGGTTCCCTATACGCCGGAGCAGAACGGTACTAGTGAGAGGATGAACCGTACCGTTGTCGAGCGAGCTAGAGCGATGTTGGAGGATTCGAAGATCGACAAGTCGTTCTGGGTACAGGCTGTGCAGACAGCCGCATTCCTTGTAAACAGGTGTCCAACGGGTGCAATCGACGAAGACGTTACTCCTTCGGAACGTTGGGAGGGCAAGAAGCCGGATGTCTCTCGACTTCGTGTATTTGGGTCCACCGTATTTGTACATGTGCCGGCAGAACGGCGCAGGAAGCTGGACGCCAAAGCATCGAAGGGTGTGCTGGTCGGATATTCGCCGAACGGATATCGTGTTTGGAATCCGGAGACCAACACGATAGTAGCTGCTCGAGACGTCGATTTCGTGGAATCGTTCGAGGCTGGAAGCGGTACAAAGAAGAAGCCGAAAAGTGAAGTGTCAGTGATCCGAGTCCGTCCGATAGACAATGACTTTGAGGAAAACGACGGTGAAGATTTAGTGAGTGATGCTGGCAGTGAGCCCGAAGAAAACTATGCAACCGGAAGTGATGGCGAAGAAAGTGAAGAGGCCGAGCAACCTGTGGTTGTTCCCGGCGGAAGGCCAACTCGTAATCGTAGTGCGCCTACCTGGCACAAGGATTATGAGGTGGATTATGCCAGTTTCGCACTGAACGCGTTGGGATATGTGGAAGACTTGCCGGAATCGGTCGCTGAGATGCGGAAGAGAGACGACTGGCCGCAATGGCGGCAAGCCATGCAGGACGAGATCGATTCACAGGTGAAAAACGAAACGTGGAGTCTGGTCAAGCTGCCGGCGGGTCGGAACGCGATTTCTTGCAAATGGATCTTTAAGATCAAACGAGCGGAAGATGGACAGCCACCGCGCTACAAGGCTCGGCTCGTGGCAAGAGGCTTCAGCCAACGACGTGGATTCGATTACGAGGAGACATACTCGCCGGTGGCCCGACTGGATACGTTGCGTGCTGTTTTGGCGTTGTCGAACAAGGAGGGAATGGCCGTACATCAGATGGATGTCAAGACGGCGTTCCTTAACGGAACGTTGTCAGAGGAACTTTACATGCAACAGCCTGAGGGATGCAGCCGTAAGGATGGTCTTGTATGTCGTCTCCACAAGTCTATTTATGGCCTTAAACAGGCGTCCAGAACATGGAACGATCGGTTCCATTCATTCATGGAGAAGTTAGGCTTCAATCGCAGTGCAAACGACCTTTGCCTGTACATCCGAGGAACAGGGAAGAATCAAGTGATCCTGATATTGTATGTCGACGATGTTCTACTGGTGAGTCCTTCGGAGAAAATCGTCCTGGAGATAAAGCAAGCATTGTCCAGGGAATTCGAGATGACCGACGTGGGTCCGGTCAAGTGTTTCCTCGGGATGAAGATAGAACGCGACATTGAGAAGAAGGTTATGCGCATAAGTCAGAGAAGCTATTTGGAGAGTCTGCTGACTCGTTTCGGCATGGAGGACTGTCGTCCTGTCTCCACGCCAATGGAGCACAGGCTGCGACTCGAAAAAGGCGATGAAGCCAAGCGGATTGATAAGCCCTACCGTGAGCTCGTGGGCTATATCGTGTACGTTTCGATGACATCGAGGCCGGATCTGGCTGCAGCGGCAAACTACTTTAGTCAGTTTCAAACATGCTTCAACGAAGAACACTGGATTCACTTGCGAAGAGTGTTAAGGTACATTAAGGGAACCTTGGACGTTGGACTTGTGTACCGAGCGGATAACGAAGGACAGTTGCCAGAAGTTTTCTCGGACGCGGACTGGGGAAACGATATTACGGATCGTCGCTCTATTTCCGGAGCGGTATTCAAGGTGTTCGGCGCAACTGTATGCTGGTTCGCGAGGAAGCAACCCACAGTATCGCTCTCGTCTACGGAGGCCGAACTCGTTGCTCTGTGTGCTGCAGCGTGCCATAGCCAGTGGTTGGTACGAGTGCTGAAGGAACTTGGACGTAGCTCGGACAACCCTGTACTGTTTCGAGAGGATAACCAATCTACAATGAAGATAGTGTCCAATCCCAAGGATACTGGAAGGCTTAAGCACATCGACGTTAAGTACTTCTACGTGCGGGATCTGGTACAGAACGGAAGTATCAAAATCGAATATGTACCATCAGCGGAACAGCAGGCGGACATGCTTACCAAAGGTCTTCCTGCACCGGCGTTCCTGAAGCTGCGGTCGAGCATCGGAGTTCTAGATTGCAGCTCTTGAGCGGGCGTGTTGAGAATTACAATCTCTGCAATCCATGCATCCACATTGATGCGCCCCTCGTTTATAACATGACTATCTGTCATTCCACTAACACCACGCTATTCACATTGACTGTACGACTAACTCCATCTTGAATAAAGCAAATGTGCTGACGTGTATTTTGATCGCTAATAGTTAAATCGGTTTTATCGCGTTTCTAGCCGTTGTTCCGAAATTCCTCTGGCCGTATCACTTTATATATGGTACGAGGAGAGAAGCCATAGATTCGAAGAGGACCATGTCCAAATACCTAACTACTTATGATAACTGCAAGAAGTCCCACAAGTTTCATTAATTTTTACCGAAGGGCTTGATAAGAATCTCGAATAAATTCAAGGTGTAATATACGATTTATAAATATATAGTTAAAAAAAACAATATACAAAAAAAAACAAAATTTATATATGTGCCTTCAGTGCATCCATCTTCCCAATGGATCACAGGTGATCCACCTCAAAAATCAAATTTTTTATTTCTAACGATATTTTGGAGTAAAACTATACATCTTTTGTTCTGGTGATTTGTTCAGAAACCATTTTATCTATTTTTAAATGTCAAAAAACCTTGTGGGAAAGAAAGGGTTAAGCCCTCCCATCGCGTCAAAATCGAATATCCAGGGGGAGGGTTTTACAAGACCTTTGAGACTTGTAATCAAAAGTACAAGTCAGAGCTAATATTTTGAACTTGTAGTTTGTTTATGCAACAGATACTTGTAAATTCTACTAATAATATTAGTCCAACCGACTTGTATTATTAGACTTGTAATTTGTAGTTGTAGTATTTTTATGCAACAGGATATTACAAGTAACAAGCTACAAGACTAATATTTAGGCTGACCAGGGCCCTGTAGCATAATCGGGCTAATAATATTAGCTACAAGTTACAAGTTACAAGTACTAATATTACAAGTTGTTTTAGTTCATTTACCTGTCAAAATTTCACTATTAATTTGAAATAACAGTTCGACAATGATTTTTCATAAGGGCCTAACTGACTTGATCGATTTCTCACCGTCGACTCTCTCTTTCGCTAATAACTTGATCAAAACAAACAAAATCATTATTCTTTTTGTTTCTATAGCAACATGTGGGCGTCTTCTTCGCATTTCCACCAAAAAATCTTTGGAAAACTCAATACACATTCTGTAATAACACAAAGAGAGGATCGATGAAGAGAACTCGAAAATGTCAGTTAGGCCCAAATGAAAAATCAGTGTCGAGTTGATGTTTATTTATATTCTGCATTTTCCGCGTAACATCCGGAAATAACTTCATTTATTCCGAAGTTTTGCATTCTTTATACGATAGATGAAGAAAAGCATATGCTGTTTGGATAATTTTCGGCCGCTCTGACGAAATATTTTTTTTTACAAAGTATGGCACTGCAAGTACCTAGATTTTTAGTAAAATGTCCCAAAGATTTAATAGTAATGGTTGAAAAACAATATATAAAGATTTAGCAACATGTATTATGCTTCTTGTTAAAATCCCAAGTGATCTAGGATGCAAAAATTGAGCTTTTACCTACTTTTATATGTCGCAACTCGATTCGAGTTAAAGTATGTATATTGTAGCTCTTGATTAGCTTAATGATGCGCAATACAAGCAATTGATTCAAATTTACTTCGCATCTGCAACTTTACCTGTGCTTATGCAGTGACCATAATAACCATAACTTTACCAAGAACCTCCAATCAAAGATGGGTATTGTAGAAACTTTGGAGAACTTGAGAGACTCAGCAGATTTTATATTTTGGATACAAAGTGTACATCAACGCAATTTTCTCTTCAATGAGTTTCGAATACATACTGCCAAATTTAATCGTCGAAAACTGGAATTAAGGTTGACATGTTAGATAAATAATATCTTTTGAGTTCATCAAAATGGTAAATCGATATATTCAAAACTAAATATGACTTCTGCAATACTTTAAATCTAACTTGTAAATTATTTTACAAGACCTTTGAGACTTGTAATTTATTTATTTATTCTCTTTACATCAACAGACAACTTGTCCCAATGATGGTTAAAACTATTTGGTACTACCAACTATAACAGATAACACAAACACAAAATCACTATTCGTCAGCATTTGTACAAAATATCACAGAAAAAATATGTCTGATTGTTGCACGAGACAAATTAAAATCGAAACCGGTTGCTGCCCTATTGAACACTCGAAGAGCACCATGAATAGCGATATTCTGGCCGTAGTCGGTTCGTTGGAGCGGTAATCTCAGCATATAATTGTTTCGTAACGCTCTTGGACGGACGTTCAAATCAACTGCCGCCAGAATGGACAGTTGATCAGCAGGAGTAAATCCATTTTATTTTGTATGGTGAAAATGTTGAATGGTAGGTACATCCTTGGAGGTGCATCACACAGCTCAGTGGAGAGCTAGATATCAACTGGTAGGTAAATGGAAATAAATTGTAAATATGTTATACCTAGATTGAATGAAGGAGAGGCACTGAGCTGGTAGCGATATCAGTCAGTGCCTGGGTTCGGAAACAGAAAGCCTCGCCTGTGTTTGTTTATAGATGAGGATACGATACGATATAGATATAGAAACGATGAGGAGGCCAATACCCGATGAGGTGTCAAGATGCGATGAGGCCTGGTGCCAATATTCGTTGAGACACCAAGATGCGGTGAGGAGACCAACACTCGGTGAGGGTTGATAGCCGTGTGGGACCTGCGCTGGAACCAAGAGGCCGAGGGTGCTGGCTGATCGATGGACGCTGGAGCTGGATGGCAGAAGGTACTTGAGGCGGAAGACGCTTCGAGCCAGGAGGAGCTTGGTAGCCTCTTAGTAGCAGACGTAGCTTGGAACCAGGGCCTGGTAGCAGAGTCTGCTTGGAGCCAGGAGGAGTCTGGTAGCTCGGTTGCTAAGGAGGAGCTCGGTAGGCTGGTGGAGCTCGGTAGGCTGGAGGAGTACGTGGCCAGGTGAAGCTCGGGACGCGTCGGATCTGAGAGTGTGTGATGAGGAGGAGTGTTGAATGGTAGGTACATCCTTGGAGGTGCATCACACAGCTCAGTGGAGAGCTAGGTAGGTAGATGGAAATAAATTGTAATTATGTTATGGTAGGTAAATGGAAATAAATTGTAAATATGTTATACCTAGATTGAATAAAGGAGAGGCACTGAGCTGGTAGCGATATCAGTCAGTGCCTGGGTTTGGAGAACAAAGCCTCGCCTGTGTTTTTTATTTCCAACAGAAAAGCATCTAAACTTGAATTACTTGAAATAGAAAGCTGTTCCTGAAAAAATATGGCTTAATAGTAGTCACCATTGTGCACAACCACTACCAAATATTTTTTCGAACAATGTATTCCACTTCGATAAATTTGCCTTTAGATGGTATTCGCCATACAATATTTGTGCGATTTACTTTTAGCTATTTTTCGCGCATAGAAGCTAGCGCCACATTGGTCGATGCGGAGAGTAGGAAAACATCCGATGTAGTTAATTCATTGCTGGGCAGTCTGTTCTTCCTCGAATTGTGTCAGCCACAAACATAGCCCTGGCGATATTTCGGCGCGCCTGGAGAGTTTCCAACTGGATCAAACGACATCTACTCTCATAGCTCGGTAATCTAAACGGATCCTGCCATGGAAGTCGACGGAAAGCAAAACGTATGAAGCGGCGCTGAACCGATTCAATCCTGTCCATACCGTTCTGGTGATACGGATACCAGACGACCGAGCAGTACTCTAGGGTTGAGCGGACGAGCAAACAGTACAGCGACTTGAGGCAATGTACGTTGCTGAAATTCTTGGCGATGCGAAAAACAAAACCCATTGTTCTGGAGGCTTTTTCTACTACGTACGATACATGTTGTTTGAATGTCAGCTGAGTGTCAAGGATTACTCCCAAATCCTTCACATGGTCGACACGTTGAATTTCACAGCCATTAAGCTTATACGAGATCGGCTGGTGAATGTGGTAAAAAGACATTACGGAACATTTGTTTGGATTAACGACCATGCCATTCAAATCGCACCAATCCGCGAAAATATTGAGCTCTTCCTGAAGACGTATTGCATCATAAACAGAGCAAATCTTCTAGTAGATTTTTAAATCGTCCGCGAATGATAGTTTAGGGTCTTTAATTGCGTAGTTGACGTCATTGAAATATAGCAGAAAAAGTAGTGGCCCCAGATGGCTACCTTGTGGGATACCAGATGGAGCCGGAAACTCATTCGACACGGAGCCTTCGACGGTGACTGTTAGCTTACGACCGACGAGGTACGAATTAATCCATCTCAAAACACTACCGCCGACACCAAGCCTTTCCAACTTAGCAATCGTTATAGCGTGACTGATTTTATCGAAGGCTGCAGACAAATCCGTACACTGAAAAAAAGGACATAGTAATTTTGACCAAACCAAGGGTTAAACTAAAACACTTTTACCACTTGATTTTGGTAGACCATGATTTATATTTGAAATTACTATATGCATGGTTTACTTTACCATGTTGCAGTATGTTTACGTAATATGGTATCTTAAACCATATTTATCGTCCATTTTACCATGCGCGACATTAAACAGCATACACTCAGGAAAATTGCCTCATACTTAATGGCAAATATCCATGTGCCAAACCACATCCAAAGTATATGCAACCAATACTCGATTACGCAGGCAAATTAGCACATGAATAGTATGTGCTCTAAATTGTATGAGTCGCTGCTGTATGGTGCCTCATCAAAAGTATGAGTCGCACTAATGGAAAATATGTGTTTACCCCCATTGCAAAAATTCATGTCCCGGACACATAGAAGGAATGAAGATTTTTTTCCCAGTGTAGTACGATTGACCCTCGTGATTTGGTTCATATTACCATGCGCATAGTTCAACGAGCAGTACCACCTCTTCTGTTTACATTTTGAAATATTGCATCAAAATACATGTTATTAGCTTTGTTTATTTATTAAATTGAATTAAATAGCTCATAAACATTACTATATACTTGACTACATATATAAAATGCTTTGATCCTTCGAAATAATAGTAGCTTATTTTCCTAGACGAGGTACTTGGTGTGGCATAGGTTTCCGGCACTGTGGAGGATCCAACACCCGAATGGTTCCTAAACACGGATGAAAAGAACCCAGCCGTGCAGCAATGCTTCTCATCCATCAACCGTCTGACGTCTCCGAACCTAACGGATCCGGACTGATTCCGGTGCCATTTTCGGTAATTGGTGACCAGGGTTGGTTGGTGGCAGCTTCGTTGATTACTGCATTTGCCAGTCAAGTATCATCCAGGAGGATCACACAGCAGCACCGCGGAACGAAAGCTGAGTCCGAGTAAAGTTGTCCAGCGATGGCATCATCAAGCAACGCCTTTCCAGAAGCGGGAGGCTTATGCAAAAACAAAACCTGTGGTGGAAAAGAGAACCAAGTAGAGTTAAACTTCCGGATGCCGATTGACTGGAGGTGTCGGCTGAGGAAACAGTGGATTCGAGCTGTTGCTTACCTCACTAATCTGTGATTGACCCACGGGATATGGAATCGACCGCTTCGTCGCCGGACCTCGATTTATCGGTGCGAGCGAACCACCATCGTCACTGTTGTTGTCATGTGTTGTTTGAAGCTAGTATTTATAAAGAGAAGAAATTTATTCAATGACTGTCAAAGCCTATGGCACGGTCAAACTATTAAAAAATGAGGGAATTTATAATTACCTGAAAAGCGGCGCAAGGAAGAACACGAGCGAACACGACCGAAGTGGAAAAATACTCGCGGGGGCTTTCACAAGAGCGAACAAGAAAAACAACTTTCTCTGTTAGGAGTTCAACTGGTAATGAATTGTATTTGTCAGAAAGAACAGTTACAGAGTTGCCAGATGGGCTGAATCATCAAGATTTATATAAAAGGGGAATCGGTTGGTTACTACACTGTTAATACCCCCCTTCAAGCCGATAACCCTATTAGGCTTCGTAGCTTCTCATATTGTGGTCTCGGTAGTCCTTTAGTCATTATGTCGGCTATCTGGTCTTCCGAAGCCACGTACTCCAACTGGATGGTTCTTCTCTGGATTTCTTCGCGTACGAAATGAAATCGCACGTCTACATGCTTCAGCCGCTTGGTAGGCTTATCCTCTTCAGCAATACTGATGCATGCTTGATTGTCTTCTCGGGTTGTGACAGGTTCGGACACATCGATGTTGAAGTCTTGTAACAGCATCCGCAGCCACAGCGCCTCCTTAACAGCTACACTCAGTGAGGCGTACTCCGCCTCGGCAGATGACAATGCGACTGTTTTCTGCTTCTGCGTTAACCAGGATACGTTTGCTTGGTAAACCCGAAATACGAATCCCGATGTTGATTTCCGATCGCAAACATCGCTTGCCCAATCGGAGTCAGCAAATCCTTCGATAGTTGCGCACGTCTCGTCCCTCCTGTACACCAGTTTCAAGTCCAATGTACCCTTAATGTACCGCAGGATACGTTTGGCGTGATTCCAGTGATCGTCAGTTGCACAGGTTTGGAAAGCACTGAAATAATTTACAGCAGCGCACAAATCAGGTCTGGACGTCACGGTAACGTAGGTCAGGCAACCAATCAACTCTCGATATGGATGAGTAGTGTACTTGGTAGGGTCGTTACACTTCTCAAGCTTGAGGCCTGTTGCCAACGGTGTTTGTTTCGGCTTGCAGTCTGTCATGCCGAAGCGAGCTAGAAGATTTTCGAGGTAACTCCGCTGGCTAATTTCCAAAATGCCTTCATCCTTACGCCTCTCCACGGTCAGTCCCAGAAACGTGCTAATCTCGTTCATGTCGCTCATTTCGAACTCGTCCTTCAGTTTGGCTTTCAGATCTCGAATCGTTTCCAACGATCGGCTGGCGATTAAAATGTCGTCTACATAGATGATCATATACACCTCCTCTCCATCAACGATCGAGATATACAGACAGTTATCCACCTTGCTGCGTTTGAACCCAAGACTCGTGACGAAATCGTGAAATCTTGAATTCCAGGCACGGGATGCTTGCTTTAGGCCGTAAATGGACTTCTGCAGCTTGGCAACCAGGTTTCCTGCACCGAATTCTTCCGGTAGACGCATGTATATCTCTTGTTCTAGCAATCCGTTAAGAAACGCAGTCTTCACGTCAAGCTGGTGAAGATGCATCCCTTTTTGATTGGCAATGGCCAGTAAAACACGCAGCGTCGCGTGTTTGGCCACCGGCGCGTAGGTACTCTCATAATCAAAACCTTTGCGTTGAGAGAAACCTCTGGCTACGAGCCGTGCCTTGAAGCGGTCGATTCCGCTAGCATCGTTCCGCTTTATCTTAAATATCCATTTACTGTCAATGATATTCTTACCTGGAGGTGGTGATGCCAGGGTCCAAGTCTTGTTTTTGATGAGAGAGTCCATTTCGTCGGTAATGGCGGCTTGCCACTGCGGCCAATCCGGCCGCTGCCTGAGGCCGGCCACTGTAGCCGGCAGATCCTCGACGAAGCTTTCAGCACACATGGCAGTTTCGCACATCTCGTAACAATCATGCCATACTGGTCTCCGCTTCTCACGGCCACTACGACGCACTGGAAGTTGCTCCTGCTGCCCAGGCTGTTCCGGTTCTGATTCTTCTTCATATTCACTGATCACATCGTCTTCGAGCTCATCAGGAGCTACACTACTTTGGTCAATCGTCTCTTCAAGCACCACTTCCCTCTTCTGAACACTCGGTTCCACTTCAAGTATGCCACCGAACATGGTGGATTCATCGAACACCACATCCCTACCGATCACTATCTTCTGCCGCGTTTCGTCCCATAGTCGATACCCATTGACGGTATACCCGACGTGATACAACTTCTTGCACTTAGAGTCCAACTTCGACCTGAGTTCTTTCGGAACATGCAGGTACGCGGCACTTCCAAAGACCTTCAGCTTCGATACATCCGGTTTTCGACCAGTCCAAAGTTCGTACGGCGTCTTCTTCTCTGCCACCGCCGACGTTGGGCACCGGTTGGTCAGGTATGTAGCGGTATACACAGCTTCACCCCACATCTTCTTACCAAATCCGCTTTCGGCCAACAATGCCCTGGCCCGCTCCATCAACGTACGGTTCATCCGTTCGGAGACACCGTTTTGCTCCGGTGTGTACGGAACCGTTAACTCCATAGAAATTCCCTTTTCCCGACAGAACGAACGCATTTCTTCACCGATGTACTCACCGCCGTTATCTGTACGCAGACGTGCTATTCTGGTACCAAAATGGGCCGTGACGAGAGCTTCGTACTCGCGGAAGCAAGTAATCACCTCATCCTTCGTGGACATCAAATAGATGATCGCGAAATGCGAAAAATCATCAATAAAAGATACGAAAAAACGCTTACCGTTCCAGGTGCGGGGTGTCATCGGTCCACATACGTCACTATGTATTAGTTCTAGCGGTCGCCGTGAACGCCGCTCCTCCCCTGAAGCAAACAACAACTTTGCTATTTTCCCGGACAGACACGGTTCACATACAACAGTTTCTGCATCGAAATCCGTCAGCTTCAGTCCGTCAACCATCTCACACTTCACCAGTTCACGCAAACTGTCACAGCCCACATGACCGAACCTCTGGTGCCATAGTACCGCATTACGCGACACTTTACCCGAGAGCATGGCTGACCCCATTTCACTGCGCTTACAGAAAATGTCCAGTTCGTAAAGTTTGCCTTTCAATCGACCAACGGCCAGCACGTCACCATTCTTCTTCACTTCGGCTTTTTCTTCTTCGAAACACACCTGGAGACCCGCCTTTGCAATTCGCTTTACCGAAAAAAGATTGCAGCTCAACCCCGGCAGGTAGAGCACGTCCTTCGCTTCACACTTCTTCACTGTACCGTCGACGACCGTATACATAATCACATCGCCACAATACTCAGCCAACAGTTTCTGTCCGTTTGCCACAACGATCTCGACCGGGCGTTCCAACCGCCGCATCACTGAAAAATACCGCGAGTCACACAGCATGTGATCGGTGGCCCCCGAATCTAAAAACCAACCGACACGCACTAGATCGTCATCTCCTGCTGCAACAAAAGCTATTTCCGGACGATCTTCTTCCGCACCTACGTGCGCCTTCTGCCGCCGTGCATCGCTTCTCGGTTTCGGCGTTTTGTTTTCGCTATTCACTTTTTGTTTCTCACTGTCACCACGATCGGATTCCCGGCAGTTTGCCTTTTTATGCCCATACTTCCCACACTGAAAGCACTGCAACTTCTTCTTCTTCAGCCTGCTAGCCATCGCCACACCATCACCAATACCACCACTTGCTTCTTCGCCTGCTTCTGTGTTACGCCGTTTCAGCTCAACGTCCAACAGCCGCTTCTTAACGAAGTCCATCGTGACGCCGTCGGGTAGCGTTTCAATCGCCGTCACGACCGAATCGAACGATGGGGGTAGTGTCAAAAGCAAATGACACACAGCGTCGGATTCCTCGACGGTCGCTCCGCTTCCCTTCAATTCACGTATCAACTTGTCGAACCGCAAGAGATGCTCCGACATCCGGCAGGCCCCGTCCACGTACCGCAACGTGAGGAGCTTCTTCCGGAGGTACAACTGACCAGCCACACCGCGACGTTCGAAAACGTTTTGCAGTGTGCTCCAAATCTGCTTTGGTGTGCGGCAATCCTTAACTAGCTCCAACTGGTTATCGTCGATCGCTTGGACGATGAACGATTTGCACTTCTTCTCACTAGCTTTTCTTTCCGCGAACTTTTTCTCCTTCTCACTCTTCACAACAGCCGAATCCGCTTGCTGCACTTCCAACTCCGGGACCTCTTCCGCGTCGCGCACTAGACAATCAAGGAGATCGTGCATATCGAGCACCGTCTCCATACGAAATTTCCAGTTGTGGAAATTATTCCCGTCGAACGCGATTACTTTCGATTTTTCTTCCATGCTGGAGCCCACAACCTGAAAAGCGGCGCAAGGAAGAACACGAGCGAACACGACCGAAGTGGAAAAATACTCGCGGGGGCTTTCACAAGAGCGAACAAGAAAAACAACTTTCTCTGTTAGGAGTTCAACTGGTAATGAATTGTATTTGTCAGAAAGAACAGTTACAGAGTTGCCAGATGGGCTGAATCATCAAGATTTATATAAAAGGGGAATCGGTTGGTTACTACACTGTTAATATTACCGTCCCTACACAGTTATGGATCACACACAGTTACGGATCACTTTGATGTTTAAAGTCGAATATCTTGCTCAAAACATATATTTCGGCACGAAATTCATTTTTGTAGCATGATCCTATTTGTTTTCTGAGATAAAAATTCATTTACAAGAGTTCAATCTCAAAATAAAATGTATTTTAATGCAACGATAGTGTTGTCCTCTCACATCTGCTAGTAAACAGCCGAATTCCATAAGAAACTACTCCTGCAGCGGCAAGCTCTAAAAGTGTCGAAATCCATCAATTTTGATATAAAAATCGCTCGTACACGTTGGATAAGATATGTATGTATCTATTAAAGGAAGTTTTGTTTTATTCTGGGATTCAAATACTAAAATAATATGACTTTCAACAGTGATCCATAACGTGACCCAAAAACTGATCATTTGACGCTATTATGGATCACTTTAAACAAATATAGATTTTTGCTCCACTCAACACTCTTGATACAATATTCTTACCTTAAAGTATCAAAAGTATCATTAAAAAAACATGTAACCTTGAAAACCAGGTGTCTTGAAACACAGAGTTGTAAAAATAACACTTAAAATGGAGAGCATCACTGAAACCTAGTGGCGCACCTCTATCGAAGTAAATGGATTCGGGACTTTTTAATGTTTTCTCTTTAGTCCTGTTGTAAAATCGGGTACTCCATCAGTAAAACAATCAATGCACTGCGTAGTTTAGCCTTACAAACGCAAATTTATTATTAGAGTTGGAATTTTGAGTAATTTTGCACTGATCCATAATATGGTAAAAATTGATCCATAATGTGTGGGACTCTGTGGAGCTGATCCATAATAAGGCATTTTGTAAACAGTGAAATATTCCTTTTTTACGCGGAAATGACTTGCGATTATACTTCAAATGGATCGGGAATGAAAAGTTCGAATCAAAACATAGCCAACGGTGCTTTCAAAGTCGCAGTTTTTGTTTTCTTTTATTTTTAATTGAACTTTGAAGGTCAAAAATACCACTAAGTGATCCATTACTGTGTACCCACGGTACAATATTTTCTAGTTGCCGTCGTTGATTCATGATTAAAAATCGAATGATGCTTCGATGAGTAACTTACCAAGTTTGCTTTGATAAATCTGGTCTCGAGTCCAATAAAGATGGCGAACGCAAATGACACACAGCGGACTGAACAGCGAGCTAAAGAATTACAAGAACATTTGCATATTTCCAACAACTATGATGCGTTGTAAACTCGAAAATTTTGAAAGTTTGGGCCAACATTGTTTGAGTCAATATTACTATGTCTACTCGACGAATGGTAAAAATTGAATAGTACTGCTGAATATGCATATTATGAATCTCACCATGTTACAGCTACCATGTAGCATGGTAATTCTCACTGGTTTGTGGTAGGCGTAAAGAAATTTTTGGTTGGGTTTACAATATTTGGGGATGGTAAAATTAAGCACGATGCCATGGTTCGCATTACTATACTTTTTTTCTCAGTGTATAGATGACATCCGTTTGGACTCTCTCTGGCAAAGCTTTCCGCAATGTACGTGGTAAGACACAAGAGGTTAGTCGAGGTCGACCTACCTGAGATGAACCCATGTTGGTCGTCACTCAGATATTGTTTGCAATGTGCGAGAAGTGGGTCCATAACTACAAGTTCAAACAGCTTGGAGATTGCGCACAGTGATGTGATACCGCGATAGTTGCAGACGTTCCTGCGATCACCTTTCTTGAGAACGGGAAACATAACGGCGGTTTTCCAAACCGACGGGAATTCACCACTTGACAAGGACAGGCTGAATACGTGCTGCAGAGAAGTCAGGAGATTTTCAATGAACCTCTTCACAAAAACGGATGGGATTCCGTCAGGGCCAGAGTTGCTCGATGACTTTAACGACGAGGCGGCTCTAAAAATCATGGCATTGTCGATGTCAAGTCTGTATAGACTACTTCCAGTCATTAACGGAACATTGCAAGCGGCTTGATGAATTTGACGATCGGGAATGACTTGATTGTTGAAAGTGCTGGCAAACTTGTCGGCAAAAAACTGGCAGATGTCATCGGGGTTGCAGGAGAATTTTTCGTTGAAGGTCATGGTTGAAGGAAAGCCAGCCTCTTTCCGTTGACTGTTAACGTACTTCCAGAAGGACTTGGGCCGAATCCTCAGATTCCGTTGGAGGTTTTCCTGGTACCGTCGGAAGCTCAGGCGGCTACTCAAATGGTATGCGGAGTTTAGTCTCTTGTAATGGTCTCGCAGCGAAACTGTCCGATATTTCGAGTACTTCTTAAGAGCAGCTTTCTTCGTGGACTTCAGTACACGAAGCTCATGAGTCATCCACGGTTTGTTGTTCAGGAAAGCTTTCTTAGGTACATGTCGCTCAATCACATGACCCAGGATGTGCGAGAGTGTCTGAGCAGCATTGTTCACATTACGTTCGTCGAGGACAGCGGTCCAATCGATGGCAGATAGAAATTCAATAATGCTTTGCTGGTCAGCATTACGAAAGTCGTAAAACACGGGAGCGACAGTCATCATTTTGCTTGAACAATGATCGTCGAGTGTGAGGACTAATGGAGGATGGTGATTCACATGTTTGACCAGTGGGACTGGAGCAATGGAGATAGCTGGGGCGACATCTCGAGCACTCACGAAACAGAGATCAAGACAGCGACCATTTTCGTTGGTAATGTAATTAATTTGTCGTAACGTGGCGGAGCTATAACTATCTAAAAGTTTGGATGCACCTACATTCAACTTAGATCGATCGGGATCGGGGTGTAGAAACCCATTGCAGGACGATTTCCAAGAGATTTCCGGTAAGTTGAAATCCCCAATGATTATGATTTCGTCGACCGCATTAGCCTTTTCAATAACCGCCGCTAACGATCGGGAATGAGTGTCGATTAAGGCGGTGTCACGGGTTCGATCAGGGGGCACATATACAACACACAGAAACACCTTGCGATTTGTAAGCTGGATACACGCCCATTGCTGTTCTACACTATCCCAGTCGTCATTGTTCAAAACTCTAGTTTTGAACATCTTTTTGGTAGCTATGAGAACGCCGCCACCAGTTGATTTGCGACTGTTTCGAGGTCCACGATCACAGCGACATACTTCGTATTCCGTACCAAAAACCTGTCCAGAGAGAGTTCGTGAGCCCAACCACGTTTCGGTTAGAACGATGATGTCGTAACACCCATCGGATATTGCGAAAAGGTATTCGTCCACGCTACTATTCATTCCACCAGCGTTTTGATAGTAGATCAATACACCATCGTGATGATCTCGCCTTGCTATCAAGGATTTGGAGGAACCTGTCATCGGGCGTCGGAAGGTAGTCGCTACTTCCGGCAAGACCATGACTTCAGCACCAGGAGGACCCCGCCTAACTGGGGCCTTGAAACCCCTTTTCGATCCCACGGAGTCCAAAATGGGGAGTGTGAGGTAATCACGCGACCATGACGGACCAGCTACTGCCAACCGGGAGTCTCCAGTCGTTATCCTCCATTGGTCGTACAATCGAGCGTCCTTCGGGATGCGCCTATATCCAATACCGTGTTCCGGAGATCCCGGGGCCTCGAAAATGGAAACAGGTTCAAGAAGCGAGTTTCTTGTATTCAAATCGTACTTGCCTAGAAGTCGGTTTCGGAAGACCCCTTCTTCCAACTCAAAAGTACAAGTCATAGCTAATATTTTATACTTGTAGTTTGTTTATGCGACATACACTTGTAAATTCTACTAATAATATTAGTCCATCCGACTTGTACACTGCAAAAACTGCGAACATTTATTTTATGTGAAAATACACATCGATCCAATGGACTACCCGCTTTGCGCGCAGCCACAGTTGATCAGCAGGAGTAAATCAATTTTATTTTGTATGGCGAAATGCATCTAAACTTGAATTACTTGAAATACAAAGCTTTTCCCGAAAAAATATTTGGTAGGCTTAATAGTGGTCACCATTGTGCACAACCACTACCAAATATTTTTTCGAATAATGTGTTCCACTTTGAAGAATTTGCCTTTAGATGGTATTCGCCATACAATATTTTTGCGATTTACTTTTAGCGATTTTTCGCGCATAGAGGCTAGCGCCACATTGGTCGATGCGGAGAGTAGGAAAACAGCCGATGTAGATAATTCATTGGTCTTTCCACACATACGTTTTGTTACCTAAAATATAACTAAGATATTTGTTGTTTATGGCCTAGATTAGTTTCACAAATACTTAGTATGTGTTAACACCCATAGCAAAAAAATATGTGAGTTCACACATAATACTAATGCTTAGCGTCTGTGTCAGCCGCCGGAGATGTGCAAAGTGAAAAATGGCGACTGAGTGTAAACATGTGCTGCAGGATTTGCTCAGATATTTTACTTAAATCATCGCAGCTACATTCAACATTGGAATGAATTAACTACATCGGCTGTTTTCCTACTCTCCGCATCGACCAATGTGGCGCTAGCTTCTATGCGCGAAAAATCGCTAAAAGTAAATCGCAAAAATATTGTATGGCGAATACAATCTAAAGGCAAATTTCTCGAAGTGGTTCACATTATTCGAAAAAATATTTGGTAGTGGTTGTGCACAATGGTGACCACTATTAAGCCTACCAAATATTTTTTCGGGAAAAGCTTTGTATTTCAAGTAGTTCAAGTTTAGATGCATTTCGCCATACAAAATAAAATTGATTTACTCCTGCTGATCAACTGTGGCTGCGCGCAAAGCGGGTAGTCCAATCATCAAAAGCAACAATCATCAGATTTCGTGTCTTTAACATACAGTGTCTTTAGTGTGCACCAGCTACACTGAAAAAAGGGACATAGTAACGATGACCAAACCGAGGGTGAAATTAAAACAACTTTACTACTTGATTTTGGTAGACCATGTTTAATTTTTGAAACTACCATGTGCAGGGTTCAATTTACCATGTCATTTTTTATTTACGTTTTATGGTATTTTCAAGTCTGTTTCCATAGTTCATTTTACCATGCGTGTGACAAGCGGCATGGTAAGTTTGACTATCGTAATATGGTTCAATTAACTATGCGCGTAGTTCAGCAGTAGTGTCATACATTTTTGTTTACGTTTAAAAATAAACTGTAGATGAATAAAAAAAATCAAGTTTATTAATTTTTAACCAAATAAAACTTATTATAAATATAATAAACACGAGAATAAATACTTAAACAACAATTTTCCGGGGGACATTGGGGCAGTGTTTTCTTGGTCACCATCAGCGGAGCTATTTAAAGTACTCGCTCCCAGCGTAGTTTTTCGGTCCGGATGATGTTTCTGGAGGATGCCTAGTGGAAGTGGGTGACGTTGTCCGGAATTTTATACAGACGGGTATTAAGTTGGAGAAATGATAGTCTATCCAGAACTTTCTTCGGAAGGTCCACTGTCTCGAATAGGATGTTCTGCTGTTCGATGGTAGGAGGTTTATCTGGAATCCTCTTGGTGAAGCATGCGCTAGCTGGAAAAAGTAACGAGTGAAAAATACCAGAAAATTTCTCCTTCATTACGGCTCATACTTCATTTCCGTTTTGATGATTGGCAGCGGATCTTAAACGATGAAAAGCTTTTCGAAGTTGCATTTCCGATGCCAAAAGCGGAGTTCTCCATCAAATTCTGCTGTTGCTGATTATCTCCGGAACAAAACCACTAGAATACAAGCAAATCGATTTAGAAACTGCGGTTCGTTGGCAAAGTAGTTTTTTATGCCGCCAAGTGGCCAAGTTCTGAAATGAACAAATAGAGTTTACTAGCTTAATCAGAGATCGATGAAAGATTTGCTTACCGTGAACACTTTGCCCCAATTTTACCAGCAGCTGCAAAATTCCTCAAAGAAAATATGGTTACAGAAATTGCGTTTTACGTTTAGTCACATTTTTGAAAAGATGGCCGGTGGAGCATGAAAAACCATGGTACATGTTGAAACTTACCATGGAAATATAAGAGGTAAACACAAACATGGTTCTGACAAACACGAAAGATTTGTTTATGGGAACTATTTTTGATGGTACCAATTACTATTCGGTTGGCTGTTAGATCATAGTAAATTTGAACAGAAACATCGTAATTATAATCGAAACCATGGTTATCATTACTATTTTTGGATATGGTAAAATTGAACATGGTTGAATGGTTCAGATTACTCTAAAATTTATTTCAGTGTACACTCCCGATTTTTTGAGTGCTACACTATTATGCGCGGTGCAGAAAAAGTGCTGCACCGGTGTAGCACGAAAATCAAAAACGAACATTTTCGGTGCAAAAGTGCTACACCGGTGTAGCTCCACCGCAAAAACAAAAATGACATTAGTATACCGCATTTAGTTCACTTGTTACCGAATGGCAACATTTGTTTTTTTATTTATTTGGTGTGGGAATTCAGGGAAGATTTTGTTAAGGTCGAAAGTAGGAAACCGTCAATTTAAATAAAGTGGGCGATGATGGAGTATTTGCGCACGAAATATTTCCATCGTTGCGTTGCGGGTGGTGATTGGAAAACTCCACCTGAAGTGAGCTGTGATGGATTGGCGGAAGGATTCGATCGCAAACACACACATCGGGTGATCGAAGGTGGTGAAGGGAACCGAGCGAGCAACCGGTGTCAGTCGATAGCCAACCTCGTTACAATCGACAAGGCCAAGAAAAGTTATAACTACCAAAGTGTTTTCGGGAAGCGCGCGACCATTTGTACAGTTCGGGAGTTGTTCTCCCAAGAGTTTTCCTCTACGCCACCACGGTAGATTGTCTTCCAGAGGAAACAATTTGTGTGAAGTCGCGCGAGTGAACCGATTATCAGGAATCAACCGCCTACGGTTAGTGACCATCGTCGAAAACACGCGGTCACCGATCGCCATTGTGAAACCTCGGGGGAGAATTCCCTCTGCTAACAGCGTCACCGTTCCGAATACGGAACTTCTTGCGGCGGCTGAAGTCCGTGGACCGTACAACCGACGTTACTTCGATTCCGGAGGTGTTCCACCGCTCCTGATCAATAGCAGCAATCTCTCCCCGCCGGCAATCACGGCTTTGAACGGCACGGCACGACACGTGCGTCGCCTAAGGACTTTCCGGAGAGCCAACCTCCTTCACCGACCACCCACCGGTCGCCCATAGGCTGTCCGCCGGTATCTCAACGGCCGCACGCCGGCCACCCACCGGCCTCCCATCGGCTGCCCGCCGCTATCTCAACGGCCGCACGCCGGCCACCCACCGGCCGCCCATCGGCTGCCCGCCGGTATCTCAACGGACGCCCGCCAACCACCCATAGGCTGTCCGCCGGTATCTCAACGGCCGCACGCCGGCCATCCACCGGCCTCCCCTCGGCTGCCCGCCGCTATCTCAACGGCCGCACGCCGGCCACCCACCGGCCGCCCATCGGCTGCCCGCCGGTATCTCAACGGACGCCCGCCGGCCACCCACCGGCCGCCCGTCGGCCACCCACCGGTCGCCCCTAGGCTGCCCGCCGGTATCTCAACGGACGCCCACCGGCCAACCACTGGACGTCCGGCAATCGAGCGTCCTGCCACCCCGCCATCACCACCTGCCCGGAATTCATCGCCCATCTTCTCAGGATCTGCCAATAAACAATATATCCAGGTAAATTTTCACTATATTTCGTAGGATCCCCACCATCCGAAAACCTCCCCGACGCAGTTACGCCCTGGGACCCGGGACAAAAGAGGCCTTCTGTGCCCACCCCGGAAGCTGCCGTAGGTTGGACCAGCAGCTTGGGGTCTAGGCGAGTTCCCTTCAGGGCCTCAGCATACTCCCGGGGTCAACGAGTTTCACTGGCGCCCAACTAAAAAAATAAGCCTTTTGAGGTTCTCAGGAGGGAAAAAACATCTCAGGATGTTTTCTCCTTTTTAGCGTTGGGGGAATTTTCGATACTAGCGTTCTCAAAACCACTCTGATCGCACTAGATACGGAAAACATTTGCGTTTAGGGGTGCCCGCTGGGGAAGATCATAGCTTAATGCCAAGTTGGGTCAATTTCCTCGCGAGTTTCTAATATTGGTCGCTTTCGTGGGTAAAATTTTGATTAATCTGAAATTAAAATTGTGAGCTTAGGGGTGATTGAGTCAAAGTCGATCTACATCAACCAAAAAGTGGTAAATTGTATCTTTTCCCAACACATCTGTTCCAACGTGAGTAACTATGCCGTCTCGACAATCAGTATCGGGTCCAGACTTCCAAGTTCTCTATCGCGGATTACGGGTAGACCATCTGTCCCCCGGTGAACTCGACTACGAACTTTTTCTTCGCAATGTAGTAATTGGTGACGACGAATCGCGATGTAAACGACGCCGAAGACTTAAGCAAATACTGAAGGACGAAAGGGAAGGGCATGAGTTTATCATTCATTATGATCAGGACCCCGAGATGGATCTTGAGGCATGCAAGCATATGTTTAAAGAGTTCGAACGAAAACTCACCCAGGCCCCTAGTGCGCATGCGAAAATCCCTTATCAAGCCAGACTATTACATTTAGGCCATCGACTAGCGGTGGTGAAGAATCATGCGATTGGGGAACTGAAAGTGCAAGCTGCAGAAGCGTTTCGGGGAGTATTGGACCTTTTTTTCAGAGCATTTTTGGTCAGATGACGTTTTTTTTGCGCAGTCTGAACCAGATTCCGAAAACGAGTCTGACCTCCTAGATGAAGCAGTTGGGGGTACAGGTGTAGCAGACACTGCTCGAAGTGACAGATCTACGGGAGCCATACCAAAACAACCAAAACAATCTAACTATGTGACAGTGGAACAATTTAATCAAGCCATGACTGACATTGGTTGCTTGATCAAAGCCCTGTCAACACAAATTAGTGGACTTAAGGAAGACGTGAAGAAATCGACCGCGCCGCCACCAGTTCCGAAACTCAACAGCACCAATCCCTTTTTTGAGCCCACGGAGGTACCGGAAGTGAACCCAACTGCTCCTCGGGTGAATTGGGCTGATTTCGAAAGTGGAACGAGGCTGCCAAAACCACCCCAAAAGCAAAGTACAGGACTTCCTGAATCCACCTTGGTGGGCACAGAAGCCCTCAATAGTTCTTTCATACGAAGACTAGACGATTTGTCGTTTACGTCTTCAGTAGGAGGGAACGGTCCTAGCCAGGCCGAACCGATGCCAGTTGGGCCGAACGTCAGATATATTCCTCAGCCGTATCCCGTGCCTCAGCCTCGTAAAACTACTCCGGTATCGCAATGGAAAATAAAAAAGTATTCAGGAAACGATCAGGGCCTCGGGTTAAACGATTTTCTTTCACATGTCCACCAGTTAGCCATTTCGGAGCATGCGTCGGCCGACGACCTGTTCGATTCAGCAATTCACTTGTTCGACGGGGCCGCCCTGAGCTGGTACACAGCGGGTCGAAGTCGAAATTTACTGCAGGGGTGGGATCATTTGATTCAGGAGCTCAGGAATGAGTTTCGACACCCGGACTTAGATTCCGTACTTCGCACAAAGATTTATCAGACGCGACAGCAGAAGGGCGAATCTTTCCAGCAATATTATTTGCAGATTGAGAAACTCTTCCAGGCCATGCATCAGTGCATGTCCGATACCGAGAAAGTAGAGGTCCTGAAAACCAATATGCGGTATGATTGCCGTAAAGCTCTTGTTGGTAGGAATATTCGGACCTTGAAGGATCTGCTAAACATAGGCAAGGAGTTAGACGCAACTGACTTCTCCGCCTTTTCGAAGGTTTTTGGGCCACCCAAACGCGAATCTTGCGCAATCAACTCTTCCAGCGGTGGCGGGTCCAGCGGCTCAAAGACCTTTTATTCCCGAAACAAACCTTCAGAAGTGGGAAATGCGTCAAATCAGCAAGGAAAAAGTTTTAAAAATAATACAAATCCTCCAAAGGGAACGTTTTTCAGAAGTTCCCATCAAAAGGTTGACCAAAAACCACCCGAAAAAGGTTCAAAGTTCCTACCGCCCCCAAAAGAGTCACCACCAGGGCCTAGTCAACCCAGTGCTCTCTTGAAGATGGTCTCTAATTATTCCCCTCCCGATGAGGGCGAATGCTTCAATTGTGGTGAGGAACACGACCTATCGGATTGCCCCATCCCTCGTCGGGTTTTTTGCGAGGCATGTGCCTTCAAAGGTTTCACCCGAAAGAACTGCCCGTACTGTCTAAAAAACCAAATGAGGAAGTCCTAAAGCCGCTGGAACTTCCGCAAGCGCAAGATGAGGATAGTTTCCACAGTTGGTTATCGGAACTTGCCGAGTTTTACGAGACAAGTTCAGATAAACCAGAGGAGGAAATTTCTTCACCTCAGATCCATAAAATTACACTTCACAATTTTCTCGATGATCGTCCTCATGTGAAGATCAAAATATTCGACATCGAAATCACTGCTCTTCTTGACTGTGGAAGCAATCTAACTTTCATAAACCAGTCACTTTTCAACAAGTTTCGACGAGTCCAGGTCAGGGAACCCGCCGATCCGGTCGAACTTCAAACGGCAGATGGATCTAGATTACAAGTTCTCGGAGAAGTGTTGTTGCCTTACACGTTCGATGGGAAAACCCGGGTGTTGTCGACACTAGTGGCACCGGAGCTTACCAAAGAATGTATTTGTGGCATGGACTTTTGGAAAATCTTCGGAATCTACCCCGCCATCGCTTCCATCACTTCCATTTCGGAAGATTCAATCCCGATTCAAGAAAAACCAAAAGAAGCTCTCACTGTTGAACAGGTAGAGATCTTAGAAAGAACCAAGCAGTTGTTCAAAGTCGCATCTGATGAAACTTTAGACACCACACACGTCTGCGAACACAAAATCATTCTGAAAGAAGAGTTTAGGACGGCTAAGCCCGTACGCCTGTACCCTTACCCGATTGCTCCGAAAATTCAAGAGGGATTATTTTCAGAACTTGAGAGACTACTTGATCGAGGAATTATCGAAGAGTCAAACTCTGATTGGTCTCTTAATATGGTTCCAATTCGGAAACCTTCCGGGGCTATTCGTTTGTGCCTGGACGCTCGCAAACTCAACGAGCGAACCGTACGTGATGCCTATCCCCTTCCGCACCCTGGACGAATTCTCAGTCGCTTGCCTCGAGCTCGTTACCTCTCCACTATTGATCTCTCAGAGGCATTCCTGCAAATTCCGCTTGCGCCGGAATCGCGCAAGTACTGCTCGTTCAGTGTGCAAGGGAAGGGGATGTTCCAGTTCACCCGCCTACCATTTGGTTTAGTCAACAGTCCTGCGACGCTGGCAAGGTTGATGAACCAAGTGTTAGGCCAGGGTGCACTGGAACCGTTTGTCTTTGTCTACTTAGACGACATCGTCATAGTGACAGAGACATTCGAAGATCACGTACGGTTGCTCGAAGAGGTTGCGAGACGCCTACGTGAGGCCAATCTATCTATAAAGCTGGAAAAATCACATTTCTGCTTGGAAGAGATCCCGTTCCTCGGCTATATCTTGTCTTCTGAAGGATTGCGAGTTAATCCGGAGAAAACGAAACCTATAGTTGAGTATGAACGGCCCTCTACCCTCTCCAAACTTCGTCGCTTTCTAGGCATGGCCAACTATTATCGGCGTTTTATAGCAGATTATAGTCGGACCACGTCAGCCCTTTCAGAACTTCTTAAAACGAAGGCAAAAACCCTGAAATGGACTCCAGAAGCCGAAGAGGCCTTTCAAGCGATAAAAGAAAAGTTGATTACTGCTCCAATCCTAACAAGCCCCAACTTTGAATTGGAGTTTTCAGTACACACCGATGCTAGCGACCACGCAATAGCCGGTGTACTTACACAAAAGATTGATGGGCAAGAGCGAGTGGTGGAGTATTACTCCAAGAAACTTACCACACCTGAGCGAGTATATCATGCTACACGGAACCAGAAATCAACCCAAATATAGGTTCTTTTCACTCATATCGGCTCTTCCGTGCGAGAACCCAAATTTGGCTATACCGCGTTAAAGCTCTGAGTGGGTAGTTTCCGTTTGATGCCGGCAGAGAATTGCAACCCATCGCAAAGTTCTTTCTACCTAGCGTTAACTTTCGAAGTACCCTAGTGGGTTGAAATAAACCCACTTTTGGGTAAACGACAAAGAACCCAAATTTGGCTTCTCGCACGGACATTTTCGGCTAGGTAGCTGCTTCTCGCTTTGTTTTTGACAACAATGCGAGCGGGAGAGCGAGAAAACAACCCACTGCTGGGTAAAAAGTTCCAGCGGTATACTTATTTTTGCGTTCTTTTAACGTATTTTTTAGGTAATCTGTTTTTTTCGTGTACCGAAAAGGAAGGCCTTGCGGCCCTCCTTTCGATAGAACATTTCAGAGGATACATAGAGGGCAGTCATTTTGTCCTCATTACGGACTCGTCTGCGCTCACCTTTATAATGCGCTCCAGATGGAGAAGTTCATCTCGGCTCAGTAGGTGGAGCTTGGCATTGCAAATGTACGATATGACCATCGTACACCGCCGCGGCAAGGACAATGTGGTGCCTGATGCGTTGTCGCGGAGTGTGATGGCCATATCCAAGAAATCACATTGTGAGTGGTATAACTCGCTCGTAAAACAAGTGGAGGAATCTCCAGATGAATACCCCGATTTCCGCCTCCAGAACGGTCAGCTACTAAAATATGTGTTAAACGATGATCTTGCAGATCATCGATTTGATTGGAAACTTGTTCCCTGCCCAGAAGCGCAACTAAGAATTATCAAATCCAATCACGACGATCAAATGCACATTGGTGTCGATAAAACGGCGGCGAAAATCCGACAGCAGTTCTATTGGCCGAATTTGTTCCGAGATGTTCGGGAGTATGTTCGCAAATGCGCAGAATGCAAACAGATAAAACCCCCTAATACTTCGTCTACGCCAATCATGGGAGATATGCGAGTAGCATCACGCCCTTGGCAAATAATCGCTCTTGATTTTATCGGTCCACTGCCACGAACCACAAACGGAAAACAGTATATCCTAGTAACTTTGGACTTATTTAGTAAATGGGTGCAGCTACAGGCTTTCCCTAAAATTTCTGCCAAAACACTCAACTCCGTATTGACCGACCAGTGGTTTTTTCGAAATTCCGTACCGGCGATCATTCTTACCGATAACGCTACCACCTTCACTTCGCGTGAATTCCGTCAGCTGCTTGAACGGTTTGAAATCCAGCAATGGTTAACTTCACGTTACCATTCACAGGCCAACCCGGTAGAGCGCGTTAATCGCGGAATTAATACCGCCATTCGGTCATATGCACGAGAGAACCAGAGGACCTGGGACTCTCGATTGTCGGAGATAGAAGTCGTAATAAATTCGACTATCCACACATCCACCGGATTTAGCCCATTTAGAGTTGCCAAAGGTGAGGAGATTATCCTCAAAGGAACCGATCACTGTCGGTTTGAAGGTGAAGGGGAATCCTCCATTGAGGGGAGGCTGGCTCGTATACGAGAGCAGAATCCCCGCTTATACAACCTCGTGCAAAAGAATTTACAGAAAGCGCATGAAACGTCTGCTAAAGTGTACAATCTACGCACAAACAAACCGGCTCAACCGTTCAAGGTCGGCGACAACGTGTACAAAAGGAACACAAAGTTGTCTAGTGCTAACGAATTTTATAATGCTAAACTAGGTGCTCAATATGTACCTTGTACGGTGCTGGCTAAACACGGGACTTCCTCCTATGAGTTGGCTGACGGCAACGGTCGCAACATTGGTGTGTGGCCAGCCAAGCTGTTGAAACACGCCTAACAATAAGGTCCAGACTCGTTACGCTTCAGTGGCAGCTAATCGTTCCGGGTCACTGAGTTAAGTGAGAGAGAGAAAAGTCAACGAACAGTTGATTTATGATTTTCCATTAGTCAAATTGCAACCATACCCTTTTGTCCTTTGCCCCTGTGCCTTGGGCTTGGCTTTCCGCGGAGCTGGCCCTTAGGCTTAATCGGTAGTTAGGAGTTCTCATAGTGGCACAATTTGAAATTATATCCCTGCGAAGGAGGAGACGTCCTCGAGAAATGGGAAACACCAAATCAACGCGCGCGCGGGCTGCGTCCTATAATGGACGGCAGCCAACCGAACACTGAAATTCGAATACATGGCTCTCAAAGAGAGTAACTCAGCTGAGTACCACCGATTAAAACAATCGTTTAATTGTTCAATTGTAATTCGTACGTACATAACCCACTTGAAAATTCAAATAATAGAACATATTTGTTGTGCACGCTACATATACGGTCGTCTATTGTTCCATTATATACTAGATTTTGATAGATGGGGTTCGGGTCGAATACCTTATTAGATAGTTAGTATAGCTCGGGCTTTCGAACGGAAACGATCGGTCCCGCGAGGCAGTCGGTGGCGCGTTAAGACTTTGGACCACGGCATGCACCCGGGGGAAAACAGATGTAAAGAGGAAATAGGAAGGTAACAGCTGTGAAGACCCACCCTGAAGAGTATCACGATTTTGACAACGAAATTTGAAATCATCCCTAACTGGAAGCTTTGACTAAATAATTCGTTTTGGCTGAGTCTGCAAAAGTGATTTTGACTTGAAATGGTGTTTGTTTTGATTATGATCCAGTGTTGAGGCATGTGCAGTTTAATGTTGTTTTTCCTATCTAGTGTTTAGTTTAGTTATTACCACTTTATTCATAAAAAAAAGTAATTGTAATTCCTTTTTTTTTGTTCGATCAGAGGGGGAGATGTTACCGAATGGCAACATTTGTTTTTTTATTTATTTGGTGTGGGAATTCAGGGAAGATTTTGTTAAGGTCGAAAGTAGGAAACCGTCAATTTAAATAAAGTGGGCGATGATGGAGTATTTGCGCACGAAATATTTCCATCGTTGCGTTGCGGGTGGTGATTGGAAAACTCCACCTGAAGTGAGCTGTGATGGATTGGCGGAAGGATTCGATCGCAAACACACACATCGGGTGATCGAAGGTGGTGAAGGGAACCGAGCGAGCAACCGGTGTCAGTCGATAGCCAACCTCGTTACAATCGACAAGGCCAAGAAAAGTTATAACTACCAAAGTGTTTTCGGGAAGCGCGCGACCGTTTGTACAGTTCGGGAGTTGTTCTCCCAAGAGTTTTCCTCTACGCCACCACGGTAGATTGTCTTCCAGAGGAAACAATTTGTGTGAAGTCGCGCGAGTGAACCGATTATCAGGAATCAACCGCCTACGGTTAGTGACCATCGTCGAAAACACGCGGTCACCGATCGCCATTGTGAAACCTCGGGGGAGAATTCCCTCTGCTAACAGCGTCACCGTTCCGAATACGGAACTTCTTGCGGCGGCTGAAGTCCGTGGACCGTACAACCGACGTTACTTCGATTCCGGAGGTGTTCCACCGCTCCTGATCAATAGCAGCAATCTCTCCCCGCCGGCAATCACGGCTTTGAACGGCACGGCACGACACGTGCGTCGCCTAAGGACTTTCCGGAGAGCCAACCTCCTTCACCGACCACCCACCGGTCGCCCATAGGCTGTCCGCCGGTATCTCAACGGCCGCACGCCGGCCACCCACCGGCCTCCCATCGGCTGCCCGCCGCTATCTCAACGGCCGCACGCCGGCCACCCACCGGCCGCCCATCGGCTGCCCGCCGGTATCTCAACGGACGCCCGCCAACCACCCATAGGCTGTCCGCCGGTATCTCAACGGCCGCACGCCGGCCACCCACCGGCCTCCCCTCGGCTGCCCGCCGCTATCTCAACGGCCGCACGCCGGCCACCCACCGGCCGCCCATCGGCTGCCCGCCGGTATCTCAACGGACGCCCGCCGGCCACCCATCGGCTGCCCGCCGGCCACCCACCGGCCGCCCGTCGGCCACCCACCGGTCGCCCCTAGGCTGCCCGCCGGTATCTCAACGGACGCCCACCGGCCAACCACTGGACGTCCGGCAATCGAGCGTCCTGCCACCCCGCCATCACCACCTGCCCGGAATTCATCGCCCATCTTCTCAGGATCTGCCAATAAACAATATATCCAGGTAAATTTTCACTATATTTCGTAGGATCCCCACCATCCGAAAACCTCCCCGACGCAGTTACGCCCTGGGACCCGGGACAAAAGAGGCCTTCTGTGCCCACCCCGGAAGCTGCCGTAGGTTGGACCAGCAGCTTGGGGTCTAGGCGAGTTCCCTTCAGGGCCTCAGCATACTCCCGGGGTCAACGAGTTTCACACTACTGGACTGCGAACTGCGACATTATAAGTGCGAAAACGTAAATAAAAGTGCGCGATTGCATCAAATCAGGTTGATGTCTTCGGCGCACTATTTCTTCAATCTATAGAGAACAAGTGCTCTGAAGACACCGAGTTGATTTGATGCAATCGCGCACTTTTATTAGCGTTTTCGCACTCGTGAAAACTAGTGCGATAGTCCAGTGGTGAACTAAATGCGCTATAAAATTTTTATTATGCTACAGGCCCCAGGAGGTTTCCGGAAATTTTATAGATTTTTATGTTCCAGAACAATCGATAGTTTTTTTTTGTTTTTGTACACTGGGAAAAAAATCTTCATTCCTTCTATGTGTCCGGGACATGGATTTTTGCAATGGGGGTAAACAAATGTTTTCCATTAGTGCGACTCATACTTTTGATGAGGCACCATACAGCAGCGACTCATACAATTTAGAGCACATACTATTCATGTGCTAATTTGCATGCGTAATCGGGTATTGGTTGCATATACTTTGGATGTGGTTTGGCACATGGATATTTGCCATTAAGTATGAGGCAATTTTTCTGAGTGTAGTAGTTTAAATACACAGACAAACAGACGTAACACTTGTGAAATTTCCATCGACCACGCTTTTAACGATCATTTTAAATTTCCATAGTTGTGGCTTTCACAACCAGAGGGGCGCGCATCGTTTTTCTATGCGTTTGACGTTTCACACTAGCGCCTTCTGTTGACGATATTGCACAACACAGTGATTCGTGCAACTTTTCCACCAGGTGATGGTAATGTGAGCTGGGCGATGGATTTCCATGAAAATCGTTCAAGGTGTTACGTCTGTTTGTCTGTGTTAAATATTTCGATTTTCGATTATGTATGTTGTATTTGATGTTTTCGATTAGAGTGTATTCCGAAGTACAGCCGCTGGTTGGGGGCTTAATAGTTGGGTGACTATTTAGTTGGGCCTCCGTTAGTTGAGCTGTCAGCCAACTAAAAAGCACCTGGATGCCATAATTCAACGTCAAACTGAAAATGACAATCAATGTGTTTTTTTTATGTCTTTATTAATGAGATTTTCAGCCCGAGGCTGGTTCATCTCAGAACCAATGTGTAATGGATTAACTACATCGGCTATTTTTCCACTCTCCGCATCGACCAATGTGGCGCTAGCTTCTATGCGCGAAAATCGCTAAAAGTACAGTCAGGTCTTTTTTACGCGGTTTTCATTTACGCGGTCGCGTAAATGAAAACTCCATACAAATTTTTTTCCATCGTCTTATTTTTGCATGATTCGTCGAGAAATGATGAGACTTTTTTTTACGCGGTTTTTCGAATTTTGAGTTTTTTATACGCGGTACGTGTCCCCCGCGTAAAAAAACCAGTCTGTAAATCGCAAAAATATTGTATGGCGAATACCATCTAAACGCAAATTTCTCAAAGTGGAACACATTATTCGAAAAAATATTTAGGAGTGGTTGTGCACAATGGTGACCACTATTAAGCCTACCAAATATTTTTTTCGGGAAAAGCTTTGTATTTCAAGTAATTCAAGTTTAGATGCATTTCGCCATACAAAAATAAATTGATTTACTCCTGCTGATCAACTGTGGCTGCGCACAAAGCGGGTAGTCCATTCCGAGGGGCGAGCAAATGAGTTTTTGGTTTCCTAAACTGAAAATCGAATAGAGAGTGTGCTATAGAATTTCGTCCGGGTGCCAATGGACTACCCGCTTGGTTTACATTATTCAACTGAAACGAGCATTTCACTTGCTAACTTCTCAAAGATGTTCAATCCAATAGAATGATGTGTTTAGACTGAGCAAATGACTTGAGTGTTCACTTGAATGCTCTTGAATCCCAGTACGGAGGGTTAGCCTAACATTAGCCTAATGTGAGACTAACTGGCCAGCATGTTAGGCTAACTTTTTGTCTCACTTTTGGCTAATGTTAGTCTAAAATTAGACAGATATGACACATTTTTGTTAGACATGTTGCAAATTCGAAACATGTTGTTAGTCTAACATTAGACTAACGTTAGACATGTTTTACTATGGGCTGTTAGACAAATGTTAGGCATAAATTTTATGCTGCTTGTTTTCATTCCAGCTGTCATCCGAGCAAGAAGTATGATTGTAGTAGTGAACTTTTGTCGACGTTCACTACTACAACCGTACTCTTGCCTCGAATGAAAGCAGGACGAAACAAATTCAATAAAAAAAAACTCGGAGCCTGTTCAATTTCAATTTTAATTTTAACTTTGATTTTAATATTAATTTTAACTTTAATTTAAACTTTAATTTGAGTTTGAATTAAGTGAAAATTAAATTAAAGTAAATTAAAATTTAAATTAAATCGAAATTTAATTAAAATTAATTGAAAATTAAATTATAATAAAATTAAAATAAAATTAAAATAAAATTAAAATAAAATTAAAATAAAATAAAAATAAAATAAAAATAAAATTAAAATAAAATTAAAATAAAATTAGAATAAAATTAAAATAAAATTAAAATAAAATTAAAATAAAATTAAAATTAAATTAAAATGAAATTAAAATTAAATTAAAATTAAATTAAAATTAAATTAAAATAAATTAAAATAAATTAAAATTAAATTAAAATTAAATTAAAATTAAATTAAAATTAAATTAAAATTAAATTAAAATTAAATTAAAATTAAATTAAAATTAAATTAAAATTAAATTAAAATTAAATTAAAATTAAATTAAAATTAAATTAAAATTAAATTAAAATTAAATTAAAATTAAATTAAAATTAAATTGAAATTAAATTAAAATTAAATTAAAATTAAATTAAAATTAAATTAAAATTAAATTAAAATTAAATTAAAATTAAATTAAAATTAAATTAAAATTAAATTAAAATTAAATTAAAATTAAATTAAAATTAAATTAAAATTAAATTAAAATTAAATTAAAATTAAATTAAAATTAAATTAAAATTAAATTAAAATTAAATTAAAATTAAATTAAAATTAAATTAAAATTAAATTAAAATTAAATTAAAATTAAATTAAAATTAAATTAAAATTAAATTAAAATTAAATTAAAATTAAATTAAAATTAATTTTTTTTTTTTTTTTTTTTTTTTTCATAGTGATTACGGCGGTAGCACACTGTGCTTATGTTCTAACACCGCACCCTTTCCCTACATTTGCTTCTATGAGCCTCTATTTTTGTTTCAACACACAGAAGTACGTAGGCATATCGTGGCCCAAGTCGACACTGTTTTGGCCTGCGTTGAACAAAAATAGTTTTAATAAAAGTTTCCCCTTTTTTCTTTTTGTCAATAGGAGGCAATCAGTGTAGTACTAGATTGAAAGTAGTGAGCTGGATTTTTGTATGGTGAGATGATCGATTCTCCATTTCTGCAATGAAATGGTGTAAAAAGTGTGGGTTATATGATTTCTTGCCTAATTTGATGCTGGTTGAGCAAAAGTTTGGGTAACTGTGTTGTTGTATTATTTATCTCTTGCAACTTCAACCACACAGTTACCCAAACTTTTGCTCAAACAGCATCAAATTAGGCAAGAAATCATATAACCCACGCTGTTTGCACCATTTCATTGCAGAAATGGAGAATCGATCATCTCACCATACAAAAATCCAGCTCACTACTTTCAATCTAGTACTGCACTGATTGCCTCCTATTGTTTTTTTGCAGTATGGTCCATGTATTTAGTTAGGTTCTTGTCAATTTGTCAGTTATTCGAAGTAGATCTCCAATATGTAGTCAATAAGTCAATTAAGTCATTCTGATCTGTTCTATCATAACAGCTTCAGTCTTTGCTTTATTGAAGTGCAGTTTTATTGGAAATATGCTGAATATCGTTATTAAAAAGAGACGTCTGGAACTGTGTCCTGCTAGTTGTTCCGTCATGCACATACGTCATGCCTTAATAATGCCTAGGAGATTAACGAAAACACGTGTGTTCGGTCAGATGTCCATTGCGTAGAAAGTCAAGGGAAATAGGTTTCTTTATTGTCAGTTGTTATGTAAGCCTCGCTTAACCCTTTGAAGCCGGAGGGGTCATATATGACCCCGGCGATGAAACCGAGCATAACAAACGTGTTCGACGCCAGCGAGGTTGCGTCGACAGCTGCGAAACAAATCGGCTCCAAAAGGTTAAAGAACTTCCCGTGGGAACCCTGTCATCTGTACACCATCTAATTCGTATCTTCGTACACAACTAAATACTGTACTGTCAACCGGCGAAAAGCCTACGGGTAAACATTAAAAAATGAATAATAATGCTGTCTAGGGCAATGTTTCCTATCGGCCATTATTGTAGTCTAGTCCCAACTGCAAGCATTTTTCCAATCTTAGCGTCAATTGTCTTCTAGATACTTCTAGACAGATTCATCGAATCAGTCGAACCCGTATGTTAAAATATAGTCGATTCTGTGTCAAATTGTTTTCTTGATTTTTACTTCTCTGTGTTCATCTCTTGTGTCCTTAAAATGTCATCGGTCCAAAACCTACAGAAACATGTAACTGAACTTCTGATATTTTTGCTGTTGGTGTCATAACATCATCTAAGCGATAAACAAAAATTGCTTGTCAACTATTATGTATTCATCCCCCTACAAATACTATGAAAAATATTCAAATTTGTTCTGTCCTATCGGTCCTATCAAGATAAACTATGTCATTTTCTCATGCGTGGCCTAGAAATGTCAACCTAGTCATACAAAAGTAACGTTGTTCAATTAATAAAAAGCAGTCAGTTTTTTGTCCAGTCCAAACTGTCACGTCAAGTGTTCGCACGTTAGCTTCGAATCTATCAGCACAATTAAGTGCTGCAAATCTCCTTCCCACTATTAATTTTTCGGTTGATTTTAATTGCTTTATTTAAATAAAATATAATAAAGTATAACATTGTAGAAATTCGAAAAAGCGACTATGACATTAATAAATTACTAATCAAAATCAACCGAGAAACGCGGAAAATAGAGCCCAAACAACATTTTGAAGTCAGCTGGCTGTAAAAGGTTCCAAAACCAGTCAAAAATCCTATAAAACTTTTATTAGGATTTGTAACGATCATCAAAACCTTCTCAAATCCAACTGATTTGGAACTATTGCTTGGGAATAGACTCTACTGAGCCCTGGCGGTTCCTCCGTGTTTATCGAGCATGTCTGATGCATATGATCAGCCATACTCCATCTGCAGCAGCCGGTTCGTGATGAACCGTTGGAGGCGCATTAAAGTGTTAAAAAGGTGATATGTTTCACTAAAGAACACTACATTACAATAATCAAAATGCAACTCCTTCACTTTAATACCGTCAACCCCTGCGAACTTGGCCAGGGAAAATTAAATTAAAATTAAATTAAAATTAAATTAAAATTAAATTAAAATTAAATTAAAATTAAATTAAAATTAAATTAAAATTAAATTAAAATTAAATTAAAATTAAATTAAAATTAAATTAAAATTAAATTAAAATTAAATTAAAATTAAATTAAAATTAAATTAAAATTAAATTAAAATTAAATTAAAATTAAATTAAAATTAAATTAAAATTAAATTAAAATTAAATTAAAATTAAATTAAAATTAAATTAAAATTAAATTAAAATTAAATTAAAATTAAATTAAAATTAAATTAAAATTAAATTAAAATTAAATTAAAATTAAATTAAAATTAAATTAAAATTAAATTAAAATTAAACTAAAATTAAATTAAAATTAAATTAAAATTAAATTAAAATTAAATTAAAATTAAATTAAAATTAAATTAAAATTAAATTAAAATTAAATTAAAATTAAATTAAAATTAAATTAAAATTAAATTAAAATTAAATTAAAATTAAATTAAAATTAAATTAAAATTAAATTAAAATTAAATTAAAATTAAATTAAAATTAAATTAAAATTAAATTAAAATTAAATTAAAATTAAATTAAAATTAAATTAAAATTAAATTAAAATTAAATTAAAATTAAATTAAAATTAAATTAAATTAAAATTAAATTAAAATTAAATTAAAATTAAATTAAAATTAAATTAAAATTAAATTAAAATTAAATTAAAATTAAATTAAAATTAAATTAAAATTAAATTAAAATTAAATTAAAATTAAATTAAAATTAAATTAAAATTAAATTAAAATTAAATTAAAATTAAATTAAAATTAAATTTTTTTTTTTTTTTTTTTCATAGTGATTACGGCGGTAGCACACTGTGCTTATGTTCTAACACCGCACCCTTTCCCTACGTTTGCTTCTATGAGCCTCTATTTTTGTTTCAACACACAGAAGTACGTAGGCATATCGTGGCCCAAGTCGACACTGTTTTGGCCTGCGTTGAACAAAAATAGTTTTAATAAAAGTTTCCCCTTTTTTCTTTTTGTCAATTGTTTTTTTTTTTGTAGTATGGTCCATGTATTTAGTTAGGTTCTTGTCAATTTGTCAGTTATTCGAAGTAGATCTCCAATATGTAGTCAATAAGTCAATTAAGTCATTCTGATCTGTTCTATCATAGCAGCTTTAGTCTTTGCTTTATTGAAGTGTAGTTTTATTGGAAATATGCTGAATATCGTTATTAAAAAGAGACGTCTGGAACTATGTCCTGCTAGTTGTTCCGTCATACACTTATAATGCCTAGGAGATTAACGAAAACACGTGTGTTCGGTCAGATGTCCATTGCGTAGAAAGTCAAGGAAAATAGGTTTCTTTATTGTCAGTTGTTATGTAAGCCTCGCTTGAAGCACTTCCCGTGAGAACCCTGTCATCTGTACACCAACTAATCCGTATCTTCGTACACAGCTAAATACTATACTGCCAACCGGCGAAAAGCCTATGGGTAAATATTTTAAAAAAATGAATAATAATGCTGTCTAGCGCGTTGTTTTCTATCGGCCACTATTTTAGTCTAGTTCCCAACTGCAAGCTTTTTTCCAATCTTATCGTCAATTGTCTTCTAGATACCCCACGGAATTGATGAGTAGTGAGTTCAATGCAGAGACCCCCCCCCCCCCCCCTCACACTCCCAAACTGTGGTAGGCCTTCGCTAAACCTGCAAACCAGACCCACTCCCAGCCAAAAGTTCTAGCAGATGTGGACAAACCGGTGCTCAACGTGCTCTCCCATAGTGGCAACATCAAATATATGGACTGTACAACAATAGTAGTTTTAATGAAATGAATACTAAGAATTTAGGCCGACACTCGAAGTGACGAACTTTACAGTGCTAGTTGAGTAAATACACGAAAGATGGGTAACAACAAATGTGCACAAACAGATGCATAACAATATGCATGCAAAAAAAAGGCCGCAACTATCCATGGTAAATTTAAAATACTGACAACGTAAATATAATGGAACAGACTAACCGAATTTAGATCCAAAATGCACCCTAGACGATGGTATTGTTCACTCTTTGTAGCCACGCGTTGTAGAAAATGAACCTGAAATGACAAGAAGACAGTGGGCCGCCAAACTCCACAAAATGGCGGCCCGGAAATTTTAGTATTCTGTTTATAGCATTGTTGAGCATCATAGAGAGCATAATTTATATTCGGTTTTCAATATAGTTTCTTGTTACTATGCTAAGAAATAGAGAGATTCAAAAGTTTTTTTTCTACCTGCACCAGTGAACTTCTTGAGTAAACAGCATTCAACATCTAAAATTTAGATTCTAAATTGTTCATTCACTAATGCGATTTTCTTATCACCCTGCCCTGTCTTAATTAGAAGATATAAGTAATGCAGAGACATCCCATATGCACTCTTGCATTACATAATAAGGTTGGACCCTGCTGCAATCAATGTCGTTATGCTATCCACTCCTGAGTTTATAGTTGCTATAAAAATAATTTCGAAGAAGTGAAAAAGAATAGTACGAATCAACTTGTTAATAAAATGCTGCTACTATTACTATTACTACTACTCTTACTACTACTACTACTAACTACTACTACTAATACTACTATCAAAAGTGCAATGAGTGATCGTTGGCTTCCCAGTCTTGTTAGTAGTTAGAGGGTTAGTATAGACTGGTAATAAGCCCTGTCGGTCCCCCCAACACTGCGCGTAATCAACTGTTGTTAGATCATGCGACAGCGATTAAGCGTATGCTGGAGGCATGACAAATCAAGCGTTTAAATTAAAGTCAATAAAACAATGATATGATCATTCAGATTCTATTTTAGTTTAATTTTGTAAAGAAATGCTTTAATTCAAAACCTAGTTACTTTCAAATACTATTCCATTTACTATTTCATTAATTTTCGTTACTATATTTAATTTAGCTAATCTATAATTATAAAAGACTAAAATTGAAATTATTTAAACACATTTTCACTATATGACGACGCTTGATAAGCCATCGTCAAACCCATCACTCTTGGACAGGGAATTAAAATTAAATTAAAATTAAATTAAAATTAAATTAAAATTAAATTAAAATTAAATTAAAATTAAATTAAAATTAAATTAAAATTAAATTAAAATTAAATTAAAATTTAATTAAAATTTAATTAAAATTTAATTAAAATTTAATTAAAATTTAATTAAAATTAAATTAAAATTAAATTAAAATTAAATTAAAATTAAATTAAAATTAAATTAAAATTAAAATTAAATTAAAATTATATTAAAATTATATGAAAATTAAATTAAAATTAAATTAAAATTAAATTAATATTGAATTAAAATTAAATTAAAATTAAATTAAAATTAAATTAAAATTAAATTAAAATTAAATTAAAATTAAATTTAAATTAAATTAAAATTAAATTAAAATTAAATTAAAATTAAATTAAAATTAAATTAAAATTAAATTAAAATTAAATTAAAATTAAATTAAAATTAAATTAAAATTAAATTAAAATTAAATTAAAATTAAATTAAAATTAAATTAAAATTAAATTAAAATTAAATTAAAATTAAATTAAAATTAAATTAAAATTAAATTAAAATTAAATTAAAATTAAATTAAAATTAAATTAAAATTAAATTAAAATTAAATTAAAATTAAATTAAAATTAATTAAAATTTAATTAAAATTTAATTAAAATTTAATTAAAATTTAATTAAAATTTAATTAAAATTTAATTAAAATTTATTTAAAATTAAATTAAAATTAAAATTAAATTAAAATTAGATTTAAAAAAAAATAAAATTTAATTAAAATTTAATTAAAATTTAATTAAAATTTAATTAAAATTTAATTAAAATTCAATTAAAATTTAATTAAAATTTAATTAAAATTTAATTAAAATTTAATTAAAATTTAATTAAAATTTAATTAAAATTTAATTAAAATTTAATTGAAATTTAATTGAAATTTAATTAAAACTTAATTAAAATAAAATTAAAATTTAATAAAAATTTATTTAAAATTGAATTTAAATTAAATTAAAATTGTATTCAAATTTTAATTAAATTAAATTTAAATTTATTTAAAATTTTATTCAAATTTTATTTAAATTTAATTAAAATTTCACTTAAATTTTATTAAAATTAAATTTATTAAAATTGAATTTAAATTTAATTAAAATTTCATTAAAATTTTAATAAAGTTTTATTAAAATTTTATTAAAATTTTATTAAAGTTCTATTAAAATTTTATTAAAATTTTAATAATTTTTTTTGAAAATTTAAATTTTATTAAAATTTTATTAAAGTTTTATTATTTTTTTTTAAATTTTGTTAAAATTTTCATAAAATTTAATGAAAATTTAGTTAAAATTTTATTAAAATTTATTTAAAATTAAATATAAATTAAATAAAAATTAAATGAAAAATAAATCAAATTAAAATGACTCACCGACACGACACGATGAGGCCAAACTTAACGGAATCGGACAGTGTTTTGGAGATGACTGGTTCCGGCAACGGTACGACGAGAACGAACCGGACTTATTGGCCAGAAGCAGCGGCGAGGAGCTGACGGGTCGGACAACGGAACGACTGAAATGGTTCTTACCAGGTTGTTACGGTTTTAACCTCGGTTTTAACTAATTGAAACGCGCAATTTTTATCATTTTCCCGACCGACGAACGCTGCCCCAATCAACAAAGTTATTTTTTTAACTGCCGTTTAGGCAACTGTCAACATTGCGCGAAAAAATCGAACATTGAGCATAATTTCGGGGCTATGATCTATGTTCTCCAGAAATTTTCGATGAGCAACATATCTAACAAATGCCTAACAGTGTCGAACGCCTAACTTCCTCCGTGCTGGGATGCATCTCAGTTGAAGCAAGTGTTTACATTGTTCAACTCGTGCGGAGCGTAAGCAAACTGAATGAATTAACTACATCGGCTGTTTTCCTACTCTCCGCATCGACCAATGTGGCGCTAGCTTCTATGCGCGAAAAAGCGCTAAAAGTAAATCGCAAAAATATAGTATGGCGAATAGCATCGAAAGGCAAATTTATCGAAGTGGAATACATTATTCGAAAAAATATTTGGTAGTGGTTGTGCACAATAATGACTACTATTAAGCCTACCAAATATTTTTTCAGTAAAAGCTTTGTATTTCAAGAAATTCAAGTTTAGATGCTTTTCACCATACAAAATAAAATGGATTTACTCCTGCTGATCAACTGTGGGTGTGCGCCAAGCACACCATTGACTCCATCCAGTACGGAGGGTTAGCCTAACATTAGCCTAATGTGAGACTAACTGGCCAGCATGTTAGGCTAACTTTTTGTCTCACTTTTGGCTAATGTTAGTCTAAAATTAGACAGATATGACACACTTTTGTTAGACATGTTGCAAATTCGAAACATGTTTGTTAGTCTAACATTAGACTAACGTTAGACATGTTTTACTATGGGCTGTTAGACAAATGTTAGGCATAAATTTTATGCTGTTTGTTTTCATTCCAGCTGTCATCCGAGCAAGAAGTATGATTGTAGTAGTGAACTTTTGTCGACGTTCACTACTACAACCGTACTCTTGCCTCGAATGAAATAGACCTGTGCGCCGCCGCGCCACGCCGCCGCCGCCGACACTTTTTGTTCCACGCCGACGCCGACCCAGGTGTCGGCGGCGCGCCATACGCCGCTGTTTGTCACGCCGCCGATTTTCATTTTTCGCGCCGGTGATCAATGATAAAAATGATAAAAAAAAATTGACGATCGCTATCATAAGAGTTTGATTACAATAAATGATTTCTCAACTCTCAACTAGGCAAGTTAATCATCTCTCACGGCCTCGTGTCTATTCGAATTTCGGTCAAAAACGATTTACTTTTGTCGGGCCATCTGAATTTAATAAGCTACCCAGAGATATACAGACGATAACTGCTCGTCAGCATTTCAAATTCAAAATTAAATGTTTTTTGTTAAATCAAATACCACAACTCTTGCTTTAATCTTCCATGTTTTCTTTATTTTCGTTTATTTATATGTTACCCGTCATAAACAGCTTAAAGATAGTTTGTTTATTATATGATATGTTAGAATTAGTAAAACTTTAGTTTATAATTTATATTCGTGCTTCTTTAAAAGGACGCTTAGTCCACTAGAAGCACATTAATGTTTTCTTTTGCTATTTCGTTCTCTTATTAGCTGTCATTTTTGTTTATTATTCTCAGCCATTTAAATTATTGTTGTTTCGATATTTTAATTGTTGTGTTGCCTGTTGGCTGAGAACAGAGTGTGCACTACCAGGGAGCTCACTACGGAGCTTTTTGGTGTGGGGGAGAGCGGAGATTAGAAAAAAAAATAAAAAAAACTCTTAAGTCGTTTTCGTTTTTGCGGTGGTGCTACACTGGTGTAGCACTTTTGCACCGAAAATGTTCGTTTTTGATTTTCGTGCTACACCGGTGTAGCACTTTTTCTGCACCGCGCACGATAGTGTAGCACTCAAAAAATCGGGAGTGTAGCTGGTGCACACCGTGTCCACCAATCAGCGTTGGCAAAGTTGTCAATATTTTGGTGTTTATACACGCACACCAAAGTGTAAAAAGTGTAGTACGAAGCGGTGTAGCACCGCCGCAAAAACGAAAACGACATTAGAATACACATTCACATATCTCTAGAAGTTTCCTTAGAGATTCTTCCAGAATGATTCATTGATGCCCCCAGGAGATCCACCTGGGATTCCTCAAGACAATTCTTTAGGTATGCCTCCAGGATGATTTTTTCTTCAGAAGATCTCTAAAAAATTCTTTCAGGAGAACTCAGGGATGCCTCCTAGAGATGCATCAGAGATCCTTTAGGGATGCTCATAGGAGGTCCTTCAGAAATTAGTCTCAAAGTTCCTTCGTGAATTCCTTCAGAAGTTCCTTCAGGAATTCCTACAGGAGTTTCTTTAGGAACTAATTCAGGAGTTTCTTTAGGAACTAATCCAGGAGTGTCCTCAGGGATTCCTCCAGAAGATCCATCAGAAATTTATGGAATTTGTTCAAGAATCCCTCCTTAAATTCCTTCGAGGATTTCTCTTGGAATTGGTTCTTTTAGGGGTATCCGAATTGTTTCATAATCGGAATCTCCGCCCAAAAATTAGTCGGAATCCAAAATTTCTGTCCAAAATCCAGTCCAAGAACTATTTTTAAAATGCATTTAAAATTTGTATGGTGAACAGTTTTTGTTCGGGTTGAACTGTCATTTTATCGACTGAACTGTCATTCTATCCACAAAAAATGAAACTGTTTTGTTAATTTTACCATCAAAACGAAAGTATTGGAATGCAATCACATCACGTTATACTCAAAAAATGAGTTCTTTCGATTGGGCTATAGAAAATAGGAATATATTTTTAACTAAACAACCCAATTACCTCGGGATGCATCAAGAAAAATTTTCAGAGATTCTTTCAAGGATTGCTCCAGAAGTTTCTTCGGTGATCTCTCCAGGAGTTCGCTCAGAGATCCCCCTGAAATCTCCAGGAGGATTCTGGGATGCCTCCATCTGTTCATTCGGAATTCCTTCAGAAGTTCCCTGGGCCTAGACTATTTCAACGGGAGTTCGTTCAGGTATCCTTCCAGAAGTCCCTTTAAAGATTCTTTCAGGAGAATTTATAAATGCCACCTGGAAATCCATCAAGAATCCCGTGAGGAACTCCTGCAGGAGGCCTTTAGAAATTAGTCTTGGAGTTCCTGCAGGGATTCCTTCTGAAGTACCATTGGAAATTGTTACAGGTGTTCTTTCCAGGAGTTCATAAGAGATTCCTCCAGGAGTTTCAGGGATTCTTGCAGATGTTTCTTCTGAGATTCTTCCTTAATTTCTTCAGGGATTCCTAAAGAAGTTCCTTCAGCAAACCTTCAGAAAATCTTATACGAAGATCCAAGGATACCTCCAGGAGAATTCAGGAATTGTCCCAGAAGTTTATTCAGGGATTCCAATATAAGAGTTTCTTCCAAGATTCCTTTAGGATATCCTTAGGGGATTGCTCGAGAAGTTCCTTTAGGAATTCCTCCAGAAGTTCTTCCAGGGATCGCTCCTGGGGTTCTTTTAGATTGTAGATACTCACTGATGCCTTCAGGAGTGTTATCAGAGATTTCTCTAGAAGCTCATTCAGGAATTCTTACAGAAGTTCCTTCAGGGAATCTTGTAGGAATTCATACAATAATTCTCTTAGGATTATAATCACGCATATCTCCAGGATATTCTCGAGGGATCTTTCATGGAGTGTCTACAAGAATTCCTCAAGGATTTCCTTCTGGAATTCTTACAGAAGTTCTTTAGATACCACCTGCAAATCCTTCCCCCTACCCGAAAAGATTCACTGAGGACTCCGCCTGGAAATCCTTTGGATATTCCTACCGGTATTCCTTCGAGCAGTCCCCTGGAATCCCTGCAGGGATTTCTTCTGTAATTTCTTCGGTAATTCATCCTAGACTTCCTTCAAGGCTTCCTCTGGACTTCCTTCGAGAATTCCTCCTGGCTTTTCCTGGGATTCTTTCAGGGATCACTCTTGGAACTCCTCCGGAGATTTTTCCTAGATTTTCTTTCGAGGTTTCCTCTTAGACTTCGTTCGAGGATTCCTCCTGAAATTCTTTCGGGATTCCTTCTAATATTCCGTCGAATTTCTTTGGTGATTTCTCTTCCTTCGGGGATTCATTCATTCTGGAATGTCTACTGGAATTCCTTCGAGTATTCCTCCTGAACATCCTTCATGGTTTCCTTCTGAAATTGTTTCGAGGCTTTCTTCTGATATTCTAACGTGGATTTCTCCTGAAATTTCTTCGGGGTTTCCTTCTGGAATTTCTTTGATGATTTCTCTTAGAATTCCTTCGGAGATTCCTCCTCTATTTGCTTCATGGAATTCCTTCAGGGGTCTTTCTGAAAATCCTTTGGGGTTTCCTTCTGGAATTGCTCGAATGATTTCGCCTAGAGTTGCTCCGGGGATTTTCCTGGAATTCGTTCGGGGATTTCTCTTCAAGTTCCTTCAGGAATTTCTCCTGGAATTCCTTCGGAGATTTTTTCTGGACTTCTTGTGGGGATTCCTCTTGAAAATCCTTCGAGTATTCCGCTTGGAAATCCTTCGGAGATTCCTCCCAGAATTCTTTCAGGGGTTCCCCCTGGGATTCCTGCAAGGATTTCTCCTGATATTTCTTCGGGAATATCTCTGGAATTCCTTCAGGAATTCCGTCGGGTATTCCTGCTGGACTTCGTTCAGGGATTTCTCCTGCTCCTCGGGAATTTATTTAGAAATTCCTTCTGGAATTTATTCGAAGATTCCTCCTTGAATTCCTTCGGGGATTTCTTCTAGAGTTCCTTCGGAGATTTCTCCTGGAATTCTTTCGGGCATCCCTCTTGAACTTCCTTCGAGGATTCCTCTTGAAATTTCTTCGGGGATTCCTTCTGAAATTTCTACGAGAATATCTCTTCGAATTTTTTCGGAGATTTTTCCTGGAGTTCTTTCGGGTTTTCCTCTTGGAATTCCTGCGGGAACTCTTCCAAGAATTATTTCAGGGGTTTCTCATGGAATCCCTACGAGGATTCCTTCTGGATACTTTTCGATGGTTCCTCCTAGAAATACATTGAGGATTTCCACGAATTCCGTAAAAGAAATCTGGAATTTCTTCGGGGATTCCTACTGGACTTCCTTCATTAAATCCTCCTGGGATTTTTTCGGGGATTCCTCTTGATATTCCGTCGTGGATTCCTTCTGAAATTTCTTTGGTGATTCCTCTTAGATTTCCTTCGGAGATTCTTCCTGAAATTCTTTCAAAAATTCAACATGGAATTACTCCATGCTTCCTCCTGGAATTCCTTCTTTAATTTCTTCGATGATTTCTCCTAGAATTTCTTCGGAAAATTCTCCTGGTATTCGAAGATACTTTCTTGAGTTCCTTCGAGGGTTCCTTTTTGAATTTCTTCAGAGATTCCTCCCGGAATTCCTTCAGAGGTGTCCTCTGGAATTTTTTCTAGACTTCCTTCGAGGATTTCTTTTAAAATTCATTCGGGGATTCCTCGTGACATTTTGTCGGGGATTACTCCTGGAATTCCTTTGGGATTTCCTCATGAAATTCCTTTGGTGATTTTTCTTCATATTTCTTTGGAGATTCCTCCTGGAATTCCTTAGGGAGACCTCATAGAATTGCAGGGTTTCTTCCTGGAATTCCTTCGGTGATTCCTAGAATTACTCCGGAAATTTATCTTGGAACTCCTTCGGGGAATCCTTCTAGAGAAATTTCGGGGATTCCTCTTAGAATTCCTCCGGGGATTCTTCCTAGAATTTCCTCGGAGTTTCCTGCTTGAATACCTTATGGGATTTCTCCTGGAATTCCTTCAAGGAATCCTCATGGAATTCTTTCGGAAATTCCTACTAGTATTCTCTCATGGATTTCTCCTAGAATTCTTTCAGAGATTCCTTCTCGATATTTTTCGTTGTTTCCTGTCAGAAATCCTATGGGGATTCCTTCTCGAATTTCTTTAGAAATTCCCGCTGGGATTCCGTCGGGAATTTCTCCTGGAATTCCTTTGGTTAGTTCTGCAGTAATTCCCTTAGGATTCCTGCTTGAATTACTTTGGGGAATCCTCCTGGAATTGCTTTCGAAGGATCGTTCTGGATTTCCTTCTGAAACTTCTCGAAAGCTTCAACCAGGGATTTCTTCAAAATTTTCTGCAGGGATCTCTAAAAGATATCCTTGAACCGCCAGAGATTCCTGCAGAAGTTTATTCTACACAAGTTCCGGCAGAGATAAGTTCAGAATTTTCTGCATGGATTCCTTCAGAAGTTTCATTCAGGTTCCTCCTAGGATTCCTTATGAGGTTCCTCCTTGAAATTATTCGGAGATACCTTAGTGAAAATAGTTTGACCTTATTATCAAGTTTGATAGCTTCTGAAGGTTCTGAGAAGAAGAAAAAACAAAGAACTATAGCAAAATCAGTATTTTATTCGAAAATTGAATTTGAAAATATGGTCAAATTTTGGTCACGCCGATTCACGCCGCCGCCGCCGCCGCCGAAAGCTGCTACCGGCGTGACGCCGATGACGCCGCCGCCGCCGGCCAAAAATGGCTCTCACGCCGCCGCCGGGCAAAACATAGTCGGCGCACAGGTCTAGAATGAAAGCTGGACGAAACAAATTCAAAAAAAAAACTCGGAGCCTGTTCAATTTTAATTTTAACTTTAATTTTAATTTTAACTTTAATTTAAACTTGAATTTGAGTTTGAATTAAATAAAAACTAAATTAAATTAAATTAAATTAAAATTAAATTAAAATTAAATTAAAATTAAATTAAAATTAAATTGAAATTAAATTAAAATTAAATTAAAATTAAATTAAAAATAAATTAAAATAAAATTAAAATTAAATTAAAATTAAATTAAAATTAAATTGAAATTAAATTAAAATTAAATTAAAATTAAATTAAAATTAAATCAAAATTAAATCAAAATTAAATTAAAATTAAATTAAAATTAAATTAAAATTAAATTAAAATTAAACTAAAATTAAATTAAAATTAAATTAAAATTAAATTAAAATTAAATTAAAATTAAATTAAAATTAAATTAAAATTAAATTAAAATTAAATTAAAATTAAATTAAAATTAAATTAAAATTAAATTAAAATTAAATTAAAATTAAATTAAAATTAAATTAAAATTAAATTAAAATTAAATAAAAATTAAATAAAAATTAAATAAAAATTAAATTAAAATTAAATTAAAATTAAATTAAAATTAAATTAAAATTAAATTAAAATTAAATTAAAATTAAATTAAAATTAAATTAAAATTAAATTAAAATTAAATTAAAATTAAATTAAAATTAAATTAAAATTAAATTAAAATTAAATTAAAATTAAATTAAAATTAAATTAAAATTAAATTAAAATTAAATTAAAATTAAATTAAAATTAAATTAAAATTAAATTAAAATTAAATTAAAATTAAATTAAAATTAAATTAAAATTAAATTAAAATTAAATTAAAATTAAATTAAAATTAAATTAAAATTAAATTAAAATTAAATTAAAATTAAATTAAAATTAAATTAAAATTAAATTAAAATTAAATTAAAATTAAATTAAAATTAAATTAAAATTAAATTAAAATTAAATTAAAATTAAATTAAAATTAAATTAAAATTAAATTAAAATTAAATTTTAATTTTAATTAAAATTAAATTAAAATAAAATTAAAATTAAATTAAAATTAAATTAAAATTAAATTAAAATTAAATTAAAATTAAATTAAAATTAAATTAAAATTAAATTAAAATTAAATTAAAATTAAATTAAAATTAAATTAAAATTAAATTAAAATTAAATTAAAATTAAATTAAAATTAAATTAAAATTAAATTAAAATTAAATTAAAATTAAATTAAAATTAAATTAAAATTAAATTAAAATTAAATTAAAATTAAATTAAAATTAAATTAAAATTAAATTAAAATTAAATTAAAATTAAATTAAAATTAAATTAAAATTAAATTAAAATCAATTAAAATTAAATTAAAATTAAATTAAAATTAAATTAAAATTAAATTAAAATTAAATTAAAATCAAATTAAAATTAAATTAAAATTAAATTAAAATTAAATTAAAATTAAATTAAAATTAAATTAAAATTAAATTAAAATTAAATTAAAATTAAATTAAAATTAAATTAAAATTAAAATTAAATTAAAATTAAATTAAAATTAAATTAAAATTAAATTAAAATTAAATTAAAATTAAATTAAAATTAAATTAAAATTAAATTAAAATTAAATTAAAATTAAATTAAAATTAAATTAAAATTAAATTAAAATTAAATTAAAATTAAATTAAAATTAAATTAAAATTAAATTAAAATTAAATTAAAATTAAATTAAAATTAAATTAAAATTAAAATAAAATTAAATTAAAATTAAATTAAAATTAAATTAAAATTAAATTAAAATTAAATTAAAATTAAATTAAAATTAAATTAAAATTAAATTAAAATTAAATTAAAATTAAATTAAAATTAAATTAAAATTAAATTAAAATTAAATTAAAATTAAATTAAAATTAAATTAAAATTAAATTAAAATTAAATTAAAATTAAATTAAAATTAAATTAAAATTAAATTAAAATTAAATTAAAATTAAATTAAAATTAAATTAAAATTAAATTAAAATTAAATTAAAATTAAATTAAAATTAAATTAAAATTAAATTAAAATTAAATTAAAATTAAATTAAAATTAAATTAAAATTAAATTAAAATTAAATTAAAATTAAATTAAAATTAAATTAAAATTAAATTAAAATTAAATTAAAATTAAATTAAAATTAAATTAAAATTAAATTAAAATTAAATTAAAATTAAATTAAAATTAAATTAAAATTAAATTAAAATTAAATTAAAATTAAATTAAAATTAAATTAAAATTTAATTAAAATTTAATTAAAATTTAATTAAAATTTAATTAAAATTTAATTAAAATTTAATTAAAATTAAATTAAAATTAAATTAAAATTAAACTAAAATTAAATTAAAATTAAATTTAAATTAAATTTAAATTAAATTTAAATTAAATTTAAATTAAATTTAAATTAAATTTAAATTAAATTAAAATTCAATTAAAATTAAATTAAAATTCAATTAAAATTAAATTAAAATTCAATTATAATTAAATAAAAATCAAAACAAATTTGAATTAAAATTAAATTTAAATTTTATTCAAATTTTATTTGAAATTTAATTAACATTTAATTAAAATTTAATTAAAATTAAATTAAAATTAGATTCAAATTGAATTCAAATTAAATTAAAATTTTATTCAAATTTTATTAAAATTTTATAAAAATTTTATAAAAATTTTATTAGAATTTTATTAAAGTTTTATTAAAATTTTATTTAAATTTTATTACAATTTTATTATAATTTTATTAAAGTTTTATTAAAATTTTATTAAAATTAAAAAAATAATTAATTAAAAAATATTAATTAAACTAATTGAAATTTAATTAAAATTTTATTAAAATTTTCTTTAAATTTTATTAGTTTTATTAAAATTTTATTAAAATTTTGTTAAAATTTCAATAAAATTTAATGATAATTTAATTAAAATTTAATTAAAATTTTATTAAAATTTGATTAAAATTTATTTAAAATTAAATAAAAATTAAATGAAAAATAAATCAAATTAAAATTAAAATGACTCACCGACACGATGAGGCCAAACTTAACGGAATCGGACACTGTTTTGCAGATGACTGGTTCCGGCAACGGTACGACGAAAACGAACCGGACTTATTGGCCAGTAGCAGCGGCGAGGAGCTGACGGGTCGGACGACGGAACAACTGAAATGGTTCTTACCAGGTTGTTACGGTTTTAACTAATTGAAACGCGCAATTTTTATCATTTTCCCGACCGACGAACGCTGCCGCAATCAACAAAGTTTTTTTTTAACTGCCGTTCAGGCAACTGTCAACAATGCGCGAAAGAATCGAACACTGAGCATAATTTCGGGGTTATGATTTATGCTCTCCAGAAATTTTCGATGAGCAACATATCTAACAAATGCCTAACAGTGTCGAACGCCTAACTTCCTCCGTGCTGGGAATTCATTTCACTGACAGATGACTTGAATGGACTACCCGCTTGGCGCACACCCACAGTTGATCAGCAGGAGTAAATCAATTTTATTTTGTATGGTGAAAAGCATCTAAACTTGAATTACTTGAAATAGAAAGCTTTTTCCGAAAAAATATTTGGTAGTCTTAATAGTGGTCACCATTGTGCACAACCACTACCAAATATTTTTTCGAATAATGTATTCCACTTCGATAAATTTGCCTTTAGATGCTATTCGTCATACAATATTTTTGCGATTTACTTTTAGCGCTTTTTCGCGCATAGAAGCTAGCGCCACATTGGTCGATGCGGAGAGTAGGAAAACAGCCAAAGCATTTAATCCATTCAGCTCACATGAATCGCGGGTTTAGACGGGGCAAGTGAGACGATTTCGTTTGACTTGAATGAAAAAGTTCAACATGTTCAACTTTCGTTCAAGTCAAGTCAGTTGCTCAAGTGAAATGAATGGTGGTGTTTACACGTTCAATTCGCATTTTCAACTGACTTGAATCAAGTCACTTGCACCGTCCAAACCAGGCATTTTGTCCGGGTGCCAGTTCGCGCGCGTTGCTTCGGTGGTTCGATTTTTCTTTTTCTATTCCGAAGTGAGGATTTCGACGGCAGCGGACCCAGCTTGCATCAGTGTGCTATAGAATTTCGTCCGGGTGCCAGTTCGCGCGCGTTGCTTCGGTGGTTCGATTTTTCTTTTTCTATTCCGAAGCGAGCATTTCGACGGCGGCGAACCCAGCTTTCATCAGTGTGCTATAGAATTTTGTCCGGGTGCCAGTTCGCGCGCGTTTGCTTCGGTGGTTCGAATTTTTTTCCTTTTCTATTTTGTATTCCGAAGTGAGCATTTCAACGGCGGTGAGTGTGCGGTGGACGCGTCGTGGTCGTGGATTGAGTCGGTTCCGAATTTTTTGCTTCCCGTCGCGCTAGTTCCCAATACACTTTTAGTTGATAATAAATATTTTCTTTCATTTTTTGCATTTACACAAAAGAGTGAAAAGTGTTAGTTCGGGCTCGCCGGTCGAAAAAAATCCGAGCGCCGACAAGTGAGTCGCGTTCAGTGTATTTCTGTGTGGAATAGACTAAAGGTTTCTGCTCCCTAGTGGAGTAGAGACGCGCGATAGAAAAGTGGTCGGTTGTTAACGGCGGTTTGTGTATATTGAACCATTGTCAAATCATATCACCAACCATAGGTGACTCCCGGACTGACAATGTACCATACCCTACTAACAAAAAAATCCTTCCTGAGACAAACGTGGAGATGCAGCTATTCGCGGTCTTTATAACAACGTTTGTCTTACTAACATTCCCTCCCATCCTCGATGACCGTAAGGACGTGGCCGGCGCCGTTATTGACCCTATTAAAGTTGAGAGCTCTCGACCTGTGTACATTGAGAATAGTAAGCTAGTCCTAAGCCCTATTCTTTGGTTCCTTGTGCAATTTCGATTGTTCTGGTCAATCACGGAGTAGCAACTACGAATGAATTAACTACATCGGCTGTTTTCCTACTCTCCGCATCGACCAATGTGGCGCTAGCTTCTATGCGCGAAAAATCGTTAAAAGTAAATCGCAAAAATATTGTATGGCGAATACCATCTAAAGGCAAATTCTTCAAAGTGGAACACATTATTCGCAAAAATATTTGGTAGTGGTTGTGCACAATGGTGACCATTATCAAGCCTACCAAATATTTTTTCGGGAAAAGCTTTGTATTTCAAGTAATTCAACTTTAGATGCATTTCGCCATACAAAATTAAATTGATTTACTCCTGCTGATCAACTGTGGCTGTGCGCAAAGCGGGTAGTCCATTGTGCGGTCATCTATGCTCATGCTCATGCTCTTAAACTGAAAATCGAATAGAATTTCTATTTATTTTTTCCTAAAAAAAACAATGTGTATTATTATTTCGAAACAAATGAAACATCGGCATTTTTTATTTTGTCAATCTTGAAACCGTTTTGTGCCTGCATTTTGGTCCGGGTAGTTTCACACTCATCTGTATTTGCACTTCACCGATTAAAAATGGATGAAGATAATGAATGGACTACCCGCTTGGCGCACACCCACAGTTGATCAGCAGGAGTAAATCAATTTTATTTTGTATGCTCGAAAAATCGCTAAAAGTAAATCGCAAAAATATTGTATGGCGAATAGCATCTAAAGGCAAATTTATCGAAGTGGAATACATTATTCGAAAAAAATATTTGGTAGTGGTTGTGCACATTGGTGACTACTATTAAGCCTACCAAATATTTTTTCTATTTCAAGTAATTCAAGTTTAGATACTTTTCACCATACAAAATAAAATGGATTTACTCCTGCTGATCAACTGTTGGTGTGCGCCAAGCGGGTAGTCCATTGCGACACCATCACCACACTTTTTTGTTTGTTTCCTAACTTTCATAAAGTTTTCTAAATTTCATTAGGTTTGATGTGGAGAACATTCTAGAAGGTTCTTTTCATAAAAGGGTTAACAACTTAGTAGTGGTCATTAGAAGAGAAAGTTCTCAGTTAATAACTGTGGTAGAGGTCATAGACAGAAGCTCATAGCTGAGAAGCAGGCTTTGTCCCAGTTGAGATGTTACGCCAAGAAAAAGAAGAAGATGTTCCATGATGCTGCAGAAGGTTCTTCCCCTTCTTTTGAAGCGTCCAGAAACTTCAAGGAGATTCTCGAAACTTTAAGAAGTTCAATACTCCAAAACATTCTAGAACGTTCTTTTTCTATTTTTCCGAAATCTTCAGCAACTTCCAGAAAGCTCTTGGAATCTTTAGAACATTGATGTTCCAGAACATTCCAGAAAGTTCTTATTATTTCTGGAAAGTCAAAACACATCCAGAAAGTTCTCGTAATTTTTATAAATTTGATACAAGTATGGTAAAACCAAGGGTAAAACATTTCAACGAAACATTTCAAAGCGTTACAGACAGACAGACAGACAGACAGACAACGCTGGGCTTTTATATATATGATAATATTTGTTTTATTTAAAAGCCTGGTATAATTCTGCCCTTCTTGGCGAGTTTCTGCATCTTCTTGTTTTTCTTTTTATCCACACGCTCCTTAATATTCTCTGCCCGCTTCTTCTGCTTTGCATTTTTCGTGTGCTCAAGTTTTTCCTTCCGTTGAGCCCATTCTTGCTTCGATTTGGCAATCTGCTTCTTGCGCTTGTGAATTTTCTTCGAAAGCAATCCAAGATCATCTTTTACCTGTAAATAAAAGATAAAAGTGTCAAAAATAGATTAACTACATCGGCTGTTTTCCTAGTCTCCGCATCGACCAATGTGGCGCTAGCTTCTATGCGCGAAAAATCGCTAAAAGTTATCTGTGCTAAAAGTAAATCGCAAAAATATTGTATGGCGAATAGCATCTAAAGTCAAGTTTATCGAAGTGGAATACATTATTCGAAAAAATATTTGGTAGTGGTTGTGCACAACGGTGACTACTATTATGCCTACCAAATATTTTTTCAGTAAAATCTTTGTACTTCAAGTAATTCAAGTTTAGATGCATTTCGCCATACAAAATTAAATTGATTTACTCCTGCTGATCAACTGTGGCTGCGCGCAAAGCGGGTAGTCCATTAAATGCTTTGGCTGTTTTCCTACTCTCCGCATCGACCAATGTAGCGCTAGCTTCTATGCGCGAAAAATCGCTAAAAGTAAATCGCCAAAATATTGTATGGCGAATAGCATCTAAAGGCGAATTTATCGAAGTGGAACACATTAGTCGAAAAAATATTTGGTAGTGGTTGTGCACAATGGTGACTACTATTAAGCCTACCAAATATTTTTTCAGTAAAAGCTTTCTATTTCAAGTACACTGTACAGAAACATCCTCCTTTTATCGTATTTTTCATCATCCGCGTTATATTAACCGTTATGTGGCCGGCAAACTTTTTGCTTTTTTCTACACCGTGTATTTTATGTCGTTTTCGTTTTTGCGGCGGTGCTACACCGTTTCGTGCTACACTTGTCGCTGAAAAAAACCAACGTTTTTGGTGTAGTTGCATTGGTGTGCGTGTATAAAAACCAAAATATTGACAACTTTGCAAACGCTGATTGGTGGACGCGGTGTACACCTGCTACACTCCCGATTTTTTGAGTGCTGCACTATCATGAGCGGTGCAGAAAAAGTGCTACACCGGTGCAGCACGAAAATCAAAAACGAACATTTTCGGTGCAAAAGTGCTGCACCGGTGTAGCACCACCGCAAAAACGAAAACGACATTAAATGGGTACTGGGTACCCGGGTACCCTGCCGGCCACATAAGGGTTAAAAATCCATCCTTCTCTTCTCAACTGATGGCAACAATCGAATAGCCTATCACCGAGAAATCAAAAGAAAACTATTCACATTGCAGATGATTGTACTTTCAATGAATTAACTACATCGGCTGTTTACCTACTCTCCGCATCGACCAATGTGGCGCTAGCTTCTATGCGCGAAAAATCGCTAAAAGTAAATCGCAAAAATATTGTATGGCGAATACCATCTAAAGGCAAATTCTTCAAAGTGGAACACATTATTCGAAAAAATATTTGGTAGTGGTTGTGCACAATGGTGACCACTATTAAGCCTACCAAATATTTTTTCGGGAAAAGCTTTGTATTTCAAGTAATTCAAGTTAAGATGCATTTCGCCATACAAAATTAAATTGATTTACTTCTGCTGTGCTTGTCAGCCGAAGGGGTTGCTGCACAGTACCATCAGAAGCTAGACGAGAGGATAGGAGAGACCAACGGATCTGGAGATGTCAACAGCTTATGGGGAAGTATCCACGAAGCAGTGACAACAACAGCGCAAGAGGTGATTGGTACCGCTCAGCGACGCCAACGTAATGGTTGGTTTGACGAGGACTGCCAACGAGCGACGAACGAAAAGAATGCCGCCAGAAGTCGAATGCTAGTGGCCGGTACCCGGCAGAACAGAGAGCGGTACAGGGTTGCAAGAGCAGAAGAGAAACGAATCCACCGCAGGAAAAAACGGCAACACGAAGAGAGTGTTATTGCTGAAGCGCAGGAAAGTATGGACAGGAACGATATGCGGAGATTTTATGCAACTGTCAATGGCGCGCGGCACAAGACTGCGCCAGTGCCCGCCATGTGCAATGACCGGGAAGGAAATTTGCTGACAGACAAAACAATGGTGGCAGCCAGGTGGAAGGAGCACTTTGAAGATTTGTTGAATGGTAGCAGCGAAGGAGCACCCAGGAACAGGATTAACATAATGGTGTTAGTGCTGAGGTAGTGATTGATGGGGAAGTGTTTGAAGTTGTTGAAGAATTTGTTTATCTTGGAACACTTGTGACATGTGACAATGACGTTTCTCGTGAAGTGAAAAGGCGTATTGCAGCTGCGAATAGGGCCTTTTACGGATTGCGTAGCCAGCTTAGGTCCCGTAACTTGCAAACGCAAACAAAATTCGCTCTGTATAAGACGCTGATTCTTCCGGTTGCCCTCTACGGTCACGAAGCGTGGACGTTAAAGGAGGTAGACCGAAAAGCTTTTGGAGTTTTTGAGCGCAAAGTGCTGCGGACAATTCTCGGTGGGAAACAAGAATATGGAGTGTGGCGCAGACGCATGAATCACGAGTTGTACCAAGTGTACGAAGATGCGAATATTGTGAAACGTATAAAATACGGCAGACTTCAGTGGGCTGGACACGTAGTGCGAATGTCGGAAGAAAGAATAGCGAAAACAATATTCAGCAGAGAACCCGGTAGAGGTAGGCGACTTCGTGGGCGGCCGCGAACTCGCTGGCTGCACGCGGTTGAAGAAGATCTACGATCCCTACACGTTCGGGGAAACTGGAGGAACATCGCCCAAGACCGACGAAGATGGTGCTCTACTATACGCTCGGCATTGGAGTAAAGTTACTTTGTAGCCAACAAGGTATCAAGGTAGGTACTTCTACTGATCAACTGTGGCTGCGCGCAAAGCGGGTAGTCCATTAACGGTTTGCGCTGAGTTTATGTCTTCAGCGCACTATTTCCACAGAGAACAGACATCCAGGCTAGAACAAATTTCATTCGTAAGGTTGTGTAAAGATTTGAATCTTTACTTGAGTAAGGTTGCAAACCAATACACGATGACAACACATACGCCACCAAACACCATATTGCCACAGTCAGTGGTGAATTGAAACATTTCAAGTGGTGAATTCAATTAGTATGGGAAATTACCCGACTGCAGCGCCACGCTATTGCCACTTGTGTTGCCGATTTCAAATGGTCGTTAAATTCCTTACATAGTTTCGGAACTGGACTTGGATGTCTGTTCTCTGTGCTATTTCTATGATTTCTATGGATAAGTGCTCTGAACGCACAGAGTTGATTTGTTGTAATCGCGCACTTTTATTTACGTTTTCGCACTCTTGAAAACTCGTGCGATAGTCCATTGGATAAGTAAATGCGCTATATTCTACTTTATCGATCTTGTTGCCGTCCTTTTCATGCTCATGTTATTGTTCGTGCAGTTGAAAACCGGAATTTTTGACACGCGAAAATCGATTTTTCTCCTAAACCATTCGTCGGACGTACGTCGGGCAAAGTGAGCTGGATAGAGGGCCAGATGCGCTACCCAACGCACTACGTCCGACGTTAGGTTTCACGTAGGGTATCGCGCCACTTGGGCGCGAGCTTGGGCAGTGGCTTCTATATTCGTCTGTTTGCCACTATAGCTCAGTCAATTTTGAACCAATGAATGGACTACCCGCTTTGTTCGCAGCCACAGTTGATCAGCAGGAGTAAATCAATTTAATTTTGTATGGCGAAATGCATCTAAACTTGAATTACTTGAAATACAAAACTTTTCCCGAAAAAATATTTGGTAGGCTTAATAGCGGTCACCATTGTGCACAACAACTACCAAATATTTTTTCGAATAATGTGTTCCACTTTGAAGAATTTGCCTTTAGATGGTATTCGCCATACAATATTTTTGCGATTTACTTTTAGCGATTTTTCGCGCATAGAAGCTAGCGCCACATTGGTCGATGCGGAGAGTAGGAAAACAGCCGATGCAGTTAATTCATTACCTACATCGGCTGTTTTCCTACTCTCCGCATCGACCAATGTGGCGCTAGCTTCTATGCGCGAAAAATCGCTTAAAGTAAATCGCAAAATATTGTATGGCGAATATCATCTAAAGGCAAATTTATCGAAGTGGAACACATTATTCGAAAAAATATTTGGTAGTGGTTGTGCACAATGGTGACCACTATTAAGCCTACCAAATATTTTTTCGGGAAAAGCTTTGTATTTCAAGTAATTCAAGTTTAGATACATTTCGCCATACAAAATTAAATTGATTTACTCCTGCTGATCAACTGTGGCTGCGCGCAAAGCGGGTAGTCCATTGGTTCAAATTTGACTGAGTTATAGTGGAAAACAGACGAATATAGAAGCCAAGTGGCGCGATTCCCTATGGATTTGGAGAAAAATCGAATGTCGCGTGTGGGGAAATTTCGGGTGTCAATCGCGACGACAAATACATCTGTCAAAAAGACCGGAGAGTTGTCAGTAATTTTGAGGTTAGGTTCTTTGGTGTAATAGAGAATATTATGTCGTTTTCGTTTTTGCGGCGGTGCTACACCGCTTCGTGCTACACTTGTCGCTGAATAAACGAACATTTTCGGTGCAGTTGCATTGGTGTGCGCTGCCGTGAATCGCATATCTGTCCCATTTGCATAGGAAATCCAGCAAAGATGGGACTGATATGCGATTCACGGCAGTGCGTGTATTAACACCAAAATATTGACAACTTTGCTAACGCTGATTGGTGGACACGGTGTGCACCTGCTACACTCCCGATTTTTTGAGTGCTACACTATCATGCGCGGTGCAGAAAAAGTGCTGACCGGTGTAGCACGAAAATCAAAAACGAACACTTTCGGTGCAAAAGTGCTACACCGGTGTAGCACCACCGCAAAAACGAAAACGACATTAGTAATCCTACATAGTGGTTTCGCAGCGCGGTGTCACGAACACTAATGGAATTTTACTGGTTGAAAATAGGCCCATTTGATTTTGCTGGGAACAGCTGATCTTTGTTTACTATTTTCAACCAGTAACTCAAGTGGTGTTCGTGTAATGCAGCGTGTACGTACATGCAACACTACTAAAAGCAGAAACCACTATTATAGAGATCTGCGGAGGCAGCCATAGTGGTTTCGCAGCGCGGCATCACGAACACTAATTCAAATCTACTGGTTGAAAATATGCCCATTTGATTTTGCCGTGATCAGCTGATTTTTGTTTACTATTTTCAACCAGTAACTCAGGTAGTGTTCGTGTATGCAACGTGTACGTACATACAACACCACTTAAAGCAGAAACCACTATTGTGAGCCAATCGTGCAGAGAGAACTGTCAAAGTGTGAGCCAAATGAACATGCTTATCGTTCGTAGGAAGGTGTCGTTCGAACGGTATTGCAATCGGAACTAAATAAATAAAAATTATTTATTTTTAATATCGAGATATTAAAAATCAGGCCAAACATGTCTAAAGGTCCAATCCGCAGAAGAGAGACTCTCTTTGGTTTCCCTCTCTTTTGTTAATATCTCAGCTGTTTATTTATATTATGATTGTCTCCTTGCATTGAACGATGGTCAAAACAATCGTCTTTTTATTTGTACTGCAAAAATAGTTGAAAAGTGTACCATTACATTGCAATAATGGACTACCCGCTTGGCGCACACCCACAGTTGATCAGCAGGAGTAAATCCATTTTATTTTGTATGGTGAAAAGCATCTAAACTTGAATTACTTGAAATAGAAAGCTTTTACTGAAAAAATATTTGGTAGGCTTAATATTGTGCATCCTAGCTTAATCACTCAGATGCTGCTGATCTGAGTCAGCCGCCATAAGATTGCGCCCGTTTGATTTGTACACGGCGGCTGACAGCTCCACCCGGCGGCTGCAAAACAGTTTTAGCCAAGGTGCACACCGTGTGCAAATCATACGTGCGCGGTCTGGCGCGATCTGAGGCTGCGCGTTTCGAACGCAGCTTGCTGAGAATCTAAGATAAGCGCGACAATAGTAGTCACCATTGTGCACAACCACTACCAAATATTTTTTCGAATAATGTATTCCACTTAAATTTGCCTTTAGATGCTATTCGCCATACAATATTTTTGCGATTTACTTTTAGCGATTTTTTGCGCGTAGAAGCTAGCGCCACATTGGTCGATGCGGAGAGTAGGAAAACAGCCGATGTAGTTAATTCATTGAAAGAGAAAGTGAACAAAGAGAGCCTCTCAAATGCAGCTAGGACCTATTGAAATGTTTGGCCTGAAATGTATGTATGTTTAGTAAAAAGATAAAAATTTATTAATTCTGCTTTCAAAAGCTCATGCTTATGACGACACTTTTGTTGCTGAACTTGTCGAAAAACTTCCATTGCTGCTTCTTGCTTCACTTCTGCCGATATGATTAGCGTAACACTTTTGCAATGAATTTCAGATTTCTTCGATTGTTCCGCTATTTCAACAAAATTTTGGAAAAAAAATCTACCATAATTAGAAAATGTAAACAAAACAACTTGAACCACAACGAAGTCACGCACAAAGTTTGAACATCTAGCTTTGTAGCAAGTGTTGGCAGCTGTTGTAAACAAAACAAACAGCGTTGCTGAATCGACGTATGTAACTTCCGCTCATCTCTATGGGGCTGTCCATAAACCACGTGGTCATTTTTTTGGGACTTTGCAAAAGCTGCCTCTTTTTGCAAGTGAGCAAAGCCAGGATAAACAAGTGCCGCTTGGTTTCATGCTTCTTTCGTCAGATTTGTGCCTCTAAAGTTTGTATGCAAAATTGCAAAGGGATTTCTTGACGTTTCACCATTTCTTGATGTGTCGAAGACAAAGTACATGATGGCAAAGGGATGAATCGCCGCGCCCGCCACCCCGAATTTTTATCGGCGGTGATGAAATCGAGGCGGTTGAAGAATTCGTGTACTTGGGCTCACTGATGACCGCCGACGACACCAGCAGAGAAATTCAGAGGCGCATTGTGGCAGGAAATCGAGCTTACTTTGGACTTCGCAGAACTCTACGATCGAATAAACTGCCGTGAATCGCATATTTGTCCCATTTGCATAGGAAATCCAGCAAAGATGGGACTGATATGCGATTCACGGCAGTAAAGTTCGCCGTAACACGAAGTTAACTATCTACAAAACGCTGATTAGACCAGTAGTGCTCTATTAGCACGAAACATGGACCCTACGAGCAGAGTATCAATGCGCTCTTGGAGTTTTCGAACGGAAGGTGTTGCGTACCATCTACCGAGGAGTGCAGATGGAATTAATTAATTAATTATCTTTATTAAAGAGATTTTCAGCACAGTTCTTGGCTGGTTCATCTCTGAAGAAAAAGGGAGAGAGCTTCTTATTGATAGGCCCCCTGTCATACAGAGTTAAGTAATATAATACAGTTTACAGAGTATATGCTAACAGATTTAAGAAAATGGTTTCGTAGTTTCAATATCGTATTCCAAATCGGTCCAGGTGAGTAGCGGTGTGGTCTGGCTTTGTTGACTGTAGGTGTCCCTGGTTTTCAGATATCGTTGTATAGTCCGGCGTCCTTAATGAAAGATAGTAGTATTGTCTCGTTGGTTGTATTATTTGCAAGGATATCCACTATGCTGTTTGGAAGTTCATGTTGAACTCGAAGTCCTTCATAGCAGGGACAGTTGACAAGAAGATGTTCTACCGTCATTGTCGCGTTGCACGTGGAGCATATTTTGTGAAAAGGTCTCCTGGATCCCATGTTGTGTGATGCATGGGTATGTCCCACTCGAAGACGAGAAAGGATTAGTTGGTCGTGGCGATTTGCTGTGTCGGTCCAGGGTGTTGTTTCTCCCTTGATTTTTCGTATGAACGGATGTCTTGTGTTAACCCATTCTTGGGCCCATACTACGCGAATTGTAGATTTTACCCAGTGTTTGAGATCTGCTCCTGGTACCGCCCTGGTGAACCTGCGACCAGTTCGACCTATGGCGGCAAGCTGGTTGGCTTCTACGTTATCGTTGATGCCACAATGGCCAGATACCCATAGCGGAACAGTTCCTGTTGGGCAATCCTTTTGGATGGCCTGAATCCATGGGTGGCGGGATGTTGGAGAGGGTGTCCGGCCATTTGGCCGAATGCCGTTTGGCCGAATGTCGTTTGGCCGAACGCCATTTGGCCGAATGCCATCTGGCCGAAAGGGTCGTTTGGCCGAATCATGATCAAAAGAATTCAGAGGAAGTTCAGAGCCAATATGGTCATCAGAAGTATTTCCTTCTTTTAATCATAGGCTATTCTTTCTAGTTTTGATATGTAGGGATTAGTTGGCGTTCACATTGCCAATACTTTGTCAAATATTTTTCCTTCTTTGAATCATATGCTGTTCTTTCGAGTAATACTGAGACGGGAAACAGTGGTATGGTCACTTAAATTAATCATTCATTTTTCGGCCAAACGGCATTCGGCCAAATGGCATTCGGCCAAACGACCCTTTCGGCCAAATGGCGTTCGGCCAAACGGCATTCGGCCAAATGGCGTTCGGCCAAATGACCCGGAACCGTTGGAGAGTTTATAGTGGTGAGTACGCTGGCAGAGCCGGAGATAACGCAAATTGGTTTTGATGCTGGTGTTGTAGTAGCAAACAGTATAGCAGCGGCCTCCGCCGAAAAAACAGAGCATTGGTCCGGTATCCGAAGTGCAGATGGAAGACGGGACTTGGAGAAGGCGAATGAATCACGAGCTGCATCAGCTACTGAGAGAATCAACCATCGCCCACACCGCGAAAATCGGGAGGCTACGGTGGACGGGTCACGTCATCAGGATGTCGGATAGCAACCCGACTAAAATGGTTCTCGAGAGTCATCCGACCGGTACAAGAAGAAGTGGTGCGCAGCGAGTTAGGTGGGTCGACCAACTGGAGGATCTGCGGACCCTACGCAGAGTGCGGAACTGGAGACAAACAGCCATGGACCGAGTAGAATGGAGACGGCTACTATGTACAGTAGAGGCCTTAGCCTGATCGGTAAGGTAAGTAATAATTAACTTTCTTCGTGCATTAGCTGATGCTCATCGCGCTAACGTAGTGCAAGCTTATGTCGTTTTCGTTTTTGCGGTGGTGCTACACCGGTGCAGCACTTTTGCACCGAAAATGTTCGTTTTTTATTTTCGTGCTGCACCGGTGTAGCACTTTTTCTGCACCGCTCATGATAGTGCAGCACTCAAAAAATCGGGAGTGTAGCAGGTGTACACCGCGTCCACCAATCAGCGTTTGCAAAGTTGTCAATATTTTGGTTTTTATACACGCACACCAATGCAACTACACCAAAAACGTTCGTTTTTTTCAGCGACAAGTGTAGCACGAAACGGTGTAGCACCGCCGCAAAAACGAAAACGACATTAGTATGCCTGTCTGGGTAATAATTTACATTTACATTTATTGTTTAAATAATACGGCAACCTGGCAGCAAAGCCATAAATCAGGTCAGGGACTCTGACCCCAATGCACGATACGGGTTAAATAAAAACCGTATACAGGTATGTTCCGTTTTTGTCACTATTCGTTTTTATCACTATCCGTTTTTGTCACTATCCGATTTCATCAACATTTCATTCCGTTTTTGTCAACACTATAGTTTTTGTCAAATTTGTTCCCTCGAACACGAGTTATTTATAGTTTAACATTAATCTTGAGGCAATGCGTCCATGAATGAACTTGAAGCAACCACCAATAATGATATAGAAGACGTATACGTTACAGTAGCTTTCAACACATTTCAAAATAATGTGTAAATTTATGTGTTAATTTCTCTCGCGCATAATTTTACTCCTTATTTGAACATAAGAAATATTAAAGCAGTGGTCCAATAGAAAAATTTAACCGAGCCAAACCTGACAGGAGTTGGCAGGAGGTAACACGTGAATATCAATATCATCATCAACAATTTTGTCGGGTTTGTAAAATTGCTCAATCATTTTACAAGTGTAACAAAAGTAGCTAATCATGATAGATCAATAAGAAATGGAATGTGCATATAAAATCATCAAAGGACGGACTCGTTTTTCCGGCAATAGGAAAAAACACCCTGGATGATCGAATTTTTTTTTCATTTCATTTGCTTATTGTGTTAGGGCACCTTAATTGGTATCTTTTCCGGGGATTGCTCCAGGAATTTCATCCAAGGAATTCCATCTGAAGATCGTTCTTCTCATTTCTTCTTCTTCTTCTTTTTCTTCACGGATCTACGTACCAACTGGAACTAGGCCTGCCTCTTCAAGTGTTTTTCGAGAACTTAAACAGTTTATGGTTTATCTTTGACTGTCCTGTCATTGTCTGATTTTTTACACTACAATTATGTAACGTTACGAAACTTTTTTAAGTGAAATAAATTTAACGCGATTTTTTACACGATTTGCTTGAAACTACGCTATGTGCTGAATTATTCTCTCCTGGCAGCTATTTCTTTCCGATGGGGCTCAAATTTCTACCAGAGATCTCTCTTACCATCCTTGATACCCTGTCCAAATTTTCCCGACCGAAACTGCTACATTCACTAGCCTAACTGGAGATTCCTCTAGAATTTTGTCCGGGATTTCATCTTTCGATTGCTCCAAAATGCAATCTTGACTTTCTTCTGTCATTCCTACTAGCGATTCTACCTAGTATTCCTCCAGATTCCTTAATGGGTTTCTTCTGATTAATCGTCAGGAAATAATTTAGAAGCTTCTTTAGGTGTAGAAGGAGTTAAGTCTTTCAGATATAAGTTTCTTCAGAAAAGAGGAGTCTAGGATCCTTGAAAACAATCTGAGGGTTTCTTCAGCAACTCCTGAAGGGTTCTCAGAAGAACAAGAAACTAGGGACTCTCAAAAAATCCTAAAGGAATCCTATCAATTCTGAGAGTATTCCTTGAGGAACAATTCGATGATTTTTTGAAAGAACTTTCTCAAGGTTTCCCATTCTGAACTTCTAGAGGATTCTCAGGAATGACCCTCCGGAGATTTCTATACAGAACATTAGGAGGACTCCCTGAAGAAACTTCTTGAGGATTTGAGGGAAAATTCCCTGGAAGATTACTAGACTAAACTTCTGGGAGATTCCAGACTAAACTTCTGAGAGACGCAGTAAGAAATCGGGGAAAATTATTATTATAGTATCTTTATTAACGAGATTTTCTGCCCAAGGCTGGTTCATACAGTAATCATGGGGAAATAACAAAGATGAAAGATAGAGAATCCTCTTGGAAAATCTCTTGGAAGTATTCATAATAATAGTTCCAGTAGGTGTAGGTGTTTCTACTGCGCATAAATACCAAAAAAAGTCCTGTAGGAATCCTTCAAATAAATTTTGGAAAGGAGGACATTCCAGGGAAAAATATCACAAGAAACTCTTTAAAGAATCCAAAAAGAACTTCTGATGAAATTCTAGGAAAAAAATGTTGAAGGAATCCCAGAAAGACATTCTGGAAAAACTCCTGGAGATATATCAGAAACATTTTCTGGGGGGATTTCAGAGAGTAATCTTGGAAGAATTCCCGTATGAAATTCTGTAGAAAATCCTTTATTTCAAAAGTAAAATCTTGGTGAATCTCTAAAGCAACTCATGGATGAATTTCAACAGGATGTCTACGTCAGCGAGCTGTTCCCAACATAGTGCATAAGGAAGGTTAATAAATTCCAATTCCTGGGAGAATATTTGAAGGGATCCTCAAAGAAACTCCAGGAGAAATTTAAACAGAGACATCTTGATCCGAGAAGGAATTTCTTAAGAAATCATTAGGGGCAGAACCTCTTTTCTTTAAAATTCTCATCTTATTCCAAAGGATAAACAAGTGGCATGTAGTACAAGGTAACCTAGAAAAAATCTGGAGGAACTTCTTGGAGGATCCAATATTCTGGAGAAGTTACAAGTGATTACTTAAAAAAAATCCTGGAGATTTCCTAAAAATATGCTAGACGAAACTTTTACAGGAATCTGTAAAGATGATACTCGTGGAGAAATGCCTTCTGGAAGGAAGTAAACATATCCATTTTTGTTAGGATATCGAAACTATGTTCCTGGAGATAAATCATTCCTGGAAGTATGTCATATTTCAAAACGTTGATCCAGGTACTGGAACTATAATACCGTGAGGTGCCCATATTTCGTGCACTTAAGAATTCTCAAAGTTTGATAAACGACTGAAATTTTACCATAAAGTATGTCAGATTAATCTCTTCGATAATATTTAGTGCTGGCACTGTAGCTCCCAAGAAAAATATAAATTAGGCAACTTCACATTATACAAGATAGTTACAGCATTAGTTTTAATTTGTTTGAAAGTGCCAAATTTCGTGCACGGGTTCCAAATTTCGTTCAAAATGGGTCCAAATTTCGCTCACTCTAAAAGACGTAGAATTCGCCTAAATATGTTAATTTTCAAAACGTAGCATATTCGTAGAATACCAATGAAACAATAAAGTGTAGATGAAATCGATGTCTGTGACGAAATATGAGTGAATATTTGCTGTTTACCATGTTCGCCCTGGATGTTTACATTAAGATTTCCAAAATCCTTCTGTAGTTTTAGGGGTTAGTATTTTTGACGTTTGTTTTGCTCTTTTATTGAAATCTTATTAAAACAATATATTGTTTGCTATTTTTTTTTTTTTTTTTTTTCATAGTGATTACGGCGGTAGCACACTGTGCTTATGTTCTAACACCGCACCCTTTCCCTACGTTTGCTTCTATGAGCCTCTATTTATGTTTCAACACACAGAAGTACGTAGGCATATCGTGGCCCAAGTCGACACTGTTTTGGCCTGCGTTGAACAAAAATAGTTTTAATAAAAGTTTCCCCTTTTTTCTTTTTGTCAATTGTTTTTTTTTTTTTTGTAGTATGGTCCATGTATTTAGTTAGGTTCTTGTCAATTTGTCAGTTATTCGAAGTAGATCTCCAATATGTAGTCAATAAGTCAATTAAGTCATTTTGATCTGTTCTATCATAGCAGCTTTAGTCTTTGCTTTATTGAAGTGTAGTTTGGAAATATGCTGAATATCGTTATTAAAAAGAGACGTCTGGAACTGTGTCCTGCTAGTTGTTCCGTCATGCACTAATAATGCCTAGGAGATTAACGAAAACACGTGTGTTCGGTCAGATGTCCATTGCGTAGAAAGTCAAGGAAAATAGGTTTCTTTATTGTCATTTGTTATGTAAGCCTCGCTTGAAGCACTTCCCGTGTGAACCCTGTCATCTGTACACCAACTAATTCGTATCTTCGTACACAGCTAAATACTATACTGCCAACCGGCGAAAAGCCTATGGGTAAATATTTAAAAAAAATGAATAATAATGCTGTCTAGCGCGTTGTTTTCTATCGGCCACTATTTTAGTCTAGTTCCAAACTGCAAGCTTTTTTCCAATCTTATCGTCAATTGTCTTCTAGATACCCCACGGAATTGATGAGTAGTGAGTACAATGCAGAGATCCCCCCCCCCCCCTCACACTCCCAAATTGTGGTAGGCCCCCGCTAAACCTGCAAACCAGACCCACTCCCAGCCAAAATCTCTAGCAGATGTGGACAAACCGGTGCTCAACGTGCTCTCCCATAGTGGCAACATCAAATATGTGGACTGTACAACAATAGTAGTTTTAATGAAATGAATACTAAGAATTTAGGCCGACACTCGAAGTGACGAACTTTACAGTGCTAGTTGAGTAAATACACGAAAGATGGGTAACAACAAATGTGCACAAACAGATGCATAACAATATGCATGCAAAAAAAGGCCGCAACTATCCATGGTGAATTTAAAATAATGACAGCGTAAATATAATGGAACAGACTCACCGAATTTAGCTCCAAAATGTCCCTTGACGATGGTATTGTTCACTCTTTGTAGTCACGCGTTGTAGAAAATGAACCTGAAATGACAAGAAGACAGTGGGCCGCCAAACTCCACAAAATGGCGGCCCGGAAATTTTAGTATTCTGTTTATAGCATTGTTGAGCATCATAGAGAGCATAATTTATATTCAGTTTTAAATATAGTTTCTTGTTACTATGCTAAGAAATTGAGAGTTTCAAAAGTTTTTTTTTTTCTACCTGCACCAGTGAACTTCTTGAGTGAACAGCATTCAACATCTAAAATTTAGATTCTAAATTGTTCATTCACTAATGCGATTTTCTTATCACCCTGCCCTGTCTTAATTAGAAGATATAAGTAATGCAGAGACATCCCATATGCACTCTTGCATTACATAATAATGTTGGACCCTGCTGCAATCAATGTCGTTATGCTATCCACTCCTGAGTTTATAGTTGCTATAAAAATAATTTCGAAGAAGTGAAAAAGAATAGTACGAATCAACTTGTTAATAAAATACTGCTACTATTACTATTACTACTACTCTTACTACTACTACTAATACTACTATCAAAAGTGCAATGAGTGATCGTTGGCTTCCCAGTCTTGTTAGTAGTTAGAGGGTTAGTATAGACTGGTAATAAGCCCTGCCGGTCCCCCCAGCACTGCGCGTAATCAACTGTTGTTAGATCATGCGACAGCGATTAAGCGTATGCTGGAGGTATGACAAATCAAGCGTTTAAATTAAAGTCAATAAAGCAATGGCATGATTATTCAGATTCTATTTTAGTTTAATTTTGTAAAGAAATGCTTTAATTCAAAACCTAGTTACTTTCAAATACTATTCCATTTACTGGTTCACTAATTTTCGTTACTATATTTAATTTAGCTAATCTATAATTATAAAAGACTAAAATTGAAATTATTTAAACACATTTTCACTATATGACGACGCTTGATAAGCCATCGTCAAACCCATCACTCTTGGACAGGGATATATTGTTTGCTATTTGAATCAAATGTTCACTAACTTTACTGATGGTTAGTAATGTGAATCAATTCATTTTTTTTAATTGTAGCTTTTTACGTTTCTATTATGTGCCATTATTAGGCACATTCTTCGGGAGGTTACATAGTTCTGGTAAAGTGTCGTCTTCCAAATTTGTGTTCTGGCAATAAAGCTTACGGCAATAATTTGCTTGAATGAAACTAGCGGCTGTAAGCTACTACTCGCAATGTTTGGGTAAATAAAATCATCCCGAGCTTACTTAGTATTCCCACATTTATAAATTTGTTTATTTTTTTTTCTACGTAGTGTATGAGCAGTCCCTAGCTAATTTTAAACCAATTAAAATAGTTGTTAGAACTATTATTAATAACCGAATCATACGATGGCTTTGTAGCCATTTGTGTACACGTGAACCTCTAAAACAAAGTTATGGAAAAGAGTGCACGAAATTAGGGACCCATACAGATTGTGGGTTCCTAATTTCGCCAACAACAAAAATGTTGAAACAAAATAAGAAAATAACATTTTTAAGTAATTTTATTGCGTATTATAATAAAACATATTGAATTGAAATAATCAAGCATAAATTGAAATATTTACCTTTGATGGAGATCGAAATATTTGTTCACTTCCGTGAGTGTTGATTTTCTCGTATCTTTGAATATGGCATCTACTATTTGCATACATTTGCAATTTATTTTTCAATCTTTGACATAAATCAAATTTTTCATTTCTTTTTTTGTGAATTGTATTGAGATCAAATGCAGTTTTGAGGTTATAGCAAATTTTGAATAATTCCGCTGTTAATTAGATAATAATGCTCTCAGACGTCAGAAGTTAACGAAGTTTGGGCCCGCACGAAATTAGGGCACCCCACGGTATGTGTCATTCTTTCGTTCAACGAAGATAAATTTCCAAAAAAGTTGTGAAAACCACTTTTCGGCATCACGGTCAGAAAACTGTAATTCGAACTGTGCAACCAAGATGTACTAAAACATATCAAAAAACAATTAAATTTCATAGTAAACTGCATATTTCCACTTTTGGAATGTGTTCTACAGTAAAACTTTCAATTCGTATTAAAATGTTGCAAAATATTTTGTCAAAGAAAATTATTCCGTTTTTATCACTATTCCGTTTTTGTCAACTGAAAATCGCGGACCGTGTTGATAAAAACGGAACATACCAGACAAGCTTAGTAGGTATCTAGCTAAAATCCAAAGTAGCAGATATTCCAAACTGGCACCATACAAAAGCGACGTATCTGGCATGACGTATCTCTTACCAACCCGGTGTATGTGTATTTTTGTCTAAATTCATTGTGAAAATGATATGGAATAAGTAAGTTTTGTTTCTTACCTAGTGCGTGCTATATCCCTGGTAATGTTAAGCACGAAAAATCTGATGAAAAGTCTTTTTATAAAAAAAACTATTTTAGTGAGATGGTCGTCAACATTGACCATGAATTTACTCAGATCAGTGAAAAGTTAGATACGTCGAATTGAAAAATTATGCTTGAAATATCGACTCAAACGGATTCTTACCTTATGGCCCATTGTTTTAGCAGTCGCACGCTCCCATGCCTTTTTATTTTTGACCTCGGCATATTTCTCCGTTTCTCCGGAAAGTTTGAGCTCGTTCAATTCCTTCCTTTCGTTCAGCACTTTACGGAGTAGCTTTTTTGCATCTGTTTCGGTTCCCTTTCGCGACACATCATTTTCATCAAACTGAATTTTCGAAAACACAATTTTCCCCATCGTGTTGAACGTCGCATCCGAGGATTTCTTAGACATTTTCTGGGTATCTGGTTTTGATTCCTTTTCTTCCTGGAATTTATGCACCTGCTGCTCAATTTGTTGCGCTTTCCGCAAAGATTTTACTACGTTCTTTTTCTTGAGCAGTTGTTTTCGGGCAGCTTTGCCTTCCAGGGGTTGCTTCCTCTTGCGGTGCAAATATTTTGAGCTGATTTTGTTCTGCATAACTTCCAAACGAGCTTCTCGTTGGGCTGCTGCATCTTCGGTCACCTTTGGGAAAGGCCTAGAAACAGCACCAGGCCCATCATCCAACAAAAAATCGCTGCAAACGATGTCATCTGAAACGCACAACAGGGTAATATTCTCCGCCAGCTGAAAAGGTGATGCTTTCGTTACTTACCTGTGTTTTTGCTCGGAATTTGGAACGCTTCCAACAGATACAAATATCTGTCGTTAACAGCTCGCAGACGATGCATTAATTCGTCTTTCTTCATCGGCATTTTAAAAAATAGTTTTGAATATTTTTATCGCAAAATTAAACTAAATTTCACAGAAATTGCGATTGTACGCAACACGTGCATTTGACGAGCGATGCTGATGCGATGCGATGAGACAAGAGTTTGTTGTTGTTTATTCTTCGCTTCTATCTACACTGAACTACAAAATTTGTAGTTTGTTTAATCAACCCAAATTTAAGTTGTTTTGACGCAATCCCGGTCTTCCGTGGAATAACTCAAATTTGCGTTAAACAGCGAAAGTGGTGAGTGAGTAGTTCTCGTTTGAGAGCGGCAAAAAAAATTAACCCAGTGGTAAGTTATTTTCACCCAACGGAGGCCTCAAATGACGCAAATTTGGGATTATTCAAGAAAACCCAAATTTGGCTTCTTCCACGGAAGAGCAGCGTCGGTGCTTCTCTCTTTGTTTTCGACAACATTGCGGTGGGGCGAGGGAGAAAACAACCCAACTTTGAGTTAAAACTTTAAGCAGTTTAGCCAAATTTGAGTTTTTAAAACTTATTCTTTGGGATATAATATTTTTCCGTGTAAGTTTCCAAAAGGACTATCCGGGTAATCACGTTCAAATGTATGCGTGCCTTTTTTGTAGATGTACACTCTAAAAAGTTTTCACGTCCGATTTACGTGAAATATCACGTAGCTCATGCTTATCCTTAAAACTTCCAAAGTTACGTGGCGTTAGTCATTGTCACTCGATAACCACGTCGTAGGCACCGCCCTGTTTGGTGAAATCCACCTAGTTTTTCACGTAAACCGCTTTGATGCGTTCGTGTTTGTGTATTTTGACTTGGAACATTCCGCGGAACGAAAGTTACGTGACTTTCAGGTGTGAAAAACAATTCAACATGGCGTCGAGAAGGTTGGTGCAAAACGGCTTCCTAAAGTTTCCGTGCAAGTTTTGTTGTAAGTACTGAACGTTAATTTTAATTGTTTAAAGCAAATAATAGTGATTAATTTTATGCAGTTGTGACTTTTTTATGTTCAATAATTTCAGATCTGGAATGCGTCATAAGTCTCGTGACGGTAGCGGAGGTCAAACAGAGGAGTTCAACGAGTGTTAAAAACGGTTGGACTTCAAAGATTTTGCCTTATCATCCTTGGATTTATTTGGAACTCTGCACTTTTAAAGGATCAGAGGATCCGAAACGTATGTAGAAATGTAAGTGCAAATTTATCAAGTACATACTGTAAAATAAATGACTGATAAAGATGTTTCTGTAATTGTTACATATTAGCACCTGCTTGTAACGTATTTGAGGAAGTAAGATTTCAAATCCCTATAAAATGCAATGATAGATTTATTCTACGGTAGGGTAAAATCTATGAATATTTATTGCATTTTGTAAGGATTCAAATTCTCTTGCCTCTTCAAATACGTTGCAAGCTGGAGAGACTGCTTTATTTTCATCCAAAATTCGTACATAAATTACGTGAAATTCATGTAGCGCTAATCATATTTTCACGTAAAAGTTACCTGAAATTCCAGTGGCACTCACTCACATTTCACGTAAACGATACCTAAAACGCGAGTCAAATTTACCTGACTTATCACGTCGATTCTCGAAGCTAGAATTTGTCCAGCTACCTGACATTCCGGTGAAGGTGACGTGAAAAATATGGTGGACGAAAACTACCTATCTTTTCACGTAAATCGGACGTGAAAATTCTTCAGAGTGTAGTTGTGAAACTGCGAGGAAAATATTTGCACTCTTGCCCCGGACGTTAGTTTTATCATTATTTACCCGTTTTACCCAATTCGATTGTGTACACGGAAAAACAGATTACCTAAAAAATACGTTAAAAGAACGCAAAAATAAGTATACCGCTTGAACTTTTTACCCAGCAGTGGGTTGTTTTATCGTTCTCCCGCTCGCATTGTTGTCAAAAACAAAGCGAGAAGCAGCTACCTAGACGAAAATGTCCGTGCGAGAAGCCAAATTTGGGTTCTTTGTCGTTTACCTAAAAGTGGGTTTATTTCAACCCACTAGGGTACTTCGAAAGTCAACGCTAGGTATAGAAAGAACCTTGCGATGGGTTGCAATTTTCTGCCGGCATCAAACGGAAACTACCCACTCAGAGCTTTAACGCGGTATAGCCAAATTTGGGTTCTCGCACGGAAGAGCCGATATGAGTGAAAAGAACCTATATTTGGGTTGATTTCTGGTTCCGTGTAATATTTGCATATGCAATCTGAATAGTCTATTTTACGAAACGACAACAGTGTTGATATTGATATTAACACTCACGGGCTTGGGCGCAACCTCCTGTCAAATTTTCATTCATGAAATGAGCGATCAGCTGATTCGAAACGTCTCGTAAAATGGCTCATAGCCTTTCAATCGGCGTCAAGATCGGCGTGCACTTTTGTGTGAGGAAAAATTTGCGTTAGTGTTCGTGTGTTGAAATGTCACTTATCTCTAGAGCTTGCTGACCCGCATAGTTGTAAACTATAAGTGTACAATCTCGCATATAATCGACAACCATCAGTAACCATTTTTGAACAATATAACATATTTTTCGCCACCACCCTAAGTGATAGTGTCAGTATTTTGTAGTATACCACTAGGCAAATTGTAATGGCCCATTTAACAATATGACGAATAGGCTGTTAAGTTAGGTTACAATAAAAAATGAGCATTTTTCTCGAACAAAATTTTCGCAATACAATTAGCCATGCTGTTCATTTATAGTTCATTTTTTGCAACAGTGGTAGTGTGGACTATCAAGCCAAGTGGTTGCTATGTAGTGCAACAATAAATTTGATAGTAAATTATGGCATTAAGTGGAGTTGTTCATTTATTGTTAGATATGTTAAAATAAACAATATGCCATATTGTTTTATTCCCATTATGCAATAATATCAAAGCAATTTGCTATTTTCGAGTAACCGCTTTGACAAACAAACAATTTCTATAGCAATTTACAGTAAAGATGTCTATATACATCATGCAAAACACTGTTTGTTTGTAAAAAAACAGTTACTCGAAAATAGCAAATTGCTCACGAAATGTTGGATTAAGTAAGGAAACTAAACATTTATTGAAAAAGTATAGCGCACTAATTATAATAACAAATATAACAACAATCAAGTCTGATTCAGGCTCAAATTGATGAAATTATTGAAGAAAAATACACTTTATACACTTGTGATGAACTACAGTGGCTTAGGTATGATTATCCCAACCGTGAAGACAAAAAAGGAACTGCTGGAGCAGGTGCTGGAGCGTACTCTGTTGTGCTAAAATCCTGGCTTCCCTACGATCGATTCTGTCGGATGCTCTGCTGCAGCGTGAGGAATTGAATCACTCAGAACGGCGAGGTGCTTCCGGAGACTAACCGGTTCAAGTAGTTTCCGGAGACTAGCCGTAGCCCAGCATTTCGAATCTTGGTTTTACATACGGCGTGGAAGCCTCTTCCTTCGGCTAATCTTAACTCCTGAGTAGCTACTTGCACTAAGAAGTGATATTTTCTCTAAGAAAATGTTCTATGCACCCTTCGCCTGCAAGAATTAAATATATCGGTTGGAATCCGCATATCATCTAATTGAAAAATAAAGAAATGTTACCTGAACTATCTCGATTTTGATGCCAGCATTCTGATAGATGTCTTCTGTTGCTGCCATACGACACCTCACAACACAGCGAAACGGGATTATCTCTTTCTTTAAACTCAAAATATGGTTAAGAAACTAAGGAGAAATCCCTATCGAATACTCCAGATCGTAAAGGCTTCCTGATGGCATGATCTGTTCATCTCCTTTCCATCTCCACTTCCGAAAAACACAAACTACACTGAACGGCGGCTTGCGGTGAAAATTACTATTCTGAGGGTCAATTTAAATACACAACGCCACTAAATTTGTGCAGACTGAGTTTCGTTTCAATTCAACAGAATTATGTTTTCAATTTAACCATGGACTCGATTTTCAATTAAAAAAAAATTCTGTTGGCAACCGGATTCGAACCAAGAACCTTGACATCACCAGGCTCGCACGCTACCACTCGGCTATCGAACCGGTTGATGTGAGAAGAAACAAAACGCACACAAGAAGCGTTGGTGGGTCGATGATCATGTTTTGCCATGGTAAATTTGAAAACTTTTTTATGCTTGTCATTACTGCAAGCCGCCTTTCAGTGTACACGAAACAACTCGTCAAACAGTCTCGTGTATCCGTCAAGTTCCTCCGCGAGGATGCCACTTAGACGGAATGCAGCATTTTGGCACAACAACGTTTCCGACGATTACCAGTGGAGCACTTTGGGGAAGCTGTTATTGCAGGCGGCGGAAGCCTCTGCTACGATAGAGTTTGTTCATCTCCGGTCAATGCTGGTTGGAATACGGAACAATTCACCATACACTTATTGGGTCTGGGTGTATTTTTCCTCGGAACACCCGGTTCCACTCTTCCGCTCCGAGTCGGCACGATAACGCGCTGAAAATCAAGCAATATTTTGTTTACCAGCTGTTAACTAATTTATTTAACCAAAACTCTTACCTGCATAAACGTCTCCATTCATGCCAATGCACTCATCGGTACAGGGGAACTATAATGCTCAAATTTAAGGAAATTGGTTTGATGCTTCTATTTTTCAACTTTTTCTGCTTTATTGTAAACAAAGAAATCTCGCATTGAAGGCGTGCATTTTTTGCAAAATAAATTGGCACGCACACAGTTGATGTTCAACCATATCAGGTGTGGTCAAGGGTGTGGTCCAGTGAAAGTCAAACAATATATTGTGTCAATGTGTTTGTGAGAGCGTAGCAGTCCCACTAGAAATCCTCTACATAGAGATGAGCGGAAGTTGCATACGTCGATTCGGCAACGCTGTTTGTTTTGTTTACAACAGCTGCCAACACTTGCTACAAAGCTAGATGTTCAAACTTTGTGCGTGACTTCGTTGTGGTTCAAGTTGTTTTGTTTACATTTTCTAACTATGGTAGATTTTTTTTCCAAAATTTTTTTGAAATATTGCTCCGCTATTTTAAATCTGAAATTCATTGCACAAGTGTTACGCTAATCATATCGGCAGAAGTGAAGCAAGAAGCAGCAATGGAAGTTTTTTCGACAAGTTCAGCAACAAAAGTGTCGTCATAAGCATGAGCTTTTGAAAGCAGAATTAATAAATTTTTATCTTTTTACTAAACATACATATGCCGCCAATTTCTCGATATTAAAAATAAATAATTTTTATTTATTTAGTTCCGATTGCAATACCATTCAAACGACGCCTTCCTACGAACGATAAGCATGTTCATTTGGCTCACACTTTGACAGTTCTCTCTGCACGATTAGCTCACAATGGCCGCCTCCGCAGATCTCTATAATGTAGGATTACTAAGTCCCACCAGTCCCCAGAAATTAGTCTATGGTCCCACTGCTGAGATGGAGAACAAAAAATAATATGTAAAACATTTGACGTAGTGTTACACCTTGTCAGATAGTAAGCTTACATTTTTTAAATTTCATGCAGTTGAGTTTCAGAAATGTGAACAATGAGCAACAATTAAACGACAATTTGTTACATATTTACTACAAGTGGTGATGTTGCGTCAGTGTTAGATGTATTTGAATGTCGAGAAAAATACAGAGTGAAATAATAAGTGAACTATAACACAAATAATCACAATATGGCTTAAATCATGTTTACAGTTACAACTACATGGTAAAGTGTTTTCGATTATGCGGGTACTGTCACGCACACGCAAACGTATGCATTGTGTGGGGCACTTAAGGCAAGCCCCCTTTTAAGGCGGACTTTTTCAAACAACCTGACCCGATGGATCGAATCCACCGCTAAGGCGACAACCTGACCCGACGGATCGTATCCGCCGCTAAAGTAGCTTCCTCTTAGGCGAGTGTTTAGAACGTTTTTACCCTTCTTACACCCATAAGAAGGGTATAAATATCGCTCGAAAAACCGACTTTCGATCCGAGGCCCGGAGGGCCGAGTCTCATATACCAATGAACTCAGCTCGACGAACTGAGCAAATGTCTGTATGTGTGTGTGTGTGTGTATGTGTGTATGTGTGTATGTGTGTGTGTGTGTATGTGCGTTACAAAAAAAAGTCACGCACGTTTCTCAGCCGTCTGTCAACCGATTTGAGTTCTCTTGGAAGCAAATGAAAGCTACTACATCCTAGTAGATCGCCCAGAAATTTTATTTCGATTGGACATTTGGTTACAGAGATATCTTTCGAAGAGTACTTCGAATTTATACAACTAAACCTTTTGAGATTTTTGACCAAAAGTATCATAATAAATATCTTAGCCGTCTGTCAACCGATTTCGGATATCCTGGCACCAAATAAAAGCTACAACATTCTAGTAGAACCCTATACATTTTCATTAGGATTGGACATTTGGTTACCGAGATATCTTTCAAAGAGTACTTGGGAGTAATACAGGTTAACTTTTTGAGATTTTTGACCAAGGGTACCATAATAAATATCTCAGCCGTCTGTCAACCGATTTGGGTTCTCTAAGCACCAAATGAAAGCTACAATATGCTTGTATAAGGCCCTGAAATTTTATTTCGATTCGACATTTGATTAATGAGATATCTTACGTAGAGTATTTCAATAAATTATTTTTTTTATTATATTCACTTGTTATCTTGCATTTGTTTTTGACCAGTCTATGGGAAATTATTTTTCAATAAATAATGCTGATCTCATACAAAGTGTATTCTAGCAGGTTATTGTTTTCAACAAAATTATAATTAACAAATTACAAATACACAGGAATTTTATGAAAACTAACAATATGTTAAATGAAAGCTTTAAATTTATATATTGTGGGAAAAATGCAAGAACTGTACAGCCAAAATAACTAGTTAATGCCAAAACTGATTAACTTAGTAGATGTATCATTTTTGTCCTTTCAACACCATAACCATGAATACCAAGTACTTCGGAGTTAATTTATTCGACTGATTAAGAGATATTAGACAAAGTGCATCTTGCTGATTTTTTTTATCCATTTGTTAATCGATTCAAGATTATTTGGCAGTTAACAAAAGATACAATATTCCAGAATATGAAAGCTATTTTTTTAACATTCCATATAAGATTCTTGGAGGTATCTGGCATTACTGGTAAGTCCATGGTCTATGCTATTTTGGGAACCATTTCACTACACTCAAATTAATTTACTGATAGAATCTAAGTGCAGAAAGCACATAGATTACGAACGAGAGAGAAAAAAACCATTCTATGTGCAACAATTAAAAATTAAAAGTCACTCTATTAAATGCCATTCTTTATATAATAAATTTAGAGTGTAGCAGCATAAAAAGCAACCTTGTCAACATAAAATCCAAAGATGAACATAACAAACGTGGAACGAGCATGGCGCCTGCAGAAGTCGCATTTTGTCGCACAAAATTTCGAGATTTCTCTTTTAAACGTGGTGCTCAAAGTTATAGTTGCTTGCAGGTTTAAAAGGTAATAGTTAACTCATTATTCAAGCTTCAAAAACTTTCAAACAATGCACATCTCTTGTGTATTTCCTATAGATTTCCGTCGATCACTTTACCACCAAACTAGCGAACGGTTTTGGAGCTGCTGGATGGAGCTGCTGCTGGATGGAGCTGCTGCTGGAACGTGACCGAATAACTGTCTGGCGGAAGGTTTTTTCGGCGGAAGCCACCAGCTTTGTCGACCGTGGCATCGTCGGATTACCCTGGACCATCCTTTTCATAAGCCAGCGGTGTGAAATGTTCAACTATTAACAATCAACATTGGACGCAGCTATTCCCCCAAAATCACATCGACGATCGACGGTTTCACCTATCGGAAAAGGACCCGATACATTTCGATTCCTGGACACGATCTGCTGTAAAGGTAAGCGAATGGTTTCTCTGACCATGGATCTTTAATGTAAATGATTAACCTTTATAAGCTATTTACGTTAAGTTTGCAATGCATTATAAATAAAACTTATTTTATAACAATCGTCAGCGGTTCGCTTTTTCATTTCAAATATGGTATAATCTGTGATCAAATTGCTTAAGTTCTTTCCAAATCCAAGCATAGCAAGCATTATTCTTATCAATAGAAACCATGTACCTCGCTATTGAAATCCAGTTAATTGATGCTTACAAAGTAATAGGTTTGCACATAAAATTCATCTTGACTGGATTGAAAAAGTTTCGATAGGGCTGCACTTAGTTTTTAAGTGCAAAACCAATTGGTCACAATCTAAGTGCAGTACACTTATATTCAAAATGTTGATTTTTCTGAGTGTAGATGTCAAATCCACAATATTTTCTAGAACTTTTGGCCAATCGCACAAAATAAATTTACTTAATACGCATAATACAACAATATTTTTAATAAGTGTAAGAAGGGTTCTGTTCACCATAGGTGGATTAAATCGGGTTTTTTATTTAACACGAACTTACTCGTACTTCGACTTTCTATCGTTGGACTTCATTGATCGGGAGGATACGTTAAAACTTGATTGCTTCTGATTTGGTCCCATCTGGTCTGGTATGGATACGCAATCCAAAAAGTGCTTTCTCGCAAACCCGTGTAGAGCTTGATTCACATCGGCATCCGTGCTGTTTTGGCTGTTGGCTCGCCGTGAACAATTTTCCGTTTTTTTTTTTTTGGTCAGACCATTGACGACTGGTGGTGTACGTACCATGGTACAATTATTTTGAAATGAGTTTCATACTGATTATTGCACGGATTATTGTCTCCAATCAAGATAGGCTTGGAATAATTTTCTTGACAACTTGTACCATGGTACGAATACCACCAGCGAGGGGCGAATCACTAGCGCATTTTCGACATACGCATTGGCGCATTTTGTTACGCATTGGCGTATTAAGGTATACGCATTTCTAAAATTGAACAACACCTGTCAAAATTTTACATGCACTTTTCAACGCATTGATGAAGTTGTTCGTATTTTTATACGCAATGACAAAAAAACTTGCATTTTTCAACGCATTGATAGAAAACACGCATTTTTCTACGCATTGATAGAAAACACGCATTTTCATGCGCATTGGTGGAATGCTCGCATTTTTATACGCATTGATAAATTACCCGCATTTTCCTAAGCATTGGCGTATTTTTCAACGAATTTTGTGTTAAAACTCCAAAAAATCGCCATGCATTCCTGTGCATTTTTCAACGCATTGGATATTTTGGCGCATTTTTTAACGCATTACATTTTCAAACGCATTTTTCAACGCATTGGAGCATTTTGTAACGCATTTTCATCAAAACGCATTTTCGATTCAGTTGTTTTGGAAGTGATCCGCCCCTCGACCACCAGTCTGTCCCTGACTTTAGAGTAGTTTTCAATGAGCGTGATAGAAAGAGCGCACACTCAAAAAAGTTGACACGTCTGAGTAATGTGTTTTACATATAGATTTGCGCAAATTGTAAAACCCACGAATGTCACGTGTGAAACATATGGGTTCACCGACTATATTTTTGCACCTACCTATCAATGGTCCACGCGAATCTCATGTGTATTTCACACGAAATTTGAATAGAATACATAGGGATTCTGAATGAAGTGCCATCAAATAAACCATTCCAATCTAGTGTAGTTCAACTTTCGAATACATCAACGTCATATTTTGCTGCACATAAATTTTGTGTTTTGATCCACATGGATTGGAAGTTATGCCGTACATATAGTGCTTCATGGAAAATACAATGTAAAGTGCCATTATTTCGCACAAACTCATAGTTTTACTTTCACGATTTCTATTTTGAATTTTAACTTAATATGTGTTAAGGGTAAATTAATTTTACTCTTAGCACACATATTTTGCTAATCAAATTTGAAACCGTAAAAGAAAAATCAAGAGCTTGCACAAAATAATAGCACTTCACTACTTATATATATTAATTCGATAATTTATTAAAAATCGAAATTTTTAATTGTAATAACAATTTATTGTAAGTGCATTTTAATGGTTATGCTTGATTTTATTAATAATATTTTCGATAGTATTACTATGGATTAAATGAGGGACGAAGCTCAGAATAAACATAATTTATTGGCAAAACTAAAAAAAAATAAGGTTAATTTTGATTTTCTCAAAAAATGTTTCAACAAATTCTGAGTTTTATAATTGTTTGAATAGTTTCCCAAAAAAAGACAATTACCTACTTTGACAACTCAACGAGCACTGCGAACCTATTGCCTCACGATCCCGGATGAAATGGTTCTTCAAAGCTCAGCTACAATTCCGGAGCAGCTAACTGATCCGAGCAAACGTTAAAACTGGATGTGAATGAGCGCATTGCTTTTCCGATAGCAAACACAGAGACTGGGACTTCTCCACCAGCTGTGGGGGCAGCCATACACTTCCCCAATTTACACCAACAGATGTGACCACCGATAATTCTCTACTGCCAACCGGCCCTTGCCACCTATCCTCCGATGAATCCAGGAACACTTACTTCCCCGAAGCGATAAAAGCCACTACGCATGCAATCGGAGAAAGGTGAATCGACTTCGCGACGACGAGCTAAGGTTCTTGGTACCCTGGAAGAATTCATCAAGACAGGATAATTCACGATAATGAAAATTCAGCAAGCGACTGAAGTTAGGTCTGGAACGAAGTAAAAATAAGCGATGGCCAACTAAAAAGTTTTACTGCTCACCTTCTGGGGACCGAAAACTGGCCTGCCAATGTTCTCTCCTGGAAATGGATTAAAATAATTAACTTAATGATTGATTAAATCAAAATTAAAACAACATACTTCGCAGCAAACGGCAAACTCGAGTGATCTATTGTCGACCATGTTGAAAAACGTTTTGACGCGTTTGACGTTTTTTTTTGTTGGTCATGTGCCTCTAGTTATTAAATCCATTTGAAATAACCAGTAACGCAAATACGTTTGAGAAATTACTTAAATAACAATAGAATCACATATGAGAATTTGATGTTTTGACTATCGCATTCAGATAAAGATAGGGCAATTTGAACGCCATGTGTAACCAATATTATATTGAAGTGAATTACATTTGAATCGGTGATGTGACCTTTTCTGTGGAACCTATGTTGTGAATCAGATTAATCTAAAGTGTAGAAAATATTAAATCCACTGGAAAAATACATCAGAATAACGTTGGCGCTTATGGATCGGTCCGTAAGTTAAAACACATGAATCGATCGTGTCAATTTTTTTCAGTGCATGAAAAAGGGAGACGATAAAATTGAGTTTAAAAGTACCTAATTTTGAGTTTTTCAGTTTCTCCGTGTGTATTGTGTCAAAATTTTGTTTAAATAGTAAACAAATCGAAGCAGTGCACTTTCTACGAGTGAATTTCAATAAATTTAGGAGTTTTGTGCTTTTATAGTTAATAAATAATAATAAAATCTTATCAAAACAATCCGCAGATAAGCAGTTTTGACCAGCAAATTTCATAGGTGATCAAATGGTAAGCAATAAATTCCGCTCGTTTTAGAGAATCTTTATTTGGTTCTCTTCCGCAAGTCAATCAAAATTGGATTATTGATGATCCAATATTTATTAGAAAGAGTGGTAAACCAAAAATGACCTTTAGCTTATAGTACTTTTTATATCTAATGGTGTCCGGTGCATATTGTCTGAATAACAGACAGTTTATATTTACGAAACTAGTAGGGGTTCGTTCAAATATAACGTAACGCAGAGGGGGGAGGGAGGGGGTGTAGCACTGTGTTACACTTCATACAAATTTTCAAATTTTCCCATACAAAAGTTGTTACGTGGGGGAGGGAGGGGATCTAAAATTGTCAAATTGTGAGTTACGTAATATTTGAATGAACCCTAGTAAAATGCAAATAATGGTAAGGGGAGCGAGCTGGACACACGAAGGGAATCCCTTCAAATTTCTGAACACAATCAAATTGTATACTGTTTCCTTTTATCGATAGAGAGTCAAAGGCTTAAAATCTGTGTTTCAAACGAAACAATTTTCAAGACGTGGCTCATCTTGCCCCCTTCGTGTTTTCGCGGAGCATCCAATCATGTCCAAGTCTTCTGCGCGCGTATTTATGGCAAGATGCTGAATAAGAGCATCGCCACGGGAGTCCTCATCGCTATCTCTACTTTATCATTCCTTTTCGGGTGCTATTTTAGGCTAGCACCCCACCTTCCCACCAGTGGTTTCTATTTTGAGTTTACGGACTTCAAAAACATATTAGTCCTGTTCAGAATGAACATGGTCGAAGTTGCTGCATCCTGCTCTTACCTAATCATCAACAGATGGGTAAGAGCAGAATGTAGCAACTTCGACCATGTTCAACTTGCTTCATTGAACAGGACTATTGATTTTCCACCGTGCGTTGCTAAATGTGGTCCTCACTTTTTATCGGACGTAGTACTAACTAAAACATATCCAAACGTTCGATAAATCCTGCATATATAACATCAAAAAGGCTTAAAGGGTCACAGATAAGCACACGTAACACTTTGAACATTTCGACACATAAAAGCAGACGTCTCCCTCTACTCAACTCTAATCGTTTTATTTTTTAACGGTTGGTTTGAATGTTCTGTAGTTCGCAAATTATTCGCAGACGGCGCTCACATAATTTTTGCTCCTTTTTTGACGGCGAGCAGAGTCCGGAGGCCAACGCAGTGAAATACAACGTACTCGGAAATTCGGAGACGATAATATACGGGGGAACTCGCGAAATCACGTTATAAAAACACGGACACTTTATTGAAAAGTTAAAAACAAACGCATTAGGTACATAACTAGCCCGTTCGATAGTCTAGATAGAACTGAAGTTCCAGGATCTTTTCGTAAAGGAAATTTCCTTGACTTCCTTGGACATAGAGTATCTTCGTGCCTGCCACACGATATACACATGCAAAATGGTCATTGGCAGAGGAAGCTCTCAGTTAATAACTGTGGAAGTGCTCATAGAACACTAAGCAGGCTTTGTCCCAGTGAGGACGTTACGCCAAGAAGAGAGAGAGAACTGAAGTATGTCGAGAACTGTCAATCAGCAGTATACGCAAGGAAGATGATGCGTACGGCAGATACGCATACACGGGGTAGGACTGTAGAACAGCGCAAGGTACAGTGAAGAGATACACAATGCACCATTCCACACTCCCCCTCAATGTGGAATCTCTTCAGGAGTCCTCCTTGAGCCCTAGCAGTTCGCAGAACTCACGGTGCTTCAGCGGACCCAGGGGTTTCGTCATGATATCGGCAGCCATACGATCGGTTGAGCAGTACTGTAGAACAATCTTCTTCTCGACGCATAGCTCCTGCACGAAGCGCTCGCGGGTGTCTATGTGCTTGGAGCGCCTGTTTGTCCTCTCCGATCGTACTTTTCCCCGCAAAATTGTAAATAAAGAAAATGATGTCACACAAACCATCGGAATAGCAACTCAGTGCCAGATTTGAGTGGGTCCTCAAATGTGGAAACCCATCGCTAATCCCCTGTTGCGTCCTTATTTTTCATTCCCGTTTAGATTTGTTTATTTGTTTTTTGTTGTGTGTGCATCAACAGGCAGCAACATGCCCCAATGATGTTTGGTGTTAAAATTTACATAATACATGAAGAAATATGCTTGCAAACGAAACAAAAGGTAAAATACAAGCTTAAATTCTAACACAGACGGACGTTCAAGTTTGACTCAGCAGCTTGTGTAAAAACATGGCCGCCACAAATGGGGCACGTTCGGTGTAGTACTAGATTTGTAGTAACGAGCTGAATTTTAGTATGGTGAGAAGGTCAATGGGGCACGTTCGGTGTAGTACTAGATTTGTAGTAATGAGCTGAATTTTAGTATGGTGAGAAGGTCAATCCTCCGTTTCTGCAATGAAATGGTGCAAAAAGCGTGGGTATTATGATTCCTTGCCCAATTTGATGCTGTTTGAGCAAAACTTTGGATAACTATGTTGTTTATGTTGCGAAAAATGAAAAAAAAACAACAACACTGTTACCCAAAGTTGTTCTCAAACAGCATCAAATTAGGCAATGGGGCAAGGGCAAGGGCAAGGGATTCTATAGGCCACTGCACTGGATGGTTTTGACATATTCGATGCAATTCTTCCGGTGTACGGTGTGTCTTTACTACGTGGCGTGACGGGTATCATACCCATAAGGGGTCCTGTAAATTTGAAATTGTTAAGTAAATGTTTTTAACAATCAACTGTGAAACCAACCTGCGAAGGGAACAAAACCAGTGTACAATCCGTCATTTCTGGCAAAATGATCTTAGCGTGCCTTTTGATTTGCCCTCGTCATACTCCAGCATCGAAATGAACATTCCATTGATCCACTAACTAGCTTTCAAACGATGATGTAGAACTGTCGATAGATGCTGGCATCGATGACCTGAATCGTACAGATATCGGCGTGTCTGTACACCATAGAATCCGCTTTGAGTTGCCGACTGTCCGCAAGACGGAACAGACACTGTTGGTTAGGATTCGATCGTGTCCATATCGATAACGGGAATGTCGCGGAAGCCCATCAGAGCCAGACCACCAGCACCTACAATTACTTTAATTAATTTTCTGGTTCAGATCACCCAAGCACAGTAACTCACCAATCAGAAGTTCTCGCAACTCCAACGTTTGATGTTTGATTTTGCTGACGGAACCGACCAGAGCGTTCGAGATTTTTGTGCAGATGCTTCAATCGTTCACCCTGATAGTCGCTGATTCTGCATGTTAGGGACTTGAATTGCTTACTCGAATGGACAATCCGTAGAATTACAATGAACGACCATCCATCCATCCTATCCAGTTGCGAAAACTCTCCCGGCACTTGTTGATCTACCTCGGCCTGGCTTCAGCGGGTCGTGATCCTCTTCTGCAAGCTATACGGTGAAGAACTGAGATTTGTTTCGAGGCACATAAAATAGACTTACCTGTAGCAATATAAAACATATTGGTAAAGCTTATTTCGGGACTTTTTATTGATAAACTTGGCTATATTCGACGAGACTACAAAATAAAACCACAACCGATTTACTTTCCACGAATTCGATTCATTTTTCAACATGGCGCCGCCAAATAGCAAGCTCCAAACAAAATTACCATGGTTGTAGTAAAATCAAACGCAAAACATGATCAGCTAAAATATGTCGATGCAGTGCGTTTGAGATAACCATTAACATGGTAAAAAAGGAACTACAATTTCAATAACAGTAATGTGCATGGTAATTGCTACCACAAAACTAGTGTTTTTATTGTAGTAAATTTAACTATGAAGTGTAGTCTATATTACTATTGCTGATTTCAAAAAAGGCATAGTACAAGGCACTACAATTCGGTTCAACTGACTGTTTTCTTTGTCATTTTCAACATAAACAGCCATGGTAAATTTAAACACAATTTTTTAGTAACAGTTACTACAAGATTTTTTTCTGTGTAGGATTGACAGTCATTCGGTTCAACAAGCACCAGTTAGTGAAAAGTTCAATCTGCTGCTGAAGAAATTGACAGTCGGCAAGGGTGCGAATCTTGAGGAACATTTTGAGGTCGTCGCCATACGATTTTTTTTTTATTCCTTGTTGGGTATCTAAGTCACTACGACCAGTTATTAGATCTATTGTGACATATGCCCCAGTTTGTTTTAGCTATATCAAGTTGACGTATTACTACTGTTAGCAATAATCAAACCTTGACTGTGCGTTTGATCCCAACATGGTGACACAGCTCGGATAAACTGTACAACCGTATTGGGATTTGTTCTCCAGACATCAAGGGGTTCTATCAGCCCCTTGTCGAAGAACCTAATTCTTTTAACAGCAATTGCCGGACAACGGCATAACAAATGTTCCGAGTCTTCTGTATCAATGTCGCAAAAACGACATACATCATTCTGAAGCTTTCCGATTAGCTTCATATGATAACGGCTCGGACAATGGCCTGTTAGCAGGCCAGTAAAAGTACTTAGATCTGTTTTTGACAGCTCTAAGATTTTGCGAGTGTTTGAAAAGTTTGGCTTTATGAAACGTTTTGACTGCCTCGCAAAAGTGGTATTTTCCCAGTTGGATATTATTTTTTCATGTTCCCATGTTTTAAACTCCATTCTGAGAGAACACCCAGACACACCACAAAACGGTTCTGGTCCTATGAATTGGTGTGACGAACCAAGTCTTGCTAACATATCAGCTTGTTCGTTTCCATCAATTCCACAGTGTCCTGGAACCCAAAACAGCTTCACCTGATTACGGCAAGCTAATTGTTGGAGTGATAGGATACACTCCCAAACAAGTTTGGAAGAGCATGTTGCTGATTTCAAAGCATTTAGAGCTGCTTGACTATCAGACATAATGCATATTTTTGAATATCTGTAATTTCTGCGTAAACAAATATTACAACATTCTAAAATTGCCTGAATTTCAGCTTGAAAAACAGTTGGCCATTTGCCCATGGGAATTGATACGTTAATTCCGGGGCCAGTTACTCCTGCACCAACTTGGTCGTTCAGTTTCGAACCGTCGGTGTAAAATACGATTGATCCTGGATGTAGTTCTGGGCCCCCATTTGTCCACAGATATCGCCCAGGATTAATCACTTCAAAAGTGCGTTCAAAATTGTACCTTCTGCTCATCCAATCACTATTACTTGTGATTAACGAGTTGATACTAATTGATTTTAGAATACTTAGATGGCCTCTCAGGTCACCTTCAAAGAGGTTTGTAGTTCTTTTAACCTTCAAAGCACTCTTTGTAGCTTCTAATTGAACAAATTGATGCAATGGAAGTAAGAAGAGTAAAGTGTCTAGCGCTTTAGTCGGCGTACTTCGCATTGCACCAGTAATTGAAAGACCAGCAAGTCTTTGAAGTTTTTCAAGCTTCTTCTGAGCTAGCTTTTCATTTGTTTTAGGCCACCAGATTAGTGACGCATATGTAACTCTGGGTCTCACAATTGCCGTGTAAATCCAATAGATCATTTTCGGCTTCAGTCCCCATTTTTTACCAAAAGTTTTTTTGCTGATCCATAGAGCATTTGTGGCTTTTCCAATCACTTGCTCAAGATGCAAATTCCAGTTTAGCTTACTGTCAAGATGTATTCCGAGATACTTGACTGTGCTTGAAAGTTCCAAAAGAGTTCCTTTCAATTTTAGGTTAGTTATTGAAATTTGTCTCTTTCGTGTAAACGGTACGACCGTGGTTTTAGAAGGATTGACATTTAAGCCTTCCTTATCGCACCATGAAGTGACCAGATTTAAGGCAGTTTGCATTCTGTTACTGAAAATATGGTCATATTTACCACGGACTACTATGACTATGTCATCAGCGAAGCCAATTATTTCAAAGCCCTGTGCTTCCAATTGTTTGAGAAGATCATCAACTACCAAGGACCACAATAAAGGTGATAGCACGCCTCCTTGTGGGCACCCTTTCACTGCTCTAACGCTAATAAATGAGCTGCCAAGGTTTGATGATATCTCTCTTTCTGATAACATTTTTCCAATCCAATTAACAATACACCCGTCAAAACCACGTTTTGACATAGCATTCCTTATTGAACTGTAGGATGTGTTATCGAACGCTCCTTCAATGTCAAGGAACGCTGCAAGTGAAATCTCTTTTGCTTCAAAAGATCTTTCCAGTTTGTAATCAACTTATGAAGTGCAGTTACCGAAGATTTGCCCTCTTGATGTTGCTTAAAGGGCTTTTTGTTAAGTATGACGATTTAATATGCTCGTCTAGTAATTTTTCCATTATTTTTAACATAACGGACGATAAACTTATGGGTCTGAAGGATTTTGGTGATGATTTATCCTTCTTACTTGGCTTTGGTATAAAAGTGACACGCACTTCTCGCCAAGCTTTAGGGATGTAGCATAACGATAAGCTCAATCTGAACAATTTAGTTAAAATGGGTGTTAAGGTTTCTTTACCCTTCTGCAGTAGTACAGGAAAAATTCCATCCCTACCAGGCGCTTTGAAGGGTTCAAAGGAATCTATCGCCCATTCAACTTTTTGTTCTGTTATAATTTTATTGGCCATAATGCATGCATCACTCCTGAAACTTTCTAACCCAGTTGAATCATGAATTTCATGACTATATCTTCTGGTTTCATTGTCATCAGTTTGCGATACAGATGCATCTTGGTCTTGAGTTGAAACAAGCGTAGAACACGGAAAATGCGTTTTCATCATTGTTTCTAAAATTTCACTGGTACTCGTTGTAAAAGAGCCATTCTCTTTTTTAAGAGTTCCCAGGCCAATAGAATGGTCTTTAGCGAGGACTTTTTGCAACCTGGCTGCAATTGGAGTACTCTCAATGTTTTCACATGTGTGCCTCCAATTTATCCTCTTTGACCTTCAGATTTCTCTGTTATAAATTGTGAGGAACTCTTTGTATTGTTCCCACTGTTGTGTTCTTTTAGCCCGGTTAAATAGTTTCCGGGTTTTCTTTCGTAGTTTTTGCAGGTTGTTATTCCACCAAGGCACATCTCTATTTGAAGAGCGTTCCTTAGGAGCACAACTGCTATGGAATGCCTGTTGAATCAGGCTTGAAAGTGTTGTAGCGCTATTTTCAAGCCCATAACAAGAATTTGGGATGTTATTGAAACTGTCCCGTAGAATTCCCGTAGAAAGTTTTGAAGTATAAAGCTCCCAGTTTGTCTTCCTAGGATTTCTCGTAGTTTCTATGAGTTGATGACCAGCCTCATATTCAAACAAAATATGCTTGTGATCAGATAAAGAGGTTTCGTCTGACACATGCCAATTTTTGATTTTTTTCTGATAGTGTAGGACTACACAACGTTAAATCAAGAACTTCTTGTCTAATGGCATTCGTAAAAGTAGGTTCTTCGCCTTTGTTACATAAATCGATCTTATTTCCAGAAATGAAATCTAAAAGGTGTTCGCCCCTATTGTTGATGTCTGTGCTAGCCCATATTGTATGATGGGCATTCGCATCACATCCAATTATGAAAGCTTTATTTTGCTTTCTACAATATGAAACAAAAGCTGCCACTTCTGGTGGAGGTATATCATCCACATCTCCCGGAAAGTATGCCGCAGCAATACAAATTTCCGTTTTTCCGTGAATAGTCGGTACTTCCAACATAATTGCAACTATGTCTCGATTGATAAACTGAGTAATTGGAAATGCATTTACATTTCCACTCACTAAAATTGCAGCACGTGGTAGAGATTGTCCTGCCTTATATATCAATTTGGTAGAAGTTGTAGGTATTCCTAATATCCTACACGAAAAATAATTTAATGATTTTATTTATGAAGATTGATTTATGTTTTTCATTAGAAACGACCTTATTGAATTTAAAAAGTCAACTAATTGTGTTCATACAATGACCCAATAATAGCCATAGCATTTCCTTATACCATGTATAAGTTTTGTGTTATGGCTAGAGAAGTATAAATTTCAACTAATAATTTCTCTAAGATTTTGTTTTGAAAGACAAACAAAAAACGGCGCCAGATATTATTCAACGTAGGCCATCGTGACACGTTTTATTTCGCCACCAGCAACATTACTAGCAATAAAAAGAAGTATTGTAAACCTGCGAAACAACGCTCGAAAACCACGGTAGGTGTTTTACTACTTACTTTTTGTGCTAATAGATTAATCGGCATTTTTATTTTCAACAGGATAGGTTCCATTGCCGTGACTAACCTCAGCCAGAATGCTAACAGATTCCCTCCCGGCCAATACCCCAACACTCTGGCAGGCAAACGACGGAGTCACTCACTTGGTCGCAGCTGGAGTGCAGATTCTGGCTTGTTTCACGGAGTGCAGATTACGGCTCAGGTTTCACTATTCCCCGGCGTTCCAACTGGCAAAGGGCGGTGTCACGCGCTGCCGAAAAGGAGATCCTAGCTGATTCCGCTTCTCCTCAATTGTACTCCAGCAAACTGAGAGCACTGCCAATAGCTTCTTTGGTGCCGGAGCGCAGCTGGCACTGCTACACCTTGATGATCCGGCTGCAGCACCCATTGTCGGAACCGAGGGCGGATCAAGGATCCCTGCTTGCTCCACTGCCCTTCGACACTCTGAATAACTTAGGCACTGCAACCCGCTTGTTTCCTGCCGGAGTGGAAATTCTGGTTGGCTCCGCCGGCGTACCGGCTGGCAAAAGGTGGCGAAACCCGTTACCGGAACAGCGATTCCGGATGGCATTTTCGATTTTGAGTGAGGTCTTGAGTTGATAGTATACTATAGTTTGTAGTATGCTCTGTAGCCTTGTTGATTTTATTAAATGAATAAATAAATTATGTACGAAGCGTAAACAAAATTTCATTGTTTTAGTAAAAATAAGGAAAAAAGTAAAATATTAGGAATTTCAAACAAAATATACAGAAATATATTTTATTAGGTTTGATGCATACATACTATGAGGAAATTCTAATATAAATTATTACAAAGAGCAAATGGCATTCATAAGTTAAAACTTATACTTTGTATTCGGTGTATGTTATGTTTCATATAACGCACTCAAATGAGCTTTATTAGGAAAACGAAATGGCAAAAATGTATAACATTTTCTTATATATTCCATATGGAAATTTTTTTTCGTGTACTGTTGTTTGTCCATGGCTTTTGGATAAGAGCAATATCCAGTTGGCTCTCAGCAAATCTTTTGCAAAGTACAGCGGTTGCTCCCTTTGCATGATGAAGATTTACTTGAATGAACTTTATTTTTTAAGATTTCATTGGATCCTATCTTTATCCAATATCGTTGAGTTTTTTTTTTGTCATAACCTCATCAAAGTTTGTAGTTTGGCCAGGTATTTTTGGGTTTTCATCCTCTTAACTCCACATGACACTAGGATTTTTTATACTGATCGAAGATCATTACATTATAGCTATTATTCCAGTAGGTTTCTAGAGTACTGTTAACCCCATACTCTGGTCTTTAACTACTTTAATTACACAGGAAAAGGAAAAAAAGAAAGAGAGAATGATAATAGTAACACAAAGTAATACAAACACAGACAAATAATAATACACACAATTTAGTAATACAAAATCAAATATTTAATCGTATAAATAAGTATATTTTAACTTGATGTATTGGAAAAAAGAAGAAGTAAAATAGAACGAACAAAAAGTAATAATAATAAAAAAGCGAGACTTAACTTTTGCAATGTGTTACTTGCCAAGGTAGGAGCTTTTTACCCTTGCCTCCCCTTACGACTCTGCTTATACACTACCCGTCATAAGTACGGACTCACAAAAAGTATTGCAACAATATTGCATCACCCTGACTCACCTCGATATCTCTAAATCCAGTACACCTGCAACAATGCCGCCTTCAGAAAAGTTGTAGCTTTTGGTCTTCTGAATAACTTCTGAAGACAGCATCTTTGTAAGTCCTCAGGTTTTGGAGATATCGAGGTGAGTCAGGGTGATGCAAGGTGATGCAATATTGTTGCAATACTTTTTGTGAGTCCGTACTTATGACGGGTAGTGTATGTGGTGTTAGCACGCCACCGACGTTGTGAGTGTGATCATCTCACCAAAATTATAGCGCACACAAGTAAATCCATTTGCGGCTGAGGCCGCCCACTGGTAATTTACTGAATGCCGTAGGTTGTGAAGCATAGAAATAGTAGTCACACCACTGTTATCTACTGTAATTTAACACATACGGTTCTGGTATTTGTTTATATTACATTAACCTCACTTTATTTATTGGAGGGAAACAACTTGCATGCAAGGCTTCATGCAATAAATTGATACGCGCACTGCTATCGTTTATTTGTTTTCTCCCGGACAACCGATCATCACTGGGAGCTAAAACCGAACACTTTTCATTAATACGATAGTCGGGGTCCTTCAATGATAAGATGGATATTGTTGAAATACAGTAGGAAGATCACCGGTCCCAGGTGGCTTCCTTGAGGAACATCGGAAGAAGCATGAAAACGTTCTGATCTGAAATCACCTATGGATACCATCAGTTGACGATTGGAGAGATACGACCGGAACCAGCGCAAGATATTACAACTGAGGCCGAATCTGTCGAGTTTAGCGATAGCAATGTCGTGGTCCAGCTTGTCGAAAGCAGCAGATAGGTCTGTGTAGATGACATCGGTCTGCACGTGTTCATTCATACTTTCGATGATATACGATGTGAGGCACAATAAATTGGTGGTGGTAGAGCGGCCATAACGACCAACTCAAACAGCTTTGAAATAGAGCTCAGAGCCGCGATTCCTCGGTAGTTGTTCACATCGCGCTTACTTCCCTACCACCGGTGTGAACATGGGTCCCTATTTACGGCCCGGAAATAGGGATAGGGACCCAGATAGGGACGCCCGTGGCGATGCTCTAAGTGCACAGAAAACACCTACACAACTCGATGCAAAGATATGATAATTTCTCCAAGCGATTAATAATGCGAATTAATATTCAAGAACAACCCACAAAAGCACAATTACACAAAATAAATATATTAAGGGGATTCATTTAACAGCGTAAACTGATTAAACGTCGCGATCACTATGGCAATCTGATTATTTTATTCGCAAAATCATGATTTTTTTTTTTCAAATAAGCAGAAAATCATGGCTTGCGCAGCAATTTAATATGTTTAGTGAGTACTCCTGAATAATAGATGACTAACTTTGATAAGTTTAAGAAGGGTTCTGTTTATTATACAGCCATTTCATAGAGAAACGATATGGATTACTGCACGAAATTATATTGTCGGGCCGCCACCAAACCGGACTTCGCACAATCAAGTTGCGACGCGACCCAACTCGCGACGTTTTTGAATCATGTTAAAAGTAGTGCGCATCCTTCCCGTTGTTGTCAGCAACACAGCGCACTAGATGCGAAACAGATGCGACACTTGTGGTCCAAGGAAATGGCCATTTTTGATTGAATGTCTGTCCTGATTCCAACCGGATAGACAATACACTAAAAAAAAATCCGCATCCAGTTTCCATGTGCCCACGCATACACGGAACTACAAATCAACCCAAATTTAAGTTGTTTTGACGCAATCCCGGTCTTCCGTGGAATAACTCAAATTTGCGTCAAACAGCGAAAGTGGTGAGTGAGTAGTTCTCGTTTGAGAGCGGCAAAAAAATTAATCCACTGGTAAGTTATTTTCACCCAATGGAGGCCTCAAATGACGCAAATTTGGGTTAACTCAAGAAAACCCAAATTTGGCTTCTTCCACGGAAGAGCAGCGGATGCGTCGGTGCTTCTCTCTTTGTTTTCGACAACATTGCGGTGGGGCGAGGGAGAAAACAACCCAACTTTGAGTTAAAACTAAAAGCAGTTTAGCCAAATTTGAGTTTTTAAAACTTATTCTTTGGGTTTTAATATTTTTCCGTGTAGAATTTTGCAATCAGGCTTTGCACTCGAAAAATAAATGCACCATAAACCACATAAACTCAAAGAAAGCATTTGTAATATTGTCAGATTTCTTGAAACGTAAACACCGAGCGGTCGTTGAAATGTTTCAAAAAGGGGCTTTGCACAAAAGTTCACGCGGTCTATCGTTTTCGAAAGGAACAGCCGTGCCGTAGGAAACGCCGCAATGTTATTTCCCATAAGAATGAAGTAAACAGGGAGTGAAAACCGCGGCTGTACCTTTCAGAAGCGATAGGCCGCGTGCACTTTTGTGCAAATCCCTCAATATATATGCTGTAGAATGTCGAAGCACACGCGTAGAATGTAGGACCGTGAGCGGCACGGCACTGGATTTCTTTCTTTCCCTTCTAAAGTCACAACAAAATCCTTCGAATGTTCACTAATGTTTACTATTCAGAGAAAGATTACTTTAATTCCGTTAACACTCTTAACTAACTAAAATTACTCAATTACGTTAACACTCTTAACTAAAACCGCACCACCGGTAAAGCCACAACGACCCGGACGACGACGCAACCGCGAACGGACAGCAAACGGACACCGCGGACAGACAGAATGGATACCACAACAATACAACGCAGCCCCGGCGTCAATCGCGGGTCTTTTAACTTGCCGTCGCAAGAACTCATTCTCCCGATCTGAAAATAAATGAGAGAAAAGAGAAAAGCCAAAACGGGCGTCGTCCACTCTGGCTTCATTAGTTCGGCCGCGTGACTGAGACCTTGTTGGGGTTCAGTCAGCGCTGCCGGGCGACAAACAAAAATTAAAAGAAAAACATTTCTCCGGCATTGGAGCGAGAACGTTATATCACCAGGTCAACCAGCAACAAGCAGTAAGCATTCTCTCTGCTTGCATCGCTTGTTTCTTGGTTTACCGGCGTTGGTCTATAAACATGACCGTGAAATCCACATGTGATGTAATCCACTAATTGCGTGGAGCACCATGAGGAAATAAAGGGTCTTTCTTAGATCAATGGTGATCATTGATCTTTAGATTTATTCGATACAGGGAGGGAAATGCTTCCTTCGGTCGGCAGGACCGCTACATCCGCCCCCCCTTAAATTAAGTTTTTATTTGTGAAGCAAAGAAAAACTTGCAGTAGGCATTCGAATCAGTCAAATAAATAGTAAAAGAAATACTCCCTTATTTTTAAAGATTAAAAAGTACGAATTAAATACGAACTATATTTTGTGAACTTTTAAAAATGGCATTTAATTATATTTTTTTTTCGAAATACTTTTTTTTTTCGAATGTTTTTTTTTTGTTTTTTTTTTCGAAAATATCTTACTTTTTTTTCGAATATTGTTTTTTTTTAATATATATTTTCGAATATTGTTTTTTTTTTTCGAAAAATGTTTTTTTTGCCTTTTTTCTTAATACATGTGTAATATTAATAATAATGTAATAAACTTAATACATGTGTAATGTAATATTAATCAAATATTTCATCATGAATTGGCCTACTTCATTAGCCTTATGCCTTCGGCAAATTATGTGACAAACTTGAAAGTAAGGAAAAAAAACCAATTGATCACAATTGAAACATCTTCAGAAGATCATTTCTGTCAACCAAAAACAATTTGCATTTTATATTCCATCAAATCTGGATTTCACTATATGAATAAAAAAAAAATTTTTTTTCGAGACACTGCCGGAGAAAAAACAAAAAACAACAAACTTACATACTACATCATAATGTTGCAGGGATGCAAGGCAATAATCTATTTATCTCCCTTGCATATCCGCAAAAGCTTAAAAATAAAATGAACTCACGGAGTCTCTAGGTACCTTACTTTTTCGTCCTTCTCCGTTTGTTGTGGCAAGTCCTTGGCTGCCGGCATTGCTCCACCCCTTTCCCTTTTGAGGTTGTAGGTTGGGCCTGTAAGTATACTCCATTTCTCTTGATTAGCTTGTGTATAAAACCACGTTGTAAATATCATTCCATATTATTTTTACAGAGGATATGGGTTCCTCTAATTTCTCTTAATATTTCATTATTTCATAGAGGTTTTGGATTTCCTCTTTCGTCAAAATTTGTAGACATTTGCTTTGTCTCCTTTCTGTGTTTTAAATTTTCTCATAATTTCATTTAAATTTTCAGATGGCTTTGTAAATCCTCTCTTGATTCTCTTAAGTTTTCATATTCGTTTTTTTTAAAACGCTTAATTTTGCTCTCGTTTTAGTTTCTGTACTATTAAATCATTGGAGGGTACGTGTTCCTCTCCTAAATCATCTCTCCTTTCGTTTATATTTTCCGTTTATTATGTTATTGAAGGGTGTGTATTCCTCTTCTTTATTATTTTTCTTCAATTATTTCCTTGTATTTTCTGTATTCCTGGAGGGTGTGTTTTCTTCTCCTTAATCATTTATTTCTCTTTGTTCTTTGATATCTATGGCCCTTACAGAATAGTAGTTACTCTGGTTTTCCAGCCCTTCGGTACATTCAAAACTGAGTTTGACGGACGCATTCATTGTTATAATTTGGCTGTAGACTCATAGTTTACCAGTTACCTTAATTTTCATTTAATTTTTATAGAGGGTATGAAATTCCTCTCTATTTTGCTTTAATTTTTCATTTTATTGTTATCGAGGGTATGAATTTCCTCCTTTTTCTGAAAAATGTTCACTTATTTTTATACACGGTGTTCAATAAGTTCGGATACACAGTAAAATTGAATTTATTTCCCATCTGTAATTCAGATTTTCAAAGTGAATGTATTAATTGAAAGCTCACATAATACTGATCAAATACAGTATATGTTTTGAAACAAACTGTCCTTTATCCTTTTGTAATAATTGCAAATGTGTCTCAAGATCCTTTCAGCCGGCACGCACGTCTGTCATTGGTATTTCGTCTAGTTTTTATTGAGTAATGGTGTTAAGTTAAATCAAATTAGGCTGTTGTCCTCAGCATTAGTGGTAGCAACTATGGCCATACGAAATAATCTATAAAATTCAGATTGGGTGAAGTACGGACTCATTTTATTTTGATCTTTAAAATTGCTCAAATTGGCGCTGTACCTGTTTTAATGATTTTTGTTTTGTCAAAAAGCAAGGCTGCGTTATATCTCAGTTTAATCTATCATTATCTTTTCCAAAACTTGATTATATCCCTATTTTGGCAAATTTTAACCAAAAATGGCTTTATATAATGTATTTATGCCTAGATTTATGCCTTTTTCATAGATTTAAGCACATTTTGACTAAACTTGCAAATTTATCACCATATCATCACTGAAATAGCAGTGTAAAGCTTTTGTCTATTAATTTAGTTATTTAAATTTAGTATAGTGAGATGTAAACTCAAAAGTCAACGTTTTAGACTTCTGTAGCTTGAGCAACTTATCGAAAATTATTCCAGCGTGCCGGAACTAACAAACTTTAGATATATCTAAGGCTTATAAAAAAAAGTAGAAAAAGACTTTATTCAAAACCATATGCTTTTGATCAGTGTTATATAACCTTTCAACAGATACATTTACTTTGAAAATTTGATTTACAGATGTGAAATTAATTCAAGTTATATGGTGTATCCGAACTTATTGAACACCCTGTAGAGGTTATGAAATTCCTCTCATTTCAATTAAATTTTCATTTTATAATTATAGAGGGTATGAAATTCCTCTCCATTTCACTTTTAATTTTCATTTTGTATTTATTGAGGGTATGAAATTCCTCTCATTTTTCATTAATTTAATTTACCACTTTTTCCTGAGCGGTGACAGATGAACTTGATCTTCGTTTATATTTGCACTGATATTATTCATATCAATCGCTCTTGCTGTAATAGGTAATGTGTTTGGTATCATGTAGTCACTCTTTATTTTTATTTAAATTTGATCAACTAAGTTGTATAATCTATTCCTATATATATATATTTTTCATAATCCTTAATGATTTGATTATGAGTGTAAATTAGTCAATATCATCGACAATATTTTAACATGAGGAATAATTAGCTCTCCTTTGTCAGTATGGGTATTTACAATTGTTGTAAACGAGAAAAAAAATATTTATTGTTGATAAATGTTGTTTTTGGTTCAAATCAACCGTGGTCATCCCACAGAAGTTCCGTTAGGCACTCATAGTTTTCCGAAAAGACACAATCTCGTAGTAAATCTATCTCGTTTAAAAGATTGCCCAGTGGTTCGAAGTCTTTTCGTTTTGCGAGACTCGCAATAGTTGCTTCCTCTTTGGCATGAGCACTTTCTTGTTGTTTGATTTGGCTTTGGGGTTCTTGAAAAAAATTCTCGTTATCATAGATAGTTTCTTGTAGCTGTTGCAATTTCAACCGAGTTTTAGTATTGCGGTATTCGCTCACTGCTTTCTCCGCATGGGCATTCTTTAGTTGTTTCAGTGGTGAAGTCAATTTGTTCTGCGTTTCCTCTTTAATTACGCAAAAATTATCAATTGGACCTTTGAAACTTGTAACTTTTTCATAGCTACTGAAACATTTTGAATTTTCTTCTAGTTCTTGAACTTTAGTTGACAACGTATCCTTTTCACTGAGTAGCTTTTCCGATTTATCAATAGATTCTGGCAATTTTTTAGTAAGATCGCTCTTCTGTTGCTCCAGCTTGATGATAACCGTTTTCATACGATGGTTTTCTTTTTCCAGATCCACAATATTTCGCTCGAAATCCATAAACTTCGAAGATTGGTCATTCTTCTCTTGCTCTAAATTGATAATAACCGTCTCCATACGGTAATTCTCCATTTCCAGATTCAAAATCTTTCGTTCGAAACCCACAAACTTTGAAGAAATGTCACTTTTTTCTTGCTCTAAACTAATAATAACTGTTTTCATGTAATGCTTCTGCTTTTCCAAATCCAAAGTCTTTTGCTCGAATTCCATAAACTTCGACTCCAACTCGTTCTGCAGTGCTTTCCGTTTCGTTTCCAGGTCATCGATCTTCTCGTCCGCTTCGTCCAGCTCCCGCGTCAACGACAACACCTTGATTTCCTTTTCGCGAGCTTCCCGCTCGGCAGCATCCCGTTCCTGGGCATGCTGATCGTTGACGGCTTCTCCTCGGCGAGAACTTTGTCGAAGTTCTTCTGCTTCTTTTCCAAGTCTAGCACCTTAGTACGCTGCGTCTCCAGTTCGATGGTGGCATCCTCCAGTTCCGATTGGATATTCGTTTTACTCTTGTCCAGCCGATCGTTGGTGGCTTGCAGTTCGAAGATTTGCCGCTGCAGTACTTCGATGTCCTTGTTCATCTTCTTCTTCGCTTCCTCCAGTTCCTTCGCAATATCAGAATCTTCCACGGAACGCTTCTTCATTTCCTGGATGGTGAAGTTCAGTTCGGCCAACTTCTTCTCAGTTCTTCTTATTGCTCTAGAGTTGCACCTTCAACTTGCGTACTTCACTTTCTTTACTTTCCAATTCGGAATTAATTGCCGTTTTGTTCTCAGCAACCGATAAAGCATGCTCTTCCTCTCGCATCTTCAGCATAGTGACTTCCTGGCTTAATGTTTCATTCAATATTTTCTCATTGTTCAGCTTAGCTTCCAAAGCTTTCAACTTGTTAACAAATTTCTTTTCTTTTGCAGCCATATCGTTAGCAGCATCCCGCCTATCTTCATAAAGTTCTTTTATGTCACGTTGAAACAGTCTTTCTAATCGAGCTTTTGATTCTTCTGATTCCTCCCATAATTCCTTATATTTCTCTGCTTCCATTGCTGCCTTATTATTGTTAACAGCATCGCTATTGTTGTTATGTTGATTATAACCATTGTTGTTGTAGTTGTTGTGGTTGTAATTGTTGTTGTTCTGGTAGTAATTGTAGTTGTTGTGGTTGTAATTGTTGTTGTTGCGACTGTAATTATTGTTGTTATGGTTGTAATTGCTGTTGTCGGTGTTGTTAGTGTTCCGGTAGTAGTAGTTGTTGTTATTGCCTCGTGGCTTATCAACCCAACCCGGTTGTAGTCGCCTATGAATGCCTCTTAATTCCTCTTCCTCATACTCTCTCTCGAGCCTGTCTCGCGACTCCCGGAAGAATCTATCCCGTTGGGAATATCTAGGAAATGCCATTTTTTTTAAATTGAGGAGCTATGGAGAGTGCTACTTCTATAAATGAGTTATCTGTGGCCAATAATTTTGTGACAGTTACTTATTCCACGCAAGTGCAAAATCCATAATCAATTACGAGAGAACTATAGAATAAAACAGAACTATTTTCCCGTCGTGTTTCTTCATGTTTAATTTTTCCTTCAGCAAATTATTTAATTTATATCAATAGATATCAATTAATATCATCCATAAATCAAGCCGTGCCATCAACACTCCTAATATCATCACATGGCCATCCATAAAAGCAATAATCGAAAAGCGCGAAAAATAAAGTTTTAACGATAGGGTTTGGCCGTGTTTGTCGCAGTAACACGATCTTTGCTCTCATCTCCAGCAACCTATGTTTGTTTCTAATTACACCCATGTTCATTCCAAATCCGTAAAAATAGTAGGAGAAACCAACCGGGAAATAAATTGTTGATAGATTTTTGATAGATTCGTTCCTCTATAACCACATGATTAAATAAGATGATTCATTAAAATTAAACTTTTCTTATAAATTTTGCAATATTTTTTCTACATGCTTTACTAACATGATCTTGAGAAACGAAACTGCCATAAAATGTTCAAGCATTCCAAAGATTGCAATATTCATAGTTCATAATCTTCAATTTGATCAAGAGTTCATGTGAAAAAGCCAACAAATATAATTATAAAAAAAGGATTTATTTACGTGTAATTTTTGTTACTTGCCTTTCTCAAACTCAAATAAAAAAAAAACAATAATATCATTCCATTAGAATGTTGTAACTTTCATTTTGTGCTAAGAGAACCAAAATCATATACACATACGCACTTAAAATCACTCAATTAAAAAAATATTGATTCGACTTACCCATTATTCGGCATCATATTGCTGGGTCCGATGAAGATACCTAGTTCCTCTTGTAGGAAATGATCTGGCAGTGATCGATTTGCAAGCGGTTTGCAAATGTGCGACTCAGTAGTATCCAGTGGGTCCAACTTCTTCTCTGTTTTGACTCGATGATTAACACAACAATTTTCGTTGAAAGGAATCCGAGATCAGCATCACACTCAAACTGTGCACGGTTCAAGAGTTCTACTCAACTGCATGATTCACACTGTTTCGCCTAATAGTTTTCTGCGCAACACTTACACGATTTCTTCTGTAGTAACCAGCTGGGTCTTAGATACTTCGATAGGTTTTTATTCTTTTTCACTTTCCAATCACAAACGGCGTGCCTGTACTTGTTTAGCGCTTTTGCGCTGTCACCAGAATGTAGAATGTCGAAGCACACGCGTAGAATGTAGGACCGTGAGCGGCACGGCACTGGATTTCTTTCTTTCCCTTCTAAAGTCACAACAAAATCCTTCGAATGTTCACTAATGTTTACTATTCAGGGAAAGATTACTTTAATTCCGTTAACACTCTTAACTAACTAAAATTACTCAATTACGTTATCACTCTTAACTAAAACCGCACCACCGGTAAAGCCACAACGACCCGGACGACGACGCAACCGCGAACGGACAGCAAACGGACACCGCAGACAGACCGAATGGATACCACAACAATACAACGCCGCCCCGGCGTCAATCGCGGGTCTTTTAACTTGCCGTCGCAAGAACTCATTCTCCCGATCTGAAAAGAAATGAGAGAAAAGAGAAAAGCCAAAACGGGCGTCGTCCACTCTGGCTTCATTAGTTCGGCCGCGTGACTGAGACCTTGTTGGGGTTCAGTCAGCGCTACCGGGCGACAAACAAAAATTAAAAGAAAAACATTTCTCCGGCATTGGAGCGAGAACGTTATATCACCAGGTCAACCAGCAACAAGCAGTAAGCATTCTCTCTGCTTGCATCGCTTGTTTCTTGGTTAACCGGCGTTGGTCTATAAACATGACCGTGAAATCCACATGTGATGTAATCCACTAATTGCGTGGAGCACCATGAGGAAATAAAGGGTCTTTCTTAGATTAATGGTGATCATTGATCTTTAGATTTATTCGATACAGGGAGGGAAATGCTTCCTTCGGTCGGCAGGACCGCTACAATGCCACTGCATATATTTCCCATCCGACTATTAGATTTTATGTGTAGCCTTGCGTAGAGAACGTTTATGCGCGCATTGTAATAATGCAGTAAGATAGATTTTTGCCAATAAATAAATATGTGCGGATACTGACCTGCTTGCTCTCACATGAAATTTGACGTTTGAGAAGTGTCCGATGTCCGATTGTCGTGAAACTTGGTGGGTTTGTATTGATCATGCGAGAGAATTTTGGAACTTCGGAAGTCAAAACTTCGGTGAAGTTCGGCGTCGGCATTCTAATTTGGGGTTCGCCGACGCATAAGAATTGCCTGTGTCAGTGACGCTTCAATTAGAATGCCGACGTTTTTACTTCGGCGAACTTTTGTTGGGGATATTTGATTTCACATATCGACTTCGGTCTAAAATAAATCAATATGTACAATATTTCATCTAAAATAATTCGCCTTGACAGAGCTCTGACCTGCCATCTAGGAAAAAAAAATGTCGTGTGCGTGAAGCGTTGCTGGCGGAGTATATGAAAAAAAAAAGTTTAAAATGCTTCTATAAAATTAACGATAACTTTTATTGAAATGTGGGTTAATGTACGAGGTAAGAATTTTGAAAAACTACATTATCAGCACTGAACGAAAATTACATGAGCGATTACGTTTGAAGTGCATACCTTGCATTAATCTAGAACACAAAATTGAAATCAAAAATATGTGTTTATTGTGTTGCTAATCAATAGCCTAACCTTGCACCTGCAAGGTGCAAGGCACCTATACGCTACACCTTTAACCTGCATTTCAATTTTCGTAAATTTTTTAGAAGCATTTTAAACTTTTTTTCCTATACTCCGCCAGCAATGCTTCACGCACACGGCAACTTTTCCTAGATGGCAGGTCAGAGCTCTGTCAAGGTGAATAAGACCCGAGGTCAGCGTCGGTGATGTAGTGGTCAGAGAATTTGTTATAGAGAAGCGCGAAGAGAATTTTGGTTATGTTTATTTACATCACGCCCAATAGCAATCATATTTTGCAGTAAACAAAATTATATTTTTACGTACGTGTTAGTCTGATCTGTCCATAAGATGTTAAGCAAACAAGTGACGTCATGCTTTGGCACTAACACACTTTCATGCACTGAAATAAATTTTGTTGTAGAAACTACCGATTCCATAGTTAAATTAATAACCGTACCTATGATTCTCAACCGACAACAATTTCCAGTTAATTCCACTAAAACACTGTCAGTTTGACTAACAGTGCAGTTAACATTACCAAAAATAATATTAATTCAACAGCTGGGCATTAGGCCTGTCCAGCTTTTCAAAAATGTTCTCTGATTCTCAAGTCCATCCCCATATTTTGATTGGCATCCTAGAAGAAGTAACTGGTCAAAATTTCAACCAAATCCATTGAAATTAAGAGGTGCATCAAATCAATTTTGTGTTTTTCGACTATTTTTGAACTTCAAAAAATCATAACTACACAAAAACTTGTCGAAACTAAATTCTTTTGGCAGAAATTGAGAGCTATACTTGTTTGCTACAACTTCTCCGAACAACGTGTGCCAATAAAATTGAAGGAAACATGTGTAATTATCACATTTGTGATCAGAAAAACTTTAAAAAGTTGATTTTTTGATAGATTTCGTACCGGAGCACCCTAATATACGTAATAAGTAGGATTTTTTAAAACGGCATCATATTCTCCAATGTGTTGTGGTTATTTGCTTCCTTGACACCAAAGCTGTAGGAGTTGAGCAAAAATTACTAAAATTCGTGAAAGCCAAATGTGGCCTAAAAACTAGCTTTTCGGGTGCAATCACGCTTTGGCGGGCAAAAAGTGGCATCGCGTCAGCACTGATATGATAGCCAACACCTGTCATCACGCTTGTTTGTTATCACCCGTGATAGGGAGTAGCCAAGGCAAACTACAAGGAAGCAAAGCTACTACGTTCAGTACAATTTCGCGCCACAACGTGATTGCCTCCAAAAAGCTAGTTTTTAGGCCACATTTGGCTTTCACGAATTTTAGTAATTTTTGCTCAACTCCTACAGCTTTGGTGTCAACTTTTTAAAGTTTTTCTGATCACAAATGTGATAATTACACATGTTTCCTTCAATTTTATTGGCACACGTTGTTCGGAGAAGTTTTAGCAAACAAGTATCGCTTTCAATTTCTGCCAAAAGAATAAAGTTTTGACAAGTTTTAGTGTAGTTATGATTTTTTGAAGTTCAAAAATAGTCGAAAAACACAAAATTGATTTGATGCACCTCTTAATTTCAATGGATTTGGCTGAAATTTTGACCAGTTACTTCTTCTATGATGCCAATCAAAATATAGGGATGGACTTGAGAATCAGAGAACATTTTTGAAAAGCTGGACAGGCCTACTGGGCATAGAGATAAGTGACATTTCAACACACGAACACTAGAGCAAATTTTTCCTCACACAAAAGTGCACGCCGATTGAAAGGCTATTCAGATTGCATATGCAAATATTACCCAATCGAATTGGGTAAAACGGGTAAATAATGATAAAACTAACGTCCGGGGCAAGAGTGCAAATATTTTCCTCGCAGTTTCACAACTACATCTACTAAAAAGGCACGCATACATTTGAACGTGATTACCTCTATTGTATGTTTAACTATACTGTGTTGTTATTTGCGTGTCCAGGAAAAATTGACAATGTTTTGTTGTTGAGGTGACTACGCTTGTAGTCAAATTTACTGCAATACTTTGTAACTTCAATCATATTTCAGTTAACTTCACAGATTTTGTTGTCGGTTGAGAATCATAGGCACGGTTAGTAATTTTACTATAGAATCGGTAGTTTCCACAACAATTTCAGTGTGTGCTTTCATGTTGCGCTTTGTTTTCCATGTTGTTCTATTTCATTGCGGAGATTTGCAGATTCTGGCGCAAAAAAAAATATTAGGTTTATTTTTTGCGTAGATGTATTATAAATGTTTGTTTACAATGCAAAATCTCGCCAAAGGTGTACTCAACAATGCAGTGTGAAATATTCGCCAGCACACGGTCTGTTTTCACATCTGTGGGCCCACGCAAGAAAAATCCACGCAACTAATGCCGTTTTTCTTTTTTAACCTGGGTTGGAACTGGATTAGCGGAAAATGTGTAAACAAACAACGTCAAACCAACTTTAGTACAAGCGAAACCGAAATCGGGTTGGGGTTGAAACTGTGATCTGATTCAGTTCCAACCCAGGTTGGAACTGGATAATAAAGAAAAACGGCATAATTTTCGTGTCTTAACAGGTGGAATCTCCGCAATATTTCTTTGAATTTGCTCGATTGGGACCGCGTTTGACGATTAAAATGGAACCTATGGTTTCAGACTTCGCGCATCTCTATAACAAATTCTCTGGTTTTTTGGACAAACTAAAGACACTGTATGCTAAAGATACGAAATCTGATGATTGTTGCTGTTGATGATGATTGTCGCGTCATGACGATGATGCAGTCGAGCAAAGCTTTTAAAGCGCGTTTTACAGGTCTCCTGTTCGATTGGAATGACATTGACAGCAAATTTGGAATTCCAATTGGAACATTTCGTGTCTTTGCATATAGTGTCTTTAGGACAAACATTTGCATAGTGTGAGAATCTTTCTCTGTAATGATTATTCAACAACTGTATTCATTATTTGTATACACTTTACTACCGATACTTCAATATTACATACAATGATTCACACTCCAGACAACAATAACAATATCTCCGCATATGACAGATACTCAATGTAAACATACACGCTAAACGTAATAGAGTAATACAATAATTTATTATGTGCATACCACAAGGTACCACATCTCGTTTTTTCTCCAGATCCGCAGCAAGGTCACTCCACGTTGTTTCGCTTATAGTCTCCTCAGTTTATGAACGTCTCGCTTCAGTCTCACATCAGAATTAGAAGTACAGTCATCCATTTGGTCATCCATCTCTGCTCGGCATTTTGGTAAATTACTTGGCCGTTACTTGTGGTTGTACCTAAAAAGAAATATTTTTTTGACCCAAATATTTTCCCAAATCCCAAAACATTTTTAATACTGAGTGTCAAGCTAAATATTACCTTTGCTGATGAATTAATTGAATTGCTTTCCTCTTCTCAAATGTTTTCAATGACAGCTAGCATGCAAACATTGTATACTGCCCACTGATTTTTTTTTTTGACATGTCCTTTCATAGAAGAATCTCATACATAAGGCATGTATATTCAGATTATTATTCAGACATTTTTTTAACTAATATGTCGGAACACTGCACGAAGTGGAAAGATTATCAATATCCATTAACTCGTTTTCGATCCAAAGTGTCCAAGTGTTATACAAACACTATTTCATTTCATGTTTTTTTTAGCGAACTTTGCTGGAACTCGTTTCTTGTTCAGAATATATTCAGAAGTTTGGCTTTACAGATTTTGTTTTCAAAATATCGAAGGGATTGATACTTTTTTTTAAATCAAATCACGATTTCGGAAAACGTCACTTGTCCAAAGCAATATTTGTAATACTAGTTTTAGCTGAATAGTAATTTGAAAACTTGAAAACATCCAGTTTTTGAATTATATTTAATATATATTGTTCACAAAACTCGCACCCGCACTAGCTGTTTGAAAGTATAGTAGAATATTAATATTCATTCTTCTTTTTCATGTTGTGATCCTATAATTATCTCAAATTCTTAATACATACATCATCGACGCAGTACCAAATCGAAGTCACGCAAAGCACATGCAAAGTTGCATGTAAATTTGAACCGGTTGCTGGTATTGCGCATCATTAAGCTACTTAAGAGCTGAAATTAGCACTAATCTAAATCGAGTTGCTATGTTTATAAGAAGGTTAAACATCAATTTTCGCACCGCCAGTCACTTCGGTTTGGTCGTTGAATAGGTCAAGGAATAGGTTTACATTCTACGATGCATATTCCTCCGCATTAACTGGTGATTCGTGCTCAATCAAACCTATTTTAACATTACAAAACCAAAAATTTGTTCCTTTGATGTCGCTCTTTCGGGTTCTGAACTGCAGGACTTATTTTAATGGTGTACCTCCAAAATATTGCAAAAGCCCCTCAACATGTTATGTTCTCACTCTAGATACCTAATGAAGCTATTTCAACAAGCTTTTTCCAAATTATTCGCATTCAATGTACCGTCAAAATTTAGAACTTTTTATCTTTAAGTAACTCTGATTTTCTACATATGCTCATCATATTGATAATGTTCGCGCCTAGCGCTTCCCAAAGAATTCATCGCAGTTACCAATGGAACAACGACAACCCGGATCAACAACGGCGTTAGCAACCGCTACGCGACAGATGGGCTCCTTGGCATATAAAAGGGGACAACCAAGCCAGAGATCGTCATTACCAACTTGGACATGAAGCGATCAAGACAGAAGCCACTAAACAGTACACCATTAGAATAAATAGTCAATAGTAGCAGTAGAAGTGTTTTGTTCCTTCCCTTTCCTGGAACTGGTCCCAGTACCAATAGGGTCCTAAAATTAAAGACGAAATCTCGCTTATATTGAATAATACGATCAAGCATGGTATTCTAATCGGAATTGTACTTTACTCGAACTTGAAAAACAAAGGAATAATGAGAAAATTAGAAATTAGTAAAATGGTAAATAGTTCTACTTTGACATTTGAGGTCAACCTTCTGTGACTGAGCTCGACATTTTTCGCACTGGGATTTCAAAAATGTTCCTATCTGACATACACGGTGAAAAAAAATCACTCTAAGTATGTGTTATAAGCTAGGGACGAGACAAAATGCTAAAAAAATAAAAATTATATATTTTCAACTACGGTTAATAAAAACGTCAAAAAATGAGTAAATATGTACTCTTGAACCATATATTGTGATTTAAAACAAGAATTCCGATAGGACTTTAGGAGCCTATTCTCCCAGTCCATCGTTCTGCTTATAAATCGTTGGGTTCACGGCCGAGCCCAAACAGATAATATTCTCAGTTCGTTGGATCGAACTAGAATATTCTGCATTATTGCAAAGCCCAATCATCTGTCTATCATATCACTTATTTCACAAGTCTGACGTAGTGCACACTGACCATGATTGTCTGTGTCATGATGGCCCTTACGCTTGCCTCTACGATTCATTTCTTTGTACTGAAACAATTTAAAGCACGTTTTTATTCAAATTTTCAATGAACTTATTAACACAAATATCACTTATACATGTACACGCATTTTTATTGGTAAAAATCCATGAGTTTGATATATAAATTTTATTTGTACACACATACTCGTTTTCCACGCTGGATCACACATAAAATCGGAGGACCTTATATAAACTATGTGTATCTACACATGAAAAGGGTTATCTATGACAAATTGCAAAAATCTATGTGAGCGACACATGCATACAATATTTGCAGTTCATTAGCAAAAATGGCACTATATCCATAGTGTTAGACAATCATAAGTCAAAATGCCCCTCCTGACCACACCCGATACATTTTATATTCAAAGACTTCAGAAGTGATTACTCAAGAACTCACTGTATTTGAATCGCATAAACATTTAGTGGCATTCAATAGGTTATAAAGTGCCTTTTACTCGAATTCTTGAGACTTCCAGTTAAGCCGAAAGTTTCATTTTTTTATTGTTCGATTTTTTAAAATATCCAATTCAACTAGCCATTTGACTAGCATGATACTTAACAGGATCGTGGTTAGCAACTGCTCTGAATATGTCATCTAGCTTCAACGAATGCTTTAACTGTCATTTTGACTTCCTATCTTGCAAACTACCAAGACAGTTCAATTATTCTCACACATTGATGTTAATTTTCTTGAAGTCTTGTAAGAGAGGACAAAGCATTAGTTAAATCATGTCTTCATGTTAATTTGGTTTCAAGAGCCAACCCTTTTTACGTCTCCGTAGACTTATTATACTTTACTGAGCAATGATAACTTCAATATATATCACCTGAGGTGGGTCCACAACAACCTCAGTATCTGCTCAGTTATATTCGCATTTGGAACATATTCAAATACTATTCGTTACTGTTTTTCTAGTCACGCTCAGCTTAAAGTTTAGTTTTGTCTTTCGCCTTCTCAGCTGCCACTTAATTGGTGTGAAATTTCATTTTTAATGGTTCAATTTAACTAAAAAGCCCAGATTGGAGTTCAAGAGAAATCGCTCAAGAAACTTCTAGAACGATTCCTGGCAGAAACTTTCTATGGTGACATTTGAACTGTCATTTCTTTGCAACTGCGTACTGCGATCGAAGAAAAAACGGTTTCTTGAGTGATTCAGCCAAGGAATTTCCCATGCCTCGATAGGCCGAGAAATTCCCTCTGATCTGCAAACAGCCCTTAAATCTGCGTTGGCTGGTAATCTGTTTCTTACGAAATTTACGACACTGTTGCGTTTTTAGTACTTTAATTTTTAATAACACAATTCGCCTTATACGGCTCTACAAAGAATCGACTATATCTGCCTTGCAGGTCTTACCGCCTTCAACGGCATTTCCACCTTCAACGGCTTTTTCCGCCTTCAACAGCTTTTCACTCTCCGACGGATCTTTCCGCCATCGACAGTTTTTCGCCTTAGTCGGCTCTTCTGCCTATAACATTTTCCGCCTTCAACGGCTTTTCTATCTGTAATCCTTTCCGCCTTTTACGGCTATTTCAAGAATGTCGCTTTCATTAGCTTTTATCGCCTTCATTGGCTTTTATCGCCTTCACTGGCTTTTAACAGCAACGGCAAAATTTGATTTCAAAATATTGTTTCACCTCTACGCCTTCCACGGCCATCCGTTTAACAAATCAATACTTCATTCATCATTCAGCATTTAAGTCTAGATTTAGGACAACAACCCTATTCAACGAGTATCAATATCACAATCAACAAAACTTAGATTTTCTTCACAATTCTTTATTTCTTTATCTGACAATAGTGATTGTCATCGATTTGAACTAAACAATACCGATCACCATCAAAATCTCTCACAGGTTGATCATTGTCATTAGTCGAAGGTACAAATAGATTGTTTGATTCATATTGAACAGTTAGTACACAATATTTACCTTTTTGATTTCAATGTTGAAATTCATTCACAAGTCATCACCTGGAGGTCATCACCACTCTGCATGCACCACACACACACACACCACTCATCTCATTCTTTTTCTAAAGACAACACTTCCCGAGCCGAAATTAAACTAATTTCACATGCACTGTTCACCGTTCTCGTCGCCAATGTGAGAATTTTTTTCTGTAATGATTATTCAACAACTGTATTCATTATTTGTATACACTTTATTACCGATACTTCAATATTACATACAATGATTCACACTCCAGACAACAATAACAATATCTCCGCATATGACAGATACTCAATGTAAACATACACGCTAAACGTAATAGAGTAATACAATAATTTATTATGTGCATACCACAAGGTACCACACATAGAGTGTGTCTTTAACAGTAAAGACACTATATGCAAAGACACGAAATGTTCCAATTGGAATTCCAAATTTGCTGTCAATGTCATTCCAATCGAAGAGGAGACCTGTCAAACGCGTTTTAAAAGCTTTGCTCTACAGCATCATCGTCATGACGCGACAATCATCAGATTTCGTATCTTTAGCATACAGTGTCTTTACACCCTGTGTACTGGGATCTTAAAGGGGCCATTAGACTGTTTGTCATAATGACAAATATTTGCCATTGCAGTCCGTCATTCATCCGAGGTTGCCATGATTTACGTTGTGTTGGTCATTTGTTGGGCTTCTTTGGCGAAATATTTGTCATGTCTAATGGGTAGTACGCTGATCGCAAGAAATTTCTTGGCCTATCTCGATGCGTGGAAAATTCAGGCAAGGAATCGCTCAAGAAATAATAAAGCGTCGCTTTATTCCGAATCCTAGTACGGAGCTGAAACGAAACGTCAAATCAAATGGGGCTTGCTGTGTTAAATTTCTTGACCATTTCGGTCACGGAAAAATAATGCACTGAACGAAAATTACTTGAGCGATTCCGTTTGAAGTGCATACCTCCCATAACGGTCTAACGGGACCTTAAGTTTTATAGCTATTTTTTTTTATTTATTCAGCGGGATGCAGCAACTTCGAGCAAGTTCAACCTACGTCGTTGAACAGGACTTATGTTTTTATCACACATATTAGTACTGTTCAATGAAGTAGGTTGAACCAGAGAAAATAGAGAAGCGAATACAGTAGACGTTCGATAACTGCAATATGTTTACGTTTCACTTAGCGAACGAAAATTCGATAACTGCAACGCCTGACAGTGTCAACAAACCATCAACTGGCGTAAAATGAACGTGAACTTCATCCGACTGTTCATTTGGGCTAATATGGCGCACTATTCTGACATTTCGCGGTGCGATAACTGCAAATTTGTTGCAGTTACAGAACTTGCAGTTAAACCGTTTGCACCGACCGAACGTCTACTGTAGTGTGAAGCCAAAAATATCTTATCGAACCGTCAAACTGGTATCCTAAGGGCATCTCCAGCAGAATTATAGTTGTAGATGCATTTGTTATGACAGTTATAAATTTTTGTTGGTCAAAAATTTGTAACTCACCGTCGACTCTTCAGCAGCAGTTCTAAATGATATTATATATATATAGAATTGCGTTTGTGTGCGTGCTTCAGATTGTCAATCAGTTCGTGTAAACAAATCAAACGCTGCGAAAATGTCCGACGATTGGTATGAAAGTGTAACCGGAGAGTTCGAAGATCCCGGGATAGAAATGGACTTGTTTCTAGAGATAATTGAAGGTAAGTTTATCAATTCCTAAAATATACTGTCCCATTGAAGACCATTTGATTCCATTTTTTGCAGACAACTCTGGAAAGGCTGCGAGTCAGCGTCGAGGATCACACTTCCTGGGCGTCGTAATATTGCGCGAAACTTTGTTCTAGGGCATGAAATGCTCATGGACCACTATTTCTCCCCGCAATCCGTCTATCCAGAAAATTTATTCAAAAGAAGGTTCCGGATGCCGAAACGTATGTTTTTGCGCATCTTGGAGGACATCACAGCCGACAACGACTATTTTAAGCTGAAGTGCAATGCTGCTGGAAAACCTGGGCTGTCCGGTATCCAAAAGCGCGCAGCAGCCATCCGTCAACTAGCCTACGGAACTGCTTCCGATGCTACTGACGAATATATTCAAATCGGTGAATCGACAGCCAACGAGGCTATGAAGGAGTTTTGCCGCACGCTACTCAAACTATACCGTGAGATTTTTTTTGCGTCCACCGAACGAAAGCCAGAAGGCTGCATTAGAAGAAGAAAACGCGAGCCGGCGGTTCCCTGGAATGATTGGCAGTATCGACTGCATGCATTGGGAGTGGAAGAACTGCCCAGTTGCCCTAAAAGGTACGCTGCTGAAAGCTAGAATGTTCTATTGTATACATATGTTTTTGTTTAATACTATTTTACTCAAGGTAAGTAAGTAAAACACCTTGATTTTAATGTCGCACAAACTTAAAATTGCAAAGGGGCTTTTCATAAACCACGTAGACTCTTGGAGGAGGGGGTCTGGCCAAATCCTACGCTCCATATAAAGTTTCAAATTTCAAATTCGTATGAACGAGGGGGTAGGTGGGGTCTGAGATTGCCAAATTCTAGTCTATGTAGATTATGAACAGCCCCAAAAGAATTCACATAGCCGATTATGCGCCTCCTTCTATATGGAACTATCTATCCCGGCAAACAGTAGGCAGGCAGTGTTTTATAGAAGTCCCCCGCAACTTCATCAGTATGGGAGCCAGCCCTGTCGTCCTCCTTAGTCTAGGTTAGTCGACGACGAGATTTTGTTAAAAATAACCATGTGAAATGGTTAACGTGATTCCCACGTCCACCCCCTCAGGAGACAAATTTTAATAAAACATCATTTTGGGTGTTAACTGTTAACGCCCTGACCATACCAGTTTGACTGTATATGGGATTTGTCATAAGTCGGTACCCACGTCCACCCCCTCAGGAGACAAATTTTAATAAAACGTTGTTTTGGGTGTTAATTGTTAATGCCCTGACCATACCAGTTTGAGTGTATATGGGATTTGTCATAAGTCGGTACCCACGTCCACCCCCTCAGGAGACAAATTTTAATAAAACATCATTTTGGGTGTTAATTGTTAATGCCCTGACCATACCAGTTTGAGTGTATATGGGATTTGTCATAAGTCGGTACCCACGTCCACCCCCTCAGGAGACAAATTTTAATAAAACATTGTTTTGGGTGTTAATTGTTAATGCCCTGACCATACCAGTTTGAGTGTATATGGGATTTGTCATAAGTCGGTACCCACGTCCACCCCCTCAGGAGACAAATTTTAATAAAACATCATTTTGGGTGTTGATTGTTAATGCCCTGACCATACCAGTTTGAGTGTATATGGGATTTGTCATAAGTCGGTACCCACGTCCACCCCCTCAGGAGACAAATTTTAATAAAACATCATTTTGGGTGTTAATTGTTAATGCCCTGACCATACCAGTTTGAGTGTATATGGGATTTGTCATAAGTCGGTACCCACGTCCACCCCCTCAGGAGACAAATTTTAATAAAACGTTGTTTTGGGTGTTAATTGTTAATGCCCTGACCGTACCAGTTTGAGTGTATATGGGATTTGTCATAAGTCGGTACCCACGTCCACGCCCTCAGGAGACAAATTTTAATAAAACGTTGTTTTGGGTGTTAATTGTTAATGCCCTGACCGTACCAGTTTGACTGTATATGGGATTTGTCATAAGTCGGTACCCACGTCCACCCCCTCAGGAGACAAATTTTAATAAAACGTTGTTTTGGGTGTTAATTGTTAATGCCCTGACCATACCAGTTTGAGTGTATATGGGATTTGTCATAAGTCGGTACCCACGTCCACCCCCTCAGGAGACAAATTTTAATAAAACATTGTTTTGGGTGTTAATTGTTAATGCCCTGACCATACCAGTTTGAGTGTATATGGGATTTGTCATAAGTCGGTACCCACGTCCACCCCCTCAGGAGACAAATTTTAATAAAACATCATTTTGGGTGTTGATTGTTAATGCCCTGACCATACCAGTTTGAGTGTATATGGGATTTGTCATAAGTCGGTACCCACGTCCACCCCCTCAGGAGACAAATTTTAATAAAACATTGTTTTGGGTGTTAATTGTTAATGCCCTGACCATACCAGTTTGAGTGTATATGGGATTTGTCATAAGTCGGTACCCACGTCCACCCCCTCAGGAGACAAATTTTAATAAAACATTGTTTTGGGTGTTAATTGTTAATGCCCTGACCGTACCAGTTTGACTGTATATGGGATTTGTCATAAGTCGGTACCCACGTCCACCCCCTCAGGAGACAAATTTTAATAAAACGTTGTTTTGGGTGTTAATTGTTAATGCCCTGACCATACCAGTTTGAGTGTATATGGGATTTGTCATAAGTCGGTACCCACGTCCACCCCCTCAGGAGACAAATTTTAATAAAACGTTGTTTTGGGTGTTAATTGTTAATGCCCTGACCGTACCAGTTTGAGTGTATATGGGATTTGTCATAAGTCGGTACCCACGTCCACCCCCTCAGGAGACAAATTTTAATAAAACGTTGTTTTGGGTGTTAATTGTTAATGCCCTGACCATACCAGTTTGAGTGTATATGGGATTTGTCATAAGTCGGTACCCACGTCCACCCCCTCAGGAGACAAATTTTAATAAAACGTTGTTTTGGGTGTTAATTGTTAATGCCCTGACCGTACCAGTTTGAGTGTATATGGGATTTGTCATAAGTCGGTACCCACGTCCACGCCCTCAGGAGACAAATTTTAATAAAACGTTGTTTTGGGTGTTAATTGTTAATGCCCTGACCATACCAGTTTGAGTGTATATGGGATTTGTCATAAGTCGGTACCCACGTCCACCCCCTCAGGAGACAAATTTTAATAAAACATTGTTTTGGGTGTTAATTGTTAATGCCCTGACCGTACCAGTTTGACTGTATATGGGATTTGTCATAAGTCGGTACCCACGTCCACCCCCTCAGGAGACAAATTTTAATAAAACGTTGTTTTGGGTGTTAATTGTTAATGCCCTGACCGTACCAGTTTGAGTGTATATGGGATTTGTCATAAGTCGGTACCCACGTCCACGCCCTCAGGAGACAAATTTTAATAAAACATTGTTAATGCCCTGACCGTACCAGTTTGAGTGTATATGGGATTTGTCGCCCTCAGGAGACAAATTTTAATAAAACATTGTTAATGCCCTGACCGTACCAGTTTGAGTGTATATGGGATTTGTCATAAGTCGGTACCCACGTCCACCCCCTCAGGAGACAAATTTTAATAAAACATTGTTTTGGGTGTTAATTGTTAATGCCCTGACCGTACCAGTTTGAATGTATATGGGATTTGTCATAAGTCGGTACCCACGTCCACCCCCTCAGGAGACAAATTTTAATAAAACGTTGTTTTGGGTGTTAATTGTTAATGCCCTGACCGTACCAGTTTGAGTGTATATGGGATTTGTCATAAGTCGGTACCCACGTCCACCCCCTCAGGAGACAAATTTTAATAAAACGTTGTTTTGGGTGTTAATTGTTAATGCCCTGACCATACCAGTTTGAGTGTATATGGGATTTGTCATAAGTCGGTACCCACGTCCACCCCCTCAGGAGACAAATTTTAATAAAACGTTGTTTTGGGTGTTAATTGTTAATGCCCTGACCGTACCAGTTTGAGTGTATATGGGATTTGTCATAAGTCGGTACCCACGTCCACCCCCTCAGGAGACAAATTTTAATAAAACGTTGTTTTGGGTGTTAATTGTTAATGCCCTGACCATACCAGTTTGAGTGTATATGGGATTTGTCATAAGTCGGTACCCACGTCCACCCCCTCAGGAGACAAATTTTAATAAAACGTTGTTTTGGGTGTTAATTGTTAATGCCCTGACCGTACCAGTTTGAGTGTATATGGGATTTGTCATAAGTCGGTACCCACGTCCACGCCCTCAGGAGACAAATTTTAATAAAACGTTGTTTTGGGTGTTAATTGTTAATGCCCTGACCATACCAGTTTGAGTGTATATGGGATTTGTCATAAGTCGGTACCCACGTCCACCCCCTCAGGAGACAAATTTTAATAAAACATTGTTTTGGGTGTTAATTGTTAATGCCCTGACCGTACCAGTTTGACTGTATATGGGATTTGTCATAAGTCGGTACCCACGTCCACCCCCTCAGGAGACAAATTTTAATAAAACGTTGTTTTGGGTGTTAATTGTTAATGCCCTGACCGTACCAGTTTGAGTGTATATGGGATTTGTCATAAGTCGGTACCCACGTCCACGCCCTCAGGAGACAAATTTTAATAAAACATTGTTAATGCCCTGACCGTACCAGTTTGAGTGTATATGGGATTTGTCGCCCTCAGGAGACAAATTTTAATAAAACATTGTTAATGCCCTGACCGTACCAGTTTGAGTGTATATGGGATTTGTCATAAGTCGGTACCCACGTCCACCCCCTCAGGAGACAAATTTTAATAAAACATTGTTTTGGGTGTTAATTGTTAATGCCCTGACCGTACCAGTTTGAATGTATATGGGATTTGTCATAAGTCGGTACCCACGTCCACCCCCTCAGGAGACAAATTTTAATAAAACGTTGTTTTGGGTGTTAATTGTTAATGCCCTGACCGTACCAGTTTGAGTGTATATGGGATTTGTCATAAGTCGGTACCCACGTCCACCCCCTCAGGAGACAAATTTTAATAAAACGTTGTTTTGGGTGTTAATTGTTAATGCCCTGACCATACCAGTTTGAGTGTATATGGGATTTGTCATAAGTCGGTACCCACGTCCACCCCCTCAGGAGACAAATTTTAATAAAACATCATTTTGGGTGTTAACTGTTAGCGCCCTGACCATACCAGTTTGACTGTATATGGGATTTGTCATAAGTCGGTACCCACGTCCACCCCCTCAGGAGACAAATTTTAATAAAACGTTGTTTTGGGTGTTAACTGTTAACGCCCTGACCATACCAGTTTGACTGTATATGGGATTTGTCATAAGTCGGTACCCACGTCCACCCCCTCAGGAGACAAATTTTAATAAAACGTTGTTTTGGGTGTTAACTGTTAACGCCCTGACCATACCAGTTTGACTGTATATGGGATTCGTCATAAGTCGGTACCCACGTCCACCCCCTCAGGAGACAAATTTTAATAAAACGTTTATTTAATGTTTATTTTATATTTATTTCAGGCCAATACCAGGGCAAAGAAGGCAAAGCAACGGTTGTACTAGAGGCAGTGGCGAGCTATAATTGTCGGATATGGTATTGTAATTTCGGAGCTGCGGGAAGTTGCAACGACATTAACATACTAGACAATTCACCACTATTAGATGAAATAAAACATGTAAGTATATTGATCTATCTGAGTTAAGTCAAATCAAGTCAGGAGTTTGAACCTTGAATTTCATCGTTGTGGGAAGAATTATATGGAAAATGGTCGACTGCGTCCGATTAATTCGACGGATTAATCGACAGTCGACAGCGGTACTGATCAGGTCAACCTTCTAAACTACCTTCTTGTTCCTTCTGACGAAACGTCCTTTCTGGGACGGAGTCTGCTTCTCAGCTTATTATGCTTGCCGTTGTGATCTTTGCACGACTCTAACTGAAAGTATGAACTTTGAATTATCGATATGAAAATGTTAATAGAACGATACTACAATTTTTCTATTGCCTTTCAACTGTCGTCAAGATATTAATGGGTGACCACCATTGCACATATTCGGCTACGCGAAGTAAGACATAAATCCGTTAGGCATAATGCTTTTGACCTGTTCTCATCCCAATGATGATTTAATAAGTTATTCGGTAATGCATAAGAAATGTGTCCTAATACGGTTCATTTATGTTTATTTACAGAACGGTATGTTGGACCTGACGTACGAAGTGAACGGTAAAACGCGTGAAAGGGGATATCTTCTAGGAGATGGAATTTATCCCGACTGGTCTTGTTTCGTCAAAACAATATCGCATCCATCTAACGCGAAGGAGCAGCATTTTGCAACAGTTCAGGAATCTGTAAGAAAAGACGTGGAACGGTGTTTCAGTCTTCTGACCATTAGGAGGCAATCAGTGAAGTACTAGATTGAAAGTAGTGAGCTGAATTTTAGTATGGTGAGATGATCAATTCTCCATTTCTGCAATGAAATGGAGCAAACAGCGTGGGTTATATGATTTCATGTCTAATTTTATGCTGTTTGAGCAAAAGTTTGGGTAACTGTGTTGTTGAAGTTGCAAGAAATAAATAATACAACATCACAGTTACCCTTACTTTTGCTCAAATAGCATCAAATTAGTCAAGAAATCATATAACCCACGCTGTTTGCTCCATTTCATTGCAGAAATGGAGAATTGATCATCTCACCATACTAAAATTCAGCTCACTACTTTCAATCTAGTACTTCACTGATTGCCTCCTATACCTGGCAAATTACAAAGCAGCCGTGTCGTTTGTGGGATTTGCAAACCATGATACTCGTGATGGAAGCTTGTATAATTTTGCACAATATGCGCATTGAATACAACGAACACGAAGAGGTGGTTTTCGACCAAATTCCAATGAGCGTGAGCCGAAGACCTTCACACAGTATTGTGAAATTCGTGCAAAAATTAAATGTGCTACAGAAAACGCAGTTCTGAGAAAGGATCTGATAGACCACCTATGGTATGTACGTGGTGAACAATAAGCAGTGCAAGTTAAAATAGAAGAAGAGAGAAATATAGAGTATATTGTCACAATAAGATAAGAAAAATAAACAGCTATCCATTTCTGAACGTATTTTATTTAAAGCAATCACGAAAGCATTTGATGCCTATGTTTATAAAAAAAACATAAATTGAACAACGCTGCTGCATGACATTATTCTATCGACATTGTGGTCCTTATCATATTGATCGATCTAAATTTACAAGTTTGAATATTGATTAAAATTTCATTTCATTTTCATTTTCATTTTGCAGCATTTGGTGGGGCAATGAGAGCGCAAGTCAGTCCAAAGCCGATGATAAGGAGGGATAATGGCTGAATAGTCTTTGCTGACCACATAAACGCCATGGGATAGGAAAAGGGTATTTTGGTGAGGGATTAGGGTGTTGGTACAGACTTAACAATATCAATGCTATTCAGATGCAAAATAATTTTAAGGCCCAATAGTGAATCGCATACCTTCCAAAACCAAAAAAACAATAATCCTCAAAATGCCAAGCAAGTCATAGAAAGAAAAAAACGCCCGATTGTTTATTTTGTCAATTAATATAACAAACGGAAACTTCCAACTTCACCGACTCACCAGTCACCCGGAAAAAATGTTCCTTCAGTTCTGGAAAATATATTATCCCCAATTAAGCCCTTAATCGAATTGTCCGCGTGGTCTTGTAGTACCCCTGCTAGGTAAGAACCAGTCATTGCCATACATATTAAATGCTAGACATGACCCCATGGATAGCATTTGCATATGTAAAAGCTTTGCTGATGTGACTTTCCTATTAGGCAATTCTCTCATCTCATGTTTGTCTTCAAAACCTTGTCAAGCTTAGAAAATTGAAGCTAATAAACAGTACATTACAAGGTTCGAATTCCAATAGAATGAGATCATTCATTCGCACTACAACACCTTAGGAGATAATGTCACATTGGCTGATTACAGTACAAATGCGAAAAATCTCCCTTTTCCCCCTATCCGCAACCCGGGGACGCGCCCTGTTGGATTTCGAAAGCCTCGGAGAATATTACAAACCTTCAATGGCATTCCCATACACTAACCCACATTGCCCATTCAGGGGTCTGACTGGGCCTATTACCCTCCCTCAGTTTGTAATATTCTCACCAACTTGGAATTATATTTTCCCGGCACATAAATGACTTCGACAAATGTTCGATATACTATGCAGCATCATGATCAGTATAACTATATCAGATGACGATGACTTGAAGATCTGATTTTTACAGAATTGTTTGCCATTGATTATACATTCAGCTATTCCAATCATTACTGCAAAGCACATCGACCACATGCCTGAAACCAAAGCTTCCTGGAAGATATAATCCAAGCCCAGGGAAGTTTGAATATTGATTAAAATTGAAGGAAAACTAGCAAGATGTAGACCTAGAATAATTCAATGGGATAAAGAAAAGGTAGATTGTTTAAATGGAGATATTACTGAGATAAATCAAACAGAACAATGCGTCCACTAATCACTATCATAATCTGATACAATGAGTGATTCCGGATCAAAAGATCCACAGTCTTCGCCCATCGATTTCACCTCCAACTTAACATGCGCGGCTCTTGTTAATGGTTGTTCGCCAGTAGTAGAAGCCAGCTCAATCATTGCATCGGTATGCACAGTGATCTGGCATGTATTCTAAGATTCCTGAGAATCCCTAAAGATTCTCAGAAATTCCCAGTCATCTTGAATGTATTCTAAAAACTATAGAAAATATTGTCAATCGTTTAAACGAATCAGTAGCATCGCGGAATATATTTAAATAATTTATGAGAATCCCTAAAGCTTCTCAGAAATTCCCCGTGATCTGGGATGTATTTTGAAAACTATTGAAAATACTCTCAATCATTTATAGCAATTAGTAGCATCGCGGAATATATTTGAATAATGCCTGGGAATCTCTAAAGATTCTCAGAATTTCCCAGTGATCTGGGATGTATTCTAAGATTCCTGAGAATCGTTAAATTCCGAGTCATCTGGGATGCATTCCAAAATTTATAGAAAATATTTTCAATCGTTTATAGAAATCCGGAGCATCAAAAAGTATATTTAAATAGTTAGTTCGCGATTAAATAATTTCTGAAAATTTCAAAAGATTCTTAGAAAATTTCCAGTAATCGGGGATGTATTCTAAAAATTGTAGAAAATATTCTCAATCATTTATAGAAATCAGTATCATCGCGGTTTATAATACCTGGGAATCTCTAAACCTTCTCTGAAATTACCAGCGATCTGGCATGTATTCTAAGATTCCTGAGAATCCCTAAAGATTCTCAGAAATTCCCAGTCATCTGGGATGCATTCTAAAGTCTATAGAAAATATGCTTAGTCATTTATAGGAATCAGTAGCATCGCGGAATATATTTAAATAGTTTCTGTGAATCCCTTAAGTTTCTCAAAAATTCCCGGTGATTCGGGATGTATTCTAAGATTTCTAAGAACCCCTAGAATCAGTAGCATCGCGGAATATATTTGTATATTTTCTGAGAATCTCTAAAGGTTCTCAGTAATTCTCAGTCATCTGGGATGCACTCTAAAATTTCTGAGAATCCAAAAAAAATCAGTAATTCCCAGTCATCTCCGGTCATCTCGGATGCAATCTACAGTCTATAGAAAATATGCTTAGTCATTTATAGGAATCAGTAGCATCGCGGAATATATTTAAATAATTTCTGAGAATCTCAAAAGATTCTCAGAGAATTTCTGTGATTTAGGATGTATTCTAAGATTCCTAAGAATGAGGGAGCGGACCTGATGTGGTGGTTAGAACAAAAGACAATCACGCCGAGGACCTGGGATCGAATCCCACTCCCGACACACTCACAAAATGTGGGTTCTTCCTTCGGAAGGGAAGTAAAGCGTGCGTCCCGAGATGAACTAGCCTTGGGTGTAAAATCTCATTAATACAGACAAAACAAAGATTCCTAAGAATCCTAAAGATTTTCAGAAATTCACAGTGATCATGAATGTATTCTAAAAATTGTAGTAAATATTCTCAATCATTTATAGCAATAAGTAGCATCGCGGAATATATTTAAATAATGCCTGAGAATCTCTAAAGATTCTCAGACATTCCCAGTGATCTGGGATGCATTTTAAGATTCCTGAGAATCGTTAAATTCCCAGTCAATGCATTCAAAAATTCAAAGAAAATATTCTCAGTCATTCATAGAATCAGTAGCATCGCGGAATAAATTCAAATAATTCCTGAGAATCTCTAAAGATTCTCAGAAATTTCCAGTCATCTTGAATGTATTCTAGAAACTATAGAAAATATTTTCAATCGTTTATAGGAATCAGTACCATCGCGGAATATATTTAAATAATTTCTGTGAATCTCTAAAGATTCTCAGAAATTCCCGGTGATCTGGGATGTATTCTAAGATTCCTGAGAATCGTTAAATTACCAGTCATCTGCGATGCATTCCAAAATTTATAGAAAATATTCTAAATCATTTAGAGAAATAAGTACCATCGCGAAATATATTGTCAGATTGGATGAAGTAAACAGGGAGTGAAAATCGCGGCTGTACCTTTCGGAAGCGACAGGCCGCGTGCACTTTTGTGCAAATTCCTCAATAATACTCAGTCGTTTATAGGAATCAGTACCATCGCGGAATATATTTAAATAATTTCTGCGAATCTCTGAAGATTCTCAGAAATTCCCGATGATCCGGGATGTATTCTAAGATTCCTGAGAATCCCTAGAATCAGTAGCATCGCGGAATATATTTATAGGAATCAGTAGCATCGTGGAATATATTTAAATAATTTCTGAGAATTTCTAAAGGTTCTCAGTAATTCTCAGTGATTTTGGATGCATTCTGAAATTCCTGAGAATCCAATAAAAAATCAGAAATTTCCGTCATCTGGGATGCATTCTAAAATCTAAAGAAAATATGCTTAGTCATTTATAGGAATCAGTAGCATCGCGGAATATATTTAAATAATGTATGAGAATCTCAAAAGATTCTCAGAAAATTCCTGTGATTTAGAATGTATTCTAAGATTCCTGAGAATCCCTAAAGATTCTCAAAAATTCCCAGTGATCTGACATGTATTCTAAAAACAACAGAAAATATTCTTAGTCATTTATAGGAATCAGTAGCATTGCGGAATATATTTAAATAATTTCTGTGAATTTCTAAAGATTCTCAGAAATTCTCAGTAAACCGGGATGTATTCTAAGATTATAGAGAATCCTTAAATATTCTCAGAAATTCCCAGTCATCTGGGATGCATTCCAAAATTCAAGGAAAATATTCTCAGTCATTTATAGGAAACACTACCATCACGGAATATATTTTAATAATTTCTGTGAATCACCGGTGACATTCCCGGTGATCTGGGATGCATTCTAAGAATCCTGAGAATCCCTATCTCAGTCATCTGGGATGCATTTCAAAAGTTATAGAAAATACTCTCAATCATTTATAGAAATCAGTAGCATCGCGGAATATATTATAATGGTGCGTTGCGGTGTAAGATCTACCAAATCAAATTTTGATCTTGATATTTATCGTGTTTATAAATATTCCAAGATCAAAGTTTGATGCTTTTTTGTGTTTTGTAGTTAATTTTGTTTCAATGTACTGCTAATCAACATTTTATTTCAGCAGGTTTGAGGTAAATTTATCGTATGATATAAATAATATTGTAAAAATATGCAACTGTGGCGAGCGTATCACTAATATGTAGCTTATTTGACGTACGATGTTAATATTATTTTATATTTCAGATTATCAACCGAAGAATCTAGTAATTCAACCAAATGCCATCAAGACGGCGAGGAAACAAGGATGAATCGGGCAGACAACTGATTCGAAGCAGTCTAACAATGGTGTGCTTGAACGTTAACCAAGCGTATCCTTTGGAGTTTACCCTTCCACTAACAACACCCAAATTCCCGTGACACCTAGGCCTAAGAGATCGTAGAGTTGTCTACATTTTTCTTAGGTGTCCAAAACTAACCATCCTTTCCCATTCCTCAGCAGTCGCAAGGACGTGGCGAGGACAGTGCTCGACCATTGGAGGATTGCGTCAGTCTTGTCTAAGAGTCAGAGATTAGTCCCAAATCTTTGTGCTTTGGTTAGGACGGGAAGGAGGCAACCCTCATAACAGCGGTCTAGAACTGTACCACCTACGAATTTGTGCGACTCGCTTAATGCTAATGCTAATGCTAATCAGTAGCATCGCGGAATATAATACCTGGGAATCTCTAAACCTTCTCAGAAATTCCCAGTGATCTTGGATGTATTCTTAGATTCCTGAGAATCCCTAAAGAATGTACGAAATGCCCAGTGATCTGGCATGCATTCTAAGATTCCTGAGAATTCCTAAAGATTCTCAGAAATTCTCAGTCATTTGGGATGCATTTCAAAATTTATAGAAAACATTCTCAGTCATGTAAAGCAATCAGTACCATCGCGCAATATATTTAAATAATTTCTGTGAATCTCTCCAAAAAAAAAATTCCAGGTGATCCGGGATGTATTCTAAGATCCCTGAGAATCCCTAAAGATTCTCAGAAATTCCCAGTCATCTTGAATGTATTCTAAAAACTATAGAAAATATTCTCAATCGTTTATAGGAATCAGTAGCATCGCGCAATATACTTAAATAATTTCTGAGAATCCCTAAAGCTTCTCAGAAATTCCCGGTGATCTGGGATGTATTCTAAAAACTATATGAAATACTCTCATTCATTTATAGCAATTAGTAGCATCGCGGAATATATTTGAATAATGACTGGGAATCTCTAAAGATTCTCAGAAATTCTCAGTGATCTTGGATGTATTCTTAGATTCCTGAGAATCGTTAAATTCCCAGTCATTTGGGATGCATTCCAAAATTTAAAGAAAATATTTTCAATCATTTTCAATCATTCAATGTATAGAAATCCGCAGCATCACGAAATATATTTAAATAGTTTCTGAGAATCTTTAAAGATTCTCAGAAATTCCCAGCCGTCTGTGACTCATTCCAAAATTTATAAAAAATATTCTCAGTCATTTATCGGAATCAGTATGTACCATCGCGGAATATATTTAAATGATTTCTGTGAATCTCTGAAGATTCTCAGAAATTCCCGATGATTCGGGATGTATTCTAAGATTCCTGAGAATCCAGAAAAAAAATTCATAAATTCCCAGTCATCTGGGATGCATTCTAAAATCAATTTTACTACGCCTATGATCATTGACGTAGGAAGCATTTTCTTAAATCACATTGATAAACACTAGAAAGATTGAGGTGAAAGAGGGGGCAAGTGCCCCTTCTTTCATCTCGCTATAGCTCATATGTTTGTTTAGGAGTTAGTAAGAAAAAAAACTGTCTTTACTTTTAAATTGGACTATCTCAGTGTGCCCTCCAGTAATTCTAAAATGTCTCTTGATAATTGTTCGAGGAGTTCCTTTGAAATGTATCCCTAATAATTATAGAACAATCTCAGCCTTCGAAGTTGGGTGACTTTGGGTCACGCTTTGGGTATTATCGGCAAGTTTGTTCGGCCGAAAATACGTAGGTTCCCCTATATTCAAATGATATGTGAAGATCTATGAAATTTTCTGAAATCCTCATCCATCTAGAATGCACTAAAAAATCCTAAATAATTGTAATAATTTTTATCCGACAAGCAAAAATCTATGAACATCTCCAGAAATGATTATAAAAAATCCTAAATAATTATAATATATATTCAATGATTTCGGAAATTTTTTGAAAAACTTCAGAAATCCCCATCCATAATTGTAATAAACTCTCAGACACATGAAACACCAGACATTTTATAAACATTAACAAATACCTGAGCAATTCACGACTTCTCGTCCAGCTCTCAGTAGGGCACGAGTACCAGGAAAATGATCTTGACCAGATCCAGTCGAAAAATGGGACATTTACTCTACCAACACAATTCACAAAATAGAGTGACACTCCGAGCAACACAGAACTGGATATGCACAGGACACAGGAACACAGGAACGGAATCCGTGATCTGTTCGGACGACTCCAACGGTAACGAATGCAATGTCTGACGTGGCTTCCAGAACCACTGTTTTAGGCAAGTTTTAGGTTACTCCCGTACTCCACTTCCGACGGTGCTACTATTACGCTGCTGCCGCAGCTGCAGTCATTCAATGCTGCAAATGATTGTGGCCGTTGTGGCGATGGTAATAGTCTTGTCTCCTGCTACGTCCTCCGCATCCACCACGGTGTTCACGACGGCTTTGATGGAAGCTGGCCATAGCTCCGACGGTTCGAATTTATTCTAGTCAATCGACCAAACGACGACACAAACACTGCACCCGATCGGATTTCACTCCGCGGAAGTTGGAACGCGCGTTTTGTCTCGGCTGGAGGAGGAATACGATTACATTCCCCATAATCCAGAAGATTGTTTTTATTTACGTAAATAATTAGTACGGCGACAATCACACAAAAGAAAAAAAAATCAGCCACGCGCACCGGAAAGCAAAACAATCACGTTTGACGTAAGGCCATCAAGAGGGCCACTACCACACTGACACAGAAAAAATGCAACTCGTTTGGAACGCGTTGCAAATTTGAACGAAAATAGAACGAACCTGTATGTCAGTTACAAAATTTCGGAACAAAACTGTTCGAATTTATAAATCTAGAACGCCTGCTGAAGAGGCCCAAGATTCAGTTCTAGATGCATTTTGTAACTCCCATACATTTTGTAACGCTCCTGGAGATGCCCTAATGAACAAAATCAACAAACCTTAATGATTGCCGCATAAGTAAAGAAAAGTATTGCACTCATTTCAAACATATTTTCACCAAAGTTACCAAATATCATGGATGAAAGTGCAAACAACATTGATTCCTTAAATAAACGAAAATTGTTTAATTTTGGAACATCAGTTTGATAATGACTAGTTAATAAAACAACAGTATAAACAGCTTTCAAATGCGGTATGCGAGATAGGCATTACTTTCGGTGGGTGGATTAATCTGCGTGGCGGCAGTTGCCAGCATCCGAGCGATGAAATCAAAACAGGAAAAGTGTTGCCGTTCAGGCGGCTGTTCACTCTTCGCTTCTCCACCTATTTTCTCTGGGTTGAACATGGTCGAAGTTGCTGCATCCCGCTCTTACATATTTGTCAACAAATGGGTAAGAGCAGGATGCAGCATCTTCGACCATGTTCAACCATCTTCGTTGAACAGGAGTATTATTTCGCTTATGAAATGTGTTAACACGAAGTTTAAAACTTTTATATACTTTTCCTCGGCGACCCCTACTAATCCTTCTTATATGATTATAACAGGAATTATAAAATGGAACAGTTTTCGCATGATTTAACACTCGCTCTCGAGGAGACATCGCGTTGTGGTGAAACCAAGCATCGATGGGGAATGCGAAGACGTACACGGTCAACAGGAAATTTACGTGAGTAATCATTATTTGAGACGTATGTAAGTTCCAACTATGTACATATCGTACATCTAGCAAGGGATAGAATAGATAAACATACGATCAGTATAACCTAATTATCACTATCATTTTGTACCTCATTGATTGTCTATTTCAGCCTGTGCCCCTCAACCCACGGAGGACAGCTCTAGTAGTCCTGCGGATCAGTTGGAAATCAATACCAGTCAAAATTCTCCACAACTTAGTGGAACCAACAATCATATTCAAAGCGATTCTGATGACCGGCATGCACTGGCTTTTGCATTCAGATCACGGCAGACTCCTCACATGACGGGAAATTTTGAGTCCGACTCATTTAACGAGAATTTCAGTCCGGCACGGTGAGTCGCATCTATAAGGACACAATCGGTGGAGTACTAGATTTGTAGTAACGAGCTGGATTTTTGTATTGATTGATGCACCAAGCGAAACGAAACAGAAGTTTTGACATCCAAGCGGTGTGCCGCAGGGGGCCAGCAAAAGGCAAAATCCCCGTAGCTCACAACAAAAACACGTTCAAAATTGTTTGTGCTGAAAACTGATGCGTTACACAATTTCTTACTGATTTATTTGCTATCTTCGCGTTGTCGTGTAATTTCGAACGATTGCACGCCAAAATTTTCGTAACCTTTTGCTAGTTTTACACGTTTTACTTAAGTAATAACTTATGATAATGACTAATTCGCAGATGTTGTGCACTTCCCAGATCTGTCAGAGTGCCCAAAAGTGTCAATTTCCCAAACATGTCAAATTCATGTGGGCTACGGCACATCTATTCGTGGTTGACGTCCGCGCTACCCCGCTGGTGTGCCGTCGATGAGATCCTCGTCGCTGATTGGATGATGCATACCGCTTGGATGTCAAAATTTATTTTTCTTTTTGCTTGGTGCACCAATCATTCAGGACGCAATCAGTGAAGTACTAGATTGACAGTGGTGAGCTGGGTTTTTGTATGTGATTGCTCAAACAGCATCAAATAAGACCAATAATCATAATACCCACGCTTTTTGCAACATTTCATTATCATTGCAGAAACAGAGAATTAACTTTCTCACCATACAAAAATCCAGCTCACTACTTTCAATCTAGTACTTCGCTTATGTTCCAATGCATGAATTTAAGCTGGCCTGCTTACCCTCACGGGAAATTTGACGTTTGAGAGGTGCCGACACCGACAGTATATATTCGTGCAGTAATCCATTGCGTCCTATTCGTCGTTTCAGAAATGAAATGGCGCAAACTGCGTGGGTATTATAATTTCTTGCGTAATTTGATGTTGTTTAAGAAAAAAAAATGATCACAATGTTGTTATACTTTAACATTTCTCGCCTCTTCAACAACACACCCAAGTAACAATGATAGCTAAATAACAGCTTATTCAGACAATTTTAGCATCAAGCTCAAGAGCGGTTTTTTCATTGTGTACAGAAATATTGTTTGTTGGGCCACTGCCCAAAGTTGCTCAAACAGTATCAAATTAGGCAAGTGTTCAGATTACTCACGCTGTTCGATCCGTTTCATGGCAGAAACGGAGAATAATTCTAATAATTCTAATAGGACAGATCGGTGAAGTACTAGATTTGTAGTAATGAGCTGAATTTTAGTATGGTGAGAAGGTCAATTCTCCGTTTCTGCAATGAAATGGTGCAAAAAGCGTGGGTATTATGATTCCTTGCCTAAATTGATGCTGTTTGAGCAAAACTTTGGGCAACAGTATTGTTGTTTTCTTCATTTCTTGCAACATAAACAACATAGTTATCCAAAGTTTTGCTCAAACAGCATCAAATTAGGCAAGGAAACATAATACCCTCACTTTTTGCACCATTTTATTGCAGAAACGGAGAATTGACCTTCTCACCATACAAAAATTCAGCTCATTATTATGTTTCAAGTTCAAAACCGAATAAGCGACAATTTTTCTTTTACTTCCGCTGCTTTTGCCTTGCGTTAAACACTATGTCGGAAGTGGGGCGCTGTATAGAGTACCAGGTGTACAATACAGCGCCCCACTTCCGACATTGTGTTTAACGCAAAGCAAAAGCAGTGGAAGTAAAAGAAAAAATGTCGCTAATTCGGTTTTGAACTGGAAACATAATACTACAAATCTAGTACTACACCGAACGTGCCCCATTGAATTATTAATCATATCACTATACAAAATTTCAGCTGATTACTACAAATCTAGTACTCCACCTAACGTGGTTTTTAAGACACTATCGGTGTAGTACTAGATATGTAGTAATGAATAGGACAGATCGGTGAAGTACTAGATTTGTAGTAATGGGTTGAATTTTAGTATGATGAGAAGGTCAATAGGACGGATCGGTGAAGTACTAGATTTGTAGTTATGAGTTGAATTTTAGTATGATGAGAATGTCAATTCTCCTTTTCTGCAATGAAAAGGTACAATAAGCGTGGGTATTATGATTCCTTACCTAATTTGATGCTTTTTGAGCAAAACTATAGGCAACAGTGTTGTTTTCTTCATTTCTTGCAACATAAACAACATAGTTATCCAAAGTTTTGCTCAAACAGCATAAAATTAGGCAAGAAAGCATAATAGGACAGATCGGTGAAGTACTAGATTGGTAGTAATGAGCTGAATTTTAGTATGGTGAGAAGGTCAATTCTCCGTTTCTGCAATGAAATGGTGCAAAAAGCGTGGGTATTATGATTCCTTGCCTAATTTGATGCTGTTTGAGCAAAATTTTGGGCAACAGAATTATTGTTTTCTCCATTTCTTGCAACATAAACAACATAGTTATCCAAAGTTTTGCTCAAACGGCATCAAATTAGGCAACGAATCATAATACCCTCGCTTTTTGCACCATTTTAATGCAGAAGCGGAGAATTGACCTTCTCACCATACTAAAATTCAGCTCATAACTACAAATCTAGTACTACACCGAACGTGCTCCATACGCACGCTTTTTGCACCATTTCATTGCAGAAACGGAGAATTGACCTTCTCATCATACTAAAATTCAGCTCTTTACTACAAATCTACACCGAACGTGCCCCATTGAATTTTTGTATGGTGGTGTGATGTTAATAGGACGCAATCAGTGAAGTACTAGATTGAAAGTAGTGAGCTGGGTGTTTGTATGGTGAGATCATCAATAGGACGCAATCAGTGAAGTAATAGATTGAAAGTAGCGAGCTAGTTTTTTGTATGATGAGATGATGAATTCTCCATTTCTACAATGAAATGGTGCAAACAGCGTGGATTATATGATTTCTTGGCTAATTTGATGCTTTTTGAGCAAAAGTTTGGATAACTGTGTTGTTGAAGTTGCAACAGAAAATAATACAGCGTGTTTGCATAATTTCATTGCAGAAATGGAGAATTGATCATCTCGCCATTCAAAAATCCAGCTCACTACTATTAATTTAGTACTACACTGATTGCGTACTATTCTCCATTAAATGGAGAAATTTTCTGCAATGAAAAGGTGCAAAAAGCGGGGGTATTATGATTCCTAGCCTAATTTTATGCTGTTTGAGCAAAACTTTTGGTAGCTGTGTTGTTGTTTTCTCCATTTCTTGTAACTTAAACGACACAATTATCCAAAGTTTTGCTCAAACAGCATCAAGTAGGACAGATCGGTGAAGTACTAAATTTGTAGTAATGAGCTGAATTTTAGTGTAATGAGAAGGTCAATTCTCCGTTTCTGCAATGAAATGGTGCAAAAAGCGTGGGTATTATGATTTCTTACCTAATTTGATGCTATTTGAGCAAAACTTTGGATAACTATGTTGTTTATGTTGCAAGAAATGGAGAAAAAAACAACACTGTTGCTCAAAGTTTTGCTCAAACAGCATCAAATTAGGCAAGGAATCATAATACCCACGCTTTTTGCACCATTTCATTGCAGAAACGGAGAATTGACCTTCTCACCATACTAAAATTCAGCTCATTACTACAAATCTAGTATTTCACCGAGCGTGTCCCATTAGTCATAGAATCATAATAGTACTAGATTTGTAGTAATGAGCTGAATTTTAGTAAAGTGAGAAGGTCAATTCTCCGTTCTGCATTGAAATGGTGCAAAAAGCGTGGGTATTTTGATTCCTTGCCTAATTTAATGCTGTTTGAGCAAAACTTTGAGCAACAGTGTTGTTTTTTTCTCCATTTCTTGCAACATAAACAACATAGTTATCCAAAGTTTTGCTCAAACAGCATCAAATTAGGCAAGGAATCATAATACTCACGCTTTTTGCACCATTTTATTGCAGAAACGAAGAATTGACTTTCTCATCATACAAAAATCCAGCTCATTACTTTCAATCTAGTACTTTGCTAATTGCGTCCTATTCTCCGTTTCTGAAATGATGTGATGCAATAAGCGTGGGTATTATAATTCCTTGCCAAATTTGATGCTGTTTGAGTAAAACTTTAGATCATTGTGCTGTTTATAATTCAAATAAGAAAGGAATCCATCATACTCACGCTGTTCGCGCCATTGCAAAAACGAAGATTTTATCATTTCACCATACATATAAAAATCCAGCACCTGACGTTATGGCAATGTTTGTTTTTGGTTTTCTTGCAGACCAAACATCCGGCGGAAGCGAAAATTCAAAAGAATGGCAGTAGGATACGAGCCTACACTCACGTCTACCGCCGTTGCAAACAGTTCTATTTTTCCTGCCATCGTGAAAAAACGAGCACTCAATCACGAAACCCTCAGGTATGCCCATTATTTATGTGGTTTTACATCAATTATTATGTTAATCAATGTAGCACTTTCGGTATAGAGCTAGATTTGTAAAAATGAGCTGAATTTGTGTATGGTGAGAATGTAAATTCTCCATTTCTGCAATGAAATGGTTCAAAAAGCGTGAGGATTATGATTCATTGCCTAATTTGATGCTGTTTGAGCAAAACTTTGGGTAACTAACTGTGTAGTTTAAGTTGCAAGAAATGGAGAAAACAACAACACTGTTCCCCAAAGTTTCGCTCAAACAGCATCATATTAGGGCAAGGAATCATAATAGGGGTGTTGGGGGTAAAGTGGACAACTTAAGCATTTTGGTCGTTTCTCGCGGAAATGTGGCCAAATCCTTCTGCTTTTCCGAGTAACATGGAAGGTAATAATATACTCTAGAAATCTTGTAAAGGGTTGCATTTAAAAAATATTGTTTTCTTTGATTATTTTTTTCACCAAATCGTGCATCTAAATAGCGTGAAAAAAATTGGTGGGGGTAAAATGGACAATCGATTGGGTAAAATGAACAAGTCGTTAAAAGTTATTGGGTTTCTCATTAATGTTTAGACTACTGTGATAATTTGAGAATCCACTGAATCATCATTTCCCAGCGAAATTTGACACTAATGAAGCTTATTTTGTTTACCTGTTATGCATCCGACGCCCCTGTCTTGAACTCAACCGAACTTGTACATGCCAGCCGCTGCGAAGTCGTGTGCGAAATTCGACTGTGATGATAATGAATTTCGGCCGAGTCTAAATGGGTGCAAATGTCGCAATATATACAGTCGACTCTCCACATGTCGATGTTCTACATCTCGATATCTCTCCCTATCTCGATGGTTTGGTCGGTCCCTTCAATCTGCATACATTACCTTTCTACATGTCGATATCTCCTTATCTCGATATCTCTCTATCTCGATGCGATCTCGTTCGTTTTTGTTCTAGATTTTCTCTCCTTATGTCGATATGCCCGTTTTTACAGGTTGCTAGATCTCGTTTCTTAGGTGCAAAACATTCTGGGAAGGCGAAGTGACATCTGTTTGTTGACGGTTTTTCCTAGTTGCGGACGATTTTTCAATCTAGTGTGCATTACAAGTTGGTTCTTGAGTTCGATCTCTCCCTATCTCGATGGTCCCTTCAATATCGAGATGTAGAGAGTCAACTGTAACAGCATATTGTTTCTATGTTTCGAAATACAAACTATCAAATTTCATACGACACCTTTATTTTGTTCTTTTTAAACTTTTAAAACAAACTTCGAAACACACTTAAATAATTATTGTAAAAATAGTGTAAAAACAAGCATTATTTTAGATAAAAATAATATTTTGTTGATATAAAATATTTTTTTATATCTTTTTACTTCAACTACCTCACGATAGGTATGACTAGAAATCCTCTACATAGAGATGAGCGGAAGTTACATACGTCGATTCGGCAACGCTGTTTGTTTTGTTTACAACAGCTGCCAACACTTGCTACAAAGCTAGATGTTCAAACTTTGTGCGTGACTTCGTTGTGGTTCAAGTTGTTTTGTTTACATTTTCTAATTATGGAAGATTTTTTTTTTCAAAATTTTGTTGAAATAGCGGAGCAATCGAAGAAATCTGAAATTCATTGCAAAAGTGTTACGCTAATCGTATCGGCAGAAGTGAATCAAGAAGCAGCAATGGAAGTTTTTTCGACAAGTTCAGCAACAAAAGTGTCGTCATAAGCATGAGCTTTTGAAAGCAGAATTAATAAATTTTTATCTTTTTACTAAACATACGTATGCCACCAATATCTCGATATTAAAAATAAATAATTTAAATTTATTTAGTTCCGATTGCAATACCGTTCAAACGACGCCTTCCTACGAACGATAAGCATGTTCATTTGACTCACACGTTGACAGTTCTCTCTGCACGATTGGCTCACAATGGCCGCCTACGCAGATCTCTATAATGTAGGATTACTACTGTCACCCACCCAGCAGCATCGCAGCAGCCTTCAGGCCGTTCATACCAAAACAAAAGTTAACACAATGGCAACTCAGGTGGCCAGAAATCGTATTTAATAATAAATATTTATCGCGACATTGATTCAATATACGCATACGCATCACCTCGTCGGCTTTGTGTTTAATAATCGGGATGTTATTTAGTGATGCTGCAGGGGGATGTGGCTGCATCTTTTCCATTTCCACATTGCGTCTGTATCGCGTGCATCTCCTCGCGGCTATATCGCCGCAGCCTCATGTGGATTTGATATAGGTGCCGGCCAGAGTGGACGCGTCACGCGGCGCGACGCGGTGCAATGCGGCATTTGACAGGTCGCGCGTCGACGCGCGGCAGAACTCCGTTCATTGGAATACAGGGAAAACAATCATAACATGCCAGAGTGCGCGCGGAACGATGCGAAGCGGAAAGCGTTTAGCCGCGCGACGCACGACAAAACAGTGCATGCACTGTTTTTGACGCGGAAGTCACGCGGTTCGCGCGGAGAATTTTGTATTTTTGTGTGGGTTTCGTCCGTTTTTACCAAATCATGGCGGTTATTTTACGAAATTGTTTTTCAAATGCATTTAAATGTGAATGTAAAAAAATATTAACATGAATAATACCACATGTTTATTATCCGGTGGCGTCTCGTAACCTCACTTATCACCTATTCTGTGAATCAAAATCAGTAATTCCTTTGAATTTATGACTAAAGACTTAACGGAAATAATCGAAATCTCTGTCATTCTACACCCATTACAAGCAGAGCTTTCACTAATGGCTAATAGCCCTACCATGTTTCATGCACAAAAAGGCGTTTGCACCCTCTCGTTTATTTTACTATCTCAAAGTATTCTACTAGGGCTGTAAGCTTTAAAAATAGTTTCAAAATAAAAATATACTATTTTGAGTTAACAAACTTGTTCCATTGCCTTGCTGTTTAAAAATAAACGAAGGGCGCCATTTTTTAACGTATACAACCCTGTGGTAGCTCTTGTTGTATACGTTAAATCTTGTTGTTCATAAAATTTCAAAATTTGTACCTAAAGGACGGGTAGATTTGAGGTTAGGGAATCATCATTGTCCCAAATGTACACCTCTTTTGAATCATCAGAAGTAAATAGCATTTGAAGGTAAATTTAGATAAATGGTTCATTTTTAATTTTAGGTTGAGCACAATAATTACATATTTCTTGGAAATTTTTCATCAAAAACCTCTAGAAAACTGTTGAAATGTTATGACTCTTAAACCGATAGAGAGGAGACAGCTCACTTTGATTGTGTGCTACTGGTTGTCAAGGCGAACCTGTCACAATCTGTCTCTGCAACCCGAGTTGGAAATTATACATTGATGGTGTGAAGTGATCCAATATCCAAAAAATCTTATCAAAAATTCTCACCATTTGTTGTATTTTGAAAGATGACATAATTATGGTCAGTTTAATAAAATCTATATAAATAAAAATGGAATGGTGTTTGTATGTCACGAATAGGCTCGGAAACGGGCCAACGAATCTGCACCATTCTTTCAGTGTTTTATTCGTTTTATTTTCGGCTCCGACGTGTTCGTGCGAAAAAAGAATTAGAAAAATCGACCGGGAAAGCACCGAAAACGAGAAAGTTTAAAATTTCATTGTGCGGGGCATTTTTCTACGGAGCTGCATGTCAAAAAACGCAGTAGGCAGGCAGTACGACGTTTGCCGGGACAGCTAGTAGTTAATAAATAAAATAGTTATGGTCAGTATTCATGTGCAAAGGTGACGGAAATTATGAAAACTTTTCAGTTTGCTTTACGAACAGACGCGTTGCACCGCGTTCACTGTGGCTATCAAGCCGCGTTGGAAGCCGCGTCAAAAACGCGCCGCACCGCGTCGCGTCGCGTGACGCGTCCACTCTGGCCGCAGCCATAAGCGCCGCATGCAGATTTTCTGACCATCAGGTCGCTCATAGTGGAGCGGTCATATTTTTGCAACTTGATGGAAAAGAAGAAGACTAACGCGTTTTGCGGATTTATCTTGCAAGGCACAATATATTGTGTATACTGTGTATACTTGAGTATACTCACGGTGCCGAGAGTAAGCCGTGTGTGAGTTTATTCGCACCCGCTTGCTTCACGAGTATGAAGCAAAACAAAAACAAAAACACTCATGAATTTTTATTCGCGAAGAACAAGTGGAGATGCGGGAATTGCATTTTAGTGCGATTTTAATAGCAAAACAAGTAATTATCCATCAGAGAGTAGTGTTTTGTGCTTTATTGTTCCTGAAAAGTTAATCTGTCGGCCGTGTAAATTCGTTTTTTCACAAAATTGAAAAATAGGTGAATCCGAATGGTCCCCCATTGTAGAGGCGCTGAGTGAGATAGGGAGAAAATCGTTTGTTTACATAAAAAATCAACCTTTTTGTCTTCAAAATTTACTCATATTTTGCACCGATAGTTGCTATTTTCCATTGGCAATGGCTTCTAATATCATCATTCTCGGTGCCCACGCCGACAGACATCGGATTGGTCAGCTAACAAAAAATCCGGGAGATCGCCCGCCGGAGGCATAGCAAGAGCTCCTCAAATTAATCACAGAAATTGTTCGTAAGTACCTACCGGATCTAAGCGCATCTGAAAGAGAATCAAATTTTCTTTCCGAAAAGTGCTCGTTTGTTTCTCCACGATGCGGAATTCGATACGAAAAAGTGAAAAAAGTGCACTTTTCCTATGCTGCGCCATGGAAAATTTTAGCGGAGCCCCTTTTTTCATAGGGTTCTCATTCCTGCCACCAGATGCGGAAGGATCGTTAGCTTCCGTTGGATTTACCTATGTTCAGAGTTGCTTCGCGAATCAATCACGAGTGCGACCAGCTTCGTTAGCTCGCGAGTAAAGGAAGTGCGAATATATTCTGGCTTCTTTTGTTCACGAGTAGGATAGCTTTGCGTTTGTGTCTACTCAGCTGCATTCCTCACTGTTTTCCATCACTGTTCGTTCACATCGTCGACAATACAGCGGCCGTTCGCTCGTTGCAAAATTTTTACTTTGCAACGAGCGAATGCCATTCGTTAATGGACTACCCGCTTGGCGCACACCCACAGTTGATCAGCAGGAGTAAATCCATTTTATTTTGTATGGTGAAAAGCATCTAAACTTGAATTATTTGAAATAGAAAGCTTTTACTGAAAAAATATTTGGTAGGCTTAATAGTAGTCACCATTAAGCACAACCACTACCAAATATTTTTTCGAACAATGTATTCCACTTCGATAGATTTGCCTTTAGATGCTATTCGCCATACAATATTTTTGCGATTTACTTTTAGCGACTTTTCGCGCATAGAAGCCACATTGGTCGATGCGGAGACTAGGAAAACAGCCGATGTAGTTAATCCATAGCAACGTCACTTTGACACTAAAGTGCAACGAAATGCACTGACAGCATAACTGACAGCACGAATTTGACATACGCTTGCTTTTTAAGCTAAGTTTCCTGTTGCCAAGTAGAGCGTTCAAGTAAAATTTCACCTTTTTCCGTAAGTAATTTTGACATTAAAATTTTGTTTAACTGACAGCATTTTAACGAAACGATGCTGTAAGAAGGATGTGAAGAAAAGGGCACCAGGTTGTTTACGATTTTGACTTAAAGTAATTTCGTTCGTTTCCTCAGAAAATGTTATTGAAATTTAAATGTACTTTTTCGCGCGCGTGTAGGGAAAATGATTCAATTTAAAACTTTTGGGTGGGCTTCTGAGGAAAATCCAGATAGTGAGATTCCAACGGAGTTGTGAAGCTTTCCGAGGAAAATACTGATTAGAGACATTGCGCTGGAATTCTGGGGAAACTTTTAATGGTATTACAGAGAGAACTAAGATTAGATACTAATTAAAAATTCTGCAATTTAGGCGTTCGGACTACGATTGAAGGAATTCTGCTGGGACTCTGGCGGTTACTTTATGGAGTTGTTGAAGAAATACTGGGACAAAGCTTCACGGGAAATTTTATGAAGATTCACGAAGGATTCTTTGTGATGAATCTTCTGGCATTCCGTACGAAGGTTTTTCTCTGGGATTTCGCAGAAAAAATCCTTCCTCCAGCAACATCTTCCGGGATTCCTCCAGAACCTCCTTCTAGATCTCCTCTAGGAGTAAATGTTTAGGTTCCTCTTATAGTTTCTTCTGGTATTATTATGCCTCTCAAGAAAAATCAGAATATGGCGATTATCTGCCTCTGGCTTCTGATATTAGCGCGACAGTCACTAATCATAACAGCGTCACCAGATTTAAAAGTATATACTTCCATTATATGGGGTTTGACAGCAAGAACCCTCATTCCACTGAGCCACTCTTGCCGTTCGTCACAAATACATTCAAAAACACTTTTTCTTTTGTTTTGCCTTGCGACTGTCATGCGGCGGTATGCCTTGCGAGCGTACGACCGCCGCAAGACTCTAATAAAAGATAAGCGCGACAATACTCCAGGATTTTCTGATATAACTCCAGGATTTTCCAGGCATCTGTGAGATTTTTTCAATAATTCCTCCAATAATTCCTCCAAAGATTCCTCCAGAAATTCCTCCGAAGATTCCTCCAGGTATCCATTCAGGGATTCCTCCGGATACCTCCAGAAATTGCTCCAAAAATTCCTCCGGAGATTCTTCCGGAATTCCTCCGGAGGTCCAGGAATTCCTCCGAGGATTCTTCCAGGAATTCCTCCGAGGATTCTTCCAAGAATTCCTCCGAGGATTCCTCGGAAGAATCTCTGAGAGGATTCCTGAAGGAATGTACGAAGAAATTCCTGGAGGAATCTCCAAAGAAATAACTACATGAATTGGGGCAATTCCGGGAGGAATCTCCGGAGGAATTCCTGAAGGAATCTTTGAAGTAATTCCTGGAGGAACCTCCGGAGAAATTTCTGGATGAATCTCCGGAGAAATTCCAGGAAGAATCCCCGGAGGTATTCCTTGATGAGGAATTCCTGGAAGAATCTCTGGAGGCATTCCTGGAGGAATTTCCGGAGAAATTTTTGGAGGAATCTCCGGAGGAATCTCCAGAGGAATTCCCGGAGAAATCTCTGGAGGAATTTCCGGAGAAATATCTGGACGAATTTCCGGAGGAATATCCGGAGGATTTTTTGGAGGAATCTCCGGAGGAATTATTGAAGAAATCTCAGAAGGAATTTCTGGAGATTTGCTCCAGAAGATGCTCTGATGATTGCTCCATAAATTCCTTCGGGGATTCCTCCAGGAAAGTCATGCAGGAATTTTGGAAGAATTGTACGGGAATTTCAGAGGAACTCCCGGAAAATTCCTGGTGGAATTATTGGTGAACTTCTGGTGGAATTTCCGAGGTAATTTTAGATGAGTTCGTGGGAAACTCCTGGAGGAATTTCTTGGAAACTCATTAGGGAATTCCAAGGGAATTTCTGCAGGATATCCCGGGGAACTCCTACAAGAATTCACGGGGAACTCCTGGATTTATTCCCAGCAAACACCTGAAGGAATTAACGGGGAACTTCTGGAGGCATTCCCGGAAGTTTTATTGGGGGTTTCCTGGAAGAAGAACCTGATAATTTCTGGATGATTTCTCGGGGGAATCCCTGGAGGAATTTCCGGAACACACCTTGAGGAATTGCTGGGGAACTCCCACGGGAATATCCGGGAAAACTCGGAAGAAATCCTGATAATCTCCTGGAGGAAGAACTGGAGAAGAACTTCTGGATGAATTCCCGTGAACTCCTGGGGGATATTCTAGAGGAAATATCGGGAAACTCCTGAGAGAACTCTTTTAGGAATTTTCGAGAACTAGAAAACCTCAGATTTCTTTTGATAGAGCAAAACAGAGCAAGAGCAATGCTGCAGATTCTCACATAATTCATTTCTTTCAGGAAACAAACATATTCACCGAGCTGGAGTTGTTCTGAAATTAACCGCAGGCACAGAGAACAGACATCCAAGCCTATAGAAAATTTTCTCGAATGCTGTGAAAGAATTATTTTTTTTTAGCGTTGACAACACTAGCGTCACCTATGCGGCAAATTGCCACAGTCAGTGGTGAGTACGCATATCTAGATAAAGTACCCCACACAATGCATACGTTTGCGTGTGCGTGACAGTAGTTTGACAGATTTCCCATGGAAAAACTGTAAAAAAAACGCAAACCTCGACGGAACGGACGCTATGTGTTCCAGGCTTAAGTTTTATATTCACCACCGACAACAACGTGGGAATTTTGCGACAGCAGCGCCATCACGAAGTTGCCACTTGTGTTGCCATTTCAAATGACCGTTAAATTCCTTACACAGCTTTGGAACTGGACTTGGATGTCTGTTCTCTGCGCCGCAGGATATCCGCGCTCATTGTGTTTTGCCGAAGCGCATACGCGCCAACTTGTGACGTAGTTGGGAGGCAAGGCCTTTCAAAACCAATCGAATGCGGAAAATATCGATGCAATTCATCTTATTCAGGCATATCCACGTGAAAACTAGTGCATTGAATGGAAAAAAGTTGAATTTTGTCCAATTTTGGAAAGCTTCGCCCCCCCAACTACGTCACAAGTTGGCGCCTATGCCGCAGCGGCATACTTGCGGATTTTTTTAGTACGTACCGCAGTGCTTCCGATTTCCGTTGCCGAACCCATTGCGTTTTCCGCTTCAAACTGATGTTGTTTCTTGAGTTCTTTCCTTGTCATTTTTTTATTTATTTGACGTCAATCAAATGAATAAATAAATTATTTGACGCTGTGTACTACATGCCTAAGGCCCCTGTGTACTAACATCTTAATGCACCCTGATGTCTTTGGTGCGAAAGAAAAAACAAAAACGAAAGAGAAATGCCACTTTAACTCACGGAATAATACATCGACATATTATCCACTTATCCGCGAGCGGTAATGGCGGCGGCGGGCATATCCAACCGGTTCGGATTTTGACGTTTCGTGGGGGAAAGTCAAAACAGTTTCATTCTCCTCCTCACCCCTTCACCCACCGTTTGGTGGCGCCAACCGATTGCGATCCCCAAGAAACGTCAAAATTCGAATCGGTTATTTGTGCCCGCCGCCGCCATTACCGCTCGCGGATAAGTGGATTGCCCGTTGTGAAGATTTATAGATTCCGACGCAAATAAATTATTAGGCTCATTTTCAGCGTAGGTGCGTTATAAATGTTTGTTTACAATGCAAACTTATCACCACATGTGTACCTAACAACACAGCGTAAAATATTCACCAAGACGCGGTCTGGTTTTATATCTGTGTGCCCACGCAAGAAAAATCCACGCAACTTATTTTCGCGCAGGAGTCTAAACAGGTGGAATCTCCGCAATATTCCGTACGGAAAATTTACAACGTGACTGACAGCATCGCATGACACTGCCATCTGTTGGCAAATCTTTCTGGCTGCAAATTATTTATCAACTGCGAACGCTTAAGTAATTTTGATTGCAAAAGTTTTACGTGACCATTACTTGTCCTACCTTTTTACACAGTACCGTAAACCGGGGTCAAATTGATCTCCGGGTCGAAATTGATCAGACGTTTATCCGGTAGATAAAACTTGTGTTTCGGCCAGGATGTCTTGCCCCACGTTGTGATTGATTTAAATTGCCCCGGGCGGCGGAGAAGAAATGATACTCTAACTGGACTTTACTATTTATTCGCACCACCGTGTGGCAGTGCTCCACACGGCGGTGATATGACGAGAATACACTACATACAGGGTTGTGCAGTCGCCTTTTATAGGTGACTGCTAGTACGGAGAAATATGAACACAAAACAGAGGTACAAAATGTATAGAATGAATAGCAGCTGTGCGCTGCTCTGCTGCATGCATGGAGCCCGACGCAATATCAGGCTGCCGCGGTAACAATGAGTTGGCTGTTGAATGGTCGGCTTCTGCACACTGCGCTCTGTGGTAAAAGAGCCTACGGTGACGCCGAAGCAGAGGAGCGAGATCCAACATACTCCCGGCCAAAACGAATGTTTTTATATTTGCTCTGCTTCGGCCGGTGGTCGATGTGCTGGCTCACTGTGGTACGATCGGGCTGATCTCATCGTGATGATGCGCTCGCGTGTAGGTAGGTAAGAAATTGCGCACACGATCACTCGGTTGGATGGATGTGCAGAGGTTGATCGTCGTCGTCGTCGTGTGGATGGATGGCTCGATTTTACTGCGGTTGGGTTGGCTGGTGCTTGGATCCCCGTAACGATGATTATGCTTGAATGATGGAAGATGTTTGTCCTGTGCCCTAGTGACACCGACCGGAGTTTCCTGTTGTGGCTCAACTTGATCCGACTACGCCCAGTGCTGGATCGGAAATCCGGGGTAGGGTCTGGGACCATTTGGGCAGGAGCATCTATTTTGGGCACTTGCTGCTATAACTCAGTCAATTCCAAACCGATTGACTTGATTTTTGAGACACGATCAAAAACGCACAGTATCTAGGCGTGTGAAAAAATTCAAGTCAAACGGTTTGAAATTGATTGAGTTATAGCAGCAAGTGCCCAAAATAGGTGCTCCTGCCCAAATGGTCCCAGACCCTACTAGCTGGCACTTACGAAACGGTGATGATGGACGGGAGATTCTTGCTATTCGCTAGCTCGGCCTGACTGCTCGGAGTGGCAGGCCAGAATTCCTTTTTCCAGCGTCTACTGTGCTTCAACGCTGGAGTCCGACGAAATGGCGCTGCGGCCCGATGGGATGACGCTTCGGTTCGAAAAGTGGCGCTGCGGCCAGGGAATGAACGCAGGGGTCCGACGGGTAGACGGTGCGTTCGGCAAGTCGACGCTTCGGCCTTGCTTCACGGGTCTGACGATGGACGCAGGGGTCCGACGGAAATGCAGGGATCCAAACGGGATGACACAGGGGTCCGACGGTAGACGCAACGGTCCTAATGGGTAGATGCACATGTCTCTAGTAGCGTGCTCACTGTTGGGTTCACGACGACGATTCACACAGTTCAGAGGGTAGCTTCTTCCGACGTCCGGTTTTCCTCTCCAGATGCCATCCTGGTCACGGCACCAATGTTTCGGCCAGGATGTCTTGCCCCACGTTGTGATTGATTTAAATTGCCCCGGGCGGCGGAGAAGAAATGATACTCTAACTGGACTTTACTATTTATTCGCACCACCGTGTGGCAGTGCTCCACACGGCGGTGATATGACGAGAATACACTACATACAGGGTTGTGCAGTCGCCTTTTATAGGTGACTGCTAGTACGGAGAAATATGAACACAAAACAGAGGTACAAAATATATAGAATGAATAGCAGCTGTGCGCTGCTCTGCTGCATGCATGGAGCCCGACGCAATATCAGGCTGCCGCGGTAACAATGAGTTGGCTGTTGAATGGTCGGCTTCTGCACACTGCGCTCTGTGGTAAAAGAGCCTACGGTGACGCCGAAGCAGAGGAGCGAGATCCAACAACTTGTTTTAAATAGTTTTGTCACATGTATCGTTAAGTATAGAATTCCTACATCACGATACTTGGAAGAAAACTATGTAAAGTATGCTTGATCTAACTGAAAAACGTCTGATCAATTTCGACCCGGAGATCAATTTGACCCCGGTTTACGGTACTTACCAGGTGGAAACTAGCCATTAATTGCAAAAACTTGTCAAATTTTGCAATTAGCGGACTCGCAACTAAAAAGCGTTGCAACGAGCGGGTTTGCAACGAGCGAACGGACGCTGTATTGTTGTATTCTCCATATCTTGCCTATGAGCCTCTGCACGAATCTGGTGTACTGCCCACTCCCACAGAAAATTTGAAAACAGCGCGCACAGTAAAAGTCAAATGTGACTTTTACTGTAAGCGCTGTTTTCAAATTTTCTGTGGGAGTGAGCAGGACAGGGCAAATTCGTACAGAGGCTCATGAGCCATTTTACGAAGTGACAACAATGTTGATGATGATATTGATTTTCACGGGTTATTGGACGCTACCTCCTGTCAAAATTCATTCATAAAATCGGCTCGTAAAATGGACTAATAAACAACACAGTTCAAAGTTTTGCTCAAACAGCATTAAATTAATAATAACACTAGTTTACAGCATTTTTGAACTCGGTAAGCTGATGATCATTTTTGGTGTAGAATCGTGCCCTGAGTTCGAAAACGCGAAGGAAAAAAAATACAGTAGAGCGGAATTTTTTTCGACTTTCCATACAAGGTTGATGATTTGAAATCGATTTTTGTTCTATTTTTAAGCAACGTTGCTCACTTTACATTTCTCATTCACCGTAATCAATGCTCCGATTGAGCTGAATTTTTTACTGTACTGCCCATGATCGCATAGTCGACGTAACCACCATTGACAATGTCCGCATTCACAAGCTAATATCTATCACATATGCATAATTGTAACCAGTTTTATTCAATAGAGCACAAGATCTAACAACTAGCTAGATGTCAACGTGACAAAATTCTTAAATTTTTCATTATTCATTGCTAAAATCTCAAATGTGTATTGAAAACTACAGTGGCGCTTACGTCAACTATGCGAATATGGGCAGTGTAACTCGCCTACATAACATATGATATGTCAAATTAAAGTTGAGAAAGAATTTTTAGATAGTTTTTTTTTTCTTATTGAAAAAATACATTTCTTCATATATTTTTGAAAATTTGGCTAAAATTTAAGGAGATCGACCCTAAAACTCGCCAATATCTTGAATTTTATCAATGTGACGCAAAACCTGCATTCAGATGATCGAATGGTATTGTATTCAACTTCTAATTTATGGAAAAATATTTGAAATTGGTTAAACAAAACGCAAGATAGGGTATCGCGCCACTTGGGCGGTGGCTTCTATATTCGCCTGTTTTCCACTATAACTCAGTCAATTTTGAAGCAATTGACTTGAAATGTTGTACATGGGTATAGTGGAAAACAGACGAATATAGAAGCCACCGCCCAAGTGGCGCGGTTCCCTATTTGAATATTAGTAAATTCCATATTTTTAAAAGTTGTAAAACTCAATAATTGAGCTAACACTCAAAAACTGCTCTACATAAAATTTTTTGAAGCACGGTTTCGAAATCAGTACTAAATTGTGCTTCAAAAATGTTGGTCGTTGACAGAAGTTCACGATTTTTGTTTTATTTTGTAAACTAGTGTAATATAGCGCATTTAGTTCACCACTGAACTATCGCACTAGTTTTAACGAATGCGAAAACGCTAATAAAAGTGCGCGATTGCATCAAATCAACTCGGTGTCTTCAGAGCACTTGTTCATAATAGATTGAAGAAATAGTGCGCCGAAGACATCAACCTGATTTGATGCAATCGCGCACTTTTATTTACGTTTTCGCACTTATGAAGTCGCAGTTCGCAGTCCAGTGGTGAACTAAATGCGGTATACTAATGAGCCATTTTACGAGACGTTTCGGATCAGCTGATCGCTCATTACATGAATGAAACAGGACAGGAGGTTGCGACCAAGCCCGTGAGTGTTAATGTAGTATATTAGCCGACGAACATTGATGTGCGTACCTTATGCCTATTTATACCTTGATCTGTTTCACATCATTATCTGTGCGCATACCTTTGGCATACAAGACCTTGATGGGAACAAGTGGAAAAGGAAAAAAAACAACAACATTCGTTGCTAGCAGCGGAGACGGACGGTCGCAGAATATTACAAGTGGCGACGAGGATTAAAAAGGAAAAGAAAGTAAATATAAATACAATCCACGGAAACGGCAGGGGCCGGATTATCACCGGATTGATGTGGACAAGCAGATGTTCGCAAATACTGAAATTTAGGTGGAGTGATGCAAGTAACTGGGTGAAAATGTTCAGGCGCGAGAATTTAGATGAATTCTCCGTGGGGTTGAGCTTTGCGAGAATCAGAGTGATTCTCATGGAGTTGGCGGAAAATCCGAAGGGATTTCCACTGTTTATTTGCGAGAATTGAGAGAATTCTCCTGGGGGCAAAGCTCAAGAGAATTAATGTGATTCTCATGGCGTTGGCGGAAATCGGAAGGATTTCCCCTGTAAAGGAGAATTGGTAGAGTTTTCTGACGAAATATCTCGGCGGAAATCGGCAGGGTTTCCCATGTTAACTCTGTGAGAATAGTTGGAATCCTGAAGGTTGGGGAAGATGGATAGTCCCAATGGGTAAGCGGAAGACTGTGGCTTCCCTGGAATACGAAGCATGCAATAGGAAATGGAAACAGGGGTTTCCACCATGAGATGAATTGGGAATCATGTAGAACATGATGAATTTGTGCAACAATGCGATACGACTGCGCAGGTAGCTCTAGGCTGTAGGCTTGGTTCAACTGGGTGCATCGTGGCAAGGCGCTAGTTATGAAATAACTCCGCAGACTGTTTGCGTGGCTTCTCAACGTTGCTTTGTAGAAGAATTAGTGTGCTTTAACCTTCCAGGACGCGCGCCATCAAGCAACCGAAACTGCACCGCGCTCGCGCTGTATACGAAAAGCGAGGTTTTTTGGTGGTGTTGTACTTTTTACAACAGCGCGCGCGCTGGAGGGTTAATAGTGATTGATATGTCTTCAGTGTTGGCATGGATGAGATTCACTTCGAAAAGCGGAGCGAAAACAGTAGTTGAGAAAGAAAATATTCGGCACGGAGGGAATTGCACGTCGCGTGTGTCGACAGTCCTGCACGACTTTTTGAGGGAATCGGGATAGTTAAGTAATTAACACACCTATAAGCTTTTGTAATGTGTCGTGTTTTTTACCATGAATGGAGGTTGAATTGAAGGTTATTCAAATTTGCTGCCATTAAAGCACCAGTGTAGGGGTCTCCAGTTAGCCAATCCGAAGTCGGCGGGTTCGATTCCCGTTCCAGTCGGGAAAATCTTCTTGACTCTATGGGTATAGTGTATGATTGTGCTTGCCTCACAGGAAGTGTTCAAAGAACATTAAGTTGATGCGAGGCAGATCAAATCCCAGTGGGGACGTAGAGTCATAAAGAAGAAGCAGAAAGCACCAGTGTGTGTTTGAATCCGGATGTGCCTGATTAGTAACCCATTCGTTAAATACGTGTTGACACTCTTCGGTGCTGTAGTATAGTACTCCAAATGTGTAATGGTTATCAGTTAGTCTGGTTCTGGGTAGTACGCTGATCGCAAGAAATTTCTTGGCCTATCTCGAGGCGTGGAAAATTCAGGAAAGGAATCGCTCAAGAAATAATAAAGCGTCGCTTTAATCCAGATCCTAGTACGGAGCTGAAACAAAACGTCAAATCAAATGGGGCTTGCTGTGTTAAATTTCTTGACCATTCCGGTCACGAAAAAATAATGCACTGAACGTAAATTAGCAAGGTAACATGTCTAGCTCGAGTCGGAGATTTCAATTTGTGGTTGGTCAATGGGCCATTGGGATGAGAAATGTTTCTTATTTATCAAACATTGTGAAATAACAAAGTGTTGCCTGTCAGGTGCATGAACTCATACAGCATACAGCAGAGTACGTTTTTAAGTTGATAGAATTTTGCAAGCTTATTACTTTTGGAGTAGCAGGCAAAGAGAGGATGGGTCAACTGCTTCAGTTACAAACGAAATCGTTGAAGTTTTGTGGGGTACTGGAGAAAGGAAAAGAACGACTGGGTTGTAAATGTGTTGTTAGTTATTCAGCGGATGAGAAAAATAGACAATGCATGGCATTAGCTCTAATGTTGCCATTTGGACATTCGTTCGAAGGACCAAGATATCCAAAGTGGTAAATGGGTATTCAACAAGACAATGCAATGCTGAAAGTGGAAGTGCAATAGAGGTAATAAACTATAGAGGAAGAATGTCGCTGGCGTCGCTGCCGAAACATCTCTTGCTGGCGGAGATAGGCCGGGCTATAAGTGTCAAAGCAAAAAAGTATGCAGTTTGACAGATAGATACCCGACATGTTTGCGAGCGAGAACAAAGGGAACAGCAGCGACATTCGTCCTCTATAGTTTATTACCTCTATTGGAAGTGCTCATTGAACAGTAAGCTGAGAAGCAGATTTCGTCTTAGAACGATACGCCAAGAAGAAGAAGATAGTCCTTTGAAGCTACGTACTGGTGCATGCATGCTTGTGTGACAGACTAGGTGACAGAAAACTTTACAGAAGTTGACGTTTTGAAACGAGAAGTTCAATATGTATCGTTATCAACACTGTTGTCGTTTTGTAAAATGGAATATTTTTGTCACTTTTTAAGACGGAGTAGTGCATTTCATGCAGAAATGGCTGTTACTTTCATTGGTCAAAAGTTACACAGTAGTTGTAAAATATTAGCAATCAATAATGGCAAACCATTGGGAAGCAACTCAGCTTGCATTCTGCGACTATGCTGAGAACATACGTTAGTACATGAAATTCGCAGGACTTGAGCTCGAGTATGATTGACCGCCAGTAGTTGACATTCCAGTAACAACAGATCAGCTACGCTTGCACAAGGAACTAATGAGATGACTGTTCTACTCTTAGTCGAGGATTGCTTAGCACGTCAGATTTGCAGCATATGCTGATAATGCCATTCTTTTACCCATGGCAGACCGTATTTATCTCTGCGGCTGTACTACAGTAGACGTTCGATAACTGCAACATGTTTACGTTTCACTTAGCGAACGAAATTCGGTAACTGCAACGACTGACAGATGTCAACAAGTTGTCAAACGACAAAAAATAACCGTGAACGTGATCCGACTGTTCATTTGGGCTAACATGGCGCACCATTTTGACGTTTGGCGGTGCGATAACTGCAAATTTGTTGCACTTACCGGACTTGCAGTTAAAAAGCATTGCAGTTAAACCGTTTGCACCGACCGAACGTCTACTGTAGTTCAAACAAGGTGTTGCAGTCTTTGGAGATGACTATTTGGCAGAAGTTCACGGTTGTGTTTGGATGCTGTTTGATAGGTAAGATAAGACTTTGTGTTAAGCAACTAAAAATATGATAGACAGCACAGTTTGCGGGTTGAAGATTTTTAGGCTGAATTTGACAGGTTGAATTTACTGTGTTGTCAAGTTGGAAGAAAGAGAAACGGATTATTAAGCCCATTTTCGGTTCTTGGGATGGCTATGAACATACACGCATATAGCAGTTTTATAAAAAAATAAGAGAAGTATAAGTCAGATTGGCACTTCTTCGAAGAAGAACTTTATACAGCAGGGAGCGATCAGGAATAACTTGGCATATCTGGAGTTGTTTTATTGGCTAACGTTGGAAAGGATGCTCAATCAATTATAGTTGATGTGATAAGTTCAGATAATTATTAATCTCATTGTGCGAAACATATTTTGAGATATTTCAGTAATATGATAGTATAGGAAAAATATCACATAGAGGAAATATGTTTGATTATTGATGGTTAGAGATGTTAAATGACTCAGAAAGTTGATGGTGTTCTTATGAAAGTTGAAACTTAGTTTCCTATTTGTATAGTTTCTAGGAACTCGGTCGACAATGCAAGGTTCGATGAATGTTGCTTTTGCTTCTGAATCATTGATGCGATGTTTCACTACATGCACCATTTGAATGTTTGTTGTGCCTACAAACATCAGGCTGGATGCCAACTTAGACGATTAGCTGACTGCTTCGTTACATTGCCTTGCTGTTTTGAGATACGAGTTATCCTGCATTGCATTAAAGATAGTTGTTATGCAAGCAAGCGTTGGATGAAATGGATTGTAAGATATGATCTGCGTTGATGTTCTCATGAGAACATGCATAGAGGTTTGTTGGAGCGACGGCAATCTCCTCTTGAACAACCCTATTCAGCGAAAGCGGCGAGATAATCGAAACCCCCTACTTCATCGGGCACCACTTTTTCGCCGCACTCATCACCCGTCTACCGACACGGAAGTTACGGGACTTTTTTCATTACTGTTTTGCATTGTATTCGAACAAGACGTGTTTTTCATTAAAGATCGCTTTCCTTGTAAAACCGCGTTCTAATTACTCGTCCGAAAGGTGTTCCCACTGTCCGCTCTAACAGGTTTGCCAGCAGCTCATTGTTAACGTCAACTCGTAAACTCGCTCGTAAGAAACGAAATTGCCATAAATAAAGGTGTTAACAACAGGCTTGCTACTAGCCAAATGTAGTTGGTGTAAAATTACATGCAATTGTGAGGGTAGTCTGTGATAGTTGCAGTGTAAACGATTTACATAAGGTTTCATTGTGAGATAAAGTGAAATGACTCTCAGCTGTTCCTCTTAGGTACTTGGTTGCTCTTCCACGTGCATTAACGTATGTAGAACGAATAAGCACAAAACTTGTTTTGAATTATGGGGTAGTTGTACTATTATAAGAATTACAACTAAAAAAATGTGGACGTAGAGCTGAAATCCGGATGGTTGAAGAGATGGAAGTATCCGGAGATAGCAAACGATGAAATGTACATACTGATGTGAATTCTTTTCATCATTAATCAAAGTACTTAGGTAACTCAAGGAGATGGTAGGCTGCAATCATTACAAAAAGAGGGAAGATATCAGATAAACACATGTTATAGACTGGCATGAGTACTCAGGCCCGGATTTAAGGGGGGGCAAAGGGGGCAAGTGCCCCGGGCCCCCCAATTAGGGGGGCCCCCCAAGAATCCATTAGCACTATATATTTTGTTTAACGAATTCATAAAAATGCACATAAAAAACGATTGTATTTATTGTATGTCCTAGAGTTGTTATAATTGGGTTCTTTAAGGGTATCCAGATTATTTCATAATCTGAAATCGAAATACAAAATTTCATAATTTAGTAGCCTTGGAACTATTTGCAGATTGGATTCAAAGTTTTTTGTGGGATTTCTTTATTTTTCGATATGAGCTGCAATTCTGTTTGACTGTTTTGTCAATTTATGTTTTGAAACAATAATTTTTATCTTTCGATTAAGCTGAATAAAAAAAAATATTTTAATTACTTAACAATTCAAATGTTTAGAGTTTCAGTGTGTTTCCCAGAATTATTATTTCGAGGGATTGGTTTAAATGCTTGATTGCTGCAAATTCAGCTCTAGAGAGATATGACAGTATTCAACAATTTAGAAATACGAAGTTTTTGTTTTATTTTGCTATACGCGAGTTTTTGTAAAACTTCTAGAAAGTTTTTATTGAGTCTAGAAGAAAAACTTATTTATGTGAAAATTACTGCACAAAAGCGTCTCTAAACAGAGTGCGTTGAAAGATTAAGTTTTTCGGCGTAATGTAAACAAAACTTGTTGATCAGTCTGTTGATTACGATCATATTCTGAAAACAACTTTTTAATATACATCTGCACAAGCTCATTGAGGACAGATGTTATCATGGGAAATAGAAGATAATGATTCCTGATTAATTTGGGTTAGTTTTGAAAATCTAGTTTCCTGAAACATCTCAGAACAGTGGTTTCACACATCTGTTTCACTGTCATTTTTTATTAATTTATTGCCAAAGTTGCTCCCTGGGGTACTAACTTTGTTCAACCTGAATCTTCAAATACACGAAGAATATTGCAATTCAGTAACAAATTTTGAAACGACGTATAATCAATGCTACGCCATTGATTATACGTCGTTTTCAAAATTTGTTACTGAATTGTAATGAAAATTTCTCCACATTCCTATGTGTTAAAATGAACGCTTAGTCCTAAAATGTGCAAAAATTGAATGAATTCGAATAAATGTTTAAAACATATGTAATGCCTATCTCAATAAGATGACATTTATGCTGCAAATTTGAATGCAGTATCTTGATGTTTTTTGGAAAAATATTAAAATAAGTATTTGTAACTTTTTTCTTTATTTGATTAATATGTCGACATATTTGAGAACTGCATTGTTAGAAGTACACTTTTTATAGGAAAACAACAAAACTATATCGTTGAAAACAATGCAAAATACATAATACAATAATAATTTGAATGAACAAAATAGTTGTGTGGCTCAGTTTTTTCCTGAATCTCAAAAAAAAAACATTAAAAATATAAAAATACGAATAATACACAACATTGAAAAAAAAAACGTTTTAAATCTTCAAAATCTTGCTCTTGGGGGCCCACTTTATAGAGTTTGCCCCGGGCCCCCCGAAGCCTAAATCCGGCACTGTGAGTACTATAAGGCTTGCTTGCAAAGCTATACGAAAAGTGGTGAGCCAGATAACACATAGCTCCACGGAGACAAATTTCGTTCGTTTGAAACAAAAATATTCATGTTTATTCGGTAAACTGATAAAATATTTAAAACTAAAATATTAATTTTTAAAACAAACTCAATTACATATTGATTTCTACAATTCCCATTGAAGAGCCCCCCGTTCCGCCGTCGAGAACATAAACAAAACTCCCAAGTTCCCGCTGCATCACCCAACAAGATTTCCTCTTGCAAAAAAGGCAAGTTTCACCAAAAGTTTCCACGAAATCCCATTGATTTCGGGAGCGTATGTTATCTACATGATGTTGGCATTGAAAGTGCCACGCGGGAAGTGGATTTTCCTACAGAAGGAAATAATTCTGTAAATTTGATTGGAAAACAAATATTTCCGTAGGGCCGACCTGCCACAAAAAAACAAAAATTTTTACATTTGTTTCTAACATAACCAGTCAGAAGATACATGTTTGTTTCAAAAATGGATTGAATTTGCTTCAAATGTGACGTTCGATTTGCTCCAAACAGTTTTATTTTTGTTGCCAGAACAAATTGACAATTTATTTGAGTTTACCTGAAATATTTTTGATTTTACCATGCTTTTTTCTGCGTGTCTCCTAGTCAAAAGCAAAACACGAGTCGACACAAAACAGTCATTGACTGATGAAATTTATCTGATTTTTAGGTAGGCATGTAGTGAACGAAAATGTACCAAAAAAGGATCAGATTAGTCGGAGAATGTTAAACACAATTTCTCAAACTATGAAACAGTATACTAGTTTGCATTTTTATTGAAAAGGGGAGATTGTAGTATATTAGCCGACGAACATAGATGTGCGTACCTTATGCCTATTTATACCTTGATCTGTTTCACATCATTATCTGTGCGCATACCTTTGGCATACAAGACTGTTGTAACCGTACATTTAGACATGATACATACGAGTTACACAAAACAAATTAAAACTTATTTATTGTTAACATGCATATTTACAACTTAAAATTGAACATAACAACACGGACACAAACTATTTACATCTACTATGCAAGTGGCCATCTTGCAGAGCGGGCGATGACAGATGATGCTTTCGTGTGAGTGTGTGAAACTAGAAATCCTCTACATAGAGATGAGCGGAAGTTACATACGTCGATTCGGCAACGCTGTTTGTTTTGTTTACAACAGCTGCCAACACTTGCTACAAAGCTAGATGTTCAAACTTTGTGCGTGACTTCGTTGTGGTTCAAGTTGTTTTGTTTACATTTTCTAATTATGGAAGATTTTTTTTTTCAAAATTTTGTTGAAATAGCGGAGCAATCGAAGAAATCTGAAATTCATTGCAAAAGTGTTACGCTAATCGTATCGGCAGAAGTGAATCAAGAAGCAGCAATGGAAGTTTTTTCGACAAGTTCAGCAACAAAAGTGTCGTCATAAGCATGAGCTTTTGAAAGCAGAATTAATAAATTTTTATCTTTTTACTAAACATACATATGCCACCAATATCTCGATATTAAAAATAAATAATTTAAATTTATTTAGTTCCGATTGCAATACCGTTCAAACGACGCCTTCCTACGAACGATAAGCATGTTCATTTGGCTCACACTTTGACAGTTCTCTCTGCACGATTGGCTCACAATGGCCGCCTCCGCAGATCTCTATAATGTAGGATTACTATGTGAAACATCATCGCGATGACAACCTAGTTGTCATCGATGAGCCCACTGTTAAAACGATGTGAGTTGGACGCAGGGCCGTGTTGCCAGATGTATTTCCATTGATCCCAACATCTCCTCCTTGATGTGACTGGTGGTAATAGGAAAATCATCGGTCGGTCTTCCACTGAAGAGCGTCGTGATTCCTACGATGATTGGGTCGTGTTGATGGTTGTGGTTAGTAATCCTACATTATAGAGATCTGCGGAGGCGGCCATTGTGAGCCAATCGTGCAGAGAGAACTGTCAAAGTGTGAGCCAAATGAACATGCTTATCGTTCGTAGGAAGGCGTCGTTTGAACGGTATTGCAATCGGAACTAAATAAATTTAAATTATTTATTTTTAATATCGAGATATTGGTGGCATACGTATGTTTAGTAAAAAGATAAAAATTTATTAATTCTGCTTTCAAAAGCTCATGCTTATGACGACACTTTTGTTGCTGAACTTGTCGAAAAAACTTCCATTGCTGCTTCTTGATTCACTTCTGCCGATACGATTAGCGTAACACTTTTGCAATCAATTTCAGATTTCTTCGATTGCTCCGCTATTTCAACAAAATTTTGAAAAAAAAAATCTTCCATAATTAGAAAATGTAAACAAAACAACTTGAACCACAACGAAGTCACGCACAAAGTTTGAACATCTAGCTTTGTAGCAAGTGTTGGCAGCTGTTGTAAACAAAACAAACAGCGTTGCCGAATCGACGTATGTAACTTCCGCTCATCTCTATGTAGAGGATTTCTAGTTGTGGTAGACTTGCATCCTTGTGGTTGTCTTTTTGATTTGGAGACGATGATGGATGCATGTACACGAAAATGTCCAAAACGCTGGCTGGTAGCTGCTTGCATGTCGTGATGATGGTGATGCTTGATGTTGATGCATTCCATTTCACTTCGACTGCTGAGTGCTCCTAGTCATGCGGCGTTTCGGGTGTCCATGTTGATGAAGTCGTGATTTGGATGACAATGGTGTAGCGTGTAAGTCCGGAGCGTTACGGAAGCTGCTTACATACCGCATGAATGATGTTGCTTGATGTTGATACATACATCACGGATGCTGAGTGCTTCTCATGGTACAGTTCCGGATGGTGTAGCTGTGTGGAAGCCTTGATGCGGTTCCAGAGAACATGATTTGATTTGTTCTCGTGCTACTTCTGGATGGTTTGATGAAACTGATTGATGAATGTGTGGGAAAACTCCATTATGTCGTCTTCCCTTCGCGTGGATTTGTTTCCGGGGTCCTCAAGACCCACTTTCTCGTCGCCACTGTTGTAACCGTACATTTGAACATGATACATACGAATTACACGAACAAATTAAAACTTATTTTATTGACTACATGCATATTTACAACTTAAAAATGAACATAACAACACGGACTAACTATTTACATTTTCTACGCAAGTGGCCATCTTGCTGAACGGACGATGACAGATGATGCTTTCGTGTGAGTGTGTGAAACATCATCGCGATGACAACCTAGTTGTCATCGGTGAGCCCACTGTTGAAACGATGTGAGTTGGACGCAGGGCCGTGTTGCCAGATGTATTTCCATTGATCCCAACAAAGACCTTGATGGGAACAAGTGGAAAAGGGAAAAAAACAACAACATTCGTTGCTAGCAGCGGAGACGGACGGTCACAGAATATTACAGTTAATATCAATATCAACACTGTTGTCGTTTCGTAAAATAGACTATACCCACACCTTTCGCGCCATTGGGGCCGATTCAAATATGACGTCCATCATTTTTCGGGAATTTTCGAACCCCCTCCCCCCTCTGTCACGCTATTTTGTATACCTTATACATGGAGTGTCACACTTTCTCAGACCCCCCCCCCCTCCCCCCTAAACGATGGACGTCATATTTGAATGACCCCTTGCACTGCAGAAACGAAGGATTTATCATCTCACCATACACAAATCCAACTAATTTACTACAAATCTAGTACTTAAGGTGAATATAGAACGAAGCCACACCTTGAATTTTTAAAAGCACTAATCTGAAGAACCCAGTATCGCACTGAGCTAAAAAGTTGATCAATTCAATAACAAATTTTGAAAACGACGTATAATCAATGTTGTAGCATTGATTATACGTCGTTTTCAAAATTTGTTACTGAATTGGTCATCACCAGCGGGTGACCAATCGATCAACTTTTCAGCTCGGTGCGATGTTTGGTTTCTCAGATTTGTGCTTTTGAAAATTCAAGGTGTGGCTTCGTTCTATATTCACCTTAACCTATCGTGTCCTCTTTGGGTGACCGATCTTTCCCCCCTCCTGCCCAAATTGTCCCAGGGAAAAATAACAATGTTTTGTTGTTGAGACGACTATGCTTTTAGTTGAATTTACTACAATGCATTGTAATTTTAAGCATATTTCAGTTATCTTAACATCGTCGTTTTCAAAATTTGTTACTGAATTGGTCACCACCAGCGGGTGACCAATCGATCAACTTTTCAGCTCGGTGCGATGTTTGGTTTCTCAGATTTGTGCTTTTGAAAATTCAAGGTGTGGCTTCGTTCTATATTCACCTTAACCTATCGTGTCCTCTTTGGGTGACCGATTTTTCCCCCCTCCTGCCCAAATTGTCCCAGGGGAAAATAACAATGTTTTGTTGTTGAGACGACTATGCTTTTAGTTGAATTTACTACAATGCATTGTAATTTTAAGCATATTTCAGTTATCTTAACAGATTTTGTTGTCGGTTGAGAATCATAGGTACGGTTAGTATAATTTCCATATATGAAATCGGTGGTTTCCACAACAAAATTTATTTCAGTGTGCATTTGTATTTATTTACTTGCAGAAGCAGTCTGTTCTTCTGTGGAAAACGAAAGCGAAGCCATCGTGATCGATATTTTGACTATGAAACATACAAGCAGCATTCGAGTAGTGTTCCACGACAAAGAGATTTGTTTTCTCCAAAATCTTCATCATACCTAGAGGGGAAAACTCGTAACAGAGCAGCATCTTTCTCATCCGGTGTTACGTTGAACAGGAGTATCATATCCAAGATTGAAAAGATGTCTCAAACGACGGAAAAAAACTTAATGCTGTGCTTTCAGTTCTCAACCCCATCCAACAAGAAGGTGGATGTAGTAGATGAATCCTTGACGCAACCGCACAGCAGTCGTCTCGATTTGATGTGCTGCTCGGACGAGAACGAAATCAGTTCCAAAAGCTCCCAGAGCGTCCCTGCGGATATACCAGCTGTAGTGCTAAACACAGATGACTCTCCAAACGCACAAAAAAATATAAAAACAACGCAACTAAAGACAAATAGTTTTGAATCTGTGTGCGATATTCAGCCGCGCCGCATTAAGAGCAAACGAACTTCAAAATCACACAAAGTGAAGCACAGTCGAAAGCAGGAAATGATGCAAGTTCAGTTCGATGACCGGATGAGTTGTAGTATAAGCGATCTGTTGAGCTCAAGCTCTTTGAGTTCAAGTGATTCGGAAGCCGTCAATACTAATGAATCCGATCACGAAGGCGATGATGAGTTGACCGACTGGCCCGGAAACGAAGGGATGGTAAATTTTGCTTCCAAAAACGATTTTAAACGAGCAAATAAAACTCGTGGCATGAAACCATCCCTTCCGCAAATAAAACAGCAGGATGATATTCAGGATGACGATACGTTGATGTCTACGGATGATAACGTTATTCGTAAACTGGCGAGTTACGATGATATAGATGCACCCGCGCAGCTTTCCCATGGTGGTTTGAAATATTCGCCGGGATCGTCAGAGGACCTACCTATGGAACAGCCAAAATCAGCTATCTTATCTACAGGATATCCATGTACTAGTCGGGTTGCGATGAACCTCGAAGGGCCCAATAGTTTCTTTCCTACTGCAGATATTTTTACCGATATTCGAGAAATTCGGGCGGGATGTAGGAGGATACGTGATGAACGCCCAGGTTTCTCTATTATTTCCAGTGCAAATGAACTTCTTGCAAGGTAAATCAAATCAGTAGATGTATGAGAAATTAGATCGCTAATGGGCTGTAGCCAATAAATAATTATATATTTTATGCAATTCAGTATCTTAATTTATATTTTATATAACTCATTTTGGTATCATAATAGCCATTTTTTTCCGAACTGATTCATTATGCAACTGAAATGAGTGGCATAATGAAAAATAGTTGTATAATGTTCATAATGCAACTCATTTGAGTTGCATTATGAACATTATGCAACTCAAATGGGTTGCATTATGAAAAATTCATTGCATAAAATTTTGTATGAAACTCGTTGCAAAACTCGATTTTTTCAGCACTCTTCGTATTTATCCAACTCGGCAAGCCTCGTTGGATAAATGTACGACTAGTGCTGAAAAAATCAACTTTTTGCAACTCGTTACATAAATAACTATTATGCAATTCAGTATCATAATTTCTATTTTATATAACACTCATTTTGGTATCATAATGACCAACTTTTCCGAACTGGTTCATAATACAACTCAAATGAGTTGTATAATGCAAAATAGTTGCATAATGAATAGCATTATGAACATTATGCAACTCAAATGAGTTGTATAATGCACAAATCATTGCATAATAGTTATTTGTGTGTCTTACATTTATCCAACGAGGCTTGCCTAGTTGGATGCAGTCTTCAAAGATGATAAGCTGAGTTTTGAAAAAGCATGCGTTGAAAAACTCAATGCTTCGCAACAAATTTGAACATTTGCCTTTTATTACTCCTGTGCTCACTTGATCTGAAATACTGCATCATTGATTCAAATCATTTCAACGAAGAAAGATGTTTGATGGTTGTGCATCACAACGTTATGAAGCAAACAGATCTGAAAGTGTATGATGGACACAGTGTTCAATTCAGACCACATCAGTGGTATCCATTGGGGGGTCATGGGCACATTTTGGATGGTCTGAGCATTTAACCCGTCAGGACGTGCGCCTTTGTAAGAAGTACATCACTTCCAAAAAACCTCGCTCGTCGTATACCGCGCGAGCGCGGTGAAATTTCAACTGCTCCTTAAAAGTTAAAATTTCTTAAAATGAATATGTCGCTATGAGGCAAATCGATATGACACTATGATTTCATTGAAATTCCAAAATCTGCACCGTTGATCCCTTAAGTGGCATTCAGTAAATAGTCAATGCCAATTCTGGGAGTATAATGGTGCCTACACACCGGTAAAACGGTCAATCAAACATCATGTGGCCAACGACCAACTCGCTCCGATTGATGCAATGTTTGTTCCAAAGCACAAGTCGGAGCGAGTAACTCGGTTGTGTGGCCAGGATAGACCAGCCGTTTGACTGGTGTGTATAGGTACCCTAATGTACATCTTCCCTTCATTGAAGAAGCAAGTTTACTGCATGATTTTGCTTTTCGATTTTTAACCTTTTTATCTACCACGATGGCGCGTTCTGGGAGATAGATTCTTCAGGAAGTGGTATTTCGGGCAAAGTGATTCCACCATATAAATCAAACAACTAAGAAACGAGAAAGGTGTTTATTAATAGAATTAAACAGTAGGTAGCATTGTTAGTAATGTCATTATGACTCATTATGCGTCTTGCTTAAGAAACCGGTGAAATAGTAAAATTAAACCTCAATGGCTCAATGGCAATGGCTCAAAAGAAGTTTTGACTACGCCGCGCCGGTTCCTCATTGAAACGTGCCAAGAGTAAAGATCGCCTTCCTTCATGCCCATCCATTTTCGATCTATGTACTTCAGTTCTAAAAGAAAAGGGACACCTTTGAACACCTTAAAAGTTCAATTTGATGAATTGCATCACCTATATTCTTCATCTTACAATATAATGACCACTAGGTAGCAGGACTTGGCAGGGCTTTTTTCCGATTTTTAAACATTCGACATCACGCAAATCAAGTTTGTTACTAGTGTTGCTAGGCCTACCACGCATGGAAGTTTTGTTTGAAACGCTGCTCACCCAGAGCGAATGATTTAGATTAATGATGCAGTATTTTGGCAAAATGAGAGGAGCAAATCAAAGCAATGATGCTTTACCAAACAGGGAGCGTGCATTTTCCTGCTCCTTTGTTTTTTACATCAAAGCAGTGCAATGAAAATGAAAATTTGAAGACTGGTTGGATGAATACGAAGAGTGCTGAAAAAATCGAGTTTTGCAAAGAGTTCCATACAAAATTTTATGCAATTCAGCATTATAATTTCTATTTTATACTACTCATTTCAGTATCATAATGACTTACTTTCCCGTACCGGTTCATTATGCAACTGAAATGAGTTGCATAATGAAAAATATTTGCATAGATAATGTTCATTATGCAACTCATTTGAGTTGCATTATGAACATTATAATGAAAAAGTATAATGAAAAAATCATTGCATAAAATTTTGTATGAAACTCGTTGCAAAACTCGATTTTTTCAGCACTCTTCGTATTTATCCAACTCGGCAAGCCTCGTTGGATAAATGTACGACTCGTGCTAAAAAAATCAACTTTTTGCAACTTGTTACATAAATAACTATTATGCAATGATATTTTCATTATACAACTAATTTGAGTTCAAATGAGTTGCATAATTAACATTATGCAACTATTTTACCCTTCTTACACCCATAAGAAGGGTATAAATATCGCTCGAAAAACCGACTTTCGATCATATACCAATGAACTCAGCTCGACGAACTGAACAAATGTCTGTGTGTGTGTGTGTGTGTGTGTGTGTGTGTGTGTGTGTGTGTGTGTGTGTGTGTGTGTGTGTGTGTGTGTGTGTGTGTGTGTGTGTGTGTGTGTGTGTGTGTGTGTGTGTGTGTGTGTGTGTGTGTGTGTGTGTGTGTGTGTGTGTGTGTGTGTGTGTGTGTGTGTGTGTGTGTGTGTGTGTGTGTGTGTGTGTGTGTGTGTGTGTGTGTGTGTGTGTGTGTGTGTGTGTGTGTGTGTGTGTGTGTGTGTGTGTGTGTGTGTGTGTGTGTGTGTGTGTGTGTGTGTGTGTGTGTGTGTGTGTGTGTGTGTGTGTGTGTGTGTGTGTGTGTGTGTGTGTGTGTGTGTGTGTGTGTGTGTGTGTGTGTGTGTGTTTTTTTTTCCTCCCAACCTCCCGAGCAGAGAAAACCGATTGGAAAAACTCTGCTACACCTTGTCGCCTCGATCCCCCTGGTACCACTGATGCGACTGCTTCAGGGGGGGCAATGCGCTCATGCGCTCTTCTTCTTCTGTGCTCATGCACATTTTGTCGCATCTAAATTTGTTATTCTAATCTTTTTAGTGTTCGTACCTAACCTATCGCCATTCAGCGACACAGTTGGTACAAACATACACCTAATTTGTTATTCTATTGCCGTCCGTGTGCCATTTAGCACTCCGGCTTTTCGCGCACGACTCGGATAGTCCCCGACGGTGGATCTACCCTATCCGACGAAGAGTTCCCCGACACTGAAACTTCTTCCGTTACCGATACTTCCCAGGCTGGTGCCAAGGTCGATTCTGAGATTCCGGTTGGAGACTGGCTTCCGGTTCACAGGCGCCCTGACGACCAAGCACCGGTGCTTTTTCGCGATCTACTCGGTCTAGTCCCCGGCGGTGAACGGACCTAGCCTACTCCGACAGAGAAAGACCCCGACGGTGGAAGTTCTCTCGACACCGATGTTTTCAACCCGACCAGTAAGGTGCCGAAGTCGGCCCGGCGATTCCGGTTGGTGGTCGACTTCCGGTTCACCGGCGCCCCGACGACCTATAACCGGTACTACGCAACGAACGACTCGGTCAAGTCCCCGGCGGTGAATCAAGCCTACTCCGATCGCGACCCAATACTCTTTGATCTTCGCGCCATCTCCTCTGCAGAGCTGACATGATCCGCGTGACCGCTCTGTTCACCGCATTCCATACGGTTTCGTCCTGACACATTCTCTCTACTACGTTGTTGGGACTCAGATTTCCAGCAGCGCTCGCTAGCATGTCACCACGTACATCTTCAAATCGCGGACAGTCGAATATCACGTGCTCCGGTGTCTCCTCGTTGTTTGGGCATGTCGGACAGAATGGGGACTCTGCATGGCCGAATCGAAACAAATACTGTCTGAAGCATCAATGACCTGACAAGAACTGTGTTAGGTAGAAGTTCACATCTCCGTGTTTTCTGGACATCCATACCGACACATCTGGGATAAGCCGGTAGGTCCATCTACCCTTCTCCGCGTCATTCCACTCTTGCTGTCACTTAGCCAACGAGTCCGCTCTGATTTTCTTCCTCACGTTTGCAGTGCCTCTTCTCCGGTAACTCTACATCCTCTGCCAGGGTGATGTGTATGGGAACCATCCCGGCGATAATGCAGACTGCTTCCGACGATATCGTCCTGTACGCGCTCGCCACACGAATAGCCATGAGCCGGAACGTGCTCGAAAGTTTTGTTCCATTCCGCTTCAGTTTCAGCGCTGTAGCCCAGGCCGGAACTCCGTATCTAAGTATCGAAGAGGATACTCCCGCCAGAAGACGTCTGCTGCTGCTGCTCGGTCCACCGATGTTCGGCATAATCCTGGATACAGCATTAACAACTTTCGCTGCCTTCTCACAGGCATAGTCGACGTGGCAATTGAAATTCAATCGGTCGTCCACCATCACGCCCAGGTGTTTTAACGCACGCTTTGACGGGATAACCTGTCCGCCGACGTTAATTTCGGCCCGTTGAACTGCTTTACAGTTGCTGACTAGCACTACCTCTGTCTTATGGTGAGCCAACCGCAGCTTTACTTCACTCATCCAGGCCTCGATGGAATCGATCGTCTCCGCCGTCAGCATCTCTACTTCTTCCAGGGTCTCACCGGTTATCGAAAGGACGACGTCATCCGCGAAACCGACGATCTCGACTCCTCCGGGTAGTTCAAGTCTTAACACTCCGTCATACATAATATTCCACAACGTTGGGCCGAGTATGGAGCCCTGTGGCACACCCGCCGTGACTCTAACCGATCTCTGACCCTGGTTTGTCTCGTAGACCAAGACTCGATTCTGGAAGTAGCTTTTCAGAACCTTTCACAGATAGTCAGGGACCCTCATGTTGTGTAGTGCAGTGGCGATGGCTTCCCAGCTGGCGCTATTGAATGCGTTCTTCACGTCTATAGCTACCACGGCGCAGTAACGATTACCTCTTCTCTTCTGCTTTGAGGCTTTCTCCGCATTCGCAATGACTGTCCGGATTGCATCCACAGTCGACTTCCCTTTCCGAAACCCGAACTGCCTATTAGACAGACCGCTCTCGCTTTCCGTACACTTTATCAGCCTGTTCAGGATGATTTTCTCCAGGAGTTTGCCAAGCGTATCCAGCAGGCATATCGGTCGATACGATGCTGGGTCTCCTGGCGGCTTGCCAGGCTTTGGCAGCAACACCAGCTTCTGGATCTTCCAATTGTCTGGGAAGTAGCTATCCACCAGACATTTCTGTATCGTTATCCTGAACATGTCCGGAAACGCTTCGATCGCCGCTTTCAATGCCATGTTGGGCATTAGTTTAGTCCTTTGGCTATTGTAAGGAGTTCCTCGTTAGACACCCGGTTTGCGCCGGCAGCTACTTCCACCCCGTCGACGTACGGCGTAGGTGGCCATGTGGTTAAACCGTGATTCGGAAAGAGGCCGTTCACAATTACCTCCAGCTTTTCAGGGCACATTTCAGCTGGTGTAGCTGGGCCCTTGATCTTCGCCATCACGACGCGATAAGCTTGTCCCCAGAGATTGGCGTCTGCTTCTCTGCACAGCTCCTTGAAGCAATTGGCCTTGCTCAGAGCAATCTCCCGCTTGAAAGCGGTCTTGGCCTCGCGGAAAATCACCTTGCGTTCCTCTCTGCTCGCTTCGGATCTTGCTCTTTGAAATCGTCTTCTAGCTTTAAGGCAGGCCGCACGTAGGGTGCTGAGCGTTTCATTCCACCAGTAAGCTGGACGCCGGCGGTTACTCGGTTCGAGTTTCCTGGGCATAGTAACATCACATGCCCTCGCTACTGCTTCCGTTAGTTCCACAGCGGTCATAGCGGGAGTATCGCTGTCTGTCCGAAGTGCCTCGACAAAAAGCTCCTTGTCGAACTGCTTCGTTTTCCACTTCCTTTCGCAGGTCCTCCGGGTGCTCGGCAGAGCGGAGATCCGCCGACCTACGCTGTAGTGGATGGACTGATGGTCACTGTGCGTGTATTCTTCGCTTACTCTCCAGTTCATGTTGTACATCAGCGACGGGCTGCAGAACGTCACATCAATAATGGATTCTCGTCCGTCCTTACGGAATGTACTCACAGAGCCTTCATTGCACACTTTAACATTCAGCTTCGCTAAGGCTTCCAGCAGACAGTAACCCCTTGCGTTGGTTAGCCTACTTCCCCACTCCACCGCCCAAGCGTTGAAGTCCCCGCCGATAACAACCGGCGCACGTCCTATCAACTTATCAGTTAGTAGATCCAACATCCGATTGTATTGCTCAGGGGTCCACCTTGGGGGCGCATAGCAGCTGCACACAAAGACACCGTTGATCTTGGCGATAACAAAACCTTCATGATCGTTATCCACTACTTCTTGAATGGGAAACCCGCCTGTAACTTGGATTGCCGCTATCCTGCTTTATCCGCCACCCAGTTACCGTTATTGATAGGAACCCGGTACGGCTCTGCAATTATTGCGACGTCGCACTTGGTTTCCGTTGTCGACTGCCACAACAGTTGCTGTGCTGCATCGCAATGATTGAGATTCACTTGCGTTATCTCCATCATTGTCATTGTTGACCTGCCTTCGCCTTCTTGTACATCGGGCATTTGAAGCCACCCGTCGAATGATCGTTTCCGTCCTCCGGTTTGCAGAACATACACCTCGGTTGCTTCGTGCAGTCTCGAGAAACGTGACCACTTCCGCCGCATCTCCAGCACAATGTGGACCTGTCAGGACCCTTGCAGCTTCTCGCCTGGTGACCGAACTCTATACACCTGAAGCATCTCTCCATCTGCTTAGCATCTCGAGGAGTGGCTCTCAGAGTGCCCACCGCCCAACCAACTTTTATCTTGCCGATCTCCACCAGCTTGTTTGCAGCGTCAACCGATAAGCGAATCGCCGCCGTCTGGGTGCCTCCAAACGCTTTCCTTAACCGAATTTGCACCGGAACATCCAGCTTACACTGATCAGTTAGGGCAAATCTCAGTTCCTCTTCTGTCGTGACCGCATCCAGATCCCTGCACTCGATCACCATCTCCTGTGAAAGAGCCCTGACATTTGCATCGCTGCCCAGGGATTTCGCGACGAGTTCCCGGTAATCCAGGTTCTTAACAGCTGGATCTTTCTTTAGCTCAAAGATCATCTCGCCTTTCTGCGTGCGCCGTGTCTTAACCACGTTCTCGCCCAACTCCTTAATGTCCGGATCCTCCCTCACCTTCCTGAGAAGCGCAGCGTACGTTGTCTTGTCGCTCGCTTCGACTATGAGGGCATCACCTCTGCTTTTCCTCCTAGATGGCCGAAGTTTATCTTTCTTTTCCGGTTCCGTCTTCCTTTCTATTTTTTCCTTTCGCTTTTTCTTCTTAACTCGCTGGCTTTCAACGGTGCGCCATCTACTGTCTCTGCCAGAGATGTCCATATCCTCAGTGTAGGAAAGAGAAATAGAAAATACACCACTCACGCTGTGCATCTCAACAGGAGCCCGTCTCTTATATGTGGATCCACCACCGCGATTCGGATGCGCGCAAGCTTGGTGGGTAGAAATAAATCTCTTAGCTCCCTGAGCACTGGGCCACACAACAGTGTGGTGAGAGCGCTTCAAAATTCTCCCCGGTGAATGTGTAAAAAATCACCCGGGCGCGCGCGCCAGTGAGGTTTTTGCGCCAGAGTGCGCGCTGCGGTGAAACACCGGAGAGCTCTCGCCCCAGTGACACCGTGGTGATGATTCGGTGACGGCTGGGTGAAAACACGGGAGAGCGCGCGAGAGCGATGCGCGCGAAAGAGTGAGCCACACTCGACCCAAGGCGAACGAGCAAGAGCACGCACTAGCGCTTAGTCTACCCACCACCCAGAACAAGAGAAACTGGCTTCTTGGTGTGGTGAAAAATGTTGCTATCCCAAGTGTGGTCGATAAACTGACGCCCCAGTGAATCGCTACGGTGAAATGCCATCTCTGGTCTCTGCCATCGTTTCTCTGATTGTCGACGCGCGACTGATCGTTCTTCTGCTTCTTCGGGACTTCCTCGTCTCCAGGCGTGTCCCTACCTCTTTTCTCCGAGCGGTGACTCTTAGGCGTCTCCCGAGTTTCCGCCGTAGCTCTTCCTGCAGCTTCCGTTACAGCCTTTTCAGCTGTTTCAGCTCTCAATCTGAGTGCCTTTTGCTCTCGTTCGGCAGCTATAACAGCAGATTTGATGTTCGTCACCATCTGCTTAATTTTCAAGTGCACGTTGTGTCTGTCCTTGACAAACTCGTACAGTTCGTTCACCTTCTTCCTCACCTCACCCAAACCCGACTCTTGAGCAGCACTGCTCTTCGGCGTCGGTGTGAACACTCGCTGGTTCGAAGACCCTAGCTCCTGTTGGTTTCCTTGGAGCTCGCTTCGGATTGTGCTACTGGTAGCGATCGCTGCGGTTTCCAGCGGTGTCACTGGTGATCTCTGCATCCTCTCGCTTCTTCGGAACGCGTTCGCGTCCTCCTCGACTTCGATATTCGTTAGATTCTCCATTTTGTTGGGTCCCCACTCCGGGCCGCTATCTCCACTCGTTGTAGTAGTCGCTTATGATCCCTTGGTTATCTTTGCAAAGCAGGGAGGCCAAGCGAGGGTTGAACACGTACCTTCATGGGGTACGTGTCCAGAGCCGGATCAGCGTAGGTCAGGAATGTTCCATCTGAGCCTACTACCCACCTTTGTTGGTGCGAGTATTGAACGTACCTGGAGGCCTGCCAAGGTTTTAACGGGACGGAGGCAAACGTACTGTTAGCCCGCTCGCCGTTTCAAGTAGGTGTCACCCTTCCTTACTCAGGGAACAGAACAGCACGAATGTCAGCCCATCATCGCCATCCGATCCATAATCCGTAGTCCGTTGTCGTTTGCGTAGACCAGTATGCCATAATCAGGATGTTACTAGCATCGATCCTGATGTGCCGGTTGGCACTCCGAGTATTTGGGCTAAGGCACTTTGGAAGCGGTACCAGGTCGCTTGTACAGAGTTGTTTGCGGATGTGTGGCTTTTTATGGAGATCCAACAGAGCCCACTGTTGAAACCCCGCCACATCCTACCCAAGTAACAATTATACTTTTGTGGCAATCCTGAAGTAATTTCTAAGATAGAATCATAAAACTTAGCAATAAAGCTCTTTGTTCTGCAAATCCGAGATAAAATAGGTATAAAACATCCATAAGACTAATCTGGCCCACTCTTCAGGAGATCTTCAAAGCTGCTTTTGAAGACTGCTTTGAAACTAGTTGTATTTATGTACATGCGCTAATGATTGATTATAAGAACTTCATGAAACTTTAACAAGAATATCTTGAGGCATGTTGATCTTTTAGCTGTCTTTCTCAAAAGTGTCAACAGTGCATAATAAATGAAATCTTTTACCTAAGCATTATGCAGATGCAAACAAGTTTTGTTTCATGGATGAAATATTAATTGAACTGCGAATTAATTTTCATCAAATTGAAATTGAAATGGCTAAAACATTTAAATTGCCTGACAGATCATTGATGACAGGGAATCGAAATTTTCCGTGCCATACTTACTTTTTCGTTGATATGCCACCCAAAACATACAAAAATTACAAAGCGCCTCAAAAATAATATCAATCATTAATATACGAAGACATAAATTCCCTTTAAAAGCAAAAGCCTACGCCACTTTTTCAATTCTTTCTAAGCATGGCTGCCGTTCCAAGCGAACAAAACTCATGCAGTCGCCATCAATTATTATTACCTTTAATCCAAACCCCCTCAAAACAATGATGGAACCAAGTCACCTTGCATGAACGCTGCAGCCTTTATTGAAGATTGTTTTTACTAGTTATGATCTTAAGGCAGATTTGTTCGCCTTAAATGAAACTTATTCGTTTTATACAAGAGTAACAGCCTTTGACAATTGTTTGTTTACGTTTTCGATGCTAGAAAGTTGTCTCTGTACATTTCGCGGTGTTTCGCGTCAAGATGTGCCAATTCTATTTTGTTTCCCTGTATTTTTGCTATTAATAATGAAGTGCAACCTATCAAATTACACTATTTGGCATGAGTCACAGTAAGTACCCATTTCATTTTCGATTCGCATAGCTATGGCCTGTGTGAGAAACTGATTGAAAGCAGGACGACAGCAGCCAGCTACTCGCATTTTTGATTGGCCGTAAAATCATTATTTCATTGACATGATTACTTTTTAGCACAAGAATGGCTAGATTATCAGTGAGAAAATATGTTTATGTGTTTATATTTGCATGAGAACGCGGTTTTTTAACCATTGGTAAATAGTTCGTTGTCTTATCATTATTTCGCATAGTTCTTGTTCCAGAGTAATGGCTCAAGCTCAAGAATAGAAGGCTTCAAGAAGTTTTTAAAGGAGGATTAGCCAGATGAAATGCACTTGAATAAACGAAGCATAAACTTTTAATAAAATATGTTGATGTTATGTGTTGAAAATAACTTCTAATACGCCTTAAAACTTATTATAAGATTTAATGCTCTTGTAAATTCAGTTGTTTTATGCGCGAATTTCAAAATTAACTTGAAGACAACCGCAAACGAGCGAAGATTGTTTTCTCTTGATAAAAACAACTATAAATGTTCCATGAATTGGTCATGCTGTGATAAAGCTTCCACAAAAATAATCAAATCTAAAAGGAATTGAAATTGTTACTTGGGTAGGCATCCTCTGCTTGAGCTATCTGGAAACCAGAAGCTCGGTCACTCCCCGAAGGAAGAGCCAAAGGTGGTAATCCACACGGATGTGTGAACGATTTTCGCTTAGGATGAATTCCCAAGCTGCCACCCGACTCGCAGAAGGGGGGGTTCGTCAAGCCCCTGGACTCCTGTCCCTGCTGCCCCTGTGTGTGTGTGTGTGTGTGTGTGGTGTGTGTGTGTGTGTGTGTGTGTGTGTGTGTGTGTGTGTGTGTGTGTGTGTGTGTGTGTGTGTGTGTGTGTGTGTGTGTGTGTGTGTGTGTGTGTGTGTGTGTGTGTGTGTGTGTGTGTGTGTGTGTGTGTGTGTGTGTGTGTGAGTGTGTGTGTTTTTTTTTTTTGCTTGGTGGTAAAGCCTTCATGCCTTCCCGACACGCGTTCGATAAGCATGACCAGTGCTACCGATTTCGTCCATCGCGTGCCAGTTCGTGAGGGACTCAGAACAGAGAAGAGAACTCTGAACCCTACGCCTCTAACCTCCACCAAGGTCTACAGTGCCTGCTTCCCCCGGATTCCACTAGAAGCGACTACTTCGGGGGGGGCTGTGCTCATGCAATTCGCTTGTTATCAGGCATAGCTAGTCACGCTAGATCGCTGACTTTATCTCCAACATAACTGCTGCGCTCTCATGAGCTTTATCTTAATCACGTAGCTTTAACTGCTGCGCTCTCGTGAGCTTTGACATACTGCTGCTGCTCTCCAAGTTGACCAGTGGAATGCCGAGGTCAGTTCGGCAATGCCAGTTGGAGGGTGGCTATTCTACTTCGGGTGGCTTTCTCGCTGCGTTCGTTGACCTTTTCCTGGGCGAACCGGTTGAGTGCCAAGGTCGGTCCGGCGATTCCGGTTTGAGGGTGGCTTCCGGTTCGCTGGCGCCCCGACGACTCGAACCCGGTTGATTCGACGTAGTTTCTTGCGACTCAGCGTAGTCCCCGGCGGTGGACTGTGGCGGTGGACGGTGGCGGTGTGTGTGTGTGTGTGTGTGTGTGTGTGTGTGTGTGTGTGTGTGTGTGTGTGTGTGTGTGTGTGTGTGTGTGTGTGTGTGTGTGTGTGTGTGTGTGTGTGTGTGTGTGTGTGTGTGTGTGTGTGTGTGTGTGTGTGTGTGTGTGTGTGTGTGTGTGTGTGTGTGTGTGTGTGTGTGTGTGTGTGTGTGTGTGTGTCTATGTGCGTTATAAAAAAGTCACGCACGTTTCTCAGCCGTCTGACAACCGATTTGAGTTCTCTTGGAAGCAAATGAAAGCAACTGCATCCTAGTAGAACGCTATTGATTATTGTTTTTTCGATTGGACGTTTGGTTACCGAGATATCTCTCGAAGAGTACTTATGAGTCATACATCTAAACTTTTTTATGATTTTTTATCAAGTGTATCATAATAAATATTTCGGCCGTTTGTCAAACGATTTGGGTTCTCTTAGCACCAAATGAAAGCTACAACATCCTAGTAGATGGCCCAGAAATTTTATTTCGATTGGACATTTGGTTACAGAGATATCTTTTGAAGAGTACTTAGGATTTATACAGCTTAACCTTTTGAGATTTTTGACCAAGTGTATCATAATAAATATCTTAGCCGTTCGTCAACCGATTTCGGTTCTCCTGGCACCAAATGAAAGCTACAACATTCTAGTAGAACCCTATATAATTTCATTAGGATTGGACATTTGGTTACCGAGATATCTTTCAAAGAGTACTTGGAAGTAATACAGGTTAACTTTTTTAAGAGATTTTTGACCAAGGGTACCATAATAAATATCTCAGCCGTCTGTCAACCGATTTGGGTGCTGTAAGTACCAAATGAAATCTACAATATCCTTGTAAAATGCCCTGAAATTTTATTTCGATTCCACATTTGATCACTGAGATATCTTACGAAGAGTATTTCAATAAATTCTTTTTACCCTTCTAACACCAATAAGAAGGGTATAAATATCGCTCGAAAAATCGACTTTCGATCCGAGGCCCGGAGGGCCGAGTCTCATATACCAATGAACTCAGCTCGACGAACTGAGCAGATATCTGTATGTATGTGTGTGTGTGTGTGTGTGTGTGTGTGTGTGTGTGTGTGTGTGTGTGTGTTTGTGTGTGTGTGTGTGTGTGTGTGTGTGTGTGTGTGTGTGTGTGTGTGTGTGTGTGTGTGTGTGTGTGTGTGTGTGTGTTTTTCCTCCCTACCTCCCCAGCAGAGAAAACCGATTGGAAAAACTCTGCTACACCTAGATGCCTCGATCCCCCTGGTACCACTGATGCGACTGCTTCAGGGGGGGGCAATGCGCTCATGCGCTCTTCTGTTACAGTGCTCTTGCACTTTTTGTCGCTTCTGAACAGTGCTTCTCATCTGTGCACTTCCTCTTCAAGCGATCCCAGCTTGCTGGTCGCTCCTCCACTTCCGCTGCAGCTCCGTCATCATTTTTGTGACTGCCCTGCTGATCGCACGACGTTTTCCACGTTTAATGCCAGCATCGATCTTCTTACCGCCTCGAATCTGGGGTAGATGAACACCACGTGCTCCGGTGTCTCCTCCACGTTCTCGCACTCCGGGCAGAAGGGCGAAACGGCATGGCCAAACCGATGCAGTATTACGAATAAATAATGAAGCACTACAAATGCATATTAAAATATAGCATATTGTAGTGGAACCTTACAAATGCGTAATAAATTAGGACATCACAATTGGACAAATACAACACAGAACATAAATGTTGCCCTGTTACCCTATTGGATAACAATTTCCGATGACAGGATGACGAGGTTTCATTATTGTTGTTGGTCCATCAGTCAATCCTGTAATCGTATTTTCTCTGGCAGGTTGCCTTTTGTTCGCAGCATTAATTGCTTTCATAGCTTGAGTTTTGTCTAGGAATTTCTAATCCTAAGGGGCATCACGATTCGGGTTTCATCACTAGAGTTCTATAACTTGAAGTCTGTGCCAGGGAAAGGTTTCCATCTCTAGTACTTAATACGGCCCGAAATGGCCTGAATGTTGGCAATCGAAATAGGATTGCGGGCCTCTATTCTGCCAGAGCCATATAAATGCGCCAGAGCCCTATAAATGCGCATTAATTCTTGGGAAATATTTACAAGTTAAAATAGTACATTCAACACAAAATAAAACTTGTAATAGCAGGTACTGCCTGAAGCAGCCATGACCAGACAAAAACTGGGTTAGGTGGAAATTCACTTCTCCATGCTTCCTGTTCACCCAAGTCGACACACTAGGGATGAGCCGATGGGTCCATCTTCCTTTCTCCGTGGAATCCCATTCCTGTTTCCACTTTGTCATTGAGGCCGTTCGCACCAACGTTCTCACTTGGCTGGTCCTCCTCCGTTCATAGCACTCGATGTCCTCCTCCAAGGTGATGCAGATCGGGATCATCCCTGCAATCACACAAACTGCCTCCGACGATATTGTTTTATACGCGCTCGCTACTCGTATGGCCATGAGCCGGAACGCGCTGTTTAGCTTCCCCCGATTTCGCTTGGTTTTTAGCGCCGCACCCCAGGCTGGGACTCCGTACCGCAGTATTGAAGATGACACGCTCGCTAGCAGCCGCCTCTTGCTGCTTCTCGGACCGCCGGTGTTTGGCATAATCCTCGACAGTGCGTTGATCGCCTTCGCTGCTTTTTCACAGGCGTAGTCGACGTGGCTGTTAAAGTTTTGCCGATCGTCGATCATCACACCCAGGTGCTTCAATTCTCGCTTCGACGCCACTGCGTGTTCTCCGACGGAGATTTCCACTCGCTGCACTGCCTTGCAGTTGCTCACCAACAGCACCTCCGTTTTGTGGTGGGCTATCTTCAACTTGACTCCATTCATCCAATTTTCGATGATACCGATCGATTCTGCCGCCAACATTTCTACCTCCTCCGGTGACTCGCCTGTTACTGATAAGACGATATCGTCCGCAAAGCCCACGAGCACGACGCCTGTGGGTAGCTGTAGCGTAAGCACTCCGTTGTACATAGCGTTCCACAACGTTGGCCCGAGGATGGAGCCCTGTGGAACTCCCGCCGTCACTTTCATTCTCCTCTGTCCAGCTTCAGTGTCGTACACCAAGACTCTGTTCTGGAAGTAGCTTTTCATGATCCGACACAGGTAGTCTGGAACCCGCATTCTGTGCAGCGCTACGGCGATGGCCTCCCAGCTATTGAACGCATTCTTGTTGTCAATTGTGATTACGGCGCAGTACCGGTTTCCTCTCCTCTTCTGTTTGGACGCCTTCTCGGCCCTCTCCAGGACCGTGCGGATAGCATCCACCGTCGACTTTTCCTTACGGAATCCAAACTGCATCTGTGACAGTCCATGCTCTCCTTCTGTAAACGGTACCACCCTGTTAAGGATGAGCTTTTCCAGCAGCTTCCCAAGTGTGTCCAGCAGGCATATCGGCCTATACGATGCTGGATCACCCGGCGGTTTTCCTGGCTTTGGCAGTAAAACCAGTTTCTGCACCTTCCATATGTCTGGGAAGTGACCTTCTTCCAAACATTTCTGCATCACCGTCCTGAACATTACGGGATAAGCTAGGACTGCCAATTTCAACGCCACATTGGGGATCCCGTCCGGACCCGGAGCTTTGCTCGCTTTCAGTTTCTTCGCCACTGCTTCCAGCTCGACATTGGAGACTTGCCGAGCTTCCGCACTACCGTCGTTTTCCTCACCATACGGTGTTGGTAACCACGTCGTTGGGTCGTGCTTCGGAAAGAGACCCTCCACAATTACCTTTAGCTTGTCTGGACACATTTCGGCTGGCATCGCTGGACCTTTGATCTTCGCCATCACGACTCGATACACGTCACCCCAGGGGTTTGCGTCGGCATCTCGGCATAGCTCCTTGTGGCAGTTCGACTTGCTCACGATTATCTCCTTTTTAAATGCGGCTCTGGCCTCCTGGAACACCAACTTCCGCTCCTCCCTATCCGGAAGGTTTCTTGCCCTCTGATAGCGTCTTCTGGCTCTTAGACAGGCAGCACGGAGGGTGCCGAGTGTCTCGTTCCACCAATGCGCAGGACGTCGTCTGTACCTTGGCTCCCGTTTCCGTGGCATTGTAGTGTCGCATGCCCTTGTAATCGCTCTTGTTAGCTCTACCGCATCTAGGTCTGGAGTGTCACTGTCCATACGGAGTGCCTCAACGAAGAGGTCCTTGTCGAAGGCCTTCGTCTTCCACTTTCAAACCAATTCACTAGATGCCAAATCCACAATATTTTCTAGAACTTTTGGTCAATTACACAAAATAAATATGTTAAATACAAATAATACAACAATAATTTTAATAAGTGTAAAAAGGGTTCTGTTCACCATAGGTGGATTAAATCGGGTTTTTTATAATGCAACTCATTTCAGTTGCATAATGAACCAGTTCGGAAAAATTGATCATTATGATACCAAAATGAGTTATATAAAATATAAATTATGATACTGAATTGCATAAAATTTTGTATGCAACTTGTCCAAAAACTCGTTTTTTTAGCACTCTTCGTATTTATCCAGCAATGATGAATGTATAAATCGTGCTGAAAAAATCAACTTTTTGCAACTCTGCAACTATTATTTCATAACTCAGATGTATTTATCCATTATTTTTAAATATACACATGTTGTGGATGTTTTGTTTGGCAGTAAAAAATGGTTTGACACTTGTAGGATCGGTACTGACGCTATGAGGGCATGGCAAACTAGATGTTGGTCACACGAACACTCGAGTAGAAAAACTAGCCACAGAATGTCAATGTCTCATACATCTACTAAAACACGCGACATTGACATTCTGTGGCTAGTTTTTCTACTGTCAAATCTCATCATCAATTTTCTTTTCGGATTGTTCTGGGAAATACGTTCAATGAGCCATTTTACGAGAGTTTTACACAGAAATAAAAACCAAAAAAAAACATTTTACGAGACGTTTCGGATCAGCTGATCGCTCATTTTATGAATGAAAATTTGACAGAAGGTCGCGTCCAAGCCCGTGAGTGTGAATATCAATATCAACACTGTTGCCGTTTCGTAAAATAGACTATAGGCCTAATCAGAAGACGTTTAAAATCATCTGATTTTAGGGGCCTTTGACAGTTCTCCCTTGAATATGACAGATTAGCGTTTGCGCCTTTGTTCGGCAGTTGTAAACACTTAAACAGTGGCATACACGGACCTGTCAACTGAAACGGCCTATGTTTTGATGACTTTTCGGTGCGTTTCTGTGAAGAACGACTAGCGCTAGCATCTACAAACAACAAAAACAAACAAACAGAAGTTTTTTGCAACCTTGATTTGTTGCGACAATCCACCCAATGCGACATAAGATTGTCCCAACTTGAACAGAATAGGCCTTATCAGCTGACAGGTCCGTATGGGCGGACGGTTCGCAGAGCATTAATCAACCCGGAATATATCGGAATTCGGTGGAATAAAAACACGACACGACCGATTCAGAAATTGAGCATGAACATAGATGATCGTACAATTCGTAGTTGCTACTCCGTGATTGACCAGAACAATCGAAATTGCACAAGCAACCAACAAACGGAGCTTGGGAGTAGCTACCGCTTTCAATGTGCACAGTTCGAGAATTCCAAACTTTATTAGTCAATAACTGTGCCGGCCACGTCCTTACAGTCATCGAGAAAGGAAAGGAATGTTAGTGTGACGTACGTTGCTACTAGAGACCGAGATCACCTCATCTTCTCCACGATTGTCACGGGAAGGAGTTTTTGTTAATGGGGACGGGAAAGTCACATATGGATTCACTTTGGTAGGGGTAGGCGGGGCAATATGGACACCCTAAGGTTTTTGCCAACTTTATCTGGCAAGATGTCAAAAAAGTTTAGTTTTTTGATACATGTATCCTTTTAAAGTCTATTTAGCATCTATTGCATGAGAATGCTCACGAAGAAAAATTGTTTATCCACTTCAAAAAATGTTTTGAAAAATGTTACTTTTTCATGACCGTCTTCAAGCATACGGGGCAGAATGGACACCCCCATGGGGCAATATGGACACCATGAGACTTTTACGAGTTTCGTACATTATTTACACCTATAAAGTCATTTCATTACAAAACAATTATTATGGATGAATAATACGCCGAAGTAGTTCATTTTTGTTCAGTTAATTTAAATTCAGGCTGTTTTGGATAAAGCTTCGTTTTTGTCGGCATGTACAGCTGTGCCTAGAACAACTATTTTCTACTGCTGTCGTTTTTTGACCAATTGGTTTCACCCTATGTCTACTATAGTGAACATTTAACCGAAAATATACTGCAATCGAAGAATTTGGTTGGTTTATGATTTAGGTTATATTTTTTCCTTGCCGCTTTCTTCAAAAAGGGGAGTGTCCATTTTGCCCCGGCAGCAGAAGATATTCCCAAACTTGATTTTTGATATAATAAAGAAGAAAATATAAACATGTTAAGCATGTAGATACAGCAAAACTACTTGCATGTGTTCTAGAAATATCAGGTTTTAATCGACCTGCAATAAATTAATCACTAAATCTTATTTTAGATGGTGTGAAAATTATAATTTCCATGCACAAAAAACGGAGGACGCAACTTTTTCGTGTAAAATCAAGTATAATTCTAATTTCGAATGTTTCTTTCCTGAAACTACGTTTTAGGCAAATGGACTATATTCTCTATTCATTAAAAGTTCAAAAAAGTTCGCATAGGGTATCGCGCCACTTGGGCGGTGGCTTCTATATTCGTCTGTTTTCCACTATAACTCAGTCAATTTTGAACCAATTGACTTGAAATGTTGTACACGGGTAGATACTATACCTATCTCACCACATTCCAAAAGTTGTGTCAATTGGTTCAAATTTGATTGAGTTATAGTGGAAAACAGACGAATATAGAAGCCACCGCCCAAGTAGCGCGATTCCCTATTTCAAAATATTGAGGGTGTCCATTCTGCCCCGGGTGTCCATATTGCCCCGCCTACCCCTAAGTAATTTGATTCATGCAACCTATATACATCAAAACGCGTATTCATTTTGAATCAAATAGGGTAGAAGCTTCAGTTTTGGCCAGTCCGGAGTTTTGGCCATAGTGCGGTATTGAGCTTGTTGCGATCTAAATCGGCGTAAATTTAATTTTTACTATTAGATCCTAATACAATATGATGATTACAGCTGTGAAAACCACACATTATGATTAAAAACTGGAAGAAAAAAATATATTTCCTTAAAAAATCTGCTCCCATATATCTATTTTGGCCAGGGTGCTTCTAATTTGGCCACTCCCATAAGAAATACACGTGATTGGCCGAAATAGAAACCAAACTTAAGAATATGGCCAAAACTGCGGCAGAGCTTCTATTTTGGCCAGTGCCACTTTTAATACAAAAATCAAGTATTGGCGTGATTTCTGCATTTTTCCTTCAAAATATAGATTGAAACCTTTCTTTTGACGCATTGGTTGTTTTCATAGGATTATTGGTTATTTTTATAAAAATGGTTTCCCTTAGACTGGCCAAAACCGGTGCCCGCACCCTACTACACATGCCGACACCAAAGAA